>NC_141160.1:22547500-23747500 GCF_053477565.2 Lygodium microphyllum | reverse complement strand
TTGCCCTCTGCCTAGTGTTTCAACAGTCTCCTCCTCTTCTAATTGTGTGACATCCAAGATAATGCTACTGAGGAAGGCACATTGTTGGGCTTCCAATCTTGTCTGTGTTCTCTGCCCTGCTTTTAGCTAACATTCTATTCTTTTCTATAAGGGCCAAGAAACTTGACAAGTCTTTCACTGTCTTTTCACTCTTCCCATTCTTCAGCTCTTTGTTTCATTTCCTCTAAGCTTTCATTCTATCTTTGAGCTAAGGCCACTATCGTAGGTTCTTGCTCTTTCCACCTTTCAGTTATTTTCTCTTTCTCCTTCTTCAAGCATTCAATCTCTCTCTCTAATCTCCCTTGCTCTTCCATCTCCATCAGCACCCTACATGTCATTTCATCTATCTATCTTTGATGCTTTTCTCCTTCTTGAGCTTTCTCTGTTGCTTCTGTGATCCATGGTTTCTTGGATTCTGTCCATCTGCCCTGTCAACTCTTCATTTTGCACAATAAGAAGTTTGTATTGTCTTTGTAGGCCAATCATCAGTTCTCCTGATGCTCTTCTTCAAACCCTTTTAGTGATGGACCTAAAAACGGACCGGCACTGGCTCATGCACTAGCCGGACCTCGTCACTACGCACAAGACAATCCCTCGGCCTCGCGGCCAGGAGCGTCTATCAAAATCTCTACCTTCCTAAACATTGCGTTTGTAATTCGTTGTAGTCCAACTGATCCTAACCCAATATTACTCCTCAGAGGGAGTCCCTTTCACATAGCCAAAAGGCTCGAATCACATACACATGGGGTTCCTCCTACGGCTGAATGCCGTCAACCCTCTGCGACTCTCCTACACCTTGGGGATTGGCCCCTCGATGCGTCGCTCAACATCTAAACATTTCGCACAAAAGTCGCTCAAGGTACCAAATAAGCGTGTCCAGGAGTGTACCATTTCTTCCTCACTTGCTTTCCCCTTTGGGACCCGCGTCTACCTACAGCATGGGTACCTCACTGCCTCTCATCGTAGGCGAGGTTCCAATAAACCAATTGCAATGCATGTCCAAGAGCTGGTCACTGATACTTTTTAAATTCTTTTCATGCTCTATGCATTTGGTGGATGCCTAGTGCTCAAACATTTAGCAAAACAGTATCGTGCACAAGTGCAAAAACATTCTTTTAATGGTTTCCAATTACCATTCGTGCTTCGTTGCATGGGCCTAGCACCGAGGTGATCCTCGTGCTGCTAAGCTCTTAATTTTAATTATCATCCGTCCTAAATGCTATGCATAGAAATCAGCAACTCTCCCATCATCTCACATGGCATTTAGACATATTTCAACTCCTCTACTCTTCCCTGTTTAAATATTGCATCGTTGGATAGATTTATAGGGTATTCTACCATCATTTTATGTGAAAAAAACCGGAAAAAGACACACTAGAACAAGAAGGTGGGGTTGAACTGAGGCAAATCCCCATGCTTCAGTCCCCACAAACATTCACGAACATTGCTCTTATTTATCCTTATTTTTCGAAGCCCAAAATATATTTTTTCCCTTTTTTTTAGGATTTTTCCACCCTTTTCTTGTATTTTCCCTTATTTTCCTGCATTATTTAATTACTGAAAATTCAAAACAGGTTTTGGACTGTGGCCCTTAGTTCCTTCTTGCAGAAAAGTGAAAGTTTAGTTGGTGTTCCTATTTACTTTCCCATTTTTATGCCAAAAAACCATCATTTTCCCTTGATTTTTCATATTTTACGTGTTTTAATGTATTATTTTGAACCACAAGATGCATATTTTTCTGATTCTCTAATTATGACCAGCAAGAACTCATGAAAAATAGCAACATACACAATTTTTAGCCCACATGAACAACATTTCATCAATCAAAAGCCATAAAATCTTAAATTTCCTTTGAAAATTTTAAATTACTGCTTATTTGCGTGTTTCGGGTTTCATGTCCATGGCTGCAAATCTGAAAATCAGCAGCACTTCATGTCCAGCACAATCACCAATCACCATTTCCAGCCCGTGGAGCAATCCGATCCATGCCGGACAAGCCTCCATCATTCTTTCTTCTTCCTTCTTCTTCCCACATGAACTTGCCTTTAGAAGAGAGAGAGAGAGGAGAGAGAAAGACTGAAATCAGAGATCTTCAAAGAGAGCATCATTTGACGGGCAAAGGGCGGCAAAGTGATTGGCATCCAGGGGGAATGAGGGCCAATGATGATTGGCATGGGTTGTTTGCAGGCTGGAGATCACCATCAAGAGCATGGAGCGCATTTTTCGGCGCAGTATGGCGCCCCCTCTTCTCCACGTTTTTTCCTCATCATCTACATCAAACTTTCATGCTACATTTAAAATTGGGCTCCCAAGGGTCACTTGCCCATTTTGGCCAAATTTTGTCCACCTCTTTGTATCTTGACCGGTTTCTTGGCCATTTCCCCGTCCGGACTTGGAATTGAGCTCTGAAAAATCATGGGCGTCCGGCTTAGCATCCCGCATTGGCCAATAGCTCGTGTCAACCCGCACGACTATCTGAAAAATTATGAAAAATCAACGAGTGTCGCTCGGGTGCCTTTAAAGTACTTTGACGCTTAAAATCGTCCTAGATCAAGCCGCCGCCTTTGACAGTGAATATTTTTCCCTTGATATTCATAATTTTTTGCTATTTTTAAGCACTTCCCGTCACCTAAATTCCTCTCTCATTTAGCTACTTAACTTTTTCTCCTTCTTTCGCCTTGAGCTTTTCCTTAAGATCACTTATCTCTTTTTGATAGCTTGCCACTTGGTGTGTTCTCTTGAGTTTGTAGGCTGCTAGTGTCTCCTTCTCAACCTCCAACTCGGCACTATTATCTTCTTATCCTCCTTTGCTTTCTCTAGCTCTGTGAGAGAAGCTCTTGGATGTATTCATCGTAGCCTATGGAAGGAGGCACGATGATGGGGATGGAAGTGGTAGAGGCCTCTATCTTTTGCCTTTTGGGGTCTTGTCTCGACACACCATCTGTATAGTTGACGGTCTCTTAAGTTCAATCGTTGGGTTTCCTATACTCACCTCCTCTAGGGATGTCTCCTGTGCCTTGTCCACCAGGAAGAACTACAACCAGGCCATGAGATTGCTGGCATCTACCTTGGGCGTAGTGCTCTGGGAAGTTGTGGTAGCTGGGGTAGTCGGCAGCATGAGAGCGGGTGAGATTGGATGAAGCAAGCCCTTGCCCTTGCCTTCTGTCTCATTGGGGGTGGCATGATGTTTGGCACTTGGGCACTAGTTCTTGGGCTCTCTTCTCTAAAAGGGCTCAAGGCAGCCAACTCCTCCTCCATGGAGCGTTGTTTTACCGACATGCGGATGGCCCTAGCCATGTCCGCATCTTCTTTCCTTCTAAGCTCTTCGACCTCTTCGTCTGCCTTTCTTTTTCTCTCCTCTTTGGCCTTCTTGGACTCCTTTTATGCCTTGAGTAAGTCAGCTTTTTCTTTCTTCTTTCTCTCTTCTTCAACCTTCTTTTGGGGAGTCTTCTTATTTTGCTTCTTAGCCCCTCCTTGGCTAGACTGTGTCTCCTGCTCTCTTTCCTCACTCATAGTTCTCTTGCTAGATTGTTCCTGCTCATGGAAAGGTGACCTGTCGAGTGTCTCTCCAACTTGTTCTTCGCCGCCTTGCACTTCTCCTACTGCCCCTTCTGGACAACAGTTGTTGTCAATACCCCATCAAATCCTATGGTTGAGGCTTTGGAGGATGACTTCTTTCTTGCCTTTGAGGCTGGGGACTCTCCACCTCTGGTCTTCCACCTATGGCTATCTTTGCTGAGGTTTCAATTGTTTTTCGCACAAAGCCATTCAAGTTCACTTCATTTGGGGATTTGGTTGCAATGCTTTCCAACATCGGTACATTGATCCAACTCATTAGTGTGTTGTACCTATGGTTAGAGAACAAGGCATGCACCATCTTCACTTGCAATTGGACTTCCAGATCTAGGATGTCAACGAGGCTGATGGCGTCATTGCTATGGACTAGAATCTTGTCCATTCCTAGCATGTTATATGCATCTCTTTTGGGCCATCTCTCTCGACTTTGTTGGCTAGGCCTAATGCTCTCTCCACCAACTCAGGGCTCAGCTGCTCAACCTCCACCTGCTGGCGGGTTTCCTCTTCTTGCTGCACAGTTACAATGCCATGGTTCCTGTTAAAGGTTCAAAGGAATTCCACACACTTTTTATAGTCCATTGCTTGCCCCCGACTTTCTCCGCATACTTCTGTAGATTGCATTGTTCCACAATTTGTTTCACGGTTTGTTCTTCCATGGATACATCTTCCAAGTTTAGGACATGCCTACACCTGAACTGGTTGTCTCTACTAACAACCCGTACTTTTCTTGTTCCTCTTTCGAGAGTGGATTTTTGCTGCTTTTCTCCTGACTTGCCATTGTGGGTCCCTATCATAATACCATAGCTCACCATTAGTTTTCTTAAGATAATTCCTTGCACACGAAGATGAGTAGAGAATGATTGTGTGCTTATAGAAAAATGAAATGCTTAAGTACAGAAAGAGAATTTTTCTTCAAGCAATCCGCACAATCCAATAAAAATCCATACAAATTTTCTTAAAGTACGTTTTTTCAATTTTCCTTAAAGTATGTTTTTCCACCTTACCCCTTCCCCCTTGGGAATGAGAAGAATCCTTCCTAGGATTAGAGAGTGAAGGGCTAAGGGCAGTCAGCACGTGTTCACCGTGCTTTACTTCTGCATAAGCCAAGTGTAGAATTGTGGGTTGTACTCCAAGTAGGCGTGGTAGTCCATGTCAAAAGGTCGAATACCAACGCGTGTTATGTATGTTAGGACATCCGTTAGAAAGTCACCAGAGGTGATTTGGCTAGCAATATGTAGTTTCTCCTCAGTCAGCAGGACATGCGATCTTGGTAGGGATGGGTGAGTTTGTGATCTTCTAAAGTCCGACTGCGAGTGATGTCTAAGACTCTAAAAGAATGAGCTAGGAGAGCCACATAAGTGGGATCATACTCTGAGGTCTTGATTATTGCACATCTTTGCTCAGTGTTGGTCATGATGCGGCAGCCCTCTTGTGCCCATGGGAGTCAGAGAGCATACCATTTACGCAAGAATGTAGACTCGGTGTTGGTTAAGGCCTTTAATAATTCAATTTCTTGGGTCATAGGGCAGAGATCGTGCACATGTCATAAGATGTCACGAGTCATCGTTTTGCACCCTTACTTGTGAGAGATTTCATTGTCAATTAACTCTTCAGCTATACTATGGGAGCCTTAACGAATATGAATTCAGATTCCTTCCAGGAGCAAGGTAGCATACACACTTCAGTTGCTAAAGGCTCTTCTAAAAGTCCTAAGTCTAATCGGTCATAGCTTTTAGCAAGCATGGCGAATGTAGCATCTAAGCATTGAATGCAAGTGACCAAGTCCTCCCCCATATTCTCAACTAAGTCTGAGGCCAAGGTAAGGATAGACCACCACTTGTAAGAGTATTTAAGGCCTGCAAGAGGTTGGGTTTTAACTACGTTAGATAGCTCAATAGAGTAGCTGACGTCTATAGCTTCTGTGGATTTGGAGTGGTTAGTTTAGGTTCTAGTGCGATAGGCATGGTTTGCGATTTTGTTGTTGTGCTACTAGATGCTTGTGAGACTCTTAGAATGCTAGCAGTGCTAGGCTGAGGTGGTTTGGGAGCGGCAAGCTACGTGTTCGGTTGATAGACTTGTTAGGCTCTGCAAGCTTAGTGGGTTAGGGCTCTATGGGCTTCGCAGTCTTATATCGTTTCGGCTCCTTAACGGTTGTGTTGTCCTATTTAGACAAGTTCGAGGGGGGTTGCGCAAGTTGAGTAATGCTTGTGGCAGTCTTGGCCTTAGGCACCCATATCTAGGTATTGCCCTCATAGTAGCCTTATGCATGCAATAGGGTTTTGGGAACCCATCGTGGCTTGATCGTGCATCGATACCTATACTGCCTTTTTTGCCTCCTAAGTCTTAAGTATGAGTTTTTAGCATTGCGAGATCATATCTGCTTATTTCTAGGCAGCAATCCTCGGTGTTTAGGTGCCCATTTGAATTTAGGCTCATTGGCTTTGGTTGCACTCTCAATGGTCACGTGCTAGCGTTGAGGCTTGATGGGTTGTGACAAGACCCCCTCCTTAAACTTGGTTGTAGGTTTCTCTATCGGTGGCTATGAGGTCTTTGGTGTGGCTGCGCTGCCCTTGCTAAAAGCTGTCGTTGTGCATACATTATCAATGGCAAGGTGAATGCACTGTGACTCGTAATTATTGACATTGCAATGTGTTTGCTTCTTAAATATGTATCCTAACAACGATTCCTTACCAGCATCCTTTGTGTTTGGGCAACACATAAAAGACCATGGGTATGCTCTCAGACCTCGATAGAGACTAGGACTTTGCACTTTTCCAAAAGTGCATATGATTGACCCCCAAATGGCCTGAGTTTAGGGTTTGTGGGTTGTATTTGTGGTTGATTAATTAGGGTCCAAAGATCATAAGTTAAGATATAAAAGTCGACTCCCATCGATATGCATCTATTGGGCAGTGTGGCTGTTATGCATAGCTACTACTTCCTCAACTTCATCCTCAATCTCTATGATTGTGGTAACTCATACATTCACAGGGGACTCTAGCATCAGAGGCTCGTGCGATGGATGCGTTGTCGGAGGGGTTTTTGTCAAAAGGTCGAATCCACTGGGGATCTGAAGTAGAAGGAAGTAGAGATAGGAGATGGAAGAGAAGATAGAGAATACCCAAGTGGTAAACACGACAAAAACAAATCACAATGAATTGAAACAATATGTATTGAAAGAACCTGGAATCTTTGCTCTACTCAGAAGCAATCTCCAAGCATTAGTTCTCCTGGAGCTCCTTCGTAGACCAAAAACGTGGATCAAAAAAATCAGCTCTTTCTCTATTGCCCGGAACCCAAATCTAATGGCTCTATTGGCTCCGGAAGGGGGGTAAAACTGCAGGACACCTGCTCATGGATCTCCCAGATCACTCCTTCTTCTTCTTTCAGTTCAAGCTGCAGTTTTCAGCCTGTTTACAGCGATCGAGACGCATGCAATTTCGTCAATCTGTCCTTCTTGGGAAAATTCCCTAACTGGTTGAAAAAGCAACTAGCTTTTTTCATGCCATCCTAATCTAGAAGCTTTTTCTAACTTTTTTAGCTTTTTACAATAAATAATATCAAAAATAGACTAAAATTATCCAAAAATCTAGTATTTTGGGATAATTCATGCAACTTGCACTAGTACTAATGGCTCAGATCACGTTGACTCTCTAGATCAATAGAGAAGTCGGATGATGGTGCATTCCATACTTTTTCACACTGTGTCCTCATAACATCACGACATCCACCCCCTCTGAACCTGCGCATCCTCCGGTATGCACCACAAAATAGTCCTCTTGGATCGAAGGGCCACAATATTATCTTCCAAAGTAACTGCCGCATAGACAAAGCACCTCCAGGATAAAAAATCCAATGCTCTTCCATCCAACATAGGAACATCTCACCATCCAAACTCACCCCTCCTAGATCATAAGGTTTTATCAATGTATTCAAGCCACATAGCTTCACTTTTGAAGACCCCCTAGATACCGTAAACATACTCACAATGTGCCCATCTTCATAGACATAACAACACCCTTGCTCCTTCTGAATCCATTGCTTTGGAAGCAACCCATGTTGATACTTTACTTGATTTTTCACATCCAAGATCTTCAGAACATCATCCATATCCAAGCCATCCATAGCATCATGAGCATCCAGAAATAAGGTATCCACTGTAGTTCCTAGTAAAGCATCAAATGATATCCTGCGTTCATTAGCAAGGTCTTCTGACTGTGTAAGAGCCATAGGCATGGTTCCTTGAAGCACACTCTCCTCGGCATCCCCTAGCTTTGATACTTCCTTTTCCAAAGCATATCAAGAACTGATTGCTCAATAGCAAACAATGATTCTGCCTCTTGCACATCAAGAAAAGTATTCATAATTTCTTGTGCATCCTCATCGTCCTTTACCACGGCATCCTCCAATGCATTTGTCCAATCATCTAGTGCATCCTTCTCATCTTGTTGACTACCCTGCTCCAAATATTGTGGAACCTCTTGAGCACAAGCCTCATCCATAGCAACAGTATCAAAGTCATCACCTGCATTAGAAATCAAGTGAGTCTCACATGAACCACACATGGATCCCTTTGCCTCTTCATAAAATACCTCAATGTTGCCAACATGCTCTTTGTCATCTGCATGCAAACAAGTAGCCAGAGAGTCTGATGTTTCTTGCATAGTCCTTTGGTCTAACACTTCTGTATCTTCCTTGTGGATCTTTATATCTTTAGTAGTCTCTTGTAAACCTGTCATAGAATCACAAGCTGCATTCACTTTCACTTCTGGAGCAAACAATTCAACCACCAACTTTGAATAGACAACCTCGACTATAGCTTCATCAGAAGCCTTCCACAGGGTAACATCTTCTTGCAAACACTCATCAACCAGAGCCTCAAGTAAGGAATGTGCCTCATGCACATGGTCATTCACCTGTAAAGAAGTATCACTGGATAAACTCCTAGTATCATCTACATCAACAGAAACTGCAGTAGGCAAGACATCTCCATCACTACTATTATGCACATGTGTATCAACATTGTCAGACTCAGGAAATTCTTCTTTCAAAGCATCCTTGAACCCTTTCCAAGTTGCATCATGCCTTCGTTGTATACCCTCAATTCGGTCCTTAAGATTTTGCTGCACGAGTTGGAGAAAATAGACAAACCTTTGTATCTCAGGCACATCGCGCCTTTGTATCGCTATGTCAAAATAGTTGAGATATGTTGCTGCATATGACCCATCAAAGAAACCCAATTCTTGTGTCATCTACTGAAAATAATCCCTGATCAAATCCTCTTTTTCAGTCTTCACCTCTTCTAGCATGCTTTGTCCTTGCTCTTCTATCTGCTTCTGTTGCTCATACAACTGTCTACATGTGTCCAATAAAAACTTTTTGAAACCAATATCTGCATCTCCAAATTCAATTATCCAAGAACACCTGTCAATAAATTGCTTCAAATCCGCCATAGAACTCACAGCTAGAACTATGCCTCGTGATAAGTCACCCATGTCTACCCACCTTTCGTCGACTTTCACATCGAGTTTGCCAATGTCGGAGGGGTTTTTGTTGAAAGATCGAATCCATCGGGGATCAGAAGTAGAAGGAAGTAGAGATAGGAGATGGAAGAGAAGATAGAGAATACCCAAGTGGTAAACACGACAAAAACAAATCATAATGAATTGAAACAATATGTATTGAAAGAACCTGGAATCTTTGCTCTACTCAAAAGCAATCTCCAGGCATTAGTTCTCCTGGAGCTCCTTCGTAGACCAAAAACATGGATCAGAAAAATCAGTGAACCCAAATCTGATGGCTCTATTGGCTCCGAAAGGGGGGGTAAAACCCCAGGATGCCTGGTCAAGGATCTCCCAGATCACTTCTTCTTCTTCTTTCAGTTCAATCTGCAATTTTTAGCATGTTTACAACGATCGGGACACACGCGATTTTGTCAATCTGTCCTTCCTGTGAAAATTCCCTAACTGGCTAAAAAAGCAACTATTTTTTTGCATGCCATCCTAATCTAGAAGCTTTTTCTAACTTTTTCAGATTTTTACAATAAATAATATCAAAAATAGACTAAAATTATCCAAAATCTAGTATTTTCGAATAATCCATGCAACTCGCACTAGTACTAATGGCTCAGATCACATTGACTCTCTAGATCAATAGAGAAGTCAGATGATGATGCATTCCATACTTTTTCACACTGTGTCCTCATAACATCACGATAGCGTGGGAGGGTAGTACTTCTTTATGTGGCTACCCTTGAAGAAGCCTATGCCCTCTCCATCTAGGGTCTTGAGTTCTATATTACTAGTTCGGCTGATGGTGCGGTCTCTGAAGGGCCCTAATCCCCTAAACTTCATCTTTAGTTTCACTGAGTATAACAAAACTAGGTCACCCTGGTCGAAGTCTCATTGCTTGACGTGCTTGTCAAACTAGCTCTTACGTGGTGCCTTCTTGCAAATCAACGCATGGGTGGCTAGAAGTCGAGTCTCTTTGATAGGCATTCCTTCCATGCCTCCTTTCCATCCCATCTCTCTTGGATTGCCTCTCTTAGGCTAGGGACAAAGAATTCTACTGGTAGAATGACTTCAGTTCCATAGGTCAGCTTACCCCACTGTCATTTTATAGGCTATTCGATAGGCCCATAAAGAAGCCATTAGCTTGTTGTCCCAGTCACTGCGAGAAGCAAAGACTACCTTAGTCAGGACATTCACTAAGATCTTATTTGTGGATTCAACCTAGCTCTTAGTGTGAGGGTAGTAGGATGAATATTTCCTATGGATGATTAGGAAGGTAGACAGGAGATGGGCAATCACTTCATTGATGAAGTGCATGCCTTGATCACTAACTAGTTCAATGGGGCAGTCGAATCATGAGATTACTTGCTCCCAAAGAAACTTGGCCGTGGTCCAAGCATCATTTTTCCTAATGGCTCATGCTTCTGCCCACTTTGTGAGGTAGTCTTTGTGGCGGCTATGATGTACTTCACTTGCAAGTATTATGATGCACGACTTATCGGCCCAATGAAGTCAATCCCCCATTTTTTGAATGGTTTTCTTGCAATGATTGGGGTGAGCTCCATCTTGTTGAAAACATGGACCTTGGTCCATTATCACTCATCATAGTGCTTCATGAATTGTGCTACATCATGGAAAAGCATGGGGCCACCACAGTTGAGACTGCATCACCTTGCATGCTATCATATCTCCACTGAAGTGTCCTCCTTTGATTTCATTGTGTACCTCCACAAGTACATCATGCATCTCATGTTCGTACACACATCGTCGTAGTAAGCCATCTTGTCCTAACGTATAGATCTGACCGACTATCTGATAGGGTTGTATCTTGAGGATAAGTCACCCCAGCCAAGAGCCTTCTCGATAGGTCTTTTGGGTAGTCCGTGCTCTAGTCTTTGGACTATGTCATCCGCCTAGTACAGTGTCAATTTGGCTCTAAATAGGTCCTTTTCGCTAAACAAGTTGAAAAGATGCACATCTGGTAAGTCGTCTACTATACCTTATCAATGGCTTCTCCCATGGGTATGTGGGACATGTGATCAGGCATGTAGTGCTGCTTCCTTTGTGTACAACCACAAAGAATTCGAATTCTAAAAGCAGAAGTAACCATCAAGCAATGCGTCCTCTAGCGCAACGTTTATTCACAAGATAAAGCAAGGCTTGATGGTCAACAAAGAAGGTGAAAGACGTAGCGAGAAGATAATGTCAAAAAAATTTTATGGCAAAACCCTCTCTCTCAGACGTGGAATAGTTCATCTCGATATCTATGAGCTGTCTACTAGCAAAACTCATAGGATAGTCTAAGTTGTGTTCTCCAGGTTGACACAAAACAGCTCCCATGGCAAACTTTGAGGCATCAATGTGTACATGGAAGGTGATGATCTAGTCTGGGACTCCTAGAGCGGGTGCACTTGTCAAAGCATTTTTCAACTCTTCGTATGCACGTTGGCATTCCTCGGTCCATTCAAATATTATCAGCAGTTTGTAGAGTGGTCTAGCAATTAATGCATAGTTCAACACGAATCACAAATAGTATCCCACATGTCTTAGGAAGCACTGACCTTGACTTTCGAGAAGTCGGTGGCAATTCCGTTCTTGGACACCACATGCCCTAGGATGCATCCATGTTTCACTTAGAATTGGCACTTATTAAGGGGGTTCAACGAGAGATTATATAATCTGCATCGTTCAAAGACTGCGTAGATTTTGTTTAGGTGTTTCCTCTAACTCGAGTGAACACACAGATCATCAATGAATACTTCTAACTCTTGCCTAAGTGTACCCTTGAAGATGGCACACATGAGCCATTGGAACGTGGCTAGTGCATTTGTTAGCCCAAAAGGCATGACTATGTAGGTGAAGACGCCCCATTTCGTAGCGAATGCGGTCTTATGCCTATCATCGGGGTGGACTTGCACTTGATTGTAACCTGAGCAGTTGTCCAAGAAACTGTAGGCTTCTTTGCCAACACTCTCTCGAGCATGTGCTCAATGTACAGTAGTGGATAGTTGTCTCTCTTCGTAGTAGCATTGACTTTCTTATAATTAACGCACACCCTGATTTTTTTATTCTTCTTTATGACGATTACAATGGGTGAAACCCAGCATGTGTGCTCAATTTCATAAATGAATCCTGATCTTAGCAGCTTGTCTATCTCCCCCTTTGGACTGCATGAACATGCTTAGGATTCATAAGATATGGTCATTGCACTACCATTGCATTTGGTGTCATGGTAATGTTACGAGTCACTACACTCGGATCTACTCTTTTCAGCTCATTGAGGGACCAAGCAAATACATTTATGTACTCTCGTAGCAGCGCAATGAGATCTACTTCTTCCTGCTCAGTCAGGTCGTCAACTATGAAGATAAGTCAGGCTTCTCCCCTTCTCTAGCCAGGTTGACGTCCTTGACCTTGGTAGGCCCTTCCACAGGTTCGTTCACTTGTCCTTGCCTCTTGGCACCCAGCAAGATCACTACTCTATCACCTTTCTTAAATTTCGTGAATCGTTGTGGTAG
Source organism: Lygodium microphyllum (assembly GCF_053477565.2). Lineage (NCBI taxonomy): Eukaryota > Viridiplantae > Streptophyta > Polypodiopsida > Schizaeales > Lygodiaceae > Lygodium > Lygodium microphyllum. The sequence continues at coordinate 23,734,857 of NC_141160.1, read as the reverse complement.
ATCTTATGGTTTTTTCTACTCAGCGTTTGACTCCCTAGATTGCCTCTTTTTTTCCTCCTTCAACCGCCTACAGTTTTGGTGGACTGGCAGGTCCCCCTTGGTGCATTTGGTCTTAGGTTGGTCTTAGGTGGTCGAGGTATTTCAAGGTTGCTATCTGAGCTTACTTCTGACTTAGAGTCGAACTCCCCATCTTCACTGCTAGAAGAGGGAGTCTCTTTCCTGGTGGTCATAGCTCCAAAGGTGATTCCATCCTAACTAGCAGTGTGGCACTTGGTTGGGTGAGCCCTACCCGTTTGTAGAGTCAATCGCTCCCATATGCTCCAACCGCGTGCGATCACACTTTGTTCACACAATTGCTCTCTCGACTCTAAAGGCACTCTCTTTTTGCGGCTTGGAATCTACTTGTATTTTCTCAATCTCATGTCCATCTCAGTGTCATACTCTATCGTGTCAATCTCTTCTTCGCTCTCTTCAGTAAAGGAACAACAATCCTCGCACTCATCATCCGAGCCATCCTCGTCATCATCTTCTAGGTTTCTACACTCCTCTTTCTTCTCATCTGTGGACCACAGCCCAATTATACATCAGGTTCAGATCATGTACCTTGGTCCATTTCCACGTGGGTTTGTCCATGAGATCCATGAGGGGTTTAAGATTAGCGACTCGGTTGCCACCTAGCTTGTCCATTAAGTACTCTAAGATCTCGTGGAGCTCTTGCTTGTAATTTGAGACGTGGAACGTGACAGGGTTGGACCGCGGCTATAAGAGCTTCTAGCCATCATGCATAAAGGTACTGAGGGCTTATTCATGGGCTTATCGACTACATTAGCAGCTTGCTCATATTCCTCCTCATTGTCTAAGAATGGCAGTTCGATTTATTGTGGCTAGCACATGCATCCAATCTCGCTCATCCTCAGGGAAAGAGATTACCTTGTTAGTGGCCCGTAAGATTTCCTAACTTGAGAGTCACCCTTCAGCATGGTGGAGATGGTATCCAGGTTGAATGGTGTGGTCTTCCAGTATCCATATCTACCCTTGCTACCTTCGTTTGATTTCCCAAGAAGATTAGACCATTGCCCCAATCTTCTATGACTCTTGCGTTCCGCATCCAGGGTCAACCTAGCAAGATGTGGTAGTCTACCCCCTTCATGAGGATGAAATCCACTGAAAACTAGACTTCTGCAATCTTCAACGACCAATTCTTCAACACCCCGAATGGCTTAACTTTCATCCCATTGGCCAGTGTGACATTGAACATAACGTTCCCGACAGGCGGGTTACCCCAAGTCTAGAACACTGTGAGGCTAAGTACACTGACTCCTGCCCCCATGTCTACCGCGATCCCTTTCCTTGAAGCATCTCCTAGTGCTAGGATGGGCAAGACCGCATGCATTTCAGTGCCTTCCCAGAAAGCATTAACATGTAAGGACTTGGGTACTAAGTGCAGCATCAAGCTCGCTATCTGAGTCATTGTATTGAGGTCATGCAAGAAGTAGAACTTTTTTTGTGTAGGCAGGCTCTAAAATTGCATCTTTAGATTAAAATCCACTTAAATAAAGGAATTGGTCAACTGTCCCTTGCTCGATAGGTCCTTCTACCCACTGCTTCATCTCTTACCATAGCATTGAGTGCTGCCTAAGCAAGTCTCCTAAAGCACAAAGTCACAGGGGTTGACACTAGCATCGTAAGAAGGTTGCCAACTACCTGCTTCCCTCCTAATTCCATTATGATTTTCCAATGGTCTTGGCTAGTTTACTGGCCCATGGCGCCTAAGATTTGTCTATGCGATACTGCTTGTGGTTCAGATGCGTCTCCTGACTTCAGATGAGTCGGTGAGACCGGTATGCTCCCACTAGAGATCTCATCAATTTCATATTCTAAGATGGCTCGGTGAGACCGATGTGCTCCCACTAGAGATCTCATCGATTTCATCTTCTAAGATGGGCTCCACATCCTTTAAGTGCTGTTGGGCTTCTCTCACCTACTCCTTGACCTTATCTATGGCTTCAAAGCTCGTGCTTCGGGTTAGGGTACTACCCGGCCGACCTTAGCACTCCCTTTTTCTATAGTCTTTGTAGCGGATGTTTCTGCCTCTGCATCTGTGACTCTTTTTCCTTGGGTAGTGTCGTGGCACTCTCCATGTCTTAAGCGTGACCTTTGTGTCATTTATCTTCTTCCTTTGCCTACTATGGCTCTTTTTTCCTATTGAGGTTGCATTTGGGTTACTAGGCCATGGCACTGATATGTCGGCTTGCTTCGTTTGTGTTTGGGCATGCAATAGGATGGGCGTAGCCTCTCCGTTGAGTGTTTCAACTCCGAACAGTCCAAATGGCGCACTGATGGTGCGATTGCTAAACTAGAGAATGATTTTCTTCTAGGGCAATCGTCAAACAAATGGGTGATTCTGCACTCTGGGCATCTAAGGTCAGCATTCTCTCTATTGGCTTGGTCCATCTCGGGGCAGCATGAAGAAATGTGCCCTGGGTAACTAGCTCTTGGTTCTGCCCTCCCAGGCCTCTACCTCTACCTCTACCTTTGCCTTAATGCCATCGGAACTGATCGATAGTCCATGAGGATGGGGTGGCTCTCTTTATCACAAGACGTAAGGGTTTACGTATGCCTCATCATCATTTGGTTCCTCCATGTAATGGACTGGGGCATCGCTATCGGTGGGTGGGTTATAAAATGTCCAGGTGGCCTAGGGATGCTTGTGGGATTAACCTCCATTCTAAGGATGGCCATTTGCATGTTGTTAGGTGCTAGAAGAGCCAATGGGGCTCCCCTTTCGAAGAAGTTTTATGGTCTATTCCCTAGGTATGGCTAGTTGTACAGTTGTGAATATGGAAGCCTCCTTAATAGCCTACAATGGATGGTGTCATGGCCGAACCTATTGCAATTGGTGCAAGATCGCGACCTAGGGTCCTAACATTCTGCCAGAAGATGATTTTTGCCCCAATGCATGCATTGGACATGTGGGCACATAGGTCTCCTCACTATCTCTTACAACCTTGCTAGCTCCATCTTCATCTCTGCTAGCTCATCGAGTTATTTACTAATCTTGAGTGCTCATATAGTCATATGTGCAATAACCTCTTGCAACTCTTTTCATCATGATTGGCTTTGTTCAATGCTTTTCCCTTTATCTTGGATGCCAGGGATTGAATGTTCGCTAGATGTGGTGGCTCTCTCTAAGAATCTGGAGTTAGCATCATCTCAGTTCGAGTTTCTAGAGCTTCTCTCTTTGAGCTAGTCGTCCACTCATATAGCTTCTTCGAAGACCTTAGCTAGCATTTCTCTCGGCAAGCTTGAGTTGCTTGCCAAGGCCTTGTAGAGTTCCTCGCTACGAATTCCATTTACAAAGACTGTGGAGACCGCTCTCTCAGTGGGTTGTTCGTTAATTGAGATTCTCTTAAAGAGACTCCGCACGTGGGTAACGTAACCCTTGATGTCCTCCTTGTCCTTCTCCTTGGCATTCATCAACCTAACTATGAGATTGTCGAAATATGTAGCCTTAGAGAACCTCTTGATGAAGAGATTCTTGAGGTTGTCGAAGTTGTTGCACTCTGCCACATCTAAGCTAGTGCACCATATCCTACCCTTGTCACCCAGGCAAAGACCGAAGGCTTGCAAGCGTCGGGCAAGATCGATGAGGCCATTAGCCTTGTAGGCTTGCTCGAACTACTCTATGAAATTGTATACGTCGTTGTCCGCTGGTATTTGTCTAGCTATTTCGTGAATGCATGGATTTTTTATTGTCTCTTGGACCCTTGGGTGACTCCTAACCCTGCAAGCAATGAGGTTGCTAGGGCTAATGCACTTTGCTCTGCAAACATATTGTCTATGAGCGCCTTTGTGAGAAGCTCACTCAACATCAAGTTTTCCTCTAACACTCTCTCTCTTTTCGCATTAGGTCCTGTAGGATTCCTATTGGCTAGAGCTAGAATGTGCTGGACTTCCCGCATCTCAATGTCTTGCTGCAACTTCCTAGTTCACTGCTCGTGGTTGTACGTTGTTATCTTCTATATAGTGCTTTTTGTCGTGCTAATCTCCTCTCCTCCTCGAGGTCTGCTATGATGTCTTCATATGGCCTACCATGGTGGTCCATCCTGGTTTGTAAGTCGTATTTGTTCACCATATGTTGGATGTTGATTGAGAAATCTCCCAAGTCGAGCTCGTCATTCTTGCGGTTGGAGCTGGATCCTGATATGTCTGCGGCTTCTTGCTCCATTAGGCGGTCGATGAGGCTGATTAGGCCAGGAAGTGTTGCACCTCCAATGGTGTCGGTCCTTTAATGCCTCTAGCATTCTGTGTTGGCTCTCTTGCTCCTACTAGCTGGGGTTCATCCATTTAAGTTTGAGGGCCGCCTCCTATTAGTGGGTTCATTCCGCTTGTTATGTTTGAGTGTGTTCCTTCTTATTACAAACAACCCTCAACTTACATCCACTCAATGTGTGCGTGGTGATCTTTTCGTGCACGATGCGATACTTACCTAATCATTAAAAAATCAAATATTTACTTTCTTTGAAGATTAAACTCCCAAATCTCCTACCTACATCAAGCACCGGTTCGGAGGTGAAACCCTACTTCAACGCTTGATTTGAAGTGCGCAAGTGCTCAAGCTTGAATTCATTGGTCCCGGAAATAGAGCCAAAATGAAGTACGACCGCCAAGGCCCATGGACCGCTTATTGTTTCAAGCGAGCTCTAATGACTATCTCTAGCCAACGCACTTTTGATCCTACAAGTGTAGTGAGCTTACCTTGATGCCCAAATGAGTGGCCTCCTCCCTCAAGCACTTCGGTAGCTCCATGATCCATGATGCGAGCTCAAGCAAGCTCAATTCTCTACCATCAATCTCCCTCCACCTATTACAAGCCACAACATGTGACTTTAAGTGTATGTAAACATGTTAGGTATACGTTTTTCTAATATTTATTATCATAAAGTGAGATTGGTGGCTTACAATTCATGTATACAATTATTAATGTGTTTTGTTTACACACACATATATATGGGACAATTTTAGAATTTGTTGTGAAATTTTGGACTTGTTGTGTACTTTGAAATTGCAATTTAACAAAAAAGGAAAAAGAAGGGAGTTATTGATCGCAGAAATCCATATTATTTTATATGCAATTTTGCAACCAACTACTTGGTGGACCTTTTTAAGGGTTGTTCACATTTATTAGCTCATTTATATGTCTTATGTTTTAGTAAATTTCTATATAAAAGCATGTTCAAATTGGCTTTAAAAGCATGCTTTAATTATCAAAAATGTCATGTGCAAAAGTATATTTATGTTTGCATTTGTTGTGTATAATATACACATGATTTTAGATGTGTGTCATCTAGCACATGCATAAGCACACCAATACATGCCCTTCTACCATCGTGTAAGTTTTTTGGTAGCTCATAAAATGTGTCTTATTCATAATTCATATTATGTCAAATGGTCATGTCAACTAACATCCAACATGTAATCATGAGAGACATGAATAATTAGTTGCACTTTTAACTACCTTATTACACAACTTTTGAGGCCATTGGATTGGTAGTTGACATGCTTCATAGAAAATTGTACTCCTTTGTAGCATCCAAAGATTATAGTAAGATAGGAGAGGCTTTACTTGCATCAAAGGTAGATGTTTTTTCGGAATTCAAAGTTCAATAGATCCCAGGTGGTTGATTGCACCACAAGATCCCAAAACTATTCAACCTCTTAAAAACTAGCAAGTTCCTAGAACAATATTCTCTCATTTTGTGCATAGACTTGTATTTTGTGAATCTTTTCTAGTTTTTTCGAGCTTAATTTTGATGCTCATGTCTCAATTAGATCATACTACAATTTGTATGGGAGTGAGCCCTATTCCCTCCCCCCCCCCCCCCCCCTCTCTCTCTCTCTCTCTCTCTCTCTCTCTCTCTCTCTCTCTCTCTCTCTCTCTCTCTCTCTCTCTCTCTCTCTCTCTCTCTCTCTCTCTCTCTCTCTCTCTCTCTCTCTCTCTCTCTCTCTCTCTCTCTCTCTCTCCCCCCCCCGTTGTCTAATCACATCTTCACTCTCCGTTGTCTGATCGACCAGACACAAGTGAAGAAACAGAGATTGTATTGTTGCTTTGTGGATTTCCGCAAAGCCTTTGACACGGTTCCGAGAGAGAGGCTTTTCAGATGCCTACTTGATCTGGGGGTGGATGATGACATGATGTGGGGTATTTATGCACTATATGAGCGGGTTACTGGCAGAGTCAGATGTTCGGGAGGTATATCAGATCCCCTTGTGAGCACCATTGGTGTGAAACAAGGATGCCCACTCTCATCGACTCTATTTGGGCTATACATTGATGAGATAGCAGAGGTTATTCAACAGCGAGCCGGTGGAGGTATAGATCTCAGTGGAGCCACAATTCATATCTTACTATATGCAGATGACATTGTGTTGGTCTCAGATTCAGCTCTGGGATTACAGCAGCATTTATTAGCATTGGATGATTTTTGCATACAGAGAGGCATGACAATGAACCTTGGTAAAACCAAGGTTCTTATATTCCATACATCAGCTCAGATACGCAGACAGAGTATTTTCATGGCAGCAGGAGGGAGTATTGAGGTCACTGGATCATATGTATATTTGGGAGTCACCTTTACAGCAGCTTTAGGGATTTTCTCGATGACACAGGCAGCTCGTGACCGCCTCACTAGAGGATACTCAGCATTGGCTCTTATGGAGCAACAGTGTCATTAGGCACATTTCCAGGAGCCCCGCACCAAGGGGTGGCTCTTTGATACTCTAGTCACTCCAGCACTGATGTATGAAGCAGCTATATGGGGGCCAGGCCTTGCCGATTATGTATGGACATTGATGGAGAGACCTCAGGTGATCATGATATCTAGATTGATTCCCAGCAAGGCCTCAGTCCCACATGACATTGTGCGAGCAGAGCTTGCCACACCGCCCATGGTAGTCGAGGCATTATTTCAGACAGTCTGCTTCCTACACAGATTTCAGGATATGGACAGAGATCGCATTGCATACAGAGCATATATGGCATCTCAGAAGATGGCTCGAGCGGGGGATACCACATCATGGTATGCACAGACTAGAGCTTGGTTTGACAGACATGGGGTGGACATTGATAGACTCCCACCTCTTCTATATGATACTCAGGCTCCCACTTACACCCTCTCTCTCTCTGAGAGGAACAGAGTCATCAGACAGGAGATATGGCATATTTATATACAGAGGACATGGGTCAGCCCTGCACAGCCACTGCCATCGAAGATGGCACATTATTATACGCAGTTCTTGAGCATATCAAAGCAGGGATTCATAGAGATTCCGAGATATATGCAGATCTATATGCCACATCAATTGAGAGTTCTTATTGGACAGCTCAGGGTATCATCACATCAGCTTATGATTGAGAGTGGCAGAGCCAGTGGCATCCCACGGGAGGAGAGGATATGCCCCCTTTGCAGATCAGAGGTGGAGAGTGAGGAGCATTTTGTTCTCAGATGCCCGGCATACTCAGAGTTGAGATCTAGATACACATTGAGCAGCTCACTTCAGGGATGTATGACTGATATGGATCAGAGATCATTTGGCCGTTTTCTGGGAGAGGCATGGCACATCAGAGAGCAGAGCACACAGCGGGTCCCAGTCAGAGAGGGGCCCACCCAGACGACTATTACATAGTTCTTTTAGACAGACAGAGTGAGAGCTACTGTACCAGCCTCCAGCCAGACCTCCGGGCTCACACCACAGCAGGCTGAGGACCAGCGTACCCGATGCCGTGCGAGGATCCGTGGGTTTTGGACCCCACAGCCACACCGATACGAGATCCGGAGGATTCTTGATCTACATCGACAGCAGACTGAGATCCGACGACACTCGACACATTGGATCTCAGATCTCCAGTTTGCTCTTTCTCCACCGTCAATGTACCACATCCTGCATCCAGGAGGGATCACCTACTATTAGCGACTTCGACGACTGCTACTACATCCCAGGATAGTATATCTCCCTGCATCTGTTACATATACACATCGCACCACTTTATCACAGCCGACAGTTGTTCCCCTATCACAGTCGACATTTGTTCCCCTTTTGTAGCCATTATCTGGAGTACCAGAGCTACATACGCACATACACATACACGACACTTATCACACTCACAGCACCGTATTTTCAGTTTTCAGTTTTTAGCTTTTCATTCAGCACTTTTATTTTGGATACCTGGACCTCATCAGTTGTATCACAGTTTGTCTCATAGGCCAGTTTTGGTCTTTAGAAGACGTTAATATAACTTTCTTTCTTTTGCGGGGGTTCTCTCTCTCTCTCTCTCTCTCTCTCAACATATTATAATATAATTTTTTGCCAAAAAGTAAAAATGCTCAAGAGATGCCCTTGTGCATCCTTTCCTTTTTTTTGTTTCTAAAATTTTAAATTTCTTATTGTGCACCTCACCTGCATCCTTGCCATCTTACAAAGGGTTAACAACCCATATTGACCTATTATTCCTTAATTGTCATACATGTTAAGGATGCTAATCCATACAATGCAACATATCATAGCTTAGCAATTATATTGTTAAAGCCTTATAGGAGATTCTTCATAGTTTATCAATAGATTGATACTAGAAAGGAGATGCTTCATATTCCACTATCTCATTTGGGAAGCCATTGCAACATATGTTGAGATTAAAAATTGATTATGGGTCACAGTCTCAAACCTGATTGACCAAACAATGCTACACCTCAAACACTAATGTATGCTTTCTCCTTTGTGAGGGTAGCAACCTCCAAGCACTTACTCATCAAATGTTTCATGGAACAATCCCCTTACTAATACTCACATCTATCATGAGGAGAGTAGAATATCGATTATAACATGAAGCTTCTATGGCTATCCTCATAAGAGGGTTCATTAAGTGATGGTATCTACATCCTAGCTAGCAATAAAAAGCTTGCAAAGAGCACATAAATAAGCATGAGTGTCACAATTATTGCTAGAATGAAGCTTGCAATCTCACAATCCCAACTTTATAAGAAAGAGTAAAAAATGTGTATGTGAAAACCTTGTATGTACTCTATGAACCTTTACAAAGAACAAGCTATGTGACGAGAGAGAGAGAGAGAGAGAGAGAGAGAGAGAGAGAGAGAGATTGACTATTCTCAACAAATTACATGTGCAATTTATGAAGAGTATATATGCACTCATAGATTTATACCCATTCAAGGTGTAAATTTTAAGAAACATGGTATATTCTAATCATAAAGGTGATGTAATGAATCTTCTTCTATGAGTGAGTACACACACACACACACACACACACACACACACACACACACACACACACACACACACACAAACGTGTGTGTGTGTGTGTGTGTGTGTGTGTGTGTGTGTGTGTGTGGTGTGTGTGTGTGTGTGTGTGTGTGTGTGTGTGTGTAGAGAGAGAGAGAGTGTGTGTGTGTGTGTGTGTGCATGCACAAAGCACACACGTGTGTGAGTGGGTGAGAAAATAAATGAAAGAAGGCATAATGTCCTTCTTAAAGACTAGTGCATAACCATGAATTTAGCATTCTTTTGATTGTTGAAAAAGTGGGATCCAAATAACACGTCCATAAGTATCTCAAAACCCCATAGTTTGGCATATCATCTAAAAGTTTTTTGAAAATGGATTCTATTGAGCTATTGAATGCAAAATTCAATTTATTATAGAAACCAAGTTTTGAGCATGAGTCCCAAAATTTTGGGAAATTCTTGACTTCACCAATATTGTATCCGTCCACAGAGAGAGAGAGAGAGAGAGAGAGAGAGAGAGAGAGAGAGTTCACATATATATATATATATATATATATATATATAGATATATATATCTCCAAGCTATAAGATGTCAAAGCCTAGATCCAAGGTGCATGAGCCTTCATAATATTAAGAAAACCCTCTTCTCACAAACTCCAGGGGCATGTTTCACTTCTTATGTTTTGATGATTGATGGTTAGTATCTTGTCTTTTTCTGTTTATATAGAGCTTGTCATTAGAGTTAGGCCTTAGTCTTTTTGTGTTTATTGTTGTTTAGGGGTTTCTATTTCAATTTTTTGGTTTCTGTTGAGTTTCTTCCAACCCCCTCTTCCCCACCCTGCGCCCTTCACCCCTCCCTTGGTGTCGTCAAAGAAGGGTGGAACCTTGAACTGTTCTTTGTCTTTAGCTAGACAAGTAGTCATTTTCATCCTTCTTTACTGTTTCCCTTTGTGAACCCACTCTTATTGGGATCTGGCATTTTTATGGGAACATCTACTAATATTTAATTGTTTAAGGCCTATCACCTTCTATGCAAATCTAAATGGCTTTATTGGTGGTTTTGCTGGTTAGTTTTTGGGCTTTCTCCAAAAAAAGTACTTTTTTATAATTAGTTAATGGAATAGATTTGTAAAATATGTGAAATTAATAACTAATTTATGCAATTAGGGATAGACTCTTTCATAGATACAATAGACATTCATATAGATTGGCTTCGAATATAGTTGTAAAATCTTTGCATGCATTCAATACAACTAAGCTATCTAGCATTTCACGCATTATTAATCCTTCAAAGCTTTTCTACATTTTTAAGAAACATGGATCAAAATTCTATTTTGATGGATGCTAAATTCATCAACATCTCATGTGTGGGTAATTATTAAGAAACCACCAATCCCTTTGGAATTGATACAACTTGAATTAGTCTTTTCTACCATTCTCTATATCATATCATTATATAAAGAATTAGTATCCATTAACAATGTGGCCATCTTTACATGTGATGGATCCAAGTGCATTAGAGCAACAAGTAATGTTAAATATGGTCTTCACAAATCCAAATAGCTCTTTCGTTACCATGTAAACATTTTTTGGCACAAAACGTTTTTGATAGCCTAAATGTGTGCTTGTATCCAATAATCCCTCAATGAAATCCTTTTCTCTATTGCTTTATTGAATTAATGCCCTATTTGTTAATAATTTCAAGAAATAATAAAGAAACCCTTTTTAAGTCCTATGCACTTGTTTTAGGTTTCCGCATCGTAAATCAAAAGAATAAATTTCTAACATAACTAGATATACATTCAATTTATCTACAATGACTTATAAATATCAAAATTAGACCTTATATTGATGGCCAATCACCAATAGAAGTTATTGGAATGTGTGTTGTTAGCATTTCTTAAAAATAGAAAACTAAAGCAAATGAAACAAAATCAACCAACCATGTATAAGAAAGTAGAAGGTAGAAAATATTATTCTAGAAAGAAAACTAACACAAAGGAAACAAAAATCAATCACCCATGTATGAAAAAGGGGAACGTAGAAAATATTATTCTAGAAAGAAGATAGCCATTTTTTAGGGATTAGTGGAAAGTGCCCATGTTCCATGGATGATTGTGAGTGGACCAAGATGACATAGTAGGAGAGCTAAGTGGCTAGTGATGCCATGGCAGGCTATAAATAGATAGCAAGATTGCATAAGCAACATGATCATCTAGGATGACATGGTAGGAGAGTCAAGTGGCTAGCAATCCCATAGTGGGCTATAACTGAATATCAAGATTGCATAAACAACACGATTATCTAGGATGCCTCTTCTCATGCAAGGCATCATGTGGTCAACAATACCATTATGTATTGGACTATTGTTGGCATTTTCTTAGTAGGGCCTTGAATTTTGAGATGACTTGTCAAATTGAAGGTTGAAGTTGGCTTTTTTCAAAATGAACATTTAATTTAATTGGTTGTTGGGCTACAAGATTTCCCAAAAACTTGTTGGAGACAAATAAAAAATGGGTGGTAAAAGGCATCATGGCTCATCGTCAAGTGATCATGAGTGGATTTCCTTCATGGTCATCAATATAAATATTTGCAAGTGTGTCTTCCTTCAAGATCATGCCAAGCTATGGAATAGTGGAGGGACGCAACCAAGTGAGATGACGTGTTCATGGTCGACATGAAGAGTAGTGCTCATGGCTAGATCATGGTTGAAGATTATTCGAGGCAAATCATGACATGTTGAAGAGTTGTCCTAGATCTAGAGAGCAAGGTGTCTTCAAGGATTCAAAGTGAAGAGTGCTAGTTTAACTTTGGACTACTTCAACGATGTACCTTATACAATATCCTACTTCATTGAGAGTTCGAGTAGCTCTTTGAACTTTTGGATTATTGTATATTTCTCTTTAGTTGTGCAATTAGGGCTCAACATGTTACAAATGGGGATGAGAGTGAATGATGGACAAGGAGCAATTGGAGTTGGAAGATTTTGAATTTTTTACTTCTTTACAACACGTGTACAAGTTTTTCATTTATCCCACCATTGTAGCTTTGTGAAGATAGGTTTGTTGAGTAACCATAGAGCAAGCCTTTCGATCTAAGAGGGGGACCATAGTTGAAAAGTGAAACTTAAGGTAGTAGGTGGTGTATGTGGATGTGGCTATACAAATAGAAGATTTCCAAGTTTTGTATAGTGTTAAGGTGCCTTGCCTCCTCAAATTTGACATGATTTTGGGGCAGCCATGGCTTCATAATCCCATGGGTGTTATGGATTGTCACACACTATATCCTCATGCGAGATAGATTTTAGCAAGTGGTAAGGACCTTGCTTAGCATTGTTGCACTCTTGGAGGCTCAAGCTCTATGAGTGCTCCAAGTGAGGCCTACAATTCAAATAGGTGATTGTGCTATGATGTTGTATTTTTGGGATCTTGACATGGAATCTTCTTATTTTTCTTCTTAGTGAGATGTGGATGTGGCTAAGAGTCGTTCAAGGAGTTTAACTTTCTCTTTTTAATACACTACCTTGGGATTTTCCCCCATCTTTACCAAAGGACCTCATGATTTGAGTTAGTTCTTAGAGTAAAACCTGCCTTGAAGGCACCTTATCATATGAGCAAGGAGAAACTTGAGGAGTTTTGACCATACAGACCTATTAGGAACTAATTAATGTGACCTTTAGCACATTCAACGCTCCACTTTTGTTCATAAAAAAGAAGAATGGGAACTCATGCATGTGTCCAAATGGATTATACACAGCTTAACAAGCTCATCATCATAAAAAATAAGTTTCATTTGCTATGGATATATGAGTTTCTTTATCAACTATAACTATATGTGACTTTCAACAAGTTAGATTTGAATTCCAATATCTAATGTTTGTTTCAAACTCCTGGTACATTTGAGTCTCTGGTGCTTCCTTTTGAGCTATCCAATGCACTATTTACTTTTCTAGGCTCACGACTCAAGTATTGTGCCTCTACTTGGAAACTATCTTATTGTTTTCCTTGATGGGGTATTGGTTTACAAGTCTTAGGAGGACTACTCTCTTCACTTACAAATCTTGATCTTGTTATAAGAGGATCATCCTTTCTTGAACTAGAAGAATGTGTGAAATTTGTATGGTATTGAGACCTTATTTAGGACACATTGTTTCCATGGGGTAATTTCTATGGAACCAAGGAGTCCAAGGAAATCATCGTGTGGTCTTCTCCTAAAGATGCTATGGAGATGTGCATGTTCTTAGGATTGGCAATGTTCTGTCACAAATTCGTAAAGCACTATGCACGTGGCATTGCACCTTATTTATACCACAAGGCAAGAGTTGCAATGGACATGGATGCGAGCAATGGACAAATACTTCAAAGAGGTAAAATACTGTCTACCTAAGCTAGCATCTCAAAATAAGGGACCTTTCCACATCATTGAGAAGCGACTTATTGATTGGAGCTACCAAGTTTGGCTTTTATGAAGTGCTAGAGGATCCTATTCACCTACCATACCCCAAAGGAATACACAAGATTACCCACCTAGAGAAACATGGAAGGTGTAGCATTCTATTAATCTTCAATATCAAAGTCAACAAGGATGAGGATAAATCTCAAGTTTCAAATTGGTGATTTGGTACTCTCATTTGAAGAATCTATACAAGAGTCCACCAACTGCTAGGGTCAATCTTTCATTCCTACTTGCAATTACATCAAACTTTTGATAGTACCACATACGTGGATGCATTTGGTGTCTCATGTTATTTTTCTTGCAAAGCATCATGGGCATATTCCTAATCAACTTAACAAGCTTTAGGATGATTGTCAAAGTTAACATCCACTAACTATCATTTAATCTTGGGACCATCATCCACTAATACTATCAGCATCCACCAACTCTACGAACATCCGCTAACAATCATTTAATCTTAGCTTGGTTTTGCTTGTCCGTACTATGGAAGTATTCTTTGTTTTATCTTTTTCTCTTTTCTTAATGAGAGGAATGAAGCTCTCCACAACCGGCTCTCGGAGTCAAATGAAGCATTGGTCTATTCTCATAATTGCTTTTAAAAAATAACAAATTTCCTATAGACATATAAAATCATGCCTTTTTCCTTCTAAAAAATGAAAATTACTAGGTCAAAGAGAAAAATGTGAGCGCTTGTTTGTAGAGATTTTGAGAGATGCCACACACACACACACACACACACAAAAGTAAAAATAATCAGATGAAGAAAACAAAGTTAGATGAATGTCGATAAAGGCTATAACAACCTATGAGACCAAATATACAAGTATATAATACATGAGGTTACCATAAATGAATGATAGATATTGATCCAAAAGAGAGAGAACTTTGGTATGATTTTTCATCCTAGGATGCTTTGAATTAGCCTATCATTACTATAGAAAGTTGATGAGGGTGTTCAAAATTGTATTTGTCAATGTGGCCTTGGACATCAGAGGTCCCAACATATCTCCATGGCATACACAAGTGTCATACTTTGGTGGCCTATGTAGAGGTGGTCATCTATGTCGCTCGGTTGTTTCCACTATTGGAAAAGTCATTGATGGCAAGGTTATTCTCTTGTTTTGCAATATCTCAATGCCTTTATGGACCCATAGCTCTACTTGGAAGAAGAACTCACATGATCAAAGAAAATGGCCCAAACCAAAGTGGAACCTCCAATGGATGTTACAACACAATGAACCATCAAAAAGCTCATTTGGCTCAATCTCAAACAATCACAACTCAAAGTTGACCAAAAGACGTAGGTTGGGCTCTAGTGGCTTTGGTAAAGGTGGTCATCTATATCACTCGAGTGACTCCATTAAAAATCTCATTGATAGCATGACCATGTTTCGACATATTCCCTTGTTTTGCAATATCTCAATGTCTCTATGGAAACATAGCCCCATTAGCAAGAGTCCAAGAGCATGGTTGGTGCAAGAATCCCACAATAGATGAAGGAACCCAAATTATCCTGAAAATTGAGAACCTACGACACTCTTGCAATAGAATGGACAACAACAAAGCTGCTTTCAACCTATAAATGGCAAAGCTCTTATATCCTTATGATACCCTAGACATATTTGTCTCAACTCAAAGTTCATGGGAAGAGGTATAAATCTAGTCAATCATTGATTCCACATCATGTGGAAGGTGAGTGTCTATGTACAGAGGGCATATAGTGAACCCATATTTTATAAACTAAAGTATGTAAAAGGCCACTAAGTTTGCCACTATGTAGCTGAGTGAGGTCAATTTGTGGGAGATCCATGCTAAAATAGAAAGAGTAGTGCATCATCTACAAACAATATGTACCAAACAAACAACTAAGCTATGATGCCAACAATCCTAGTCATTACCAACAACCATGGTCAGAACTTGAGCGCTGACCTAGAGTACCTCTAAATCAGTAAGTCCTCATACCTAATGCACAAAGCGACCATCTAGAAGAGAGCCTCTAGTACTATGGGTGTTGCACTTAATTTCGCTATCACAATCTTACAATATAAGGGCGTTACTTGGAGTCATGAAAGATCATCAAAATGAGCCTTTCCATTGACTTCCATCCTCTCCATCGCATATATAGTCTTTGATGCTCTACCTCTATCATGGAGGCTAAAACAAAATGGGCTTCAATGCTCTTCCCATGCAGAGAATGAAGGACCAACAAAACCTATCCCTAAGTATACACAATATGTCACATGCTCCACTAGCTCTCCCTTCTTAGGCCAAGTATGCTTCAAATCCACCAATCAACTACTGAATACCCTTACCTTGACCCTTTAAAAAAAGTTTCTTGAGCGTAAAAAGAGCATTGCAATCACTATGTTGCATCTAATATGTAGTCCATGTCATCGTAATAGAGGCATATGGGTATCTAGATTACTACTTCTGTCCCCTATACAAGTTACATCATCAAACATTCTTGTATGTGCCAAAGAAGTCGGTAATAGGGGGCAACCTTAGACCCACTCAAAATAATCAATTGATACTTAGACTTGGCTCATGGCAAGCACTCCCCATATCCTCTCCTGAGATCCCACGTCTCATAATCTTCTCAGAAATTTGCCTGCCTGGAGCATTTGGAATTGGCTGTTCAACCCATCAGCTCAACTAAGGTCTTTGACAAGATTTCACTTGCAGGTCATGTAAGATTATGAGCACTCATTTAATGTGTTTGTAGGCAGCTGCTTGCTTTGCTTCCTAAAGCGTGAAAATCATTAACGCAAGATATACTTGCATACTTTTTAACCACATAAAACTTATACATAACCTCCATTCGCAATTGTCATCTTTCTAAAGATGTGGATAATGTTCCCACATTAACTCTTAATGCATGTGGCAGCTTGAAGTATCATTGTAGAGTTGCCTCTTATCATTGGAAAAATGGTAGTACTTCGGCAACATGATATCGGATGGTCTAGCTCCACCATTATCTTGTATACATAAGCATAAATAACCAAGTTTTTGGCACTCTCACTAAGCATTGGCCTCTAGACGTTGCTTATTGGCAATTGTTCCTTTCAGCCGTAAAGTTCAACATTTGAAGTTAAGGATATTAACTGCAAATAACTGCTCCAGTTCAAGATATTCAATCCAATCGGCAGAGCGACCCACTCTGCACTAACTTGAAACACTTGACCCAAAAAAACAATTTATTCGATCAGCATATATGCAGGAAAAGCTCACTAAATTGAAGATTTGGGTTGGGGCAAAACCTTACCAGAAGGCAAGGATCATATGCCAATACAGAGATTACTTCATATCATTCAAAACTGCAGTCTATGTTACAAAAAAATAGCCATAGACATGGCTTCCTTAGCCCCTTGTTTCACTAGCATGTACATGGCCCTGCCAATAGCTTGCTTCACTCAATTCATGCATATACTCTATGCATCATTGAGTACTATAATCTATCCTCCATGGGATTTTCTTCAAGCTTGTCTATAATACGACATGTTACAAGTTAGCAGCCCCCTTGGTCCCTCCATATCTGATAGCATTTGCCCACTCATGCATAAACTTCCATTTTGGATGTGACCAGGAAACTTCCACTTTCAGCTTATTTAAGCTGTGCAAACTCCAGGCCACCTGCTCATCTTAGGCAAGTAACAGATATCCCAGTAGAGCGAAGGGCTGAAATACTTCTACAAATTTTCCCCTGTTAGCTGCTGCCTTTTGTCAGTTCTCACAAGCATTCCTGATCAAACAGGCTTTCGAGCAACTTCAGGATAAGTTCTCTTAATTGGGAAGCATCACTAGGTTTGAACCAATTTCGACCAAACTGGAAAAAGAATGCCTGAGTTCATTACTTGAGCAGGTGTTTTCCGTGATACACAAAGAAGATGCAACTTTGAAATCTGCTTACCATTTTACTAAGAGCACTCGGTTCAAGTTCCATAGGTGCCTCTTGCACAAAACGTTCAATGTAATAAAGCATGAACAGCCCACAATCCCACTCATTATCTTGCAAAGGTACCTGTCTTACAAAGTGAAGAATGAATCAATTAGAATTGTTTAATTATTAAATCAAAAGCAATCTAGTAAAACTGTGAGAAACAGCTGTGTGTCAAAGTTCATACCTGGACCCTTTTACAAATTGCATTGTCAGTGCTGAAAAGCTCCCCTGATAAGTATGCCTTCTCTGCTGCCAAATAGCTGTGAAAACATGGAGAGATGGATCGTAAAGATAACCATCCCCATGAAATACAACAAAAACAGAAACTAATCATGTGATGTACATAAGGTCCTGAGCACATTCACTACTACAAATTCATCTGCTATGTCCCACTTTAGCATAACAAATTCTAACCTCTACCAAGGACTAAAGCTATTCCTAATGATGGCACTACACTACCACTCCTCCAGTTTATCCTCCACTATTCATTATTGGCTGTTTTCCATCAATCTAGTAGTTCACTGTTGAAAAGGATTGTTATATAACCCCTTGTTCATTTGTTAATATCATTGTCTCCATTGATCCACAAAAAGTTTATGAAAAAGGAGATCACGCAATGCCCTGTATTAGCCACCAGTCATGTAAATGCAGAGCTATATAGACTGAAATAGAGAAATAAAAAGCTCTAGCAAAGAGAACTACACAGACACGCTTGTGCCATCTAGTTCAAAATTGTGAGTAATCCAATCCGAAAATATTTTAAGCTTATATATGCCAGGAAGTCATAAATCAACACACAAAATCCAAAGATTGAGAGGAGCAGAGTCTGCCATCAATTCCAAAACGGATTGCTCTGTTATTATCAACCATTTTCAAGCCTTCCTATAGTGTGGGCACTTCTGCAGCTCCAGTAAGACATCCAAAATATCATGCAGAATCGCACATAGCCTCACTACCATGCTTCTATTGCATTTCCAATCTTTTGCAATCAGATATCAAACTTGATATAATCAATTCCTGTTAGCAACACCAATGCTGCTCAAAAAAATCCCATGTAGGGTGCTTTTTCCTTGGACTTTGGAAAGGTGACATAATACAAGGATGTAACTCTTCTCATGTTGATGAACCTAGTATCATCACAGCCCAACTAGAACCCACATACTCAACAATACAATTTGTACAAGATATGTGTTGCCTGCAACTAATCTTCCACTTGCTCAGCTGATTCCCAAGCAGAAGTCCCCCCCCACAATAAGCCTCCATAAAAACACCGCCTTCAAAAAATCCCTGGAACTGCAAGCATTAATTAGAGTGATATTTCACCATCTTGCTTGGTGGCCTTGGTCCTGTTTGTCAACACTTATCTTGCACTTGTACAGCATTTGCAGACTGAGTCCCGACCAATAAGATCCTTACAGTACTTGTAACTTCCAATCCTAGAGATAGGTCCCAAAGTGGAGACAAGCTGTGTCCAATAATCCCAATGTATATAGTGTAGCCATGAGGCAATTGTACATCTGAAGACATTCCTGAAAGACAGCAGTTATGCCCCACAAGGCAAAAGAACAATTTAAAGGCACACCACCCTTAGCCTGCCATTGTATCGATGAACCTGATATGGCTAGGTAGCATAGCTGCAGACCAGGTGCAGAGACGCAAGTGACAAAGAGCAGTCAATGCAAAGGTGGCAATTTTTTAGCACATCCATTGTGCACCAGCAGGAGTGAAGATGAAGGTGACACAATTCTCAGGCAATTTGTGACATGGTAATCCAAAACATACTAGACAAGCATGGCACAGGGTCAAGAACGAGTTTGACTAACATCCACAACTTAGGAACGCAAAGATTATGCAGCTAAGTCAGCACAAGATGACAAGCCCAAATCAACACATCATAGGAGATGACTTCGAGGAATGGAAGAGGTCCATCAAGTCTACCTTGAACATACATTCACATTGGGAGTACATCACAGATGCTGAGTATGATTGTGATGCAGTCCACAAGTTGGTTGTTTCAGAGTAGGCAGCCTCAGCTGCCCTTGTCACCCTCATCTTTGAGAAGGTATTTGTTACAGCAGGTAAACACAAGGCTGCTTAACCTCTTTGAAACTATTTGAAGGATTGGTATGCTAGAACGACAGCTATCAACGTATGGATGAGGAGGTTGAGTTTGGTTCTTCCAAGCCTCATAGAGGGCCCTATTGCGAATGAGGAGCTTGTGTTTGTGGAGGTGATCAATCCTACCTCATTCCATCAGACACACCTTCACAGCATGCTTTTCTCACATCATTCCACTCCACTTCATGCCTTCCTTGTCAGCAAGCAAGGAGGCCATCTCATTGTACCAAGCCTCAACAACATTCACCTCATTCAGCGGCTCCTTGGCTAGTGGCCAGCACCATTAGGATGTGTTCTACAATGAGTATTCTTAGTGGAGGTTGACCTTGAACCCTCTGTTTTCCAATCTTCGCAAAATAAGGTTTCCTCTACTTCATGAGACTAGCCTCCCGCCCTGGCTATGCATGGCCATCTCACCCTTTGTGTCCTTCTCATACCTTATCCAACACCATGCACCTATCACCCTCCTTTGCATGTTCAGCTGGTTCAATAAGTTCCCTTGGAGGCCCCATTCATCTGTTCACCCTTTTCCACGAGTTTCACACTCTTCACCCATCCCTCTTGATCCTCCTATATACAACAAGCTTATCCTCCCACGCCCCCCATTCTTCAATTTCATCCTTTCCCCCAATTCATCCTTTCCCCAAAAGCTCTACACTCTAACCACTGGTTAGTAAGATCTAAAAGGTTCGATGTACTTGGGTCCTAAGGAATAGAAATCAAGACTGAGGCGAGGACCAACTAGATAAAGATCATACAACAATTTGCAAGCCCCTCCACCACAATTCAACAAAGTTTGATATACACCACTACAGACTGCTATAGCCAAAGCCCAGAAGCCATCATGAAAGTAGAAACGATAAAAGTGTCAATGAAACAAGACACCTAGACACATTATTAATAGCTGTAGCCTATGCCACGACTACAAATACAAATCCAATATCTGTGTGATCATCTAAACTCTGATATTTAGAAGTTGTTTCTGCTTCTCAACTAAAGCAAATAAACCAACAGATCTGTGCAAGCTTCATGTACACTTGCAAACAAATTGTGGCCTACCATTTGAGAACATTGAAAAGCACTTCACTTGAATGTCCTGATGTTTGAGACATGGAATCAAGGTGCAAAATGCAAGTCTTTCCATCACCTCTAGGCAAGCAAACAATTGCTAAACTCCAATGTGCCCTGCACTCAAGAAAACACAACCAAAATCCCATAAATTACCGAAACAGCATTTTAGCGCCTTCAGACTAGTAAAAGTTGAATGTGAGAGAACAGATCACATCATGGCACACAGAAACATACTAAATAACAACTTAATAAATGTGAGAGAACAGATCACATCATGGCACACAGAAACATACCAAATAACAACTTACTTGTCATGTATTGGCATCAGCAGATAAGATCTTTCAAAAATGTTGAGACCCTTTGTCCACTTCCGCAACTTTTCAAAACAATCATCGCGTTTTGCTTCCTTCCACAAATAGGAAAAACATGAACACTGATTAAGTTTTTTATGCCTGCACTACATTTCCTTCTTCGACTTGACAAAATACTAAACAAGCAATGTATATGCTGAAAAAAGTAGGCTAGTGACAGCCTCTCAACGCATGTATGCATCACGATATTTCCACATCTATTAGTGAAGCCTCTCATGTGTGCACTGACTTGATGGTATGTATTCACAATTTCCCCTTCCTTTGGATCAGCAAGTACTATTATTGCCATATCAATAGTACCCTTAAAACACAAGTTACAATATCAAGATGGATTGGTTGTCACGTGAGGAATCTACTAATCCCTTGCTTGCTAGCACATGTTTAACAAAGCCCTATGTAAAAATTTCATGCTATGGTGGGTCAAGGATTGCATATGGGGATGTATGGTACAACTTCTTATAGTATGCAGCAACCAATGCATGGTGTGCAAGGCCCAATGTATCCGAGTATGGCTAGTAATATGCATAACCTTTTGTACAGCAATGTTTGCATGATGTTGGGGCACAAAGTGACAAGTTTGGCAATGCATATATGCAGCCCACTATGTTTGAGACTCATGGTATCAATGATGGTCATATGCTGCTAGTAATGCCTACATAAGAAATAATGCAACTAGCAATGCATGCAATGTATGGGAAAATGTATCTTGGTATGGCTAGTAGTATGCAAATTCCCATGCACAATCACATTGCAATGCTCCAAAGTATGCAAACAAGAATGTTTCTTCATGCATCTGGTGCTCCTAGCATGTCAGGTACACATGAGGGGCGATTCAATCGGATGCAATGTTGTATATTAGTTAAGTTGGAATTGCAGCAATGTGAACATATAAAGCATCGCAATGCTCAAGAAGGAAAAAGTCCTAGAAGCTAGTAGAGGTTTTCGAGGCAAGTTAGAGGTAAAGTTTCCATATGCTTCTTGGTGAAGCTTCAGCCTTGTTTCACCTCTAAACGAATGCAACTAGATGGAGGAGGGTGACCTGGCAGAACATCCTCAATGATGCACTTTACCCTGATGTGTCTCAGCAAGAGCCGATTTTGAATCCGGCTCTTTCAGGCTCAGCAAAGCATAGAAGATCCAGAGGATTACCTGATGCTCAATGGGAGGTTGCATCTCCACTCTGCTAGTGATGGACAACTCAATTATGTAGTGGATCTTGGATGTATTTGATTTCCATCCAAGATACTGTATGTTTGCAGTATTTCCACCATTGGGATCACTATTCAATGTACTAGTCGCTGTGAGTCAGTATGCATATGGTATGGTTTGTACCTAAGCTCTAAAACAATACACTTGCAAGATTATTGACGTGTACAAAATGCATGGAATGTACATTTTGATGTGATATACATTTGCAAGGCATACAGAATACACGAATGAGACACAATATACATTTGTAGGTCATGCAAAAGACAATTGCATAAGTTACATGTGGTATATGCTTTACATAACTATCATGCGGTACATCATTGCTATGAGATGTTTATGCACTACAATGTCTTGGTGATCAAAACACTTTTGGGTTGGCATGTGGATACATCCCTTATGGTTCTGACAATGGTTATGATTCATATGTATGGATTGTAATTGGTTTAAGTGATTGAAATTTCACATGCAGAGGGCATGAGCATGGTTAAGCAATAGGTACACATGTTGTTTGACTACGATACCCGCATGTATTTCCAATAGTGGCAACAAATACTTTGATACATTGCAGTGTAATTGAGAATGATTACAAGGATTTTAAGGGGGTGGTCTATCACGAGGACATGAAATTTTATTACTTTGCTTAGCATTTGATTAAAAGTTAATCAAATGTGCTAGCGTGACTTGCACACGAGAGGTGCAAGTTCGTTATTTCACAGTGTGTGACCCAAGACCTTGAGATATCAGTTGGTCCCGAAGGCAAAAGGTATAATAAGTTATGACTGACAAGTACTAAGTGGTACTGGATGTCAAATTTTAACCTAGATCAATTTATTGGCCATTAATATCAGTAATGACATTAGAGACTAGGCATTAATTAATTAATTAATGCCAGCCTAAGATCAATAACTGCTCATAGACAGTCGGGAGACAAATTGATCCAGCCAATTTAATTATTGACTGGTGGAATTATTTTTTTTAGCACTAGAATAATTATTAAACTCATTTTCAAAATAATGTTCTAAAAATTAACTTAATAAGCTGGATAATGCTGGAGAATGTGATTAGAAGGCTTCGACTTGACAAAACTTGCCTATGCAAGTGAAAAAAATGTTTTTTAGAGACTGGTGGAAGTCTATTCCAACCATTTGTAAGAAAAAATGAGGTTGTTATAGAGCAAGGAGATACTATTGATGTGATTTGCAGCCACCAAGGATCAGTCCTATAGCAAGTGACAGCAGTTTGCAGCCCTCCAAGTACAAGTAGCAGCATGTAGGAGGAGACAACCACCTTTCTAGTGGTCCTAAGATGTAGGTGATAACTTTCATACTATCTGAGCAAGGCAATAACAGTTTTTCAGCCTTTCTTGCAATGAAACTCCAAAATTTCTATCTCTACAACATTCTCTCTCATGTCACATCCATGTCTCAAGTTATCTCAACAAAATTCAGCCATTTGAGTCATCAAACAAAGAGATTTCAGTCAATCTCTATTGTAAACCCTAATTTACAGCAAAAACTAGGGTGACAACCACCTCGAGATGTGTGCTCAAAATTGAGGGCTTAGGACTTGAATTCCAACAACTAACATTAAAGAATTTCAAGATTCAAGAGGCTAGCCAACCCGTATTAGATTTGGGGCTTAATTTGTCTTTTAAGAAGCAAGGTGAAAGCCAATCCCCAAGCAAACCAAGGGACAAATTAGTTTGAAGGCTTACTAGTCGATTTTGAAGGCAAGAGGGACTTGGACTAGTGGAGGAGATCATAGGATCTTAGTTGTACTCCATCCATTTGCAATAAAAGATAAAGAAATACCTCAAGAGGCATCAATTTCAAAGCCAATTGGGTGTCTAATGGCCAAGATTAAGTGGTAACATTAGCATTTTCAGTTTATGTGAATTTTATACTTGTTGTAATTAGTGTTTATTAATCAAGTTATTTACCATCCTATCCGAGGAGGAAAGCTGGTCTCATTCGCTGCCACCGTCTCAGACAACTATTGCCAATCATTCTCTTACGTTCAAGTGGAACTGCTGGTGTACGCAGCCCGCCATTGCCAGTCTATTCAGGGTCTGATCGTGCTGTCCAAAGGCTCTTGATTGCTGTGTTTTCTGCATCAGAGCACTACTATCTGCATTGACTGCTCTTGAAGGCTGCCACATCGCCATTACTACTGCGTTTTGCTGTTCTCCATCATTGTGCAGCAGGGTAGCACTACCAAGGGGGAACAGTGAGCACTCTATCGGCATCACACACACGGACTGTTGCTGCACTTCGAATCCGTGTCAAGTACACCACACTCTTAGAGTTGTTCTTGGCATCTCCAACACACCTCTCAGCTCACCTTTGCCCCATCCTCAAGACACAAAGGCTTGAGGCCTGTTTATATCATTCCCATTTCTATACACTCACTTCGAATCCATGTCAAGTACACCACACTCTTAGAGTTGTTCTTGGCATCTCCAACACACCTCTCAGCTCACCTTTGCCCCATCCTCAAGACACAAAGGCTTGAGGCCTGTTTATATCATTCCCATTTCTATACACTCGTTCACTTCATCAAATTGTGTTTATTGTGTGTTGTACGCTTTGCATTTCTCTATGTTTTCCTTAGTATTCCTCAATGAGGCATTGAAGAGATATTTTTTCTCTTCTTTTGCGAGACATGCACTAGACACATTAGGTTCTTGGGATCATGATTCATCAAAGCAAAGGTTGTAACATCCCCCTTGTTAGTAGATGCTCCATTCCAGCCCATCATCTACACTCCATGTTATCAGATCTGAGAGCCTAGACAGACTATCATGCCCAAGGACTGGAGTCCTCGAGAGTATTGCTACACATGACTGCATCTATCATAGTTTGTTGTACTACTTGATTGTCGGTTCTCATAGCATGGGCTGGACACAGAAATATTACCAACCTTCCAGTATGATCAAGACTCCCCATACTACAGACTCTCGTAATGTGGGTTTTCTAATGTTGTGTTATTTCCTGCAAACTTTTTACTCCTTAAGCTTTGCAAACTTGTTGTAAGAGCACCCTACTGCTCTCTACATTCGAAGCATGCGATTCCTTTCGTGACACTGTTTTACAGTCCACCGAGCCTCAGATTTGCAAGATGTTTGATACAACTTCTCAGTTTGTCATCTGAAATAAAAGATGACATGCATTCTCAAACACTGCTGGTCCCTTGGTAGTGGCCCAAGCAACTACACCCCATGCCACCATCATTTGCTTGTGAGTGCCTCTAAATACTATTTTGATGGCCCACCTCCAAATATCCTAGGCTGAAGCACTATCCCAAAGGCAATGTCTTGTGAGTCTCCTGTGCTCAAACTACAGCAGATAACCTTTTGCATGATCTGAGGTTGACCAAAACAACCAAAAGAAATATTGACTGAGTTGAAACAACTTTTCATGAAAATATAGATAATGAAGTTGTTATCTGTAGATGCAACTGTTTAGCATGACGTATCAAGTGTTAGATGTATTGGAACTCACACCTTATGCAAAACAAAAGTTGATAGCTGATAAAAGCTACTGCCCCCATGTAAGGAGAGATTCCATGACTTGAATACTCCCTTAAATCGCAAACCCTACAATGCACTCACATACCTGTCCAAAAAGATTGCAATGCACAATAACCCCTCACCCCAAAATCCCACTTGTGTGCATTGTCTTCCATATTTTTTCTTAGGATCAAGATCAAAGACAGATGGGAAGAGAAGGCAAGCATAGAGTATGCGAAGACTTTTTGTCACATGCGAGAGGACTTTAAAACAGAACATTACAAGTAGGAATAGTGCCAGACCACTGCAGATGCAAATTTTTTCATATCAGAAGCAACCTTGAGCCAATCGTGAAGCAAACCCTATGTCTGCAACGTGAAGATTTGATGCAACTTGTGTGTGTTTGTGTGTGTGTGTGTGTGTGTGTGTGTGTGTGTGTGTGTGTGTGTGTGCACGAACATACCGGCATGTGTGTGTTCGTGATTTCACCCACAAAAAAAAAAAGAAAAAAAAAGAATAGTGTATGTATACTTGGTGTGATCACTTTCATGAAAGAGGTTTTGCTTTGTGCATGTTTGCAGGTTTCAGAAGGAAGGGAAGGGCCAATGTGGGATGCATACCAATGCCATTGTGAGCTTCTTGTAGAAAAAGCTATTGAAGAAGTAGAAACATTGCAATCTATCATCATCTGAGATCTTCTCTTTTTGGATGTACCTAAAACAAAGCACCCAAGGCATCAAATAGTCCATTTACTCCTCCAAATAATGCATTTATATTGAATCAAGAGGGACTGTCATAAAACATACTTAATGTAGAAGTCAATAACCGTATCATTCAAAAACTCAGAAGGTCCAAGATGGCGAAGGTCTGTGTATTGAACCTCAATGGCTTCAGGATCAGATCTGTCACCATTAAGAAGAAAGATATGAGCAAAAAAGAACACAGCAGTAGACTCTCTCCCCTCTCATTGCCTCAGTAAACAATTCCACGCAGGCAAACACTGAGAGATGCCCTGTAAGAAATAGCAAACTTGTTTTATAAATTTCCAATAAAAACTGTACTTCATTGGGATGGACTAAAGTTGTGTGAAAGTGATACAGAGTGTAAGTCTGACTACTAGGTACAGCTAATTAACAAGGTGAAGAGTCTGAGAGCCATCCCATAAGGGTATGTACATGGTATTGAAAAGACTTAACGACCTGACAGGGCTTATTAGGATAGTCAGAACTTCTGCAAAGCAAATTAACATAAGACAAAACACTTTTTACATCATTTGTAATTGAATTTAAAAAATACAAAGTGCTAAAACACAGATTCTACCAATGACAGAGAGAGAACGTAACCTAGGTGTATTATCCAGGCAGTCTGCAGATACTATTCTATTATTTTTGCACATCCTTGTACAGTCACCAGTCTTCCCAAACATAGCATGCCCTCCCTGAGTGGAGAGGAGGCCAGTGTCACCAACTGATCCTGACTGATGCACAATGCTTCTAGGAGTGTCTCGAGGGTGGTGACAATATTTGATATGCAAGAACTCACTGAACTCCCCTTCCATCATGAGCCCTACATCTGGCCAAGAAGAAGAAAGAGATGATGCATTGTCCTCTTTGAGGCCATAATGTCTCCTCAAGGCCTCCAATGATAGAGAAGCCTTAAAAGACATTGTAGGATCCCAAGAGGAAGGAGTCTCAAACATTGTGAATTGGCTACATGTCACCCATGTATCTTGCACAAACCAAGGCTCCACAATAGCCGCAAGATACTCTTTAGAAGAGCACCCGCCCTAATACCATGTAAAGATATGCTAGAGTTTGCATGGAGAAAACACAAAATGTACAAGCATGACTAAAACACAATAACGCAAACAAAAATGCAAAAACACAAAGATAACTCTGAAGTAATCCAATGAATGTTGTAAATGAATGAAAGAGTGTACAAGATGCTCAAAAGTAGAGCTGTCCCACAGCTAATGACTCTCATGGGAGCGGGCTAAGCGAGTACTCTAAGAGTGATGTCCACCAGAGATAGATCCGCAGGGCCATAACCACTAGCTAGAGCTGAGACGATGCTAAAATTTGAAGAGAAGCAGAACTGAAAACCAAAATGCAGCAATTTGGAGAGCCAATGGAACTCGTAAAAGTAACAATGTACAACTTGAAAGAGCACGCAGCCAGTGATATGTTGTGAAGATATGCTAGGGTTTGCACAAAGAAAACACAAAATGTACAAACATGGTTGAAACACAATAACTCAGACAGTAACATAATAAATGCAAACCCTAAATGCAAAAAAGCAAACACAAATAGAGAAGAAAGAGAACTCTGAAGTAAATGTATCAATGCTGTAAATGAATGAGAGAACGTACTTAATGCTCAAGGTTAGGGTAGAGCTGTCCAACAGGCTACAGCCCATGGCTCTCGTGGGATCAGCCTGAGGGAGGTGTTGATGTGTGCCATTCACTGGAGACCAATCTCGAGTACAATAACCACTAGTCTTGGAGCAAAGGCTGATGAAGTGTTGAAAAACCCAAAAACAATCTGCTATAGATGCAAATGAAATCAAGCCAATACTAGAAATGGAAGGACAACAGGCTAGAAATTAGAACCCAGCAGTCTATGCGGCTTGAACTGGTAAACACAGCAAAGTAACCACTTGAAGATGTTGGCAGCCAATCACCAACAACAATGGGAGGC
Source organism: Lygodium microphyllum (assembly GCF_053477565.2). Taxonomy (NCBI): domain Eukaryota; kingdom Viridiplantae; phylum Streptophyta; class Polypodiopsida; order Schizaeales; family Lygodiaceae; genus Lygodium; species Lygodium microphyllum. The sequence goes on along the minus strand of NC_141160.1, from coordinate 23,706,195 downwards.
TCGGCAATAGTTGTAGACCACATACCAACAGTCGCTCGTGGCTAGACAGCTAGTAGAAAAGGGCTAATGGTTGGAACCTGCAAGACAAGGATTGGGCTGAATGGTGGGCGGCCTATTTGTTTATAGATGTAGAAGGATTCTCCCAAATTAGGGTTTTGCTTACAGGACACAGAAACTCTCAAGAACCATGCACCATTTAATTAAACTCTTGGTAATTTACATGTTTTGGGGCTACTTTAAAGAGCTAATCAATTTGTAACGCAATTTCAACTCAAAACCCCCTCTCAGGCCCAACACTAGAACCAAGAAGGGACTGGAAGAAAAGCTCAATCCCAATTTTACCCCAAGGCATTCCACCCCAAAGCAACCAAGACATCGGACAAAGGGTGCATGTCGACTACCCAGTGACCTACCAAGACTACAAAGGTAGTGGTTATCTTACAAAGGGAGTCCAAGTGATCCCCCTAGAGAGGTCAACGCATTGGATAAAGGGTGCTCATCGGCTACCCAGTGGCCTACTAGACCTATAAGGGCGGATGGAACCACATTGAACTTTTTTTTTCTTTGGAAGAATAGATGGTTTGCGGCTTGTCAAGGAATTATGCCCTGGGCAGAGAATGAAAAGGGATGGTTAGATCCAACACATCACAAAACAAACAAGCTATCCTGACCACTCAAGAGTATTGATGACCAGGAAGAAGGGAGAAGAAGTATGTAGGTGTGGTGGTAAGGTTGTGAAAGAACCGCTCGTGGAAACAGCTCGGGATCCACTCACAGGTGCTTCACACAATGAGATGCATAGAGTAATGCTACATGATAAGAATGTACATGTGGCAAGTGCAACTTGGATAGTATCCCTCATGGAAAATTTGTTCACTTGTCCAAGCACCCTTTTACAAAGATGATGAAGATCATGCAATGCAAAGGGAAGGTACAACAGGGAATAAAACCTGTAGAATACCGATGAAGGGTAGAAAACCCCTCTCAACCATGGATGTTGATGCCGAAGGAGAAAGAGAAACCTGATGTTAGTCTTCACATGGTGCCGAGAACCATGATGAATTTGATGATGAAGATGGACTTATTATCCCTTAACCGGAATGACCAAAGGAGAATCATCCTTTAGGTATGCGACATATGCCCATACTCAATCTCGAGAGAGGGCTCCAATACTGATCAAGTGGCCTAGGCAAGTCCGAATCTCAACCTCGAGAGAGGGCTCCATGCTAGTCGAGAAGTGCCAAGAGCACAATCCACCATACAAATAGACCAAATGGATGAAGAAGAAAGACTTGACCCTCCCCAACTGGAAGAGCAAGGAAAAGTCAACCACCAAGAATGGAGACATTTAAGCCATCGTGAATCATCATGTCGTTTGTGTATCTCACACAATACCAAGCTCTCTACGATAGCCACTAAATACTCTTTAAAAGAGCATTAACTCTGATACCATGTGAAGATATGCTAGGGTTTGCACAAAGAAAATACAGAATGTACGAACATGACTGAAACACAATAACTCAAATAGTAACACAATAAACACAAAACGCAGAACGCAAAAACACAAACACACACAGAGAAGGAAGAGAACTCCGAAGTGAATGTATCAATGTTGTAAATGAATGAGAGAGAGTACTAAATGCTCAAGGGTAGAGCTGTCCAACAGTGGATGGCTCTCATGGAAGCTAGCTGAGGAAGGTGGTGATGTGTGTCATCCACCGAAGAAGACTAATCCCGAGTGCGGTAACCACCGGTTGGAGCAAAGATTGATGAAGAAAAGTGTTGAAAATACAAAAAAGACGCGCTATAGATGCAAACGCAAATCAACCGATGCTCGAAAGGCAATGGCAATAGGATGGAAATTAAATAACAGCAATCTATTCGGTTGAAGCAGATAAACACAGCGATGTAACCACCTGAAGTTGATGTCAACTAGTCACCGAGAGCAATCAGAGGCTTGGCGAGACCACGTAGCAACAGTCACTCACAAGGCTGGAGAGCTAGTGGAAGAAGGCTGATGCCGAAACCTACAAGACAAGAATTGGGCTGAATGGTGGGCAACCTATCTATTTATAGATGTAAAAGGATCCTCCCAAATTAGGGTTTTGCTTATGGGACACAAAAACTCTCTAGGACCATACACCGTTTAATGAAACTTTTGGTAATTTACATGTTTTGTGGTTGTTTTAAAGAGCTAATTAGTTTGTAATGCATTGTTAGCTCAACACATGCAGTAGTATGCAGCTAGGTGACAGCTAGCTAAGGGTAGTCAGATACTGGGCGGCCTATGCAACAGCCAAACACAGGCTGGAAAGGCACCAATCAAAGGAGAGATCGCCTTATTGTAGAGCAGCAGCTGGAGTAAACAGCAACCAAAAACAGGGTGCCAGAAATTGATGATGGTGTGGCAGCAATGAGCTTATGGATGAACTTGCAAAAGAAGGGATGAACAAAGTGGCTGGGCAGCTTCCTATTTATAGATGTGGATCCTCCCAAAGTTAATTTTGGCTTATGGGACATAGAACCTTTGGTAATCAGTGAGTTTTGGAGCTGTTTTAAAGAGCTAATGAAGTTTTTATGAGCAATGCATGTTTTTTAGCTTAACATGTACGTGTGTGTGTGTGTGTTGGGGGGGGGGGGGGGGGGGGGGGGTATAGAAGCCACTACCTCCTCCCTGCAATGGCACCTCCAATTTCTTACTATTAGCACAATGAGATAAATATTGTGAAGAAAGAAAAAAACATAACAATCAGCTCAGTTGGAAGTGTGCAATAAAAAAGATGAGGTGTGATTACCTCGAAGGATATTGAAGCTTCATGACTGCCATTCTGAACATGCAATTCACCCCAAAAGAAACAAGTTATGCAACAGCCAGATTAGAGAAATCCAATTGTAAATCATTACTTCATATCTCGCATAAGTACGCAAAAATATGCATATCTAAAGGTTAAAGTAGATGTATAATCATCAAAATACCTTCTTGCATTACTACGCAAGCCTTGTCTTTTTGAAGCACGATGACTAGAAGAGCAGACAACATCAGCTTGGAGCTCTTCATCGTCCGATATATCCATGGCTGTATCCTAATTGCATCCATGAATTGAAATTACTAAATGTAATATTTACTGCATGCACCAATTCAAGGCTATACACTCTTTAAGCCAACATACTAGTGTGTCTCCAAAAGCTTTGATGATCCCCTTTCTGAGACCCGGCATTGGACTAACTTGTTCTTGAGAAGAGCATCCATTGCTTGCCTAACCAAGACATACAAATATAGAACAGAATTTATTTGAATTGAGCAATGATATCATGGAGCCAGACCAGAACTAGAGGAAGTAAACTGCAACAACCTCCTTATTCGATGGTATAGGAATTATTGAGGACTTGTTAGATTTCTTCCTGCAAAACGCCAAACTTACTCTTAAGCTAGAGTAATAGAAACATAAACTGGTTTAAGGTTCGGAACAATCGTAAATTTGTGGACTTTGCTCTTTCATTTTGGCAGCTGTAGATACATCACATAATGTGCACACTACATTGTAAGAACTCCAATCAGCATTTCAGAGTACATAAAGCACTTATTATTTGTTTATGTAATAAACAAACAACACATGGATTCTACAGGTGCAAGCAGCAAGCCTGACTGACTAGAATGATGAAGGTGTACCAGTCACTAAACCAACCATATAACATCTAGATCAAAGACACACACATCGTAGAAAAAATTATGATAAAATTGTTGAGCTAAACCAGGTACATTACAGATTAAACCTTCATTAGCTCATTACATAGTCCCAAAACTCAAATGTACTACATGTGTTTCAGTGTCTTAAGCAAACTCCCCCACTTTTGACCGGTTCCATCTCTATAAATAGAGAGTGTGCTAGGTTATTTGCATCCCTTGCTATCCCTAGTTCATCCTTTGTTATCCCCAGTTCATCCATTGTCATCCCTTGCACACTCAATCTTCCCCCTTTGGTGGCTGCCATCTTCTTCAACTGGTTGCTGCCCTCCATCTGCAGCTGCTGCCATGGACATCCTACAGCTGCCCTTCATCATCCGGTGAATTGCGTTTGTTCCCAGCCTGCTCACGTCATCAGTTTGCTGCTGTTGGAGCCACCCATATGCTACTGCCTGATCTGGTGGAGTTTTCGTGCTGTTGTACCTGCATTTTCGGCACCATCTCCTCCAACAGCTCTTGCCCAGCTCCTTCAAACCCTTGTCGCTATCAACACCAGCCTGCATTTTTGTTGTTCCAATGATGCCTGACTCTGCTGATCATCATCTGCAATAGGTTGTTTTTGAGTTTTCAGCACTTTTCTACATCATCCTCTACTCCGACTTGTGGTTACTGCATTTCAAGCTCTCTAAATTGAGACTAGTTGATCTTTGAAGAAACACAATTTGTGCACAAGATGAAGGCCATTAGAGTTGACAAAGGTGGCAAGTTTACATCTAAAGAAATGGTTCAACTCTATACAAATCAAGGGATGAATGCCAACACGCGCGCTCCGTCAAAGAATAGGGTGTCGAAATGCAAAAACAAGTTGGTGTTGGAGAGGATTGCCAGATATCCCAGGCTCTAGGTGAAGATGGTAAGGACTATGCTAGAGCATCATCACGTGCCCCAAGCTCTATGGGTGGAGGCCATAGCCATGATGGTTCACATCCTTAACAGATCTCCTACTTTGAAGGTTCCAAGCATGACACCTTTTGGAGGTATACTTTGGCAACAAACCTAATCTCTCATATTTTAGGTCTTTGGGTATGAGGCATACATTTACATTCTAAATAAGGAGCGAGGAAAGATAGATGGATCAGAAGGCATCACGACCTATTTGTGGGCTACAACTCCCATTCCGTGGGATATAAGTTGTATGATCCAAGGACTCAAAACATCTATACTGGAAAAGATATGCACTTCATGGAATTTCTCGCATCATAGGGGGGTTGTGGAGCACCCTATTCTTGGAGATCCAAACGATCCACCACTATTAGCTTCCCATCCAAACTCCAGTGGTTGTTTTGGATTTAGATCTCAAGACTTTGAAGCTAGAGGAGTTTCAACCTCCTCCTTGAAGGGCTTGTCAATCCCTCAAAGATGCAAGCATTGAGGGTGCCCTAGAGGAGTGGGAGTGGCAAGATGGTCCACAACGATCTCATCTACATCAAGCACACTCTGGAGTTTTCGCACACCAATTATGGATTGATGACCCATGCAATAGAAAATCAGGGCCCAACTACCGTTGAAGAAGCTATGTAACATCACCATTGGCGGAGAGCCATGGAGCAAGTATTGGAGGCCATTGAACAGAATGGCACATGGGAGCTAGTGACTTGATTAGCCAAATGTAAAGTCATTAGAGTCAAGTGGGTGTTCAAAACAAAATGTCACAACAACAATTCTTTGGACAAGCATAAGGATAGATTGGTCACCAAGGGGTGGTTTGCTCAAAAACTCAAAGTATATTTAAATTATACCTTCCCCCTACTGCACAGATGGTGACCATCAAGGCCATTCTTGCTTTGGCTAGCCAAAGCAATGGTCATTAGGTTAATCTAAAGTTTGTGTTTCTCAATGGAGATTTGAAGGGAGGAGATCTATCTTGAGCAACCTCCCAAGACATGAGATCTCATGCCAAGGGATAGGTGTACAGGTCAAATAAGGCTCTCTATGGCTTGAAGCAAGTTCCAAATGTGTGAAATCAAAAGATCACTATCTTTCTTCGGGAAAGGTTGGGGCAAATAAGGCTCTCTATGGCTTGAAGCAAGTTCCAAGTGTGTAAAATCAAAAGATCAGTACCTTTCTTCGGGAAAGGTTGGGTTATCAAAGATCAAACTGTGATCCCAATCTCTATGTCCACATCTCAAGTGGTTGGATAGCAATGTTCATGCTATACATGGACAACCTCACTTTGGCAAAAGACCACACCTAGATGGGGTCGAAAACCAAGGATTCCCTCAACCAGGAGTTCAAGATGATAGACATGGGATTGATACACTTTTTTCTTTGCCATGAGATATGGCAGAGTGGGAGGGGGATTTTCATTTCCCAACAACAATATGTTCAAGAGTTACTCGAAGCTTTAGGGATGACAACTTGTTAACAAATTCTTCTCTAATGGATCCACATTAGAAGGTGATACCTTATGGATGCTTCTCTAATAGGTTTATCCTTTTCCATTGTCTTCTTACAAGGTTTATGAGAGAGCTCATAACAACTCATTGGCATGCAAGTATGAGGATATTATGATCCCACAAAAGCACACCGGACCATGGTTTGTTCTTTAAATTAAGTGCAACTTATAAGTGATTCGCACATTGTGTTCTACGGATGAACCAATTCCAATTGGGTAAGAGATGTTCACTATCTAAGGTCGACCATGGGCTATTGCTTCGTGTTGGGTTCGGATGTTGTTTCATGGAGCAACAAGAAACAACCCCAAATGGCCCTTTTTTCACAAAGGCAGAGTATCAGGCAACATGTACCACGACCATGAGTTCACAAACTATTAGTGAGATTGGCTCTTCTTAGAGCCATGCTATTAAGCATTTAAAAATGCATTACACATTAAATCTTCATTAGCTCATTAAAACAGCCCCAAAACTCAAAGATTACCAAAGTTTTTGTATCCCATAAGCAAACACCCAAAGTTGGGAGGATCCATATATATAAATAGGAGGCTACCTGGCCACTCAATTCATCCCTGTTTTGCAAATTTCGACCGTCAGCCCATGCCATCCAATGGCTCTCCAACCTTTGAGGCTGCTGCCACAACATCATCAGCATCAAGCAACTTGATTCCAGCTGCTACCAACCACCTAGCGCCTCATATCAGGCAGCGTTTCTTGCACACTGCTGATATCATCAGTCTATCACCTTTATCACTGCCCTACTACCTGCATTTACTGTTCTTGCAAGCCACCCTACATCAGCTCACCCTCCACCTATCACCAAGCTCTTGCTTGCTGCCGGTGATCAGCTGCAATCACTTTCAGGTGGTTACACTACTGCATTAACCAATTCCAGACCCAGACTGCTGCCTTTTGGTTTCCAACCTGCTGTCCTTCCACTTTCAGCTTCATCTCAGCTCCAACAGGTGGTTACAGCACTCGGGATCCATCTCTAGTGGACGTCACTCTCCGACTACTACCTCAGCCGGCTCACAAAAGAGTCAGCAACTGTTGGACAGCTCTACCTTTGAGCATCTTGTACACTCTTTCCTTCATTTACAACACTCGTTCATTCACTTCAAGAGTCCTCTTTCTTCTCTATTTGTACATTTTGTGTTTTGTGTTTTGCGTTTGTTTTTACGTTTCAATCATGGTCATGCACTCGGTGTTTTCTTTTGCAAACCCTAGCACATGGTATCAAAGCTGATTCTTTTCTAAAGAGTTACCTGAGGTTATCGTGGATTGCTTGGTTTATTATTGATTACAGTATATGTCACGTACTGATTCACAATGGCTCAAACCACTCCATCTTCAGATCCTTTGATGTTTTCTTAGACTCCTCTTACAATGAAGGCTCTATTGAGGCATTATGGTCTTGATTCGGAGGACAATGCTCCATGTACTTGCCTTTTTTCCAAGGATCGTTCACAAAGGCCACAACTCTTCTTTGTCTCATATTCCTTCACAAGGTACATCTCAGTGGGAGTACTCTATTGATGAGACTAATTACCTCTCGGTTGAGTAAAAACTATCAAGTCAGAAGACATCCCAAAATTCAAATTCTTCAAAATCAAGCCCAACGGCAAGTTTGTGCAATCCATTTTTGTGTGAGTCTAATTATGTCTATATTGCTCCTTTAATTATGCAAGGACCAACTATTAAGTTCGTACTAGTATGGATTAGAAGAAAACTCTATGATCAAAGATGTTTTACAATGTAATCCTTTATCTTCTGTTTCATTTGAGTTTGAGTTTGATGCTTTGTATTCCCCTGCACATTTCCTGCCCTTCCCTCCCACTTTCACTTCATATTTAGATTCACCTCTACATTCAACCTAGACCCCTATTTTAGACCTATCTTAGCTCACGTTGTCATTGATGTACATTTAGGTTTCAAGCCATCGCTAGACACTTAAAGGTGTACCACTTTGCACCCTAGTGCTTTGTTGCCAGGAATTCCACTTGTGCACTATGCACCTCCTCCATATCCACAAGTGTCACTCTATCCTCTGGTCATGTTGTGCGGGAAATCATCCTCCTGCAAACTATACCGCCCTTTTCGGTTACTCCAATGCACAAACCCTCTTCTTATGCTAACGAGTGTAAGAAAATGGGAAGAAGAGATATTTAGTGTAGAAATAATAGCAATACCATGTCACACTGACATAGGTATAAAAGACAGAGACATGTAATTTTTCACATCTTTTTGAAACATTAATGCATTATTGTCTCTTTCCTCATCACCTAGCTCACAGCTTCTATGGCTTCTCATCTCTTTCTGTCTTTCTCTCTCCTTTTCTAGTCTTTCTCTCTCCTCGTCGTTCTCTTTCTCTCTCTTCTACCCTCCTTTTCTCTCTTCTATAGTCTTCTCTCTTCTTTCTCTCTCTTCAGTCCTCTCCTTGACAAGTGGTATCAGAGCATTGGTCTTTGATCCATTTTTCTCCTCTTTTTTTCATATTCAGTCCAATTTTTCATCATAAAAACCAATTTCAAACAAGTACTACAAGTACAAGGCATGGACAGTGACTAGCAATGGCTTGCAAAACATCTACACCTGGAAGAAGACTAAATCTGGAGATCTTTGGGACAGATATAACGGTGGAAGGACAAAATAGCAAGTCGTCATTAAATTTTCATACAAATTTTGGAGATATTTGGTAAAATAGGGACTAACTAGACTAGGAGAAGACTTAAACCTCAGTTACTTTTTTTAGTAGAGCCTTCTTCTCTCTCTCTTTCAAGCTTTTTTCTAAAGCTTCCATGGTGGCTACCAAGAAATGCAATAATCCTGCTCTCCAGTGACATTTCCTTCCTATCTAACCTTGGGGCAATGATTCTTCAACTGTTGGGCATCAGAAAGAGCACCATAGTGTGAGCTAAGCTGAGTAGACTTTTCCAAGAACGGCCCCGCATTTTTCGGCACAAATTTCATTTGTCTTGCTGCTCAGATTTCATGCTCTTCTTGCTCCTAATTGTCAAAAGATGATGTACCAGCAAGACAGTAGGGTTTATGGGGAGGAACACAGAGTGAACTCGACAAACATGGATAAGAGAAGAGAAGAGAGAAGAAACTCTGATGAATGGAATTATGAAGATCTGAATCATGGAGTGAATGTGATACAAGGGAACAAGGGTGCCATAGCACAAGGAAGATGATGAAGACAGCCACGAACCACGAACCACAATGTCCTCCTAAAGGGGTGTGAGAGCAGTGGAGATGCTAGAGAGAAGAGATGATGGACTGAATGAATCAGCCGTAAAGAATGAGTGAGAGAGTGGCCTATAAATAGGCACAATCAGTCTAGGATGGCACACCTTTTTGGGGCTACAAACCCTAAACACAAAATGCAAAAACACAAAAATGCCAAAACGCAAATTGCAGGTGAAGGGTGAAGGGTTTCTCAACACCCCCTCTCAGGCCCAAAAAGGGAAAGAAGATAAGAGTGAGGTGGAGATGGAATGCTACATGCTGAAAAATGCTCATACAGCAAGTGCCACTTGGAAAGTGTCCCCCGTGGGAAAATTGTTCACTTGTCCAAGTGCCCTAGTACAAAGATGATGAAATCATGCAATGCATAGGAGAAATGTCGAACTTTGTGTGGTGCCGAGAACCATAAGGACATGCCCGTACACGATCTCGGGAGTTGGCTCCATGCTGACCAAGTGACCAAGGCAAGAAGAAAAGGAGGAAGAAGATGTAGAGGATCCCTAAGATCCAAGATTTCCACCTGAAAAGTAACCTGCAGGAAAGAACAGTAGACAGTGTGAACTCGAGAACCAGAAACTCAACCTCGAGAGAGAAGCCACTAGCTCCGTGCATCCATGCAAGAAGGAATATGAAGGCCTCATCACCAAGTCACAGCTGAACCTCCAAGGCTCCGATCTAGGTAGATCCTTGGTATCAATAGTTGAGATGACCACTGGAAGGAAGCCACCCCATCCAAGGATAGAAGAAGAAGGCAAACGGCCTCCGCCATGTTGGGAATAAAGGGCCATCATGCCTTTTATATGTGCACAGGTATGAACACACCCTTAGCACATTGTACTTTCATACATATATCTATCTAAAACCTAAAGTGATACACTCGTCATTGCACCGAAAAACGTGTTCACTCTCTACTCTGCTCACTCGCACTCTCTCTGTCTCTCTTTCAGAACGTAAGGTCTGTCTACCTCTATCTCTGTGCCTGATCGATTCCTTCAAACTGGTATCAGAGCATAAGGTGTTGAGCGTGCTGAGCACAATCGTCAGTCAGGTTGAGGCAATCGTGAGCTGCAGAAAACGGACAGGCTGTGGAGAGTGTGCACTTGGCCCCCAGCGTGGAGCGGCAGGAACTATAGCCGTGTGGCCCTAGCGTGGAGTGACGGGCGACAACCAGTCGAGCAAGTCTGCAGTTTCGCAGTGTGACGTGACGGATAGTGAGCAGCAATCGTAACGTGACGGAACCAGCAGCGGACAAGGACGGGCATAACGGGGCCCGCGACACCAACGGGCAAGGATGGGCCTGACGGGGCACGCGACGCCAGCGGGCAAGGACAGGTCTAACGAGCGTGTGATGTGGGAGGCCTGACGGGTCAACGGACCCATCATTCGAAACTTTTTTTTTCAAAAAAAATCTTTTTCTCAAACTCCTTCCCCTAACCGGGGTTCGCGCGTGCAAGCACAAAAGATCAAATTTGTGCAATTTTGGCCCAAAAAGTTGGGCCTTTGCCAGACTGAGCAATGTTCATAAAAATTTGAGGCATCTGCGTCGGAATTGCAGACATTGTGCGCATTTGAATTGGGGATTTTGCCAAAATTGTTGAAATTTTACTCATCTGAGTGAAATTTCTCAACATTTAGCCCAAAAATTTGGGGCTTTTTCCAGATTTGGGAAATTTGATGCAAAACAAGCAAATTTGTCTCAGAAATTGCAAGAATTTGTGATATTTTGTCCCTGACATTTGGGGCTTTTCATGTACATGCACAAATTGGGCTGAAATTAACCCAATTTCTCGACATTGAGGCACATTGGACCCTGTGCAATTTGGGGCTTTTGCAATTTGGGTAAAATTTATGCAACATTTGGTCATTTTATGTACATGCACGTTGAATTCCGCGCAATTTGGACATCAACACTTGGTGAAATTTGGGGATTTTGCTGAAATTGCTTTATTTTGGCAAAATTGGACAATCCTATGTATGACAGAGGAAATGAAGATGTGCGTTTGACGCTTTTGAGCACAAAATTTTGGGGCTTTTGACCGTTCGAGTCAAATTTTATGCCCATGGGTATACGTACAACAGAAATTGCAGCTGAAATTTTGGGATTTCTCATGTAATGTGATGCACATGCCCTTTGGAACAGCTGTAATCAGTTGGATAATGTTGTAGCACTTGGTTTGATACTTCTAAAAATTGAATTACAAATCTGAAATCTGTACTTCTGCGTGGTCATCTATTGCTGATTGGTACTTGTTTGTACCTTGGTCACTTGGGTGACAATTTGGGCCTGCATTTACTGGTTTTTTTGTCACTTTTGAGCTGAAAACCATGGCTGGCAGCAATGACAGCAGTAATTTGATGCATATAAAGAAGCTTGAAGGCGCACATAATTTTGCAGTGTGGCAAAAACAGTGTTACAATATCCTGTTACAAAAGAAGCAGGCAAAGCCGATCAAAACTAAAGGGGCAAAGCCTGCGGACATGGATCAAGACGATTGGGATGAGTTGAATGAGCTTGCACGCTCAACCATAGAGCTATCGATTTCTGATGCCTTGCTCTTCAACATTGAAGGTTTGGATTCTACATATGCTATATGGACTAGACTGGAAGAACTGTATGCACAGAAGAGCGCTGCAAGTAAAGTGTATTGGCCGAAAAAGCTTATGGATTTGCGTATGAAAGAAGGTACAGCAATGTCTACTCACTTGAGTGAGTTTAACTCCATTTTCAGCCAGCTGGTTGCCTTGAAGTTCATGATTGATGAGGAATTTAAGGCTACTTTCTTGCTTTGCACTCTACCAGAGAGTTGGGATACATTCAGGACTACTATGAGCAATTCTAATGTGATCCTTTTGTATACTGATGTAGAGAGTGCTCTACTTATGGAAGAGATGAATCAGCAAAACAATGCATCCAGCAAGTCTTCCAGTGCTTTGCATACTAGGGGCAGATCACAGCAAAAGAGCAAATATGATGGCAAGGGACACAGTAAATCACGTGGCAAAGATGTTGAATGCCATTATTGTCGCAAGAAGGGTCACTTTAAACGTGACTGCTACAAATGGAAGAAAGAGAAAGGAAAACGCAAGAAGACAAATGATTGCAAGGAAGAGAAGAAGGACAGTCAGCCTAAGAAAAGCAGTTTTAAAATTGAAGAGGTGAATGTAGTCACTCATGACAATGATAGTGGGAGTGATATACTCTTTGTCTCTTCACATTTTGGTACACATGCTCTACTTGCAGATACAGACGATGACATGCATACCTAGATTCTTGATTCAGGTGCTTCCTTTCATGTCACCCCTCATCGTGAGTGGTTTTCCGCATATACAGGGGGTCGACATGGTGTTGTCCATCTTGGGGACAACTATGCATGTGAGATTGCAGGTATTGGCAGTGTGCAGTTACAATTTCAACATGGCTCTGTCTTTACACTTCAGCATGTACGGCATGTACCTCAGCTCAAAAAAAGCTTGATCAACATAGGGCAGCTAGATAATGATGGTTTTCATACCACCTTTGGTGATGGAAAATGAAAGATCTGTAAGGGATCTAGGGTTATTGCCAGAGGTTGCAAGAGTAATACGTTGTATCCACTTCATGTATCTAGTATGCGTGACCATGTTGCAACCACGTGTTTCTTTATGGCATGGCCGGTTGGGACACATGAGTCGAACAGGAATGAAAGTGCTTTCTCATTTGGGTTACTTGCCTTGTCTTCGTTATGCTGATTTTGAGCACTGTGATCATTGTATTTATGGCAAACATGCACAGACTTCTCACAAAAAGTCTCTTTCTTTGAAATCTTCTCCTCTAGAGTTAGTACATTCAGATGTATGTCAAATGCCAGGATTATCTTTAGGGGGGAAGAAATATTTTGTCACCTTTGTCGATGATGCTACACGGAAAGTATAGGCTTATCCTATTCGTAGCAAGGATGAAGTGCTTGACAAGTTTTAAAAAATTCTTAGCATTGGCTGAAAATCAGACAGATAAGACACTTAAGTGTCTTCGCTCTAACAATGGTGGGGAATATGTGTCCAAAGCCTTTCAGGCATTTTGTGACAGCAAAGGGATAAAGAGGAAGCTCACTGCCCCTCATAATCCACCCCAAAATGGAGTTGCAAAGCATATGAATCGGACCATACAGGATAAGGTCCGTACGATGTTGTCTCATGCTGCATTACCCCATGGTTTTTGGGGCAGAGGCTGTTATGACAGCCGTTCACTTAATTAATCGGGGGGGAGAGTTCCCCAAGAAGCGTGGTCGGGCAAGCCACCTTCATATGCTCATCTAAAAGTGTTTGGCTGCGAGGCTTTTGTGCACATTCGTAAAGAAAAACGCAGCAAACTTGAGCCAAAGTCCTATAAATGCATTTTCCTAGGATATGGTGATGAGGGTGAAATGGGGTATAAATTGTGGAACCCCGAGAAAAGGAAAATAGTACGCAACAATGACGTTATCTTCCGGGAAGATCGCATGCACAAACAACCCGAAAAGACTGAGAAGGTCCATAGGGTTGTATTCCGGAAAGAAATACCTTTTGGACAGCAAAATGTGCCTGCTATACAGCAGCAAATACCTGCTGTAAATGAACCTGTAAATGCAGGAAATGATCAGCCAGCTATTGCCCATGAAAATGAGCCATTACATGTGCAGGAACAGCCAAGACATCAAGCTGTTAATGCTGATTTGCAGGCTGAAATGCCAGGACAGCATGCTGAAAATGAAAATTTGCAGGAACAGCCAGCAAACAATGACCATTGGGTTAGGAGATCGTCTAGGGCTACTAGACAACCTGACAGATTTGTTCCTGGTGCAATTAATGTGGCTGAGTATGTCATGTTGACAGACTGTGGTGAACCGTCTTGCTTCAAGGAAGCAATGGACAAACAGGACAGCAAGAAATGATATAAAGCCATGCTGTCAGAAATGGAATCTCTTGACAAAAATGGCACTTGCGACTTGGTGCAGTTGCCTAAAGGGCAGAAAACCCTTCCATACAAATGGGTTTACAAAATGAAGGTCACTTCTGGTTCCTCACCAAAGCACAAAGCAAGATTGGTTGCAAAGGGATACAAGCAGGAGCATGGAATTAATTTTGATGAGATTTTCTATTCTGTAGTCCAGATGACTACATTGAGAACCATTTTGGGCTTGGTTGCAGCTGAGGATATGGAGCTCATACAGATGGATGTAAAGACTACATTTTTACATGGTGATCTGCATGAAGACATATATATGCAGCAGCCTGAAGGGTTTGTTGAACAAGGGAAAGAACAAATGATCTGTAAACTCAAAAGGAGTTTGTATGGGCTGAAACAAGCACCAAGAGAATGGTATCACAAGTTTGATACATTCATGCAGTCCCAAGGCTTTCATAGAAGTCAAGTGGATCACTGCCTGTACACCAAGAAGGCAGCAAATGGCAGCCTGATTATCTTGGTTTTGTATGTTGATGACCTGCTGATTGCTGGCAGGGATACTCATGCCTTGGATTCATTGAAGCAAAGTCTTCATGGCAGCTTTGACATGAAAGATCTGGGTGATGCAAATCACATTCTTCGCATGCAAATACTCAGAGATAGATCTAAAGGTTTACTCTATCTATCTCAGTAGGAGTATATCTCCAAAGTTTTGCTGCGTTTCAATATGGAGGGGGGGAAACAATTGGGGTTCCATTGCCTCCATATGTGAAACTCAGTGCAGAGGACAGCCCTACATCTGATGATGAGAAGGCTAAAATGGCCAAGATACCATATGCTTCAGCTGTTGGCGATTTGATGTATGCTATGGTTGCTACACATCCTGACATTGCTTTTGCAGTGGGAGTGGTTAGCAGATACATGGCAACCCCTGGCAAGAAGCATTGCGATGCAGTGAAAGGTATTATGAGATACCTCAAAGGCACAAAGGAGTTGTGCATCTGCTTTGAAAAGTAAAAGGCATCTGTTGTTGGCTTTACGGATGCAGACTATGCTCGTTATGCGGACTGCAGGAAGTCCACTTCTGGGTATGTGTTTACTTTCACAGGAGGAGCGGTCTCTTAGATCTCCAGGCTACAAAAGTGTGTTGCATTGTCTACTACAGAGGCAGAGTATGTAGCTGCCATTGAGGCATGCAAGGAGGCTTTATGGCTTTCACGTTTGGTGGGAGAGCTTGGCATCACAGAGTTACCTGTTCTCCATTGTGATAGTCAGAGTGCTATCATGCTAGCATGGAATCCTGTCTTTCATGCAAAGACAAAGCACATACAGGAGAAATATCACTTCATTAGAGATGTACTTGACAGCAAGAGCATTGAGCTTGTCAAAGAGCATACAGATGATAATCCTGCAGACCTTCTCACGAAGGGTCTTCCAGCAGAGCGGTTTGCTCATTGCCGACAGATGATGAGAGTTGGATAGATATATTTATTTCAGCTTTGTACATATTTAGACTTAGCTAATTCTTTTCTCCTCTTAAGGCACATTGCCTTTAGGTGGGAGGTTGTTGGGAATAAAGGGCCATCGTGCCTTTTATATGTGCACGGGTGTGAACACACCCTTAGCACATTGTACTTTCATACACATATCTATCTAAAACCTAAGGTGGTACACTCGTCATTGTACCGAAAAATGTGTTCACTCTCTACTCTGCTTACTCGCACTCTCTGTCTCTCTCACTGAGCGTGAGGTCTGTCTACCTCTATCTCCGTGCCTGATCGATTCCTTCAATACCTGACTTCACACCTTTGTACTGAGTTTGAAAATATTTAAGGGAGATGTTATTTGTATACACCTTTGTTAGCTTGTCTTGTACATAATGTCTCCATTTCCTTAAGCAGTATACTACAGCATACATCTCTTTTTCATGTGTAGCCCATCTCCTTTCTGATAGATCCAATTTCTTTAACTCATAGCACACTGGATGGCCATCCTGCATGAGCACACCACCAATGGCATAACTTGTCGCATCTTTATGGACCTCAAAAGGTCTAGAGAAATCTGTCATCTTCAACACTCGGGCTTGAATCATCATACTCTTCAGCTGCTCGAAGGCTTGTTGTTCCCGCTCTGTCCATTGGAAGGTAGCTAAATTTGCTGTCAAATCTGTTAATGGGGCTGTGATTTTGCTATATCCTTGAATAAATCTGCGACAAAAGACTGTAAAGCCCAAAAATTCCCTCACTTGACCAACTTTGCGGGGAGCCTCCCAATTTTTCACAGCTTGCACTTTCTTGGGGTTGATGGCAATGCCATTTTCTTTGACTAAGTATCCCAAAAATTCTATTTCTTGTTCTGCAAACTCGCATTTCTCAGGCTTGACATATAACTGGTTGGCCCAGAGTCGGGAAAAGACATTCTCCAGGTGTTCCAAGTGCTCTTCCAAAGTTTTGCTATAAATTAATGCATCATCAATATATATAATCACAAAATCATCCAAATAGTCAATGAATATTTTATCCATGAGCTCACAAAAGGTAGCTAGTGCATTAGTGAGCCCTTCTCGCATAACCAACCATTCATAGCTTCCATACTGGCTTCGGAAAGCTGTCTTTTCTTCATCACCTTCTGCTATTCTGATTTGATGGTGCCCTGACCTCAAGTCGATTCTGCTAAAATAGCATGCTCCTTGTAGGTGATCCAATAACTCATCCATTACTAGCATAGGGTATCTATTCCTCACTATTGACTTATTGAGAGCCCTATAATCTGTGCATAGTCGGAGAGACCCATCCTTCTTCTCAACGAACAGCACAGGAGCGCCATAGGGCAATCTACTAGGTCGAATGTGTCCGAAGACTTCCTTTTCTCCCGTCATTCTGTAGGTTGGCCTAGCTGGAGGCTACACTCCTGGCAAGAGATCAATCCTGTGATCCACTCTCCTGCAAGGAGGCAATCCAAGATGCAACTGGTCTGGCATGACATCTTGGAACTTGTCTAGGACCTCTCGGACCCTGTCATCTCCTATAGTCCAAATGATTTGTTGAATCACTAGTTCTTCTTCGACGAGCCACATCATACAGAACCGTAATTG
Organism: Lygodium microphyllum; assembly: GCF_053477565.2. Lineage (NCBI taxonomy): Eukaryota > Viridiplantae > Streptophyta > Polypodiopsida > Schizaeales > Lygodiaceae > Lygodium > Lygodium microphyllum. The sequence continues at coordinate 23,688,793 of NC_141160.1, read as the reverse complement.
GCCTCCACGCTTCAACTCTTTTCTCCAATTGCTTGGCAGTGATTTCTATGGAACCTTGGGCCTCCATTTGTTTTTGCTTCCCTTGAGTTGGCTTCGTTGCTTCAGCTTGATCCTTCATTGGCTCCATCTTCTATATGCTCTCAACTTGTTTTTCTTATTGTTAATCCTTTGTTGGTGCCTTTTGCACCCATACTTGTGTGGCACTATCCTTCCCAGGGCTCTTTGTGTCATTCACCTTTGTAACCACCAGCACAGCATCCACTGCATTGCCTGCCGATGCCGTGTTGTGGCCTTTGCACTTTGTGCGAAAATATGGTACCCACACCATTGATTGTGGGTTTTGTAAGTATATCTTATTCTTTCTCATGCCCAGTATTTGTATGACATGGTTATCTATCCAATCCATGCCTAGTATGCCTTCGAAATCATCCATTGGGACTACTATGAAATCCAAACTTGCTTGCCACTGCCCAATCTGAGCTGGTACATCTCTTGCCAATTCACAATATTTGTATTTCCTTTGAACAAATGACACCTCCAGCCCTTCCGCCCTGGCAGGCATCACACCTAGTCGAGCGGCTACTTGAGGTGATAGAAAATTATGCGTTGCACTTGTATCCACCATCATCGCTTGAGGTTGATTTCCCAACCTAGCCTGTACAAACATGTTGGAGATGCTCGAAATGAAAGTTGGCACAGTGGGTGAGGTTTTGCTCCCATAGCGCCCACCTTGGCCTTTGCTTTCCACTCCTTGTCTTCATCTTCTATCTGCGTAATCTGCACTATTGACTTTGGCTCCTCTATGTCTGCTTGCGCATAAGCAACTCTTGACCCACTTGTTGAGGCTGCCCCTCTCGAGCAATCTCGCATGAAGTGAGGTCCCCCGCATGTGTGGCAAGACAATGGGCCTCCTCTTTCTTTACCAAATCTGCTATCCCCTCCGTAGCTCCCTCTACTTGTGTTCTTCCCTCGGCCTACCCCTGAGTTGGTCATTCTGGAACTGGCAAAATTGTTTGCTAGGGTTGTCTCGAACCGAGTTCCCTCGTTGTACTCCAGTCTGAGGGGCTGTCTATCGTTCCATCCACTGCTTCCAAGTGCATTGCTATGAAAATATACTTGGCTCTGTCTATTTCCCCATGTTGACTTTGAAGGAGTGGTGTTGCCTCCTTGAGAGGTACCACGACCCGCCCCTCCTTGTCTACCCTCATAATCTATGAGTCTTTCAACCATGGTCATAGCCTCCATCACACTTTCCGACTCTTGTTTCTCTATTTCCTTCGAGCCTAGGGTTGCATTCCATATAGAAAACCATGCAATTTGGTAGTCACATCCATGTCTGGGAGCTGTAGCATTAGAGATCTGTACTTTTATACATAGTCCCTCATCCTTCCGACATTCTGCCTTAGATTTCTCCATTCATCTCTAACTTCAAATGATTCATTCTTTGGCACGAAGTAGTCTTTCATGTTTCTCTGTAACTCTTCCCATGTGAGTTTTCTGCCATATTGTTCGTCTTCATACATCAACTACTTCGAGGCATCACCCTCCAATAGCTGGGCCGCTACTAATCCTTTCCTCTTGCTTGAGGCCTTGAGTAGTCTCATGTAGCCATCCACTTCACGTATCCATCTATTTAGACTCATTGAGTCCCTTTCTCCTTTGCACTTTTCTGGTGCGCTTGAGGCTTGTATTTTCCCGTCTCATCCGATGAGGAATTATCCCGATCCTTCTTTTCTTTCTTTCGGCGTCTTCGGTGATTATCCCCATCATTGTCGGTCTCAGCTTAAGCCTTTCCCAAAGCATTGGGTAGCATGGTAGCCAGTCAGTCCTTCATCATCTCTTGCATAACATCCATCGGGTTGGGCTCGCACCAAGGCACCTCTTCATCATGCATTGCAGCATCTAACTCATTCTCATGTTCTGTTGCATACCCTTCCCCAATCTCCAATTGAGGTCTACTTGCCCCGATTCCGAGGGCCACAGAGATCTCATCTTAGTCATCTCGAATTCCACATTTATTCTTGTCGTGTCCACCCATGTTGATGAACCACAACTAGCTTTCCTTCCTGATCGCTCCCATGCTCGTTGAAGGACTAGCCTTCGTGTGAGTAGAGCTTTGATACCAAGTGTAACACACTAGGAGTGCATAGAGTGATTTTCTCCACTTTGCGTTTGTTACCCACGGTTGGCACCGTGATCCCCCGCGGTCAATCCATCACCTTTGCTTGCAAGAAGACACTTTGCTAGAAAAGAGAATAGAAAGTAAGATAGCTTTGAGAATGAAAGAGAGTACTTGTATTATGTTGGCGCAAGGCTCGAGTGGAGGGAGGAACACCCAGGCGTTTGCAAGATGATAAGTTGTTACAATGCTTCTTGTGCGCTTGACCTCCCTCATAGCCAGACTGTAGATGACACAAAGGGACAACTGAGACTGCGATGTCCTCCACGAAAGGGGTGTGGGAATGAAAACACCTAAAACCTGCAAAAAAGAGATTTTGATGCAGCGGAAGAAGAAGAGAAGTAGATGCTGAAGTTGCCACCGGTCTTTGCCGTCACTGGAGTGGAGGATCTTTGCCGCTGTTTGAGCAGATCCAGCTTCGATACCATGTCAAAAGATGACGTACCAGCGAGACAATAGGGTTTGCGATGAGAAACACGGAGTGAACGGGGAACAAGGGTGCCGTAGCACAAGGAAGATAATGAAGATAGCCACGAACCACGAACCACAATGTCCTCCTGAAGGGGTATGAGGGTAGTGTAGAGACTAGAGAGAAAAGGTCACGGGCCAAATGAATCAGCCGTAAAGAATGAGTGAGAGAGTGGCCTATAAATAGGCACAGTCAATCTAGGATGGTGCCCCTTTTTGGGGCTGCAAACCCTAAACACAAACCCTACACGCAAAACGCAGAAACGCAAAAAACGCAAACTATGGGTGAAGGGTGAAGGGTTTCTCAACACTAATCTCTTCCAAGCTTATCAAACAACCTTGATACACTCTATGGGGACATCTCCAGCAAGTTTCTACAAGATCTGAGCCCTGATTTTCTTCCCTTTGCTGAAAACCCTAAAACACAGCAGGGCAGCTAAGCCATAGATCTGGAAGCTTCAATTTCTTCAATCTTTGGCTCTTTCCGACCTCCAAAGTCTCTCTACCATCATTTTGAAGCAAGATGAACTCCAAGATTCAAGGCATTGCAATGATTTCAACATTTTGAGATTCTTGAAGCTCATATTGAAGGATTATTTTGGGGCTTTTCTTCAAGAAACTTGAATCTTGAACATTCAAGTGTTCAAGAAAGCCCGGGCATTGATTCTTCACGGATTCAATCATATTTGAGCTTATATGGGCTGATCTTATGGACTTTTCAAGCTTCATGATGGATTCATGCTGGATTATGGAGACCTCTTCTAATATTTGGATTGGAGCTGCCATAAATCATCTTTTTCAAGCTTAACCAAGACATTCCACTTGCTTAATCTCTGAAATCTCTCAATAATCCACTTGCTTAAGCTTTTCCACTTGATGAGAGATTATTGATCAATTAATTCTCTGAATTGATCAATAGATCAGAGATTAGTACTCTTATCATTAATCAAAGCCTATTATATTGAATCTCAGCATTCATTCCAATCTTATTCTATCATGGATATCATTTACAATGTTTTAATACATAACCTTGACTTAATTGGCTAATTTCCTTTACCCAAGATTGAAATATTGTAAAGGGCAAGTATTAGCAATCAGTGAGTCACTGAATTGCATTGGTAAGACTGTCAGCCAACCATTTACTTCTTCATATTGAGATCAATTATGCATATCATGGAAGGCTGAATGAAAATTTCACTAATGCATATCATGCTAATTAATCAGAGTAGTATGCCAAAGCCATGTTGATATTCCCACCAAGGAAAAAGGTGGATGCTGAGGGAGATAGTGGCACAATAGAGAGGTGACTCTCCCCCACTATTAAAGATCCCAAAGGGATGCAACCAACTGACTTGAGGGAAACTTTGCCCACCTCCCAATGATTCGGAGCCCGTGTAGAGAGCCTGTCTTGCCGCTTATCCCTCATACAGGTACAGCGAGTGGAAAATTGAAGATTGAAGCATTTTCAAAAACTCAAGTACCTTCGAGATCAAAGCAAGGTGAAATAGGGGATTTACAAGACACTTCAGGGTATATACACGTTATTACAGGTACCATCTTCATCACTGAAGTACAAATGCAGGTACTACAAGGTGCCCATAGGTCCTATCCAACTTCCTACATGGTTTGGTAGCCATTAGGCACTACCATTTTTCTCTCACAAGTGGAAACAAGATACTTACGAGTTAAAACAGGGTGCAGGCCTGGATATTTCAACCTCAAAGATTGAATTGCAGAATTTTCTGTCCTAAACTTGTTATAGCGTGCTATAGCTCATCTTGAAGAGGGCATCGTTGGCTCCAATTTGAATCAAAAAGTTTGGGAATCAGAGTTTCCTAGCTCAAGTCATAACCAATTTTCCGACAAGGGGTGCTACACGACTGCACTACTATGGCAAGTCATAAGGGAAAAAGTAAAGCCCAGGATGAGTATGCTCAACAAATCAGAGATTCCATGCTAGAAAATACATCTCAAGAGGGCCCTGAAGAGCCTCCAATGCAAAGAGAAATCAACGCACTCAATAATACCATGTGTGAGCATGAGAATAGACATGCTCAAAGGCATATGGAGCTATTATCTAGAGTGGAACAGATGGAATTGTCTACTAATCAAATGACGTCTTCCATTAAGAACTTGGTGGATTCCACTATCCAAACGAAAGCTTCAATTAACAAATTAGTAGAATCCAATGCTCAAATAATGGATCAATTCTCCCAATGGATGCAAATGCAAATGGGAAACAAGGAAGCTAAGGAGAAAGCTCATTCGAACAGTGAACATTTAGTCCCACTTCAGCCACCTAACCAAAATGGCCAAGGTCATGGTATCATTGGATGAAGGGTATTCCCAATAGTCAATATGAAGTAGGTGAGACTTCACAAGGCATGATGCCCATTTGGGCAATTTGAATGGAACAAATCCCCAAGCTTATGGGCTAAATTCCCAACCTCCAAGAGGTCTTATATTATTGGAAAGGTTTCACACTAGTTCTTAGCCACCTATTGGAAGAGTACTATCTTATTTTGGAGGTTCAATGCCTAAAAATCATGAGTAGACTATTTTGGGACAGCAACCCTTTCATAAAAGAGAGTTGAAGGATAAGATCATTTTGGCAAAGTATAACGGGCAATCATCTTCACCATCCGATCTAGAGGAATGAATTTCAAAATTAGAATCCTATTTTGATATATTCCCTAGGACTTACGATATAAAGATTTATTTTGCATCTTTGCATTTGGAAGGATTTGCACATACTTGGTGGAGTTACATCAAGAAAGAGAACATACATGTAGAGAATAGGGATGCATTCAAGACACTTATGGCTGAAGTCTTTGTCTCTCCTCTTGAAAAAGAGAAATTGGCACGAAGATGGTATGGATTAGAGCAAAGAGGCCTAAAGTGTACGGAATTATACAAACCAATTTCTCAACCTTACCATATATGTAGAGAGCATTAGTGATGAAACTAAACTCCACAAGTATATGTATAGTTTAGAACCTTCTTTATCAGCAGTGATGTTATGGCACAAAACCCTACCAATCTTTTCAAAGCTATTGAGCTTACGAAGCATTATGGAAAGAAGTAAAAGGGAGTTTTCATTTCAGCCTGGTTATGGACAGCCAAGGACTGTTTTAAAACAAGGATAAGTTGGCAATGTTTATGGCAGCAATCATGCACCAAGTGGGAGCCTAAGAGTACTAACTTATCCATCATTAAATGCTTCAAAAACAAGGGGACAACAAGTTTAAATCTACTTCAGCCAATATGAAACCAAAGTCTATTCCTATGGACCTCTACAAAGAAAGGAAGGAAAAAGGCTTATGCTTCAAATGTGGAGAAAAGAATACATCTGACCATGCAACAAAGTGTGTATATAAAAATGCAAAAGCCAAGGTTCATAGTATGCTAGTCTTTGAAGATTCAGAGGATGACATTGATGATATCAATGCATTTGTAACTATCGCTAAAAATGAGGATGTTGAGGAAGAAGTTAGGCAAGAACACTTTTATGATCCTGCCAACACTTTTCCTTTTGATCCGGGCGGTAGTGTTTCTTTTGATCCGAAAGAAACTCATGATGAGCCACTTGCTACCACTAATTGTTCCATTTCCATGGTACTTGGACAGGATCTAAGAGCCCTAATACGCTTTGTATAAAGAGTAATATTCATGGGAAGGATGTGTTTATCCTGATAGATAGTGGCAATACACACAGTTTTGTGAATAAGTCCATTGTGGATAAATTGAATTGTCTTCCCACTGATTTACAACAACCCATAAGAGTTCAAGTAGCCAATGGTGAAGAAGAAATCGGCACTCAAATATGCTCACAGGTTTCTTGACAACTGGCTGAAAATTATGAAGTAAAAGTAAACCTGGTAGCTTTGGAAATGGGGCCCATAGATGTTGTACTTCAGTGTGATTGGCTGATAACATTGGGCAAAATTACTATGGATTTCTCACACCTGTATATGGAGTTTATCTTTGATGCACAGCTCATCCATTTACAAGGAATCTCTAGTAAATCAAATTTTCAACTTATCACCATTCAACAACTCAAGGAGAAGTACAAGAGGCACTCATAGATTTTTGTTTTGCACCTAAATAAAGAGGTTGAAGATCAGTCCAAAGATTCAAAAAATCATCCAGCTTTGAAAGCTCTTCTTGAGGAGTATAGAAATTTGTTTGAAGTACCTACTTCATTGCCTCCTAAGAGAGCAATAGATCACCGAATCGAATTGAAGCCCAACTCAAAGCCAATTAATAAGCCACCCTAGAGATTGTCCAAGTGTGAGCGTGAAGAAGTAGCTAAGCAAATCAAGGAGCTTCTTAAAATGGGATTCATTGAACCTAATTTTTCACCTTATGCATCTCTGGTCTTGTTAGTGAAGAAGAAAGATAGATCTTTCAGGATGTGTATTGATTACAAGGATCTCAACAAGATCACAATGAAGAACAAGCACCCAATACCCAGAATTGATGATTTGCTTCATGAGCTCAAGGGGGCTAGATTCTTTACAAAGATTGACTTGAGGTCACGGTATCATCAGATTCGTATGCGAGAGGGTGATGAAATCAAGACTACCTTTAGGACTGACTGAGGGCTCTACCATTTTCTAGTGATGCCATTTGGGCTTACCAATGCTCCAGCTACTTTCCAGAGTCTGATGAACAAGATTTTGCAGCCCTTCCTCATTCAGTTTGTCTTGGTCTTCTTTGATGACATTTTGATTTACAACAAGACTCTTCAAGACCATTTATCACACATGAGGAAAGTTTTTGATGTATTGAGGCATCATAGACTCCTTACTAAGGAGAAGAAATGCTCTTTCATGCAAACTGAGGTGGAGTACTTGGGACATATTGTCAATGAAAAAGGAATCCAAGCTTACCCGAAGAAGCTGCAGTGTGTTAAAGATTGGCCAACACCTACGACTACTACTTCACTTGGAGGGTTTCTTGGTCTATCCTCATTTTATACGGCTATCACAGCTCCTTTGACTGATAGGTTGAAGAAGGAAGAAGCTTTCTTTTGGGATGCACTTATAGATAGTAGCTTCAACCAATTAAAGGAACTTCTTACTTCTGCTCCTATTCTAGTATGCTCGGATTTTCAAAGGAGTTTACCATTCATTGTGATGCCAGTGGTGGCCAAGGCATAGGGGTTGTTTTGTTACAGAAGCATAGAATGATTACCTTTGAAAGTCACAAGCTTACAGATAAGAAAATGGCTATGAATATCTATGACCAAGAGATGTAGGCTATCTTACATACGATAAAGAAATGGCACCATTATTTGAATGGCAGTTGGTTTAGAATTCAAAGTGATCACAGGGTCCTAAAGTATTTCCTCACTCAATCTAAACTTACTTCTAATCAACATAGATGGGTAGCTACATTGCAAAATTATGATTTTGACATCACTCATACCAGGGGCAAAGACAATGTAGTGGCTGATTCTTTCTCGTATGTGGGCATATAAAGTTTTAGCTATGACTAAGCTACATAGTGACTGGATTGAAGAATTACAGAAAGCCTATCTTTTGGATGGAGAGCTCAGTCATGTTTTTCAAAAATTACAGCAAGGTCTCATAGAGAATAACTCCCATTATCAGCTTAAAAATGGCTTAATCTAGTTAAATGGCAAGATTGTTATTCCCTCTACTTCTTCTTTTATACGGAAAATTATGAAGAAGTTGAATTCTTCACCTTTAGCTGGACACCTTGGAGTTTTTAAAACCTATGATAAGATCAATAAAAGCTTCTATTAGAAAGAACTGTGGAAAGATATAAAAGATTTTGTCATGAAGTATACGCCTTATCAGCAGAATAAGGACAACACCCATAAGCCAGGCGGTTTGTTGCAGTCATTACCTATTCCTATGAGTAAATGGACGCACATTACCATAAACTTCATTACTAGCTTGCCTACTACCAAAAAGAGATGGAATAGTATATATGTGGTAGTGGATAGACTCACCAAGGCAGCCCATTTCATTCCAATCAAGACCCAGTTTACTGCTTCTCAAGTGGCCAGTTAGTTTATGGAGCAAATGTTTAGATTACATAGATTACCACAGGTAATTGTTCATGACAGAGATTCAAAGTTCATGAGTAACTTTTAGCAGGCGGTATTCACATCTATGGGTACTAAATTGGCTCTTTCTACAGCCTATCATCCACAAACTGATGGACAAACAAAAAAGGTAAACAAGTGGTTGGAGACTTGTCTTCGCCATTTCTGTCGTGATGCGTAGAATTCATGGGATTCTTAGTTATACTTGGCTGAGTTTGCCTACAATAACTTTAATCATGCTAGAATTGGAGTTTCAACCTTTGAGACTATGTACGGTTATAAGATACCCTTACCCACAATCATTTTCAATGAGAAAATCAATCCTCGTGGAAAAGAAGAATTGGAAAGAATGCAAACTCTTTTTCAGCAGTGTAAGATGAATCTTAGGAAAGCCCAAGATTAGATGAAGATGTATGTAGATGAGAAAAGGCGACCCTTAGAGTTTTAAGAAGGAGAATTAGTTTTGCTGAAAGTGCCCAAGTCTCATTATTCTACCTTGAAGGATGGATCTGTTAGAGTTCATAGCCTGTTTTTTAGGCAGCAGCACAGCTGGTCCAGCAGTCGGACCAGCTGCACAGTCGGACTGTGCAGTCGGACTGCCACGTGGCAGTCCGACTGCCTGCAGCCATTTTTATCAGGCTGCGCCCCATTTTTGAGCCCCGTTCTAGGTGATTTTTCGCCTATTTATTGCTGACGTTTTCAGCAGTCTGGACATTCTTCTCTGTCGCAGATTACAGACCGGTGCCGTGCAGATTTCTGTCTCTGTTCACAGATTTCAGATAGCAGACAGTGCAGACTGCAGCAGACTTCGAGGTGGACAGCAGGTCGCATCGTCGAGGTGGAGACACGCAGTCCAGCGCACTGCGCCCGTGTATATCTTTGTATTCAGCATTCTTTATACAGCAGATCTTCATTGTACACTGTCTCTTTCTCTCCCTTTTCTCTCTGCGTTCTCTCTCTCTCAGTCCTACGCTTCCGCACCGCTGCACTCTGACATGGTATCAGAGCAGTGTTTGAGGGCTGACTGAGCGCAGAATCAACCTGAAAAGGAGTTTCCATCGCGACACAAATTTGCGTTTTTTGCGTTTAAGGGCAGACAGGAGGGCTGCGCCTTGGAACAAGGCTGAAACGAGTGTGGGCGCACAGGAAAGGAGTACAGGTGGTGGATTTGCTGCTGTTTACTGCTGTTTTACGTGGAGAAAGTTTGAGTTTTCAACCTAAAAGTGCAGGTTTTGCTTTTTCATCACCTCCGGCGGGTGAAGAAGCTTCGGGACGCGGAAGAGCCTTAGCAGGCTGAGTTTACCCAGTCAGAGGGGGCTGCTTTTGCGTTTGAGAAGGCATTGCAGGTGAAGATGTCTACAGAGATGGACTTGGAATTCCAGGCGATTATGGACCGGAAGGTGCCTGTCCTACCGGCTCTTCCTACAGATCAGAAGCTCGACGGCGACAACTACCGCATTTGGCGCGTTATGATGTTGGCCATTCTTGAGTCCTATGATTTGGCGGAGTTGGTACAGGAAGATATTGACCGGCCTTCGGTAAGAGATGAGTCCAAACTCTCTTCCGATGCTCGTGCGGAGTTGGCCAGGGCCCAGTCTCATTGGGACAAACTGAATGCCAAGATTCGATCCTTTCTCTTTCTATCATGCACTACAGCCGTGATCGCTTACATCGAGCACTTGACGGTGGCTCGTGAGATATGGCTGGAGCTTGATCAAATGTACAATCGGATGACCCTGATGAAGAGGGTTTCTTTGGAGGTACAGATGCGGACCTTGTCCGTCAATAAGTCTTCTTCGCTAAGGGAACACATTAACAAGCTAAGGCAGCTATAGATGCAGGTTCAGAATGCGGGGAAGCTAATTTCCTCCGAAGACATGGCGATCACACTCTTGTCCCAGTTGCCGCCACGATTCGGTACATTTTACCCTGCCCTTATTGCTTCGGGGCGAGAGTCTACTCTTCGGTGGGAAGAGTTGGTTCCTATGGTCTTGGACCAAGAGGAACAGTTAAAGGGACAGAATGCTTCCAAGACGGAGGCGTTGACAGGTCAAGCCTCTCAGAAGAAGGGGAAGGACCAAAAGAAGAAGAAGGGGGATAACAAGTCCAAGAAGGACAAGGAGAAGGACAAGGACAAAGACTCCACATGCCATATTTGTGGAAAGACTGGCCATTGGAAGAAGGATTGCCCTGACAAAGACTCGAAGGACACCAAGAAGAAGGAAACCAAGGATTCTGGAGTGGTGGCTGCACCCTCATCAGCTGCATTTCTCCATTTAGTTGTCATTGAGGACGCTTCACCGAATGCTTCTGATGCTGCGATGGCAGCTCCCCAATCTCGAGAGTGGATTATTGATAGTGGTGCCTCACGGCACATGACTCCTTCATCAGATGGTGTTGCCCAGCTGCGACCTTCGCGTGGGCAGGTTCTCATTGGAGACAGCTCTTCAGTTTCTATTGCAGGTCGAGGTAAGATGCAGCTTATTCCGGATGGACGAGGTGGCACCCATACCTCAGAGGTTTTGCATGTACCAGGATTAGGGTACCATCTCCTTTCAGTTCATAAGATTTGCTCCCTTGGTCTTTTGGTGGAATTTGACAGTTCTACTGTGCGAGTCCTTGATCGTGAATCGAGGAAGGTTCTATCATCTAGATATGAGGAGAATGGCATTTACAAACTGAAGTCTTCCACTGCCCTCTCTACTCTTCTTCTTACCTCACAGTCACAGTCTGAATTATGGCATGCTAGGTTTGGTCACCTGAACTATGACTATCTTCGGAAGGCGTCACGGGGACAGCTTGTTCGAGGGTTGCCGGATATAGTGGTGAGCCAGCAGCCATGTGTCTCCTGCATAAGGGGGAAGCAGCATAGGGATGCCATTCCCCACACCGCTTCGCGGCGGTCTACTTCACCGATGGAGTTAGTATCTACGGATCTATGTGGCCCTATGAGGAATGAGTCCCTGCGTGGGAGCTCGTACTTCATACTCATCGTGGATGACTATAGCAGGATGATATGGGTCTACTTTTTGGCACCAAAGTCAGAAGCTTTCTCGCACTTCAAGGATTGGCTTCTCTTTGAGGAGAACCGATCAGGCCGGAAGTTGAAGACCTTGCGATCCGACAAGGGAGGTGAATTTGTGTCTAATGAATTTGCTCGGTTTTGTGCAGATAGAGGAATTCACCAGGAGTATGCCAATACCAATACTCCTCAAGAAAATGGTATTCTAGAACGGAAGAACCGCAGTGTGATCGAGATGGCGCGCACCATGATGGAGCACCGACAGACCCCTCAGGTTCTGTGGGCCGAGGCTGTGGCTACTGCAGTCCACATCCTTAATCGATCCCCTACTTCGGCCGTGGAAGGGATGACTCCATTTGAGGCTTATTTTGGGACGAAGCCAGATGTTTCTTACTTTCGGGTCTTTGGGTGTGATGCCTATGTTCACATTCCCAAGGCTCACCGTGACAAATTTGAAGCGGCTTCCCAAAAACAGGTATTTGTTGGCTACAGCTCCCAGTCCCAAGGCTACCGACTGTATGATCCCGTCAAGCGGGATGTATATACTAGCCGTGATGTGCGGTTTGTGGAGGTTCTGGCTTCTTCAACGGGTGAGGAGCATTCCGTTCTTGGAGATCCAGGGGAGAGTTTGGCTCCTTCTACAGTTCCACTGGAGCCTGTGCCGTTTGATTATGATTCTGTTTCTGACACAGAGTCTACTGTTCCACCGGACCCTTCTGAGGAGTTACCCCCGGTGGACATTCCAGAGTCTTCTACTGATGGAGAACGACGAGGGGAGGTTCGGCCTCCTCCTCGCTGGGCCCGTGACACACTCCGTGATTCAGGGATCGAGGGGGTTCTTGAGGAGTGGGGACCGCAGGATGGTCCGCGGCGGTCATGGAGGCACCAGGCGCATTCTTCGGAGCTTGTTTGCTCCAATTATTGTTTGATGTCCCGAGTTATGCAGGATCGAGAGCCCACCTCCGTGAAGGAGGCTTTACAGTCCGCCCCATGGAAGAAAGCTATGGAAGCTGAGTTGGAGGCTATTGAGAGGAATGGCACTTGGTCACTTGTGCCACGCCCCCCGAAGAAGAAGGTGATTGGAGTCAAGTGGGTCTTCAAGACCAAATATCTCAGTGATGGTACTTTGGATAAGCACAAGGCTCGCCTTGTTGCTAAGGGTTTTGCCCAGCGCCCAGGGATTGACTGTCATGACACCTTTGCCCCTACAGCTCGTATGGCAACCATTAGAGCTGTTCTTGCTTTGGCTGGCCATAGGAGATGGCCTGTTTATCAGCTGGATGTGAAGTCGGCCTTCCTGAATGGTGATTTGAAGGAGGAGATCTACGTTGAGCAGCCTCCTGGCTTTGGTTCTTCAGATGGGAAAGTCTACAGGTTGAAGAAGGCCCTGTATGGTCTCAAGCAGGCCCCGCGAGCTTGGAACGAGAAGATTGATTCGTTCCTCCAGACTCAGTTGGGATATCGGCGGTCCAAGGCCGATCCGCAGCTGTATGTTCACACTTCCGGGGAAGGTTGTGTGCTGTTTGTATTATATGTTGATGATTTGATTGTCACAGGTGATGATGCACAGCAGGTCCAGGAGACAAAGTCAGCTTTACATCGGACGTTCGAGATGACGGATTTGGGGCTACTCCATTTCTTTTTAGGACATGAGATTTATCAGTCTCAGAGGGGGATTTTTCTCTCCCAACAGAGATATGTACAGGAGCTCTTGGTGTCTTTTGAGATGGAAGATTGTCGGGCCCTCTCTACTCCTATGGATCCGAACTGGAAGGCCACTTCCCACTCAGCTTCTCCTTTGGCGGATGCTTCCCGCTATCGACAGTTGATAGGGTCTTTGATTTGGCTTCTCAACACCAGGGTTGATCTATGTTTTGCTATTGGGCTCTTGGCCGGGTTCATGAGTGAACCTAAGATGGTGCATTGGCAGGCTACTCAGAGGATACTTCGGTATCTGAGGGGGACGTCTGATTTGGGGATTCATTATCCCGCAGGGACAGATGGGTCAGATCTTGTACTTGCAGGTTGGAGCGACTCGGATTGGGCCGGTGACATGGACCACAGGCGGTCTACAACAGGTTACTGCTTTACTTTGGGTGCAGGTGTTATTTCATGGAGTAGCAAGAAGCAGCCCACGGTAGCCCTTTCGTCTACTGAGGTGGAGTATCGGGCCGCATCTTCCACCACATGCGAGGTTGTGTGGCTTCGGAGATTGTTGGAGGAGCTTGGGTGCCCCCAGACTTGTCCTACATTGCTGCGATGTGACAATGAGAGTTGCATTGCCTTGGCAAGGAATCCTGTTTTTCATGCCCGGACGAAGCACATTGAGATCCAGTACCACTTCATCCGAGAAAAGCTTCTGGATGAGACCATCACTGTGGAGTATTGCAAGACGGAGGATAATCTTGCGGATTTGTTTACGAAGGCGCTTCCTCAGGCTCTACTTCGGTAACATTCCAGATCCCTCAAGCTTCTGCCTTGTCCAAGCTCTGAGAGGGGGTGTTAGAGTTCATAGCCTGTTTTTTAGGCAGCAGCACAGCTGGTCCAGCAGTCGGACCAGCTGCACAGTCGGACTATGCAGTCGGACTGCCACGTGGCAGTCCGACTGCCTGCATCCATTTTTATCAGGCTGCGCCCCATTTTTTAGCCCCGTTCTAGGTGATTTTTCGCCTATTTATTGCTGACGTTTTCAGCAGTCTGGACATTCTTCTCTGTCGCAGATTACAGACCGGTGCCGTGCAGATTTCTGTCTCTGTTCACAAATTTCAAACAGCAGACAGTGCAGACCGCAGCAGACTTCGAGGTGGACAGCAGGTCGCATCGTCGAGGTGGAGACACGCAGTCCAGCGCACTGCGCCCGTGTATATCTTTGTATTCAGCATTCTTTATACAGCAGATCTTCATTGTACACTGTCTCTCTCTCCCTTTTCTCTCTGCATTCTCTCTCTCTCAGTCCTACGCTTCCGCACCGCTGCACTCTGACAGGATCCAGTAACAAGCTTGCTTACAGGTTTTATGGACCCTACAGGATCCTAAAGCGCATTGGAGACTTAACATATAGATTGGAACTACCCTCTTCTACTAGGATTCATAATGTATTCCATGTTAGTTGGCTCAAACCTTTCTATGGTGCTCTTGTTGATACAGTTGATGAGCTGCCACCTATTGATGAAGAAGATCTTATTCACTACATCCCTGAGGCTGTCATAGGTCAACGTGAGAAGAAGCTTTGCTCTCGCTCTATTATTGAATATTTGATTAAATGGAGAGGTTTGCCACCTAAAGAAGCTTCTTGGAGGCCTGATTCTATACTAGATGAGTTTCCTTACCTACGAGACACATTGGTGTGGCTGAAGCATACTAACTATGGAGCCAGCTATGGTGCAGACAGGGTCCTGACAACACACTGCTTTAAAACAATTTTTATTCTGCCCAATTTTCAGAATTATGCCACCTACATAGGGTCAAAGTACTCTTCAAGAGCTACGTTTTAACATATGGTATGCTTCGTTTAGACACTTCTACCAGAAGTTATGGCAGATTTGGTTTAGAAGGGTCTATTCTTACAGCAAGCTATCTTCTTCATTTTAATCCCATCTCTTAAAAACTTTAAGGCTCCAAATACTTTTGAAGTACTCTTGATCATGCATATAGCTGAGGCTTACTTTCATTCCTTCATTTCAATCCATATGTCTTTAATCTTTCATTCATTTCCCTACTTGTATAGTTAAAAACAAAGTACTATTCCGTTTAATACCATGTCAAACTGACATAGGTAGAAAAGGGAGAGATGTAATTTTTCACATCTTTTTGAAACATTAATACATTACTGTCTCTTTCCTCATCACCTTGCTTACAGCTTCTATGGCTTCTCATCTCTTTCTGTCCTTCTCTCTCCTTTTCTAATCTTTCTCTCTCTTCTACACTCCTTTTCTCTCTTTTGCAGTTTTCTCTCTCTTCTTTCTCTCTCTCCAATTCTCTCCTTGACAATGAGCCATCTCCTTCATTGTAGGACTCAAGGAGTGGAAAGGAATCACCTATACATTTTGACATGGAGCCTATTTTTGTGAATACAAAAAACCTTTGTGAAAAATGTTTCAAACCTTTAGTCAGCCTTACCATATTTTCGAAGTGGTTGCACACTTATAATAATATTATAAATCAAGATGCCCTTCCCAATCGCATAAATTATCCTTCTCCAATTAGACATGTGCTTGATCTACCCTTGCAATCATATTTCCTTCCATTCATTCAAGACGCTCATTATGTGTTCTATGAAGTTCCATTTTTGACATCCACCAAAAATTGATTACTCTTTCTTTACAAAGAGAAAGCAGCAATCAAAGACTTTTGCAAGTACTAGGGGAGAAGGGTATATGCAAATATAATAAATATGCACAGTAGCAAGTGTTTCAGCAGCAGGTTACAGTCAAAGAGGCAAGCATGAATACAGAAATAACTGCTCTTGATTAAGATTTTACATCTATTGTTCATATACACGTGTATCAAAGCTTATAAAGCAAAAAATTTGTTGCAGAATATTACAAGTGAACTCCTTTAAGCAACCACACGGTGATAAGATGCAATCATTCACTGTACAATTGTTCTATCTCTATACTGTGATATTTGCCCAAAAAGGTATGCATTTACCGGCACCGCTTACAAAAAGATGACTCCTTATCCACTGTCATGGCTGCAAACTTCTTTTGGCACAAAAGACAAACTTTATCCTGCAGATCAGGTGAAGAATCTTCAAGGTCTTTCGGGTTTAGCACTACAAGCCTTTCATTTGGAACCAGCCCATTACCGTTTGCATCAGATGGCAAACAGTGCTGCCTGATAGAGTCTCCATTGCTCAATTCACATGGAACAACATGACATCCTGGACTTGATGCTGGACTTTCACTTTTTGGGCTACTTCTTTCAGGAATGTAAGGAACCGCTTCATTGTCATCGATCACCTGCACATCGCATTGACTTTGTCCATGCTTGCCCAAGGTAACATCGATAGGGCGTGCCTGAAAATCTGCCTGGCCAACGGGGTAAAGATGTAAATGCACCCATGGACCACTCTAAGAATGTCCAATTCAGTATCAAAAACAAAGGGGAGCAACATATTTTTCCATCCATTTTTTATGCAGAATCAAAGAAGTGCAATAGTAGGATCTTATCTTTGAAGAAGTACAATGCTTTGATCTCATCGTCTAATTAGGCTACAGAACTTGCAATCTCACGGTCTAAAACAAAAGATCAGCATATGACCATGAATGGAGTAACCAACCTCGGTCCGGCATTCCCTGTAAGCCTTCTCTTTTTCGCATTTTTCCAAAAGGGCAAGGAACTTCTTGTTGTCATCTTTCGCATTCACCTTCCCAAGCCTTAGACTGTCTCGAATCCTTTCGATTTTCTCGTGCAGGGAATCGTCTGACAGAGCGGCAATATCTTCCCCGGGACCTGTTGTGTCTTCTGATCTGTCGTGATTGGAGTACCGAGGGCGCTTCATCTCTCTCTCTCTCTCTCTCTCTCTCTCCAATTCCTGTCAGGAACCCTGATGCGCACACACAGCAAGCAGAAATGGATGTGCCTTACAGAAGAGAGCGTGCTGTCGACTGCGTGCTAGAGCGAGAACCATCCAAAGTGGCCTATTTTTTCCACACGTGGGACCATTCCTTTCATAGTTTGTAAGCTTTGCATTTCGCACAAGGGCGGTGTGTGGGACCATTTCTTTCATAGTTTGTAAGCTTTGCATTTCGCACACGCGTGACATCGCTCTTGTGCACTTTGCGTTGCAGTAATGCAACAACGCTATCGATGCACTTTGCATGCATGACAACACTCTTCTGTGCTTTGTGTTGTGATGTAACAATGCTATCGATGCACTTTGCACGTGTGACAACACTTTTTGCTTTGGATCGTGATGCAACAACCCTACGGATGTGCTTTGCACGTGACAACACTTTGTATGCTTTGCGTTGTAATGGGGCAACGTTATAGATGTGTGTTGCATGCTTGACAACACTCTGTACACTTTGCGTCGTGATACAACAATGATCCAACAACACTACAACAATGTTACAGATATGCCATGCATCGTGCTAGTGTATGTGACAACACTCTTGCGTGTTTTGCTTTGGGATGTGGTGATGCTATAGATGTGCTTTGCATGCTTGACAATACCATGTGCACTTTGTATCGTCATGCAACAATGTTATAGATGTGCTTCACACATGTGACAATAGTCTATGTGTTTTATGTCAGAATTTGGCAATGCTTTAGATGCGCTTCACGTCATGATGCAACAATACTACAAACAATGTTATAGATACACTATGCATCATGATACAACAACACTATAGATCCTTCAACCTCAAATTTACCAAGAATCAAAGTTTGCCTTTCGTGTAGCAATGCAAAGTGTGTTTTGTGTCATGATGTAGTAACATTATAGATAGATAGGCAATGCTACAAATGCATTTTGTGTCATGATGTGGCGGCATAATATAGATCTTGTAGCTAGAAACCTCTCATAATAATAAGAATGAATGATTGCCTATGGTCTCACTATTGAACACGAGTTATGATACTTCCAAACACAGAAGTAAGGAATAACTTATAAAAAGTTAAATGAAAAAAGGAGTTGAACAAGAGCACAAAAACAGTTCTTTATACTTAAGAGCTTTAAATAGATGTGGCCTCTTAAAACATTTTGATAAATGAAAAAAGGGCTAACTAGAGCCACCTCATTTATTATTAGTAAAATAACAAGAATGTGGCCAAGACCCTACATATACCCAAAAATCTTTAAAGTGTTACTAGTATATCATGACCAACCAAAAACTGCCGCTTATAAGATTAGCTTCTATCAACCTTAATGATTTAGTCAAATAAAAGAAATGAGGTGCCTATCTTCTACCTAGATCAAAAGACCAAAGTAAGTGCACAACACTCTTATCCTATTAAGATATCAATGAATCTATTTGAGATGTAGAAGTAAAAAATGTGTGTAGACTTGCAAGTATATGTAATAATATAAGGAAAGACATGAAGAAGAAGACCTTGTGATTTTATACGATTGATTAAATTAATAATAAGTAATTCATATTATTATTTTTAAATTAGAGCCTAATTAGATCAATCATTGTATGATTAGTCCTTGTTGCTAGTTTGAGCAAACCTGCAACACAAACTCCAATTTTAGTTGAAAAATAGATGAAACGAAGATACCTTTCAAGATTGTATCATTGCACTACCATCAAGTGTTCCAAATATAAATGGCTCAAAAGAAAGGCCAAAATAGAGTGGGCAATCCATTAGATTCCCCAATGAGAAGTTCTTTCCATGAGATAGGATGTGGATGAAAGTCCCTGATGACCATGTGCAAAAAGAGCAGTCCTTCTCAATTGAACTAGAAATGCAAGAAAATGTGTGGATTCAATCTCAACTTTACATCTTGGACACATGCCATTGCCTAGGCCCAATTGTAGAACTTTCTCACCTATCCAAAGCCCTTTATTTAGGATTTGCCACATTAGTGTAGATTTCTTGGCTGGAACGATGGGTGACCATAAGTTCATGAATTTGAATTATGCCACCTCTCATTCATTTTATTAATTAGCTTGTGATTGGATGGCTCAAGATTTGGGAGAGGGAGGCATGGCTTATGGAAAGTCATTGCATATCCCTTGAATATGGAAATGTATAGCTCCTTAGCTCATTATATTAATAGAATTGGTTATTTTTGTTTCACGTTCATTCTTCCAATTGTAGTTGCTTCGCTCTTTGGCCTTATAAATTGATTTAGCCATAAATAACCTTGCATGCACCCCCGATCTAAATAGGTTCATGGAAATGACATGACAAGGTGGCCAAATTGGGTTATAATGTTGTTTTTGAAGGGAACAATTTTGTTCATATTCATGTTGGGAGTAAAGGCACCTCCGCCTAGCCGCTCTTGTATTACTACACTAATAGTACCCGCCATTGCACACTGTAGGTGGTGGGCGCCCGTCATACTCACTTATTCTTTATTCTTTTAGTGACAGTTTGAATAAAAGAAGGCCCAACCACACATTGTGGCTGTCGGAGTTCCCACTTTTGAGTTTCTCTCTCTCTCTCTCTTGCTCTTTCTCTCCATCCGCCATCGCTCTCACCGCCAAGCTTCTTCCTCCTAGGTTGTACTTCCCTTTCAACTGGTATCAGAGCAAAGGCATTGGAGCTTGCTCGGCATTCTCTTCAACCCGGATTTGAAGAGCTTCAACTCGAGCTTCAATGGCAACCATGACACCTTCATTTGCAGGTATGTTTTGATCTCCCGCCTCCTCCCCGATCTTTCGGCCTTCATTTGGCACCTTGCAGGGCTGCATTGGAGCCCCCCTAACCATTGCCAAGTGCTTAGTAGCACTGCTGAAGAACCCCCAACCCCTAGGAGCAGCCAATGCAAAATGCGATGCATTTTTAGGGGACTAGGCTAATCTACTCTTGGCATTTCCAGCTTCTTCCTTGACTTCTTGGCATTGCTTGCAACCTTCCTGATCATCTTCGAACTCCCCAGCATTGGTTCTTCACTCTCGACGATCGATACGAGTGCTTCCACCTTCAACCATTGATGTATACACAATCCCAGGACTGTCAAAAATAGGGTAGCACTTGACATTTGATGTTTGATGCTTCTTGGCATCGCCCGTTTGATACCTATTGATGCTCGGATATTATGGGATGCTATCTCTATGATTTGGGATTGATTTGGAGCAGATTTGGGCACAGATTAAGCTTCATTTGACAGTGAATATGCAATTGTAATACAGTGGGCTGAAGCTCATTTACTTGGTATATGCATTGGTTCTTGGATACGAGGTGCTTACTGGCGATTTGAATGATCATATCGATGTATTTGGAGATTATCAAATGCTTCTTTTTGGTTCTGGAATGCTTTTGAGCTTGGATTAGGCTCCGTCTTGGTCATCATTCACTGGCATTTGGATTGAGTTGGTATGCTTTGGACCCATTTATGCCTATTGTCACTGCTTGACATTTAGGCCTCTTCCATTTATGCTTTGGTCAGATATGGCTGTCACTTTGGTTTGCCCATGCATGACAGCCCCTTGGAGCTTCGTCTTTGGATGTATTTGAGCATTTTGGACCCATTGGGCATTACATTTGGTTGTCAGTTACATGCTATTTGAATGCTTTCAAGCTTATGCTTTACGGGTTTGAGATAGCTTGGGATTTATGCTCCGGATGTACCCTACTGGGATTTGGAATGTTTGATGCTATGTACTCGATGTATTTGAGTGTTGCTTGCTCTATTTGCATCTGACTTTACTTCCAGTGTGAGCCTCTTGGCATATTCAGACGTACACAGTTTTTTTCTTACACTTGAGCTTGAGCTTGTGGGACTGATTTGATACGCATATTGGGGCCATCACCTATCTTTGTCACAGGTTTGTCAGTTTTGTATGCATCTTGGATGGTTATGCATTGAGCTTATTGCTCTATCAGTTGTGCTTGTGCTTAGTCTCTTCTCTTATCCCGAGACCCATTACATGCATGACTTCTAGACCTATGAGATGTATCTTACTTAATAGGTTATTGGTTTGACACTTCTTGGTACCTTCTTGCCCCTTGACACTCATTGTTGGATGTATCTTGCTACTTGGCAATTGCAGTGACATATGTATCAGTGATTGCTTCACTTTAGGACAGTTTTACATACTGTTGTAATTTATTCCAGTAAACTAAAATCTGCAGATTTCGAGCACTTGTATGAGGGTAATGCTTAATGTTTGATGTCATCTTGGTCATATTTGGTGGACAGGTGGTTCTCTTGGTGATATCCACTCTTTTTGTCAATTTTAGTTGTGGTTTTAGTGCATTTTCTGCTAATTACAGCAACCTGCAATTTTGCTTTCTTGCTTTAATTTGGGACAGTATGGCTAGTCATCTGAAAGACATAGCTCTCTTTAACATTGCCAAGTTGGATGGTACCAACTATGGGTATTGGAAGTCCTAGATATGGCAGGTTTTGATGCAGAAGTTGCAGATCAAACCATTGCATTTCAAAGGTGTTAAACCCGAGGATATGGATGATGATGTTTGGATGCAAGTTGACGAGCTATGCAAGTCTACCATTATCTTGTCACTCTCAGAATAGGTCCATCATAATGTTGTTGAAGATGAGAATCAAAGTGCATGGGACTTATGGGAGAAGATTCAGGAGCTTTATGTGCAGTAGAGTCGTGTGTCATAGATGTATTGGTTGAAGCACTTAATGGACCTTCGCATGAAGGAGGGGACCTCCCTATCATCTCATTTTAGCCAGTTTCATGCTATCATGAAGAATCTGTTGTCACAGTTTATTGAGTTCAAAGACAACTTGTACCCATTGTTTTTGTTAGGCACCTTGCTTGAATCATGGGATGTCTTCCGTACTGCCATATGCAAGAACAAGCTTGATGGGCTGAAAATCAAAGATGTTGAGAGTGCTTTATTGACTAAGGAAATCAACAGGAGAAACAATGATGCTTCCTACTCTTCACATGCATTGACAGTTAGAGGTGGCAGACATAATAGGCATGATAATGATTATAAGGGCAAGGACTCTTAGAAGTTCAGGTCAAAGTCACGTGGCCGCAATAAGTCCTGTGGACGGAAATCTAATCTTACCTGTCATTATTGTGGGAAAGCAGGACATATTAGGCCACAGTGCCATAAGATGCGCGATGATAAGCGCAAGGAAAAGGGAAAAGAGAAAGTGCTAGAAAAGTCTTCTGAGCGTAGTATTGTACTTGCAAATTCCAGTGTGAAGATAGAAGAGGTTAATGTCATGCAGGCCACTGATTCAAATAAGGATTACATACTTGCAGCTTCTTCATGTGATACCTTACAGGCTTCTAAGACACATTCTATGTATGCGCAGTGTTGGCTTTTGGATTCGGGTGCGCCATTTCATGTGACATCTTGTAGAGATTGGTTTCACACCTATCGTACCATCTTTGGTTTTGTGCGTCTTGGTGATGGCAGGTCTCTTGACATTGTACTTGCGTTGACTCGTAGCCTTATGTCAGCTGGACAGCTTGATGATGCAGGGTATTTTGTGTCTTTTGGAGACTCTGCATGGAAGATTACTCGTGTGGCAGGCTTGTGTTTGCAAGAGGTGCCAAGTCTGGCAGCCTCTATCCCTTACTTGTATCTGGAGCTACCTTGAATCATGTTTTGTCTATGAGTTCTATCCCCCATGTATCCCTTTGGCATGCTCGTTTGGGGCATATGTCCCTTAAAGGAATGAAAATGCTCAGTGCTTTGCAGTATCTTCCGCCTTTTGACTCTTCACATTTTGATTCTTGTGATCATTATTTGTATGGCAGGCAGACTAGGAATACACATAAAAAGTTTGGTAAGAAATGCATGGGTGAGCCTTTGGCTCTTGTGCACTCAGATGTATGTGGGCCCATGCCCTGTCAGCACTAGGTGGGGCAAAGTGTTTTGTTACTTTCACAGATGATTACTCACGTAAGGTTTGAGTTTATCCCATAAAGAGAAAATTCGATGTCTTAGACACATTTCAACGTTGGCTTGCATTAGCAGAGAACCAGTCCAGGAATAAGCTGAAATGCCTAAGGTCAGATAATGGGGGTGAGTATGTATCACGTGCTTTTGAGCAGTTTTGTGATGAGCGGGGTATTAAGCGTCAGTTGATCGCCCCTTACACCCCTCCCCAGAATGGTATGGCTGAACGCATGAATATGACCATTCAGGAAAGGGTCTGTAGCATGCTTAGCCAGGCTGGCTTACTGCATCACTTTTGGACTGAGGCAATTACTAATGCAGTGCATCTCATTAACAGGTCACCTAGCAGTGGCATTGACTTTCAGGTTACAGAGGAGGTATGGGGAGGCAAGCCCCCCTCTTATGATCATTTGCGTGTCTTTGGATGTGAGGCATTTTGCCATGTGTCCAAGGACAAACGCAATAAGCTGGATCCTAAAAGTGTCAAATGCATTTTCATTGGCTATGGAGATGCAGGAGAGATGGGTTACTGTCTATGGGATCCGCATGTGTGAAAAGTGATCCGTAGCCATGATGTCATCTTTCATGAGGACAAAATGCATATGCAGCCTGAGAAAGTGGTTGAGGTACGCATAGTCATCTTTTAGGAGGATCCACCTGCTTCCGTAGAGCCCGCTCCACGGCCAGCTAGACAGCGTGCAGCATCACCCAATGCTCATAGCCCAGATGTTAGACATGCTGATGTTAGACAGGATGTTGGTCAAGCAACAGAGCCTAGGTTGAGGCATTCTACTAGAGATAGATGACCTCCTAACAGTCTTGCGCCCTCTATGGATTATGTACTAGTTACAGATACATGAGAGCCTCTCACTTATGATGAGGCTATGCATAGGGGTGATTGTCACTCTTGGGAGAGGGCTATGCAATCTGAGCTTGACTCATTGTATAAGAATCAGACTCGGGATTTGGTTTCCTTGCCTCAGGGTAAGAAGGCTTTGCCATGCAAGCGGGTGTACAAGTTGAAACGTACCCCTAGACACCCCAAGCCGACATACAATGCTCGATAGGTTGCTAAGGGCTTTAAGCAAGAGCATGGTGTTGACTTTGATGAAGTTTTTTCTCCTGTGGTCAAGATGGCCACCCTACACTTAGTCTTGGCTTTAGTTGCACAGCTTGACCTGGACTTGTACCAGATGGATGTCAAGACGGCTTTTTTACATGGGGACTTGCATGATGAGATTTACATGGAGTAGCCTAAGGGCTTTGCAGACCCTGGCAGGGAACACCTAGTGCACAAGCTAAAGAAGAGTCTATATGGCTTGAATCAAGCACCTAGGAAATGGTACCATAAGTTTGATGCAGTCATGCAATCACAAGGCTACAGCCACAGTGCTATGGATCTGTGCTTGTACAGAAGCAAGCCCGTGACGGATCTTTACTAATTTTGGTACTCTATGTGGATGACATGCTTTTAGCAGGGATAGCTCATGAGGAGCTAGATGCTCTTAAGGCTCAGCTCAAGAAGAGCTTTGAGATGAAAGATCTGGGACATGCCTCTCATATACTTGGTATGTGCATTGCGCATGACATATCTCAGGGACTACTCTATCTGACAAAGGGAGTACATTCATAAAGTCCTTGAGTGCTTCCATATGCAGGATGTTAAGCCTATTGGCTGTCCATTACCTTCTCATGTGAAGGTTTCACAGGTCGATTGTCCGCAGGCAGATGAGCAGAGGGCCGAGATGGCCAAGATTTCCTATGCATCAACCGTGGGCAGACTATGTATGCCATGATAGCCACCCGTCCAGATACTGCTTTTGCAGTTGGGGTGGTGGCACGTTATATGGCTACACCTGGCAAGAAATATTGGGATGCCGTGAAGGGTATCATGAGGTACCTAAAGGGAACAACAGATATGTGTATTTGCAATGGCAGCCAGGATATAGAAGTCGTGGGGTACATTGACTCTGATTATGCAAGACATGCAAATAGTAGGAAGTCCACTTATGGCTATGTGTTCACTTATGCTGGAGGGGCTATCTCTTGGATGTCCAGGGCGCAGAAGTGTATAGCTCTTTCTACTATAGAGGCCGAGTATATTGCAGCCACAGAGGCTTGCAAGGAGGCTATCTGGTTAGGCCATTTGATTGTAGACCTTGGTATGACAGGTGCTATGCCTACACTGCATTCAGATTCTATGAGTGCCATTTAGTTGGCTAAGAATCTGGTCTTCCATGCAAAGATGAAACATATTGAGGTGAGGTATCACTTCATTCACGAGGTCATTGCGGACAGGCCTGTTGACCTTGTCAAGATTCCGACTGAGCTGAATCCTGTAGACTTGCTCACGAAGAGCCTCACTATAAAGCGCTTTGCCTTCCTTAGGAGATTGATGGGCATTGGATGAGATGACGTCTTTTTCCTCATCCTGTTGTACATGTGTACATGTTGTACTGTCTTTTCTTTTCTTTTCTCTCTCACTGGGGCAGATTCGCCTTTAAGTGGGAGGTTGTTGGAGGTAAAGGTGCCTCCGCCTAGCCACCCATGTATTACTACACTGACAATACCTACCACTACACACTGCAGGTGGCGGACGCCTGTCATAGTCACTTATTCTTTATTCTTTTAGTGACAGTTTGAATAAAGGAAGGCTCGACCACACATTGTGGTTGTTGGAGTTCCCACTTTTGAGTTTCTCTCTCTCTCTTGCTCTTACTCTCCATCCTCCATAGCTCTCACCACCAAGCTTCTTCCTCCAGGGTTCTACTTCCCTTTCAATTCATCTCTCATCCATTGTGATGAGAAATTTCGAAAACTAGGGATTGCACCCTCACTGGTAGTTGTCCATATGATGCATAAAGAACCAAGGTAACCAAAATATGGTAAGAGTCTCGGGCTTTCATTCTATATTTATCTTGACTACCTTTATGTTAAAGAGGATCGGGACTTCCTCTCGGTCCATATCAAAGTTGGAACTAACTGGTGCCTCACAAAACATGTTGATTTTGTACAAGAATAAGAATGATTGTCCTAGTCTCAAAAAGTATAGCCTATTTTTCCACATAGAGAGCAATTCTTTCACATAAGTGAGCTTCATCTTTTACACAACAATGTTGAATATGCTTCGTCTCATGATCCAAAACTAATATAGATGCATCTTGAGTAGTAATATGGCAACCCTACGACAAGTGGCTTCTTTCATAATAAATAGGAATATCAAAGCTTGCCTTTCATATAACAATACAAAGTGTGATTTGTGTCATGATGTGGCTATGCCATAGATGTGCTTTGCATTGCAACATAGTATCTCTATCTATCTTGCAACCCGATATCTCACTCACATTCAACAAAAATAAAGTTTGCCTCTCGTTCCAATATTGAATAACAACCATCATACTTACGAATGTGAAATTAAGAAGTAATGTATAGGGTGGTAAATAAAAGAAGTAATAACTAGAGCCATGCTAGTAGATGATTGGCACTGTGTAAGAATGCCAAGCCAATGCTTTGAAAATACCCAAAAAGAAAGGTCTAACTTTCTCAAAAATGTTAATATTATGGCCCAAAGTAAATGTATAGTTGCACTTATTTGATTAAGATGTCAAACTTTAACCATAGTAAAGTGTGAGCATAGAAATGACAAGGTTTGTGAATATACCTACTTGAGATCATCAAATGTAAATAGTAGTAACGTATGAAAATAGAAACAAGAGCCTATTTAGAGTTGAAAAAGCAAAAGCATATGTGGAATTGTATGTATATGCAAAGATGTAAGGAAAAAACAAAGAAGATAATGAAGAAAATTATTTGTTGTCTATGTCCTTCAATTCATATCAAACTTGGAGTTGGTTTGCACCTCATAGTGTGTTACTTGTGTCTTAGAGTGACAATGATCCTCCTTATGTGGGAAAAGAGGCAAAATTTTCACACACAAGACTTGCAACATCTAAGTTTCATGTGGGCATAGAGAATATGCTTTGCATCATGATGCTTTAACACTATACATGTGCTTTGTGTGGTGATTCACCACTTGTGTAGATCCACTTAAAGTCATGATATGGCAACTCTGCAAAACTAGAGACCTTCCACTTGTTCAATAGTAATCAATGATAGAGTTATATGCAATGGTGAAAGAAGAATCAAAGGTTGCCTATGATATTGCTACTAAACAAAAGTTATGATACCTCCAAATGCAAAAGTAACAAGTATTATGGATATATATGTTCTTGATACTTAATATATATACACATTTTTTAAAAACATTATGTACATGTTTCGATAATGAAGATTAATGAAAATAAAGCATGAATAAAAAGGCAAAACAATACTTTATACTTAATGGATAAGACCTCTATACATAAAAGTAACAAATTCAAAGAGGCATAAGTAGAGCCATCCAATTCAACAATTGATACAAGATCATAATTTTCAAACTATTCGAAAATATCATAATTTGCAAACTATTTGAAAACATAACCAAAAATCTTTCAAATACTTATATTACATTATAACCAACAAAATCAATGAATGCATGAACAAGTGACTCACTAAACCTTGTTTATGATAGTGGTTTTAACACTAGTTTATCACACCGAATTTAGGATTTTATTTTGTCTATAATGAAAAATTACATGTCATGGTACACATCATTAGACATGTGTTGAAGAGGGGATTTTAGCCACATAATTATGCATTCCCCCTATAAGCCTCAATGGTATTGGCTAAATAAAGGGAAAAGATGTTTACTTCCTAGCTCTATTTGTAGGACCAAATTATGGGTAGAAACCAATAGCTCCATTCAAATATTAAACCTATATAGACACAAAAATCTACACAAGATATAGATGCAAAAAATTGCATAGAATTATGCATATATAGTGGGCAAAAAACATCTACATGAGATATAAATGCATAAATGTGGCAACTTTATGTATGTATGTATATATATATATATACACAAGAAAAGTAATTTTAAAAAAGAATAGGTTTTTGTCAACAACTATCTACTCTCTCTCTTTCAAAATATATCACATCTCTAGTTAGTCAATGCCTCTCAAAAGTGTTTTGATTGAGAAAGGTGGCCTATTTTTCCACACACAAGATCACTTCTTTGGTGCTATGAGTTTCTTGCAAGGATACCAAGGACATTGATCATGATACAACAATGCTATATATGCCCTTTGTGTCATGGTATGACAATATTATAACACCCTTTGAGTCATGATGCAACAACCCTAAGATGAGAGACCTATATCTCTAAACAATAATCAAATGTTGCATTTCGCATAACAATATATACTGAGATGTGCAACAAGTATATGGCAAATGTTATAGATAAGCTTTGCATCAAGAGCAACAATTTTATAGATGTGCATAACATCATGATGTGGGAATGATATAGATAATGGGACCAAAGGCCTTTCTCATATTCAAGAGTCAATAATTTAACAAACAAGAGCTATGGTACTTCCAAAATTGGAAGTAGTGATAAATATGTAATTGTTCAAGTTAAAAAAGTTGATTAAAAAGGGAGGTAAATAAGAAGATAAAATTAAATTTAACACTTAAAGGAATTAAGTAGACAAGCCAAAACTTTGAAATCACCCAAAAAAACCACCAAGCAATCTTTAAAGTCCTAATATTACCTCATAACCATCCACATTCTATAGCTTAAAGGATAACTCTATCAATCTTGGTGACTTTGGCCAAGTAAAGGGCAAGACATGTATATATATATAGACACACACACACACACACACACACACGCACACGCACACGCACACGCACACGCACACGCACACGCACATGCAGGCACGCAGGCACGCAGGCACACACACACACACACACACACACACACACACACACACACACACACACACACACACACACACACACACACACACACACACACACGCATGCACGCACGCACGCATGCACATACATACACGTGTGTGTGTGTGTGTGTGTGTGTGTGTGAATCTCTCTCTAAAGAGAGGAATTATTTTTTTAATTAGATATACAAAATGATATACTATTTTAATGATTGAACATGTGCATGTAATACGTACATACTCTAAAAACATCCACAAATGCACATACACTAGAAAAAAAGAGTTGAATTTCTTTTTTATTGAACATAATGGGATGGGACAATAATTTTAATGGTTTAACATGTTTATGCAATGTTTACGTGTTGTAAAATCACACACAAATACACATGGACTATAAAAATACACAAGTATACATGTATGCATGTATGCAAACATGGTCATGTAGACGTAAATATATATGAATGTGTGTGAGAGAGAGAGAGAGAGAGAGAGAGAGAGAGAGAGAGAGAGAGAGAGAGAGAATGGATACACACTTATAAAGCATGTGCCTACAAATATGCACACACACACACACGTAATGCATGCAAACATTTGCATACATAAATATGTACACGCATATGTATGCACACATATGAGGTGAAGAAAGATGAGATACATTAGGAAGAAAAAGAAAGGAGAGAAAATAAAAATGATAAGAGGGAGAGATTGCACATGCATTTACAAGACCACACACACACACACATAAAGCATGTAAATATATAAAAATATTAAAAAAGAAAAAAATATGTGCATGCGTGTGTATCATTCGCACACACACAACCCCCCTTGATTATGTATTAATCATTAAATGATACCCTTTACAACATCCTAATGTCACCTACCAAGTTTAGCCATATAACATGCCACAACTCCCACTACAAATGCTATGTCAGGATGAGTGGCTATCATGGCATACATCAAACTGCCCAGTACAAATGCACAAGGGATCTAGGCCATCTCAGCCTTCTACTCATCAAATTGCTTACAATTAGGCTGACTAACATTCACATGAGAGGGTAAAGGATAGCCAATTGGCTTAGCATCATATATATGAAACTACTCAAGGACCTTCTAGATGTACTCCTTTTGTGATAAGTAAAGGATCCCCTTAGAGCAATTGTGCGTGATGTGCATCCCAAGAATATGTGAGGCTTGTCCCATGTACTTCATCTCAAAGCTCTTCTTGAGTTACCTTTCAAGGTATCTAGCTCATCATGAGTACTCCCAACAATCAACATATTAAACATAGGGTACCAAAATCATAAGGTTGCTATCACGAGCCTTCTTTCTGTATAAACATAGATCCATATCACTATGGGTATATCCTTGGAATGCATAAAAGCATTGAACCTATGGTACCATTCCCTAGGTGCTTGCTTAAGACCATAAAGGCTCTTTCTTAAGTGAGCAAGCCAACCTTGAAAGGTAGCCAATATATCTTATTTTTGCTTTATGGGATATGCCCAAACCTTATGTAAATAATCATCAATAAAACTCACAAAGTACTTCGCACCACTTTAGTGATTGACAAGGCATAGGACCATATACATTAGAATGAACAAGAGCTAGAGGCTCACCCATGCGTGTAATACTAGACTTCTTATGAGAACTATGTGTCTATTTGCCTTAAAGACAATGATCACATGAATCAAAACATTTGTAGTCAAGGGATATAAGATACTACATACAAGAAAGCATTTTCATTCCTTTTAAAGACATGTGTCCAAGGTGATGATATCATAAAGATATATGTAGTATGTCAACCACAACCAAAATAGGTCATGAGAGCGGAATTTAGGTGACGGGAAGTGCTTAAAAATAGCTAAAAATTATGAAGATCAAGGGAAAAATATTCACCGTCAAAGGCGGCGGCTCGATCTAGGACGATTTTAAGCGCCAAAGTGCTTTAAAGGCGCCCGAGCGACACTTGTTGATTTTTCATAATTTTTCAGACAGTCGTGCGGGTTGACACAAGCTACTGGCCAATGCGGGATGCTAAGCCGGACGCCCAGGATTTTTCAGAGCTCGATTCCGAGTCCGGACGGGGAAATGGCCAAGAAACCGGTCAAGATGCGAAGAGGTGGACAAAAATTGGCCAAAATGGGCAAGTGACCTTTGGGGCCCAAAATTTTAATGTCACATGAAACTTTGGAGTTGGATCATGCATGAAATCGTGGGGAGAGGAGCACGCAGACAGGCGCCGAAAAATGCGCTCAATGTTGATCAATGCCTCTCCCAGCCTGCACACAACCCCCCCATCTGACAATGGCCCTTGCCTACACTCCGTATGCTGATCATATCGCCGCCCTTTGCCCGTCGAATGATGGCCTGGTTTGAAATTTCTGATTCTAGTCTTTCTCTCTCCTCCCTCTCTCTCTTCTAAGAGGCAGTTCATGTGTGGGAAGGAGCAATGAAGAAAGAATGATGGAGACTTGTCCGGCATGGACCGGATTGCTACACGGGCTGAGAATGGTGATTTGTGATGTTGCTGGACATGAAGTGTTGCTGTTTTCCAAATCTACAGCCATGGACACAAAACCCGAAACACGCGTTTAAGCGGTAAACTAAAAAATTACAAAGAAAATTTAGTGTTTTATGCTTTTGATTGATGGAATGCCGTTCATATGGACTAAGATTTGATTATGCTGCTGATTCTTCTGAGTTCTTACTGTTTATAACCAGAAATTATGAAAAACATGCATTTCATGGCTCGAAATAATGTCAAGAAACCCGAAAACGCATGAAAAATGGGGAAAAACAAGGGTTTTGGGTATATAAATGGGGAAAACCGTCGATACACATCAACTAATCTTTCAATTTTGTTGCAAATGAACTAAGGGCCACAGCCCACAAACTGGTTTTCATTTTCAGCAATTTAAAAAATACAAGAAAATGAAGAAAATGGCAGGAAAATGATAAAAAACCATGAAAAATAGGGGAAAAATACATTTGGGGCTACAAAAAATATAGAAAAATAGGATTTATGTTTGTTGATGTATAGCAAGGCTGGGGCATGAAGTTATGCTTCAGTTCAGCCTTGTTTATATGTTTTAGTGCGTGTTTCCTTCCTTTCTCCACATAAAATGACAAGGAAACCCTAAAAGAAATGAATGTAATGATGCACTATCAAAACGGGGAAGGGTAGAGTTGTGGAAAAAATGGTTAAATGCCGTTGAGCATGAGGAATAATTTGCTGATTTTATATGCATCGCATCTAGGACGGAATAATAATGATAAAAAAATTAAAACCTAGTAGCACGAAGATCACTTCGGTGCTAGGTGTTGCAGCGAAGCACAAAGCGGTTAGAAAGAAAAGCATGAAAGAGATGTTTTGCACTTGCACGCTACTGGTTTTTAAAATGTTTGAGCACTAGGCATCCACCTCTTTGCATGATCATTTAGAGGAAATTAAAAGTATCAGAGTTAGCTCCTGGATATGCATAGCAATTGTTTTCAGTAGGCCTGTGACCCACCGTTGAGAGCGTGAGGTTCCTATGCTGTAGGCTAGTCGTGGGATCATAAAGGGGAAGTCAAGTAAGGACAATGGTACATTCCTGGATACGTTTATTTGGTACCTTGAGCGAGGTTTGTGCGAAATGTCTAAATGTTGAGCGGCGCATCGAGGGGCCAATCCCCAAGGTGTAGGAGAGTCGCAGAGGGTTGACGGCATTCAGCCGTAGGAGGAACCCCATGTGTATGTGATTCGAGCCTTTTGGCTATGTGAAAGGGACTCCTTCTGAGGAGCAATATTGGGTTAGGATCAGTTGGACTACAACGTATTACAAACGCAATGTTTAGGAAGGCAGAGATTTTGATAGACGCTCCTGGCCGCGAGGCCGAGGGGTTGTCTTGCGCATAGTGACGAGGTCCGGCTAGTGCATGAGCCAGTGCCGGCCCGTTTTTAGGTCCATCAGTGGTGCGTCTGCCGGGAGCTGCTTAAAAGTGGCGGTTCTCGAATCCTGGTTGTTTAAGGACCAACTAGTAGTTTATGCCAAAGGATACTGAGATTGATCCGTTATTTATTGATAAGCATCGTCTAGCAGAAATCCAAAAGCAAGAAAGAGACGAAAGAGCTAGGCGACGTGCTGAAATTTTTAGGAGATATTCCCCTAAGCGTAGCGGTGCTGAACCCTTACGAGGGAGTGGATCTAGTGGTCTTAGGACCACAAGCAGTAAGTTAGGAGAAGGTGGAAGCTCTAGTGCTCCCCTTCCTGCCATAAGTCAATCCACGTCAATTGCGGGAGGTGTAACCCCACCGTTCCCTATTCCTAGTGCAAATCCAATCCTCGTCATGGCGCAGCCTATTGCAATTCCAGCAGGAACGACAGATTTGCCGGCTCTAGGTTACCCGCTACCCATTTTTAATGGGCTAGTTGAGGAGGATGCGGAACTCCACATTAGGGAGTTTCAAAAGTTGATGTTTAACTGTCGCATTCAAGAGGAAGGACATTTAATGATGTTCTTCAACATGACTCTCAAAGGAAGAGCCGCTATATGGTATCATGGTTTAGAAGCCGGAACCATATTGAACATTGATGCATTTTATGGAGCTTTTCGAAGGGAGTTTGCCCCAGAAAGGGGTGGGCAATATTGGTTGCGTGTACTCAACGTGACCCGCCAAGATCCACACGAGGATATTCGTGCTTATGCGAAGAAGATAAAAGAGGTCTTCCGTAAGTTGGACACCTCTATTCCTATCCCCGCAGCTGCCCAATTGCAATATTTCCTACATGGGTTGGACTTCAATATCCAATTGCAGTTGAGTAGTGTCCCCTTGGGGGATATAGATACTGCCATTACACGAGCACAAGAGGTGGAATCCCGACTACAAGCAGCCTATGCTTCTAGAGGCAATTCGAACATGGATTTAGTATTGGGAAACAATATGGCAATAGCCAATGGCAGTAGTGGCCAAGGGATAGCGATGGCTAACCCTAATGGGAGAGGGAACATGATACAGAATGTCCCTTTATTACCAGCTCCCCCTAGCATGTCGATGCCTACGGGTAGTCAAATGGCTCCAAGTAGTGGAGGCCAGGCGGTCAATTCTAATACCATGCCTGTGGCTCAACAACCAGTGCCTAATCGAATTGTTAGGCCGATTGAACGACATGGTAATGACCAAGGCTATGAGTCGAGTTCTTCCAATGTTCTTGGCGAGGTTAAGGACATGATGAAGCATTATACCGACATGATTACGGAGCAGTATCGACAAATAGCTGTTGATGTCAACTTCCTTAAAAAACAACAAAATTTGATAGGAAGTAGATACCCAGAGGAGGGTGCACCGGCGAGGTTTAGTTGCAAATGGTGTGGCGGGCAGCACTATCCAAGAAATTGCCCAAATGTTAAGTGCGACATTTGTGGAAAATCCGGCCATCTAGCAGCTACTTGCTGGAGTAAGATCAGTTCTCTCCAGCGTGGTAGTCAGCAACCAGGGCCTGTTAATCATCGTGCCCAAGGAAATGATTCCCAGCCAGAAAACGGGCCTAAACAAATACTTCAACGACCAAAGACTACAGTGGAGGAGCTACCAAGTGGTAGTGGGGTTAGTTTGATTGAGGCTGTACGCGTTAATGATGCTGAAACCTCTAATCTACGAGCTGTTCTTACAAGAGGTAAAAAGGGTAGAGAAGCCGACATGGATAAGCCTGTCGACGGAAACCCTAAACAAGGCGACAAAGGAACGCAAGTTTTGGATCCTGCCCTAGAAGGGGGACCTTTGAAGCCCGTAGAGAGTAAAGCTGATAAGGAAGCACCAAAGAAGAAGGTGAAAGTTAAGAAAGAGGTAATAAAGCCAGTTCAGCGACCTAAAGAGCGGATGATTTGGCGTGAAAAGCGAGCTCTATCGAACTATCATGAATTCGATTTGGCGAGCTCTCTTTGAGAAGTCAAACCGGATGTGAACCTTTTGCAGCTTATTAAGCTTTCCCCAGGAGTACGCAAGGAATTTAGAAAGATCCTACGTACCGGGTATATTGTAGAACCTTTGGGTATTGCGCGAGTTGGTGATGACTGGTTCGAGCATACTGAGAAGCATTGCCCAAGGGTTGCAGCCTATGTTGATGGGATATTAGTAGATTATGCCATTGTCGACATGGGATCATCTGTTAACATTATGAGTTCTGAACTGATGGAAAGGTTGGGTCTTGCGATTCAGAAAGATACCTCCACAATTCTCAGAATGGCAGATGACAGTTTGAGACAGCCGGAAGGCTGCATTACTAAGGTCCATGTCACTGTTGCAAATGTAGAATGCCTGTTGGACTTTAGGGTGATTCGTTTTGCAGGGCAGCCAAGTTATCAAGTATTACTTGGACGACCTTGGATCTTGCAAGCGGATTGCCAAGTGGATATACCTGCCGGTCGATTAATATTCGGCAGAGGTGCCCAGCGTGTGGTGGTTGATGCTTACCCTGAGTCCCCGCAGAGTGAGAGAGCTCCTCTATCTTCTACAGAATTGGAGACATTAGAAGATTTATCTGCTAGTGAGACATCATCGAGTGATGAGTCCAAAGAGGGATCCACCACGGAGGACATCTATCAGATCACTTTGAACGAGCCGATAGAGGGCCAAGAGCGTATAAGAGATGCAGATGTTATCGAGCTAGACCTTGGTACGCTTGGTGATTCGCGGCCAATCAAATTAGGGTCCATGCTCAGCACAGCAGAAAGGGAGGACTATGTGGCCTTGATCCAGGAATTCCGTGATATCTTTGCCTGGAGTTATGATGAGTTGAGAGGCATTCTTCCTAGTCTTGCTGTTCATACAATTCCGTTGAAAGAGGGCAGTCGTCCTGTGCGGCAGAAAGTAAGGCGTATGCCTTTCGAATTGAGGGACGGGCTGTTTGAGGAGTTAGAGAAGCTTCGAAAAGCGGGTTTGATTTTTCCTGTGCAACACACGGAATGGTGTTCGCCAGTTGTGATTAGAAAGAAGAAGAATAATCAGATCCGTTTATGTGTAGACTTTAGGGAGCTGAATAAGCAGACAGTTAAGGACTACTACCCATTGCCATTTATTGACCAGATTTTGGATCAATTAGCGGGTAGGGAGATATATTCGTTTATGGATTGCTTTGCAGGATACAACCAAATGGCAATTGCAGAAGAGGACAAGTTGAAAACAACTTTTATCACTGTATTTGGCACTTTTGCTTACCACGTGATGGCTTTTGGTTTATGCAATGCGCCTGGTTCGTGGCAACGAACAGCCGATAAGACATTCGGTGACATATCCCCTGAAGAGTTGAGGGTGTTTATTGATGACTTAGGGGCTGGCACCGTGAGAGAAAGGCAGTTGATCATTTTGAGAAAATGCTTTGAGCGCTGTAGACAATTTTGCATCGCCTTAAACCCACGGAAGTGTGCTTTTGGAGTACCTTATGGGTTATTGCTGGGTCATGTGGTCAGTTCGGTAGGAATTGCGACAGACCCCGAGAAGGTCAAAGTTATAGTTGCCATGGGTCCACCACGCACTCCGAAAGAGGTTCATAGCTTTCTGTCTTCGGTTGGTTACTACCGTAGATTCATTAACGCCTTAGCAGAAAGAACGTTGCCGCTTACAAATTTATTGTCCTTTAGCTGTTCGTTTGTATGGGGTGACCCTTGTAAGGTAGCATTCGAGGACGTGAAACAAGAGCTAGCAAGAGCGCCCGTTTTAAAAGCACCTAAAAGAGGTGAGGTGTTCTATATATTTTCAGCAGCCACCATGTATAGTATCAGCTGCTGTTTAGCCCAATTTTGGGAAGAGAAGTGGTACCACCCGATTGCTTTTGCTAGTCGGAAGCTGGGGGTATCCAAAATCAATTACACCTACATGGAGAAGCTGTGTCTAGCGATGGTCTTTGGGACCAAGAAGTTCAGGCATTACATTCTCTATGAGAAAGTCGTGCTTTATACGAAGGCGGAGGGACTTCGACTATTGATGAATAAGTTACAGCCGCCTGATCGTTTAGCGAAGTGGTTGATCACTTTGCAGGAATTTGATTATGAAATCAAGAGTAAGCCACCAAGGTTGCAAGGCATCGTGGAATGTCTAGTGGACTTTGGGGAGCCGAAAGAATCTGTGGTTGAAGGTAGTGACATGGAGATGATATTTAAAATAGATACAGCATCTATTCCCTCCTGGTATGCTGCAATAACGCATTATTTATCAACAGGAGAGGCGGGATCTGAATTATCTAAGGCTGAGAAAAGGAAAATTAAGCAGCAAGCGTTAAAGTTTGCCTTGATCGCAGGTACATTATATCGGCAAGGGGTTGATGATATCTATCGCCGATGTGTGACGCCTGACGAGGTGCCATTCATTTTGGAAGAGTGCCATGATTCTGCTTGCGGTGGCCATTTTGCTGGACGGCTTACAGGACAAAAGGCTTTAAGAGCAGGTTATTGGTGGCCTGCCATCTTCCAGGATGCGTTTGCGTATGTTAAGCGATGCGATATTTGCCAACGACATGATAGTCGAGAGAATAGGAAACGACCACTCACCCCTATTATGGCGATACTTCCATTTGAGAAGTGGGGAATAGACTTTGTGGGTCCTATTACTCCGTCATCGACTACGCAAAAGCGGTACATCATTGTAGCAACTGACTACTTCACAAAGTGGTCAGAAGCACGTGCAACAAGGAAAGATGATGCTAAAGAAACTGCTAGTTTCCTTTTAGAGCAGATAATATGCCGGTTTGGTCCACCGAAAGAATTAGTGTCGGACCGCGGAACCCATTTCTTGAATAAGGTGATCAAAGGGTTGACAGAGTTGTGGAACATCAAGCATAACAAGACAACCCCATATAATCCGCAAGCCAATGGGCAAGTTGAAAGTACCAACAAGCAGGTTGTGGGCATCCTGTCCAAAACTGTGTCGGAAAAGAAACGGGATTGGGATAAAAAGTTATACGTGGCAGTGTGGGCTTATAATACGACTTTCAAACGAGCCACTGGCCATACCCCGTTCAAGTTAGTATATGGGGAGGAGTGTGTCTTGCCTTTAGAAATTGAGCTGCCGACTATTCGGTTTGCCATCAATCATTCTTTGAGCGATGAAGACGCTCTTTTTGAGCGCTTGACGACACTGGCACATTTAGATGAGCTTAAGTTGCAGAGCTTATTGCACCAAGAAGTGGCGAAGCGCCGAATGAAGAAGCTACACGACCTCAAAGCCAAGAAATACACCTTCAAGAAAGGACAGCTTGTTCTGTATTATGACGCACGACGAGAATTATTTCCAGGCAAGTTAGAGCCCAAATGGGATGGGCCCTATAAGATCGTTAGAATAGGAAAGAATAAATCCACAGTATTGTTAGCTGACCTTGAGGGGATAGAATTTAAAAATAAGGTTAATCTTAATAAGATTAAACCTTATTACTTCTGATTGTACTAATGCTATGACTGCTTTGCAGGTCTAGGAAAGATCGATCAAACATCTGCAAGGAAATCGTGATAGAGGTTGATGGGTCGTCTGATCCCTTATTTAGAACACCCATATTTGGAACAGAGGTATCATCAGGGAAAGCTCATTTGGTGGAGCAAAGGATACAAGGTGATTGAGCAAGAAGGCGGGACATTTATTTGGGAAATTAAGGTCTTCTGCCATCACTGCCTACAAATTTTGACGAGCATCCCTGTTGAATTCAATGATGATGGAGGGATGGAGCCTACAGTCCACCCGTTGAATATGCTGAATTTCGATTACCATAATTACGAGTAGAGTTCAGGATGGCAGACTATGTAAACCCTTTATGGACGTACACCTTGTACTTTGATGGGGCGTCCAGGGGTGCCTGCAAAAAAGGAAGTGTAGGAGTTGTCATCCGCGACCCCCGACGACGCATTGTCATGAAGTTAGCTGCTTAGCTCGGGGCGAATTTTACCAATAATATGGCAGAATACAAAGCCCTGATCATGGGTTTGAATATTGCAAAAAAGGGTGGTATCCGCCAGTTGTTGGTGAAAGGGGATTCTCAGTTGGTTTTAAATCAACTCAATGGGACGTACATGGTGCGGAACCCGATCCTTTGTATGTACCATCATACTGCCATAGCCCTGCTAGATGAATTCGATAGAGTGTCTTTTCAGCTGATTCCACGGAATTGGAATCAGTTTGCCGATTCATTGGCTAATCTTGCGTATGAAGAGGACCTCTTCTTTAATTGTGGCCCTTGTCCCGATATATCTATTGATAGTGAGACAGGACCTGGTCGTTTGTGGGGTATGCTTTCTGAACATGCCCTCTTTGGCAGACGATGGTTGATTTGGGTGATGCAGAGGGTAAGCGAGACTCATCTACCTTTATTATCTCGGACCCATAGACTGATTCGACGACATGTGATGCGAACACCTCTTGCGATATACGCAGGAGGGATAGGTCATAATCTACTGCACCTAGTTTAGGGCTACAAGCCCTGTTCCCCTGGGAATAGTATGCTTTGATGTCCATCATGGTTGTTTCCAGGAGGATGTTATGCATAGTATTGTTTTATTTCATTAGGCCAAGAGGGCCGATTCAGTTTTGTAGCAAAGTCATGTCTGATTTCATTAGGCCAAGAGGGCCATTTCCCTGTCTAGTGCGGGTGCGTTTAATTGGGTTTTTGTTTAGTGTTGTGCTGGACAGGTTTCGCGGGTTGTGGAATTTTGTGGAGCCTGGAGGAGCCTTTGCTGCGATGGAAGCTTCTTGTGGCCACTCCAGGTGATATTTCTCCTTTACGAGTACCTTTCTTTCCTGTTATATGTGTATTTGTACTTGTCGAGAGGGCACATTTTTTTTTGGGACCGGCAACCAAGGCATGAAGTCCCAGGTTTAGGCTAAGTATGTTTGAGGGAGGTCGGAGTAGTCATTGCCTCCTGTAAAGACATTGTTAGACATTGAAAGACCTGTTTTAGAAGGAAGTCCTAGTGGCCTTGTCCTGCTAACCTGCTAGGCAGCCGTTCTAGGAGTTCCTGTTAGTAGTGAGGCAGTTAGAGAAGCCTGCTAGAAGATAATAATAATGATGTCAAGAAATCTTGAATATCCTAAAAGATGAATATAAATGCGAAGGTGTGTAAAAAGGGGTTCTAATCCCTATCAAAGAAATGAAATTAAAAAAAATATATATATAAGCAGTTGCTCATTGCCTTGCGAAGGCCTGGTAGGTTCCTGGGACCGAGTCAGACCCGGGGCCGATACCTTGTTTTCCTAGGGGTGGCTTCTTGCTGGAAAAATAATATCAAAACCAGGAAGGTTGGAGCGAAAATAAAAGTGAGCGTTAGAAAAGGATTACGTGTCGCCTTGCGAGGGCTTGGTAGGTTCTTGGGTGCCGAGACAGGTCCTGAGACCGATGCCCTGTTCTCCTTGGGTCACTACGCTCAGCTCCCTCCTTTTTACATGCCCAAGTATGTTCATCCAATAAAAACCCTAAAAGAAGACATGTACTGAATGAAAATATTCCTTGATCAGGCTATAGGAGTCCTCGCCTTGTAGGAGCTCCTAGTTGTGTTGTCTTTAGTTGGTCAGTAGTTCAGACTACCACTTAGGGCAACCTCTTTGATAGGTTTTTTTGTTTGGCTGTGTTGGAGCAGCTGGTTAGTAACTCGCTTCGGATCTTCTATTAAATGATGCTAGGCCTACTCCTTGTGGATGTCATGCCTTGGTTCTGTCTAGGGGTAGGGGGAGCATTATGCTGAGTTTTATGATGATAATTGTTTTGTATCAGTTTGATGCTTCTTTGGTTGTTTATGTGCAGATATGTTCGTGGATTCGACGGGCTGAGTCGCCCTATCCCGTGGTCGCCAATGAGAGCGGAATTTAGGTGACGGGAAGTGCTTAAAAATAGCTAAAAATTATGAAGATCAAGGGAAAAATATTCACCGTCAAAGGCGGCGGCTCGATCTAGGACGATTTTAAGCGCCAAAGTGCTTTAAAGGCGCCCGAGCGACACTTGTTGATTTTTCATAATTTTTCAGACAGTCGTGCGGGTTGACACAAGCTACTGGCCAATGCGGGATGCTAAGTCGGACGCCCAGGATTTTTCAGAGCTCGATTCCGAGTCCAGACGGGGAAATGGCCAAGAAACCGGTCAAGATGCGAAGAGGTGGACAAAAATTGGCCAAAATGGGCAAGTGACCTTTGGGGCCCAAAATTTTAATGTCACATGAAACTTTGGAGTTGGATCATGCATGAAATCGTGGGGAGAGGAGCACGCAGACAGGCGCCGAAAAATGCGCTCAATGTTGATCAATGCCTCTCCCAGCCTGCACACAACCCCCCCATCTGACAATGGCCCTTGCCTACACTCCGTATGCTGATCATATCGCCGCCCTTTGCCCGTCGAATGATGGCCTGGTTTGAAATTTCTGATTCTAGTCTTTCTCTCTCCTCCCTCTCTCTCTTCTAAGAGGCAGTTCATGTGTGGGAAGGAGCAATGAAGAAAGAATGATGGAGACTTGTCCGGCATGGACCGGATTGCTACACGGGCTGAGAATGGTGATTTGTGATGTTGCTGGACATGAAGTGTTGCTGTTTTCCAAATCTACAGCCATGGACACAAAACCCGAAACACGCGTTTAAGCGGTAAACTAAAAAATTACAAAGAAAATTTAGTGTTTTATGCTTTTGATTGATGGAATGCCGTTCATATGGACTAAGATTTGATTATGCTGCTGATTCTTCTGAGTTCTTACTGTTTATAACCAGAAATTATGAAAAACATGCATTTCATGGCTCGAAATAATGTCAAGAAACCCGAAAACGCATGAAAAATGGGGAAAAACAAGGGTTTTGGGCATATAAATGGGGAAAACCGTCGATACACATCAACTAATCTTTCAATTTTGTTGCAAATGAACTAAGGGCCACAGCCCACAAACTGGTTTTCATTTTCAGCAATTTAAAAAATACAAGAAAATGAAGAAAATGGCAGGAAAATGATAAAAAACCATGAAAAATAGGGGAAAAATACATTTGGGGCTACGAAAAATATAGAAAAATAGGATTTATGTTTGTTGATGTATAGCAAGGCTGGGGCATGAAGTTATGCTTCAGTTCAGCCTTGTTTATATGTTTTAGTGCGTGTTTCCTTCCTTTCTCCACATAAAATGACAAGGAAACCCTAAAAGAAATGAATGTAATGATGCACTATCAAAACGGGGAAGGGTAGAGTTGTGGAAAAAATGGTTAAATGCCGCTGAGCATGAGGAATAATTTGCTGATTTTATATGCATCGCATCTAGGACGGAATAATAATGATAAAAAAATTAAAACCTAGTAGCACGAAGATCACTTCGGTGCTAGGTGTTGCAGCGAAGCACAAAGCGGTTAGAAAGAAAAGCATGAAAGAGATGTTTTGCACTTGCACGCTGCTGGTTTTTAAAATGTTTGAGCACTAGGCATCCACCTCTTTGCATGATCATTTAGAGGAAATTAAAAGTATCAGAGTTAGCTCCTGGATATGCATAGCAATTGTTTTCAGTAGGCATGTGACCCACCGTTGAGAGCGTGAGGTTCCTATGCTGTAGGCTAGTCGTGGGATCATAAAGGCGAAGTCAAGTAAGGACAATGGTACATTCCTGGATACGTTTATTTGGTACCTTGAGCGAGGTTTGTGCGAAATGTCTAAATGTTGAGCGGCGCATCGAGGGGCCAATCCCCAAGGTGTAGGAGAGTCGCAGAGGGTTGACGGCATTCAGCCGTAGGAGGAACCCCATGTGTATGTGATTCGAGCCTTTTGGCTATGTGAAAGGGACTCCCTCTGAGGAGCAATATTGGGTTAGGATCAGTTGGACTACAACGTATTACAAACGCAATGTTTAGGAAGGCAGAGATTTTGATAGACGCTCCTGGCCGCGAGGCCGAGGGGTTGTCTTGCGCATAGTGACGAGGTCCGGCTAGTGCATGAGCCAGTGCCGGCCCGTTTTTAGGTCCATCAGGTCAATAGATCTAGATATAAGCAAGGGATAGAGGTTGCCAGCCTTGGTACCTTGAGCAAATATGAGATTCCCATGGGTAATCTTCCACATAGAATCACCAAAAGATATATGATATCTTGCATCATCCAATTGTCCAACAAAGAGTAGGCTTTTGGCCAAGCCGAAACATAGCATACATAATGTAAAACAAAAGTACTGCTTGAAGCAAACTGCAATCTAACATCACTAATGCTAATAATATCCAATGCCAATTCATTTTCTAGTCACACATAACCGGTCATCCTGTAATATGAATGAAACCAATCCTTATGTGGGGTAGCATGAAAAGAAGCCCATGAATCAAGTAGCCAATATTGAGAAAAAGTTAGATGAGATATCAGCCAAGTGACTAGCATCAAGAGAAGAAGCTCCCAAGATGTAATCATCATCAGACTCAGGCTCCAAGGCATTTATCTCCTCAATTTTCATGTTGGACTTGCTAGGAACAATGCTATGATCATTAGACTTATCCTACACTTTGCCCTTGCCTTTCTCCTTGCGCTTATCATCACATACCTTATGGCAATGTGGCCTAATATGATAGCGCTTCTCCCATAATAATTATATGTAAAAGAGGCTTTATGACCATGGGACTTACTAACTACGAGACTACCCATG
Organism: Lygodium microphyllum; assembly: GCF_053477565.2. Lineage (NCBI taxonomy): Eukaryota > Viridiplantae > Streptophyta > Polypodiopsida > Schizaeales > Lygodiaceae > Lygodium > Lygodium microphyllum. The sequence continues at coordinate 23,645,111 of NC_141160.1, read as the reverse complement.
AGACTGAGATCTTTGTGAGTCTCTACCACGATGGTCATTGCTGCTCTTACCATCATGTTTGCATGGTAGTACTACGTGAAGTGTCCCATGATTCAGGAAATGTCACAAGTAAGAACAAGGGATGAAGATTATCCTTAAAACTCAATGTCTTACAAACTCAACTAGCTGAAAATCAAGTGAAACTCATTAAAATGGGCCAACACACTAGTCTCTTCCTTCATGCAAAGGTTCATGAGTTGTTTCAACCAATATATCTATGAAGCAGAACTTTGCTTATCATAAAAGTCACATATCTTCTCCCATAACTGCAAAGCATTATTCTTAGGTACCACAACATTGAAATAAATTTTGACAATGAAAAAGGCCTAGCCTGCTTCTTTTGAACCAATACTTGCCATATCTATGTCTTTCAATAGGTGAAGTTTGTGTCATCAAGCTTTTCAAAATTAAAAATAGCATTATCATTCAAAGAACTAGCCATAATGATAGTATATTGATGTAAAATCCAAGAGAATGGACTGTTGTAAATGACTACAAATTAGCCCCTAAAACTTAGCCAAAACAAAGGCAAAATAGGAGGGAAGACCAAAGTATAGAGCTATCTACCAACTAACAAGTGATAGACTCCCAAAGTACAATATCTACTCTTTAAGACAATGCTGAAAACTATAATTACAACAATGAGAAAATAAAGACAATAGTATATATCAATCCAACTATGGGCAAATAGCCAAGAAAGCAAGCTTTCACTACCAGGGATATCTGAGCAATCGAGATACAAAGAATGCAACTAGCAATGACTAAGCATGGACCACCGGCACCAAAGACTCTCACAAACTCAAATTGTTAGTATGCCATACATCCCATAAGCATATACATCACTGAGAAACTGTGACAGAGGTAAGTACCAATGTTCAAAGCATAAAGAGTCAAATCAACCCACAAGTGGAGGTAATTGTATCCAATAGCATATACATAAACCAAGAGTTTCATTGTCTCAAAGAACCAAGCTCTCCTAAGTAAGTACAAGCATCTCCCATTGGAAGCAAATTCAAAATGCAAAGTGAGCAAGCAAAACTCAAGACATATACATCAAAGTATCCAAGAAGCCCAAGTGCATTACAAATATATATAAGAGTATCAGTATCAAATGAAGCTTCCATACACGTAAGTAAGCATAACGGCTCAATGCAACTGACCGAAGCCCAAGTACATCAAATGTAGCTCAAATCCAAGTACCAAAGCATGCCATAACTATATCCCAATTCATACATCAATGCTAGACATCACCGTAGATATGTAGCATACTTGAAATACTATGTAGGCACAATAGGCATTCAAAGCATGAAGCTCACTATTGTATGCTTGTTGTCCAAACTTTTATGATAGCAATAAACCTTTGAAAAATTGAGCTAATCAAGCTCTAAATAATCCAAGTAGCATCCCGAAAGTATAACTATATTAAATGGGCACCAAAATAGCATCCCTGAAGCATCAAACATGAAAACCAAAATTGTTCTATTTTGTGTAAAATAGAGAACAAAAAACTATGTAGAATCAACTTTTTGAGTGCTCAAATCTATAGTCTCATTGCCTTCTTTGTTTCTAGCTATAGAGCACTTGAATCTAGTATCGTATGCAAAAGTTATGGGCAAAATACGCTCGTGTTGTCAAGTTGCCATAGTTATCCACAACTTTTGGAGCATGCTTCATATCCACTGAAAATGGATAGAATGGCTACTCCTTAGCTCAATAAGCACTCAATAAGACTCAACTAAGCGCTGTGAAGCTCCTCCACAAGCTGGGGGCAAGCTAGAACAAGTTGGGAGAAGGGAAGACTCAATGAATACCTTGGGTGGAAGAAACAATGACTACCATGGAATCTTGAGCCAAAGCTTTGAATCTAGACTGAAGCAAAAAGCTCCTCGAATGGTTGGCTCTGATATCAATTGAAAGGTAGAGCTCGAGTGGAAGCACACAAGCAGAAGCAAGATCTATGGTAGATGGAGAGAGAGAGAGAGAGAGTGTGTGTGTGTGTGTGTGTGGGAACTCCAGCAGTCACAATGTGTGACCAATCTTCCCTTATTCAATAGTCACTAAGAATAAAGAATGAAGTGATAGTGATGGGTGCTCACCACTTGCAGTGTACAAGTGTGCAGGTACTGCTAGTGTAATGAATACACAGGCGGTTAGGCACATGTCCCTGCATCATGTAGAATAGGTCGTAAAATTTGCTATGTGCTAGTTACCCATCCTCTTGAAATACCACTCTATAGATCTCAACCATTTTGATAGGCTACTTATGTATCTTATCCTCGTTAAAGTTGACATCATGGCTGCATACTATCTTTTTTGATTGAATATCTCATAAGAGATAATCCATTTCACTTGCTATTTGACTCTCCATAGGCAAGAAAAATGTATTTCTTGGACTTAAGATCAAGCATACTTTTCTTGTCCCTAGGTACATGTACAAATATCTCACAATAAAAAACATGTCAGTGATAACAAATAGGTCTCTTGGTAGACCATAACTCCTATGGTATCTTGCTATCCAATAGTGAGACCAGCATTAGGGAGTATATTATGGACCCTTTCTTGAATGGTTCTATTAATCTTCTTAGCTATATCATTTTGAGCAAGATTCTCAGGAGCTGTCAACTCTCTCTTAATACCACGACTTGTATAAAAGTTTACAAAGACATGTGATTGTACTCTCCACCATTATCAATCCTCAAGCACTTAAGCTTCTTGCCTAACTACTTTCAATTGCAAATGCCATGAACTTTTGAAATGCATCCAATACATCGCTCTTCTTGTGAAAAGGATAAGCCCAAACCTTTCTTGTGGTATCATCTATAAACATGACATAGTATGATGCTCCACTAAATGAAACCATGGGCATTTGCCTTACTCCCACTATCTCTCTTATATGACATTTTCATTTGCTTTCCAAAGAGACATGCTCACAAAACCAATACTTAAAAAATCTAGACAAGAAAAATAGTCCAAATGGCACAAAGCTTCCAATAAAACTAACATATATCCTAAACATCGATGCCTTAAAGAAACAAATGGTTGTTTAGTGAGACAACTACAACATAGTCTTTAACACTAGAAATATGCAAAGGATACAAAGTACCAAATTTTGGTCCTTTAGCCATAACAAGAGAACCCTTGTAAATTTTCCACACATGATCACCAAAGATCACTCTATAACCACAATCACTAACAAGCTATCCTATGTTGAACAAACTTTTTGTCAAGTTTGCAATATGCCATACATTCTGCAAGGCAAAAGAAGAACCATTTGGTAATGATAAGTGTCTATTCCCAATTCCAATAATGTTTCATGTATAGTTGTTTCTAAGGTGAATACATCATCTCTTTCCAACATCGCAAGTAGAGAATCACTCCTCATGTGTGGAGTAATATGATATGAGGGTCCAAAATTCATAAGCTAGTTTCGAGACATACCATGATCCATGGCATCCAAGAATGCATCACCAAAAGAGGATACAAACATAACATCATTATCATTGCTGCCATATGCATTAATTTCCTTAAAATTTGCCTTGCTTTTCTCTTTGCCATCATCCTCATTTTCCTTCTTGTCTCTTTGATTGTTCTTTCATTTAAAGTAGTCATTTTTTATGTGTCCCTTCTTATGATAAAAGTAGCATTCCACATCCTTTTTGCTACTTACGTGACTTGCCTCTCTCATAAGTTCCCTTGCAAATTGACCATCCTCTCCATAAGTTCATTGGAGCTCTTTGACCTTATATTGTCCATTATGGTCATCTCCTTAGTGAGCAAGATGCTCTCAATATTAGCACACTCATAAGACCACTTGCAATTGTAGAGTTACTAGTGGCAATCTTTAAAGTATCCTCACTCTCAGGCAAGGTAACTAATAAGAACATGGCCTTCATTGAATCATAAAAGACAATCTTCTAAGATATTAGTTGGCTGAAAATAGTGTTGAACTCATTAAGGTGATTAGACATTGAAGCCCCCTCCTCTATGTGAAGATCAATGAGTTTCTAAAGCCAATAAACCTACAAGGCCATACTTTTTTTTCATATAGGTCACCAAGCTTTTTCCATATACCATATGTACCTCCCATTTCTTTTACATCAAAATACACAAACTTTGAGAGTATCAACATAATAGTGGAGCATGCTAGCTCATCTAGTTTCTCCCATTCATTCTGCATCCATGTTCTCAGGCTTAATCCCACTACATTTGATCAGCTTTACCTGCTTCTTTTGGACTAATATATTGTATATTTGCACTTTTCAATATGAAAAGTTTGTTCCATCAAGCTTTCAATATTAAAAATGTATTGTTTGAACTCAATGAAGAAGCCATAATGACATGCATATGCCTATACACTAAAAATAGCAAGATATACCCAACTACAAACTCAGAATAGACCAAGGGATTGCAAAATAGAGTGCCTCATAAAGCCAAGAAACAGCTATCTAAATATCAAACCAACTTAAACCTAATGCAAATATGATATTTTAGCACTCCTAAAGGCATGTGAATTTTTTGCAAGTATTCCGACTATCTTTTGAGCATAAAATAGCCATATCGGAGATTAAGTACATGTAAATTGCCTTCACAAATCAATTTCAGCCCACATAATCTCTGCAAAGTAAACATAAATCAACATGAAAAATCCTCTAAGATGATAAATTCATCAAAGTCAATGTTCAATCTAAAGCCCTGGGATCCTCCCAATGCAAGCTGGTCATCAATGCTAAATAATATTTAAAACCTATAGAAGGGTTGATGGATACCATGTAGCTTCTAAATAATGAAAAAATATGGGAAAATATGGTGAGCAATCTGAATCACCAAAAAGCATCAATATAGGTCATTTTTTATTATAAACAGTCTCATGGAACATCTAGTTCACCAACACAACTCATAGACATCATTGTCTCAACAAATCATTCTGTGTGTGTGTGTGTGTTTGTTTGTTTGTTACAAACACAAGCAGACTCTTGCTTCAAAACAAGTAGAGCCTAAGCTTAAATAAGCCCTTGCTAGATCCAAGTAGACCCTTTGCTTTCGAAAAACAAGCTACCCTTGTGCTTAAGCAGGCCCTATGCTTACATCAAAACCATGTACCAAGATCTCTTCTAAAGTATCCAAAGCCAAGCTATTTTGCTTCAAACTTAGCTACTAATGGATGCCCAAATCAATGCAAAATGGGCTATTGTAGCCCCAAATCAAGCCTCAATGGCTCAAGCACCTACTTGACTTAGATCGAGATCTTGACAATGAGAATAATACCTATATCAATGTGTGAATCATAAGGATCATTGGCAAAGAAGAATCTCGATCCTCAATTTTTGCAACAAAGCTTCGCTCCTTGCACTCCTCACTCTAAGCATAAGGTCCCACGAACACCAAATGACACTCTAATACTAGTTGAGAGGAAAGCGAGGGTGAGATGAAAGCTAGAAGCTATGGAGTGCAAGAGGGTTGAGAGAGAGAACAACATAAGAGAGTTATGTGGTCACAAAATGAATGGTATCCTTATGCTTTGTTATCATCACTATGTACCTATACAAGGGGTGCCTGCATGGCTATAGGCCATTGGCATTTACCCCAACATATCATTGCAGTGTGAAAAGAATACAACTAAACTAGTTTTCCAAAATAACTAGTTCATGGAAGGCTATAGACCATTGGCATTTACCTCAACATATCATTGCAATGTGAAAATAATACAACTAAACTAGTTTTACAAAATATCTAGTTTAGGTCTTCCACAACATGAATTTTTTTTTTTTGCAAATAGCTCATAGTATAACTAGTTCCCATTTTTTGCAATGTGAATATAGCCTCCTGACAAATTCAAATCTAAAGTAGGTCAAAAAATAGCAACTGTGAAAGCAGTTCCAAAATTTATAGCTCTTTAACTCTGTAGTGTGCATATGATCTTGATTGATAATATAGCCTTAATCAAGATAGAAGGCACATAATCTTGCAACATGACAGTAAGGTGTCTAGGCTATGAGCATGTTCTTGTTGGTATCTAAACACTTTTGAATTAGGCCATGACAGCCCTAAACTGAACTCAACAATGGCTCCCTTAACTAGAACACTTGTTTGACTTGGTGAGATTTGTACCCCTTTCAAATCCTTATGACAAGCATGAATATTACCTCAATGTGACAATGAAGCTTGGATCCCAATCCAACGATGAAGCTTGACTCCTTGTGCTCCTTGTTCTAATCATGAGCTCCCATGGATGCCACTTTGATACTAGTTGAGAGGAAATAGTGGTGGGATATGGAGTCAATGCAATGTGTGTGTGAGAGAGAGAGAGAGAGAGAGAGAGAGAGAGAGAGAGAGAGAGAGAGAGAGAGAGAGAGAGAGAGAGAGAGAGAGAGAGAGAGAGAGAGAGAGAGAGAGAGAGAGAGAGAGAGAGAGAGAGAGAGAGAGAGAGAGAGAGAGAGAGAGAGAGAGAGAGAGAGAGAGAGAGAGAGAGAGAGAGAGAGAGAGAGAGAGAGAGAGAGAGAGAGAGAGAGAGAGAGCACATGAAGTTTTTTGGTGGGACTCATTTACCCTTATGCTTCATTATCTTCACTTATATATGACTATATGGTGTGCATTACTACAAGGGATGCCCACTTCACCTTTGGCCATTGGCTTTTACCCCAATAAATAGTAGTAAGATGCCAACACAAAAGTAAGAGGGTTTGTGGATAAGTCTACAGTAGATTAGCAAACCTAAATGGTAGTAAGGTGCAAACATAGAGGTAAGAGATATGCAGCTAAAGCTACTTTTGATACGTAAGCAAAAATGTGCGTCGAACTGTCCATATATGCAAAACATGAGAACAAACTAAGTAGTACCAAGTTCATATTAAATAACTATTTAGTCTTGGTGTATTTTAGTTCATGTTGAAGCTGGACTTGATTTGCCCTCACAAAGTGCATTATTGCATGTTTGTTTTGCCTCCACATAGTACATTCATTGCATTTAGGAGCAATAACAATCACACTTATTTGGGCAGAGTGACTTGTTTATTCACACATAAGACTAGTGAGCTTCATCTTTTGTTCAATGATACATATTGCACTTTGCATCATGATGTTGCAACAAGCTCTGCATTGCAATCAACATTGTTGTAGATGTGCTTAGAATCATGATATTGCAACTCTATGACTAGAGGCCTTTCATGTATTAAGAATCAATAATAGCCTTCCACACAATGATATGAAGAGTGCTTTGCTCATGATGTAGCAATGCTATAGATAGACTTTGCATTGTGATGCACAAATGCAATAGATATTTTAGCTAGAGACCTCTCTCATGTTAAACAAGAATTGTGGATAAATCTACCTTAGTCATAGGAGCAAATATGTGTATAATAGAACAATAAGTATATGCAAAAGTATAAGAAAAAGAATGAAGAAGATGACCAAATTCCAATGAAAATAGGTTGTTCTCTTAAAAATATGCAAAGAAATAAGAAAATAAATCAAGAAAATGACCAAATTCCAATGAAAGCAAATTGTTATTGTATCTTTTGGTTTGTATCAAAGATGGAGTTGGTTTTCCCATCATAATGTCTTTGGTTGTGGGCTAGAGTTAGAACCTCCATCCTTATATGAAAAAAGTGGCCTATTGTCTCACATACAAGGCTGGTGAGTTGCATATTTTGGGTGATAATATAGTATGCACTTCATAGCATGATGCTAGAATGTTATAGATGTCCTTTACGTCATGGTGTAACACTACTATAGATGCACTTAAAGTCAACATGATGTGGCAGCTCTACAAGTAGAGATCTCCAATATGTTAAACAAGAATCCATCATAGTTTTTATGTAATGATACAATCTGTCTCACTAACCCAATTGCCTTTCCTCTACATCTCTCCTCTCCCTCTCCTCCATCTTGGATTCTCCTCTAAGTCTCCTCCAAATTGGTGCTTCCACCCCAATTGCTTATGCTTCCCTGAATTGCCATCACCCACACCTTTGCCAACCAACTTGCATGCTAATCAAATGTCCATAAACAAAAGTTAGAAACCTAAGCTCTCTCTCAATTCTTAATTGTATATTTTATGAAACTTGTGATCATTGTATATTTCAAGCATGTGGTAGGGAATGCACAAAATCTCAAACATTTTGCTACGCCCCCAAAACAAACATTGGGTGATCCTCGATTTTATGTTCTTTGATATGTTGCCTAAATAGTATAATAAAATATCCTAAGCAAGTCATTTAGGAATGACATGGAGAGGGGGAATTCTAGCATCTTTGAGCTTTCATAACAACCATGGCTCATTTTTGCCACCTTCTATTCTCCACTCACCATGTGCATTGGAACAACATTCACTTCAACCGATGGTATATAGAACCACTCTCCCTCCATTGGTGGGGTCAAATCTTTGGTGTTGGGATGATCAAATATTTCTTTTACATAGCGCCACCAGCTTATTTGCACAACTTGTGTGCATGCTCACATCCTCTCTTTGTTAGGGGAGAATACTTGAGTCATTGTTAATAGTCAAAGGTTGTGTTTTCTTAATGCAAAGAAAGGTTACCATTGCTCTTCTTGACCTTGCAATTGGTTGTTGCTGATATGCACTTGTAAAGGAGGAATTTGGTTGCATAGAGGAGGCGAAGACATTTGTGACAAAATCGATCTGTTCATCACACCTAAGAGACCTGGGCATTTTGTCACCATTAAAAAACAATCGCTACGCCTTAATCGATTTCTTTAAACTTTTTAAAAAGCTTTGTCCAAAGGATATAGTCCCCCCTCTCTAAATTAAACCCTTTTCACATTTAAAGGAGTTGAATTGGTTTAGAGTTGGAAGTTCATACTGGACGTGATGAGTAACTAGTCATTTGTAGAGCTGCTTTTACATTGGGATTTATTGAACTAATTATTTTGTGAACTAGTTCCATAGTTTTGTGTTCATACTACAAAAGGACAAACGAGTTGTTTTGAAGACCAAAAAAGATTGACTTCTATGCAATTTTTTTGTGCCAATTTGAAGGGCAAAAGTTATCATAAAAATTCTAGAAAATTTAATGTGGTTTGGGCTTGGACTTCATTCTTAAGAAGGTTGGCCACATAAAAAGCTAGTTTCGAAAGTATATCTACTAATAAAATAATAAGAGTGGCCCACTAAATGCCCAAACAACTCACACCTCATTTTTACATACTGCTAATAATAGTTGCTATTTAGAATATTCCTATATTATCTACGTTCAAGCTCCACAAACAAATCCCTTGAATACATTTTGTAGGTAATTAATAGACTTTCTAATGTAGGAAAAACCTTTTTTTATTGAAGGCTCTCTCTACACATACTTTTGTTTCTTACAATTTGACGAATCCTCATGTAGAAGAATCTATATAAAGGCATCAACTATGTACCTATAGGTTACAAGAGTTAAAAACACATCATTTGTCACATAAACATATGCATACTTTTTTCTCTTACAATCTGATAAACCCTTATACAAAAAAATCTATATAAAGGCATCAACTATGTAGCTATAGGTTACAATAGTTAAAAACATGTCATTTGTTCACTTAATGCATCTACGTCACCACAACGTCTATGGCATAATATTCTTGCTTTAGAACAGTATTGCTACTAGTTGCATTTTGCAACTACCCAAAAGTTACCACTTATGGTGTGGATAGTAGAGTACAACTCTTGAAGGAAATGAGGTAGATAAGGTGATAACCCATCTCCCTCCTAGAGAGTCTTGAGTGAGAACTTGACCAAAGCAGCATTGATGGAGTTCTTAGGGTCAGCGATGAGATAAGATTGGTTAAAAATTGTTGAAGCAATCTAATATAATCAAGGATATGCCATTAAGGGCCTTTAGCTCTCTCTCCTCAAAACAACAATAAGTTTTCTCAAGTTAGAATGAAGCCTAAGATTAAACCTAAAGTAAAACTACAAGAAATAATTTTGTAGCTAGCCTCAAAGGCAAAGAACCAAACTTGCCCTCATTCCCCTTGTACTTCACCATGTTCAAAATACAGATAGTGGCATAAGAGCAATACTCGACAATAATGTTTTAAGGATACGCTTTGAGAATTTTAAAAAGTTTTCATGGCAAGAGCATCTCCAAAAGCTTATGTATTTTGTGATTTTTTTTCACAATTCTAGTAACTTTATATTCCATAATATACATCCTTCTATTCTCAAGTCGCAAGGCTCCTAAATTCAAAGGAAACCTAAGGCTCTCTATCTTGTTATGTGCAAACCATTTTCACAATAATTAATCTTGAATTGTATGCTTTCACCTTGCTATAAGCATACCAATTTTATAAGAACTAGAACCCCATTGACCCAATGAAGCAATCGGTAATTAGTGGTCTATGTATCTAGATTTGAGGAATATGGAGTTTAAAACCCTCCTAATGCGAGGGTAATATGATTGAACCACCATCACCATCTAAGCTAATCAAGTGAGCTCGGAAGATCTAGTATGAAATATAAATATTTACATCCTTCACACAAAGCATTTTCATCTCAAAGGTACATTTTGGTGCCACAACTTTTTTCAAACAAGGTGACGATTGCCAATGGCTTGTTGAGTTAAGAATAAATCTTTGTGGCTAAAATTTTGTATCCACATCAATCTATACGTTGGAAGCATTTGTGTCTAGATATAGGGTTGTCAAATTTAGACAAAGAAGTGTGCAAAGGCATGGAGCAGACTTGGAAAGAGATGATTTGATCAAACTTGTCCATTAATGTGAGATTTTGTCCACCAAGATTTGTGTAAATAGGAAGCCTATGTTTACTTTCTTGTCACACCACAATTCTTCACTCTTCTAGATTTATATAATGGATATCCAATCACCAAATATATGTGAAATTGCACCCATAACCTTTTTTAAGGATAACAACTATATGCTTGAACATGTGTGCACCTAGCCACATTTAACCACACATGTATTTGTCTGAACATGTGCAATTATGTTTAAGGATGCATGCATATGTCTAGACATGTGGTTATCTAGCCATGTTTAACCATCATGCATGCTATAGGCAACAAAATTACATATAAACATGTATGTACGAATGCGTTACTAAAAAGGTTATCAAGCTGTAAATTTTTTTTGCAAGCGTTTGCCTAGATAAATATTTTGAAACTCTAATAGACAACAATGTCATTGTATAAATAAGAGACCCGATTCAATAGTATATACTAGTAGGAAAAAAGATTACAAAGCTCTATATGATTTGAAAAGGAAAGAGGGGGGTTTTGGGAGGAGAGAGAGAGAGAGAGAGAGAGAGAGAGAGAGAGAGAGAGAGAGAGAGAGAGAGAGAGAGAGAGAGAGAGAGAGAGAGAGAGAGAGAGAGAGAGAGAGAGAGAGAGAGAGAGAGAGAGAGAGAGAGAGAGAGAGAGCTCAATTGGTTAAGTTGAACACATGGTGACAGGTCTGGGATTCAACTCCTATATTCCGCACTATCAATTAGTATAGGTGTAGGAAAACGAAAATTTGAACCCAAGTTAGTGGGTTAATAAGATAGGTGGCTCACCACTAGGGTATCCACACGATTAATTATGAAAAATAGAATTGAATTAACACTCTCAAAAGCCAAACTACATAATTCTAAAACACTTCATATCTAAAGGGTATTATTAAACTATATAGCCAATGACAAGGAAATTAAAAAAAAGAGACCTTAGCCTATGAAGCAAACTAATAAACTAATGGGTAAAAAGATATGATATAATCTCTCTTAAGAAAATCACTCTTTAACTGAAACTATGGCATCACAAAGATTGGTCTCTAGTATTCATCTCATGGTTGGTGGTTGTAATTTATCCACCACGTTGGAGGTAAGGTATCTTGGTGGCTACCTTCTATAGAAGGTGACTAGTGTTCAACGCACGTGCGGAACGCTAGGCCGCTTCGTGGCAACTTCACTGCCTCAAAGCAACAATCTCTCAGTTTCTAATTTTTTAATTCTCTCTCCCCCCCCAAATTTCCTATGTCTAATTCTCTCTCTCTCTCTCTCTCTTTCTTTGCCTTCTATTTTAGTTTATTTTTTCTCCTCTCTTGGTTCTCTCTCCTTTTTTTCTCCCTGCTTTTCTTCTCTCTCTCTCTCTCCTTTTATTCTCCACCTCTCCTCTCTTTTCCTTCTCTCCCTCTCCTCTTTTTTCATTTTAAAAAAAATTCTCTCTCTCTTCATTCTCTTTTTAAAAATTTTCTTTTCTCTCTCTCTCTCTTCTTTTCTTCTCTTTGCACTTTTCCTCTCTCTCTCTTTCTCTCTCTCTCTCTCTCTCTCTCCCCTTATTTCGCTTTCTTTCCTCCCCCCTCAGTCTCTCTTAAAGTATGTAAATTTTATCTTTTCCCTATATATAATTCTCTCTTTATGTTTATATTCTCTCTCTTTCTCTCTCTCTTCCTTCATCTCTCTCAAAAAATATTTAAATTAAAAAAAAATTATCTTCTCTTTTTTCCCATCTCTCTTCCTCTTTCATCATCATCATCATCATCATCATCATCATCATCATTATCATCATCATCATCTTCTCTCTCTTCTCTCTTTTCCTTCTCTCTCCTCTTGTTTTCTTCTTTATCTTCTCTTTAATTTTTTTTCTTTCTTTTAAATTTTATCTTCCCTCTCTAAAATTCTGTGTGTTTAAATTCTCTCTCCTTTTCTTCTCTCTGTCTCTCTCCCCCCTCTCTCCCATCTTTTCCTTTTTTCTTTTCCTCCCTTAAATTTTATATTTTCTCTCTCTATACTTCTCTTTCTCTCTGTTCCCCCTCTCCTTTTCTTTCTTTTTTGCTTTTTGTATATTTCTCTCTCTCTCTCTCTGTTAGATTAAACTTTTTAATTTAAACTTTCTTTTTAATTAAAATGAGAGAGAGAGAGAGAGAGAGAGAGAGAGAGAGAGAGAGAGAGAGAGAGAGAGAGAGAGAGAGAGAGAGAGAGAGAGAGAGAAAGTTATATTAACGTCTACAAAAGGCCAAGTTGGCCTATGAGACCAAAAGGTTACATACAAAATGTCTGGGAAGTTTTCCAAGTCCTAGTAAAGCTACTATTTGGTGTTATGGTAAACTAGGTGAGTAGGTACAAAATGGTATACAGACTCGATACAATCTAGATGCACTTCAAGTGCAGTGTGGAACTACTCATGGAGCATGGTCATCTTAAGATGTCCCGCATGGGCCTGTCTAGCATGGAGAGGCTGAAGCGGCGGGATATGGTTCCCTAATGGCGCTATAGTATTCGATGAATTTGTAGATGATGTCTCCTGCGAGGGCATGGGCCTGCTGGGTGCGGGCGAGAGCTCTGCCTCTCTGTGTAGCTCTATCCAAGGTGACTCCTCGAGGTGGGGCCATTGGTCGGTTGGCTGCAGTCCTCGTTGTAGAGGGAATGGCCGAGGGTCTGTAGAACTCTTGGAGGGTGCATTGCTATGTGTTCCTGACTGTTCGGTCCCAGACCCATAGAAGATGGTCCCTATGTCAGCATAGCTCCAGGAGGAAGAGCCCGAGGCATTTTTGGTCGGGGAAGTCTAGTGTTTGGGAGAGTGGTCCGAATCCCTCCTTGAAGAGACAGTGGAAGCGGCCTCTAATCTCGTAGTACACTGGGCATCTACATATGTAACGTTCTTCTGTCTATGGCTCCAATTGGCAGATCCTGTCCTCTGGTGGGAGAGAGTCCACTCCGTATCTGCCTGTCTCAATATGTAGTTGGTGTGATGACATATGGAGTTGCTTGATGGCACTTCGAACCCCATGGGACAGGTGTACATCCATGTACCTTGGGCATATAATGAAGTCGTTAGGTTTGAGGCGTAGGAGGTGCTCTCAATAGAAGGCCATATTCTTCCCCAGATCCTCGGTCGGTAATACCCATGTCCTGGCTGTGTGTAGCTGAATAATATCCGTCTTGATGACGCGGTTCAGCCCCTCTCGGCTAATCTTCAAGTGGGGATAGTCCAGACTATATTGTAGGGGTGGGAGGTGGTACATATGTAACCCATGCAACTACAGCCATGCCTAAGTACGGGCGTACCAGCATTCAGTGTCCCCTTGCGATACGAGTTGTTTGGATGATTCTAGTGCGAGGTAGGAGTATCTGTGTCGTGGTAGGCTCCAAAGCCAGTGCAGGAAGGTCACTATTTGGGATAGGGCCTCTGCCACTATAGGTGGTGCTCCCAATTCGGCCCTCGTGTGGTATTGATGGTTTACTTTTAATCAACTGTGAGATCATCATCACCAGGGGGCGTTCCATCTGCTCCCATCCTTCGTATCTCTCCTCCCCTTCGGGCAATGGTTGCCCTTGTGTAGTTCGCCATGTATGGTAGAGGTTAGACCCCCATATCGGGACCCCCCATACAGAAGTGTTGGTGTGACCAAGGTATCAAAGAGCCATAGCTTCGTTCGAGGTTCCTGAAATTGTAGACGTGCACATTGGCTTTCCATAGATCCCAGCGCAGCGTAGCCATGTGTGAGTCTATCCACCACGGCCTTCCTTAAGGTGAATCTCGGCCCTGAGAATGTGATCCCCAGGTAAACATATTTTTGGAGCACCTTGACTATATCCTCTCCATATTTGAAGTGGGTCATTGATCGGCGGATCCATTGGGTGGATGTGTTGAATACCATGATCTTGGTTTTCCCCAGGTTCACTGTGAGGTCCTTGTCTTGGCAAAAGGTCCGTAATGTGTTTAGGTGGCGCTACAATCCCTTCGGTGTGCTAGAGAGGAGAACTATATCATCTACATATAGTAGCATGGGTATGTGTCCCCCCAAGCAGGACCCCTCCCCTCCAAGTCTATCCACATAATCTAATATCTTGTTGATATAGAGCCCGAACAGGGTGGGGGAGAGGGGGCATCCTTGCTTTACCCCAATAGTGCTAATAATCTCCTTTGATAGCCCTCTCGGTGCTCGGACCTGACTTGTATAGAGCTAGGATTCCCCATTTCATCTTTGCCAAGACTTCGAGCGCTTGCAGTCTTTGCATGAGCCTGGCTCGGGGAACTATATCAAAGGCCTTGCGGAAGTTCACAAAGCACCAATACACCTGCTTTCCCTGTGCCTTGTTGTCTTCAATGATGGCTCAAAGTGTGAGAATGTGGCGAAGTGTAGAGTAGCCTCTCCTAAAGCCGACTTGCCCTTATGCCCGATGTTGGTGTGTCTCCATCCATTTGCTTAGCTCATGCTCCAGGATGGATTCGTAGAGCTTAGCCAGCATATGGCTGACCATGACCGTCCGGTAGTTTGTGGGGACCATGGGGTCTCCGGCCTTTAGGATTGGTACTATTTTGTTAGCTGACCAACTGGTTGGGAAGCCTTCACGTAGTGCCCTGTTGAATAGGTGGGCTAAGAAGGGGGCGATGGTCTCTCTAGTGAATGAGAGGTGTTCTGCTACTATTCTCCCGTGATCTTGGGCCCGACCATTCTAGAGTCTGTCAATGGCATTGTGGACCATTTCAGTCATGAAGAAGGTGGAGGCAGTTGGCTTGTCCTCTGGTGGCCGAGGTAGGGGGGGTTGTCCTAGTACGTTGTACAGTGAGGTGGCGTAGCTGTGCCACGTCTGTGGGGAGGTAATGTGTGTCTTTACTCGGGGTGCTTGGAACGCCTTCCATGCCTCCTTGCTGTTCTATCCTAGAGAGAGAGAGAGAGAGAGAGAGAGAGAGAGAGAGAGAGAGAGAGAGGGGAAGGGGGGAGGAATTTAATTAAAAAGGGGAGGGGGAAAAGAAAGAGAGAGATTATAAGTGAGAGAGAGGGGAGGGGGTTTTAATCTAAAAAAGGGAGGTTTTGGGGGGGGGGGGGGGAGGCAAGCTTTAATGAAAAAAGGGAGGGGGAAGAGAAAATGAGAGATTACACGTGAGAAAGAGGGTTTTGATTGAGAAAGGGAGGTTTGGAAAAGGGGGTAGATTTGGGCAGCCCTCTAAAGGTTCAGGGCTTTCTAAACCTATAGCGAAAATAATATAGTAAGATGATAGTCTAGATCTATCAAGGTAAGGGCGATGTGGTAGTCTCCCAAGGAGTCTAGGGCACCTCATTGTACAAAAGTTTGTGGGTCACACAAGGGTAATACCTTGCAATGAAGATCTCATATCATCTTGAAATATAGCCATGGTGCTCATCTCAATAAAGAAGTTTGTTAGTGCCCTCTCTAGGTAGATCTAAGGAGGCACTATAAGATAATCTTGAGACTGACAAGTCTTGAAGATCATGACTAGGAACCAAATTCACCAAACATTCAATCACTACTTAAAACAAAAAATCTACAAACACCAAAACACCATTGCAATTAATACATATGGGGAAAGAGGAAGTGAAACACAATGTCCTAGTTTTTTGGCAAGCCAAAAGAACATTTCTCAAGCTTGGAAGTTGGTATTCCTTCCTTGTGGCTTATGCATAAGGGGCAATTGGGCTTCACTCTCATCATCTTCCCAACACGATCTTTGGTCGGTAGTTGATCTATCATGTTGGTATATTTCTCAAGATTGGTATTTCTTCCCTCTATATTCACAGAGCTCAAAGAGCACCATCCAAGCTGAATTTATAACAAAGCAAGCCACTAACAGTACAAACATCAGCAAACCTCTTCCTAATGCCTACGGAGTTGCTAATCTTTATTCGTGAAGCTCCTCTCTCCGTCATTTTTGTTCGATGGTTCCTTGATGGGTAACCATTTGCTTGTGCTAGCCGTCATAGAGTCCTTTCATGTACTTTAATCCTTCAACTATGTCATCAAGTCCTTTCATGTACTTCTTCAGCACCAATCCTTCAACTATGTCATCGATGGCAATTCTTTTCTCAAAGCAGAGTATTGGGCGGGCGAACAACAAACACTGCATGTGAGAGGCTTTGATCAGGAAGCATCCGCATACAAAGCAAGCATTGGCCAAAACAATGGGGGAAGCACATACAGAATAGCTTATACAGAATATACATTTTACATGTTTACCCAAATATCGCTCTTTACATTGAATTGTCTACCAAAATAGTGGTGGTGATGGCCATAATCTCTAAGGCTCTCTTCTGAATAGTTTCAGATAAAACTATTCAGATAGAACTAACAGTATACCTAGTTGTAGAAGTTCACTCTAGGATTAAGACTCTCTACCACTAGCTAGTACGGGTAATTATTCACCAACATTAAGCTTCTTTGTGAAAAGAAAGGTGAAATATTTGCAGGACACAGCCTAAGATGATTAATGGCTTTGATTCCAGTAAGGCTCAATTTAAAAAAATATGCCTACTGTTTTCAAAGGAATCATGATTGGCCTTCAGCAAATTTTTTTTCTTCGTAAAAGGTAATTGTATTAATTACGAAAAAAAGGTACAAGTTTACATGATTACAAGATACACGAGGGCTCTAAGCCAATGTGTGCAAAATCCCAGTACTAAGCCACGAAAAAGTTACACAAGTCATGGCAAAGACCCAGAGGAAATTGCCATATGCCAGGGAAGTAAGTCCTCCCGAGGGAGCAAGTCCGAGTGCTGAATGAGATCTATCTGCCAATGCAAGAGCCTTCAGCAATTTTATGACTCCCCACTTGATTTTCTGAGATGCTTCCTGGAAACTCTTTCCTGCACATACCGGTAAGTTTCAGATCCCTGGATTGTCCAGTCTGAGATGATTCTCCAACAATACTTTTAGGGGATAGCCAAACACCAAACATGCCCTTTTTCAGTGGTTCTGCTGCACAAACACGCCTTGCAGTTGAGCCAATGATAGCCATTGCAGCTGCATTAGGAATGAGCGGCCCTTGACCAGTTGGGCGCATTTCACACGATCGAAGCTGTTGCCTTACGACTTGTCGATAAAAGTCAAAACCAACCTTAGCTCTGTTAGCAAGACATTCTCGCTTCAATGAACTTGAAGCACTAAACCAACCTTTCATTGACAGTTCCTGAGTTGGCAATGGTGACAAGTGTTCATGCACAGAAGTAATCCTTTCAGGAGTGCTTCTGTCTGAGGCTGCTGTCATACACCAATGTTGTAGCCACGTCTTTGGCTCCCGAACAGCAACCACAACTGTCGAATCATCTTTAACTGAAGGCCCTGCAGTAACATTTGCACTAGGTGGTTGGACTTCATCATGGGCATGCTTCTCAAGAATTTGTTTATTACTCTTGCTGCTTATCCACTTTGGTGTTGCCTCTGAAGCCTGATCTGGGGACATGGCATTTGTGGCAATTGTCTTGCTTCCTGGTACTGTTCATGTAAACATCTTCATTTTCCAAAGTCAGCTTAAATTTATTGCTTGCTTTCTCTGTTTTTTCAGATGAGTTTGACCATTTCTGAAGGACATCACTTCTTTTGGCAGGGAGCATTGGGTGAGTAAACTGCACCGGATTTTCCTGTTTTGATGGTTCTGAGCGATTGATGTATCCAAAATCTTCCCCCTGAAACAACAGAAGTGATAATGCAACAGCCTTCAGAATGTCACATAGTCAACTCATAAACAGAACTAAGCCAGAAAGGCAGATGTGCCAAGCTGAAAGGAGAGCTCTAAAACCCTCATCCTAAACACGAACAAGAACCCAAATAGAGTTAATTTGACCTGTTCTTAATAACAATCAACACAGAGGCCAATCTATAAAAACGGTACTGTGCTATGTATGCTCACTAGCTCTATTAAACGAAAGTAACTACAAAGGATGCTTATATTTGACATACGTGATACACCAGACATTCATGTAGGCCCTTCACTGATGTTAAAATTATGTACCACTCAAAGGTAGGACTGAAAAGCACCCTGCCTCCACTGTTTACAATTCCCAGGTGATTCAGTGTCTTAAAACCCCATATAACATGTGCATGCGCTCAAGTGCATATTTGGGTATTTTTCTACCCCTTATACCGCCTATCTATGTATACTTTCTGTAACTCTT
Organism: Lygodium microphyllum; assembly: GCF_053477565.2. Lineage (NCBI taxonomy): Eukaryota > Viridiplantae > Streptophyta > Polypodiopsida > Schizaeales > Lygodiaceae > Lygodium > Lygodium microphyllum. The sequence goes on along the minus strand of NC_141160.1, from coordinate 23,626,226 downwards.
CTAGACAATAAAACCCCTTCTGTTGCATGTACATGCTATCGTACATATTCCAAAGTGAACTCCCAAGGTTATACTTTAAATACTGTCAGACGTTCCAGGTAAGCTTTAAAATCAAATCACGTTAACATGATCATGCATATAGTTTAGTCAAAACAAAACCTTGCTTTAGACCCTCAAAAAGAGTATGCAGTGGAAAGAACTCCAAGCGGTAGGGCTAAAAATTAACTTTTTGAAATATTGAAAATCTTGTAGGTGAAAAAATATCCTAATAATACACTCAGACCAGCAACTTCAAATGCAATTAAAGTACTACTAACATGACTGTATAAATTTATTCGAACTAACATGACTGTATAGAGATGGCCTTTCCCAGCTTTAAATTTGCAGGGTCCTCTGCACATTCATAACCCCAGTGACTTGAATACTCTGCTCTGATTGTGATTGTCATCGGTTTAATGAGATCAGGAAATTTTCCTCCTTGGTCATCAGAAACATGGTTTTCCCCCAAGAGATGTTTGCATAGAGATCCAGGCGCACCTTCTCTTCGAACCACTACAGTGTGGAGTTTCTGCCAGTTAGCATCAAGAGAGGAAGCTGCTGCTTTCACTTTCCTTGAACAAACTGTGTTCTTTAAAGTTGAGTACTTTGTGCCATTTGAAGGTCTAGAGGACACATGGACAGGATCCTTCGAGTAGCTTGGGAGCAATGATTCCACAACAGGTAGCGACTTTGGACATACCTGTATGCTGGGTTCCGGATGCTGCAACCTACAACATGATCCTTTGTTATTTTTTTGTACATTACTTTCATCACAACGGTTGACAGCATCATCTGCAAATTGCAGATTGCTAGACAGATGCATTGCCTTTTCCTTATTCTGCTCGACTCCCCCAGACACGTTTCCCTTGTATTCAGAAGTCTCTTGTGGAAACTTCTGTTCAGCACGGGAAGGTGCATCCATTTTGGAAGAGCCCTGGCCTCGGTGATGGCAGTCACGAGCAGAGTCGTACTGGTTCCAAGCATGCCTCTATCCGGCAAATGTTCCATCGCTGCAGAGTGCAACGGGGGATGTAAGTGCCGAATCCATGATGGGTTCAGCGCACTCTGAGATGTCTTGCAAGGATTCAACATGATGTGGGGGCTATTTGGGAGATGGGTAGGCCTCGATCGCATTGATGGTGTCACGTTATTATCAGGAGTCGGGGCTGATGCAATGGCCCTGGCAACGAGCAGGTTCAAAATTGATCAAGTCCCGGTTGCCAGACGTGCCACTGCTTTTGATGAATTGCATTGGGATGCTAGCAACAGAAGCCACAATGTCCTCACACAAGCTGCATCATGATCAATGGTCTCTTCATCTTTGAGAATTTAGAGCTAAGAAGCACCCTGCAGGAAGGCAAATGCAGCCCGCGTTGGGAATCTTGTTGTAAATTCGACTCTCGTAACAGAAGCGTGATCAAAGGCGGTTGGTCTGGAGAAGGAGATAATCCTCTCTGAACATCATCAGGAACAGCATCACAGCAGAAACATATAATCCTCTCTGAACAACAACAACAACATCATCATCATCATCATCATCAAAGCAGGAAGAGATAGTCCTGCAGCAACCACATCATCATCTGCTTGCAACAAAGGATCTTAGATTGCGGTTCAGAGAGGAGGAGGAGGAGGAGGAGGAGGAGGAGTCCCACTGTGGACAAGGGCACCACTCTATAATCATCATCATCACCAGCACATCATCAGCATCATGGTCTTCCATCTGTGCCCTCATGTCTGTTCTGACACCTTGAAGGTAAGAGGCTTGAACCTCTCCACTTGACTTCTCAAAGTTGTGTCCCGATTAGGCAGATTCAGGTGCCACGAGGGTTTTGGCCCCTCCCCCTCTCTCTCAGAGAATGAATCCAATCAAATTTGGCTCATGCCAAGTGGAAACAAATGTTATGTTGTATTATTATTATTATTATTATTATCTAATATAATATAATATAATATAAATTATTTTTATTTCATTGCACTTTATTCTGACTAGGCGAGTTGCCCAAAAGAGGACCTCGGTGCCCCACTTGCATCTTTGGGTGGTGTCCATGTACGCGCCAAACCCGCAACTCCGGTTGCCATGAAAAACCGCGGTCTATATCACAATTGATGTCCAAATCCACCTAGGCATCAAGTCAAACTACTGTCCAAATGTTTTATAATCATATCAGAATAACCTAGGTCCTAAATATATTTTCTAATCATATAAGCATGGTATCGTATCTCTATCTAGGTTCAACTTCACTTTTGCAACATTTGCATCAATTGAGAGGAGTTTTGCTCACGACACAGATTGTGGGTTCAAAGTGAATATAGAAACTATGTCCAACATTTGTAATCGTGCCAAAAGAGGAAATTGTTTGAAAAACCAGGAACAGTCTCTTGGGTGAAGGTGCACAAGAGGAAAACATTCATTGAAAGCATAGTTTGTGTGAGAAGTCCCTCTTATATCAATCCAAACACAAATGCCACTTGCTTTCAATAGATACATTTATAATTAGAGACATAATCATAATTGGTTAGAAAAGTTCGAGATACATATATATTTTATCAGTTGAAACTACTAGGAGCTTTCAGAATTGTTACCAAGTCGAACAACTTTCCAACAACTCCTAGGGTGTAGCAATTTCACCCTATTATAGTTCATCTCTTGTCATGTCCAAGATGTTGACATAATTCTTTTCTTTTGCAATGGAAAGCAGATTTGTGTTCAATAATGTGCCAACACTCCCATCAAATCTTTGATCCATGTTTTATGTAATTGTGAAGCATGACTCCCGTATTAACCAAAGGTATGTCTCAAGAAACATATTATAGTGATTTGCGAGGACAACTTTGTTAGGGTTTGCCTTTTCATGCATGCTATTTGCTAATTGAACTTCACAAGTTTTTGCCCAATTTTGGGCTTTAACAAGATGGGGCTATAGGACTAAACCTTTACTACACGTCGTTTGTAGCACATCCTTAGCAATACACATTGCAATAGGCTATTTAAGAAAAGGTAACAAGGTGTTTATGGAGCTCTCACATTTGCTTAGTTCTTTGTGTAGATAGCCCTCAAGGACATCACATGGTCTTTACCACATAGAAATTCGGTTCTGCATATTTTAGGAAACATGTACTCTACCAAGTTGTGACACACACTTGCCCCTACAATTTAGCCTATTTACACAAAGTTCATCAATGTGTCTCATCCAGAAGTCCCTCCTAAGAAAACTTATTGTGATTGCTCAATGTATTTGGTCTTTATACATGTGTACTACAAGGGCCCTACACATTTAGTTGTATCACCCCTTAAGCACTTTACAAGTTTAGGATGTTTTATGGGAACCAATCTCCATAGTGAAGAAGTTATTTTTCAAGTTAAGCTTTAGCTTTAAAGAGAAATTAAGAAATCTAGATAAAAAGTCCAACTGCAATGGGAAAGTCATTGCCGACAAAGGAAACCTATTTCTAACAACAGAAAAGAGTTCTTCCATAAATTAAGCTTTAGCTTTAAAAGGAAACTAGGCTATTTTTCCAATGAGTTAATTTGCAATGGGAAATTCATTCCTTAGGAAAGTTACAAATGGCATTCAAAAACCTTTTTATTTTATTAAACTATTAGCTATGGGGCATTTCTTTTCTTTATTGCTATGTCGTGGTAACCTGAGGTCTAAGTCATAACAATATTCAAAAGAGTTCACCCAAGTAGCGAAATGATAAACAACCAATTGTGTCATCACATACATGGTAATTTTGATATTTAAGCATGCATGATAGTTTTGGTATTTAGGAACACATTCATTGGTGTTGATGAGTTTGCTAATGAGAATGTTTTTGAAGAGAGGAGAAGAAAACAAAGAAGATGGAATGGTCCATTTGACACCGCCTATGGGGTTGGATAAATTGGGATCAAATTCCGAGCTTGATGGTGGACAAACACCCACCCCATCTTTTAACAACAACTCCAATAGAATATGTAAAAAGTGTCGGATTTGATAGTAAGGTGTTTGCCTTCGCTCCTTGGCATTACTATAGCCTCAAGATCTGCATGAATATACCCAAGTTGTTGGAGCCTAGAGCCCATAGCCTTTTTGAAGGTGTTCATGAAAATCTATATATTTATTCCTCAATGGAAAATTATAGAAGAATTACTAACCTTGAACTCTTCTTTTTTTGCTCAATAGATTTTATTCCCTTCTATTTTTTCAATGGTTCTCTTGTCCAGAAGGACCAAAAATCATAAATAAGTGTTAATATTGCAATATATATTTTGTGAAATTATTTAAAGGCTAATCTATATTAGCCATAATTACTTTGGCTCAATAAGTGGCATGATCTACCTATGTCCTTCCTTTTTGGCAAGGACAAAAATAGATGTCATACAAGTTACTTATGGGATCTAGTTACCCAAGGTGATACTTTATGCTCTCTCTCTCTCTCTCTCTCTCTCTCTCTCTCTCTCTCTCTCTCTCTCTCTCTCTCTCTCTCTCTCTCTCTCTCTCTCTCTCTCTCTCTATGGTGAAGACACTCACGGAAGAGAAGAGGGATCTCAAAATCGACCTGGACAAGCTACAAACGGAAGTGTCACATCTACGGGAGGCAAGAGAGGACGCGGATTTCAAAGCGGACCTCCGAGAGGCTATCACGAAGGAATGCCAAGAGGACCTCCAGGTATGCATTAAAACCGAAGTTGAGGCTTCGAGAGAGGGATGGGAGGAAAAAATCAAAGCAAACATGAAGGAAGAAATAGAAGGGAATAAGGAGGGGTGGATTGAGGTAGTGAAGAAGAACATTAAGAAGGAGGTCCAGGAAGAAAATAAAAAGGAGGAGGTAGTCCGGGTTCAGGATACCTTAGAGGAGGAGAGGCTCAAGAAAATGTGTATTACCGGGCTCCCCGAAGGGGCCTCTCCGGAGGAGGATGCACGCGGGCTATGCACCTGACTAGGGTACACGAGCATGCCCTTTACTCAGGCATGGCGTGCAGGACGAGGTACTACCAAGGTCAGAGCTCTGATATTACATATGAGCACACCGGAGGACAGAGCCGCTTTCTTTCGGAAGCGGATTTCTCTCCGAGGGATGACTGGGGCTCCCATCTTCATGGATGAGGACCTGACTCAGATGCAGATTGCACACAGATGAGCATGCATACCACAGATACTCCAAGCACGTAGAGAAGGCCGTAAGGCCTTCTATCGAGATGGCCGGATTTTTATAGATGGACGCCCCACCAAATAGGGGGGCGTGGCCTATGAGACGGGGCAGAGGACTGTTCAGGAGATCCCGATACGTGTGGCAGTTTGGAACTGCAACGGCTCCCTATGGTCACAACTAGACAGACTTGAGGAGATTTTACCCGACCATGATGCTATATGCCTCACAGAGACACATGAGAGCCCAGAGAGAGGGCTTCCATGCATTATAGGATTTGAGTGGGTATCTACATACCGGGCTACTACTAGACAGAGTACATCTAGGGGCTCAGGAGGGGTGGCAGTTCTATTCCGTCAGGGGATACAGAGACATATCCAGTTAGTGAGACGAGATGAGGAGGCCAGTTACATATGGATCAGAGTGCAGATATCAGATGAGAGATAGATCTATATGGCAGTATGCTACTTTTCACCACGAGGGTCCAGATATGCTACTATGCAGGGTGATATTCAGGCTAGAGATTCCCCCTCCCCTTATTCACAGCTCTCAGAGGACATTATTCTGTATTCTAGTTTGTGTGAGGTCTTCCTTATGGGGGACTTCAACGGGCGCACACAGAGCCGACAGTGTGAGAGTTTTGATATGGAGCAACCAGAGATCATGAGAGCATTAGACCCTGAGGAGTTGGGGATCAGTCGGGAGTCAGCAGATACTGGGCCAGACGCCACAGGGTATGGAGGGCATTTACTTGAGCTTGGTAGTAGACATCATCTCGTTATTTATAACGGGATGGCACGATGGCCATATTCAGGAGGTCTTACATGCTTCCCACATGGGGGGGGGGGGGGGGGCGAGAGTACTGTAGATTATCTACTCGGACCGATCAATGGGATGCATACTATCGAGTCCTTCGGCCTTGGGAGACTTCCACTCGGTGCCGATCACACCTTTCTCAGTTTCTCACTCCTCACCTCATTACCATCACCACCTGCAGATATCATACCCCACATGCATACTACCATACACTTCACTCATGAGCTCTCACATGTTTACTCACAGCATCTGGAGGAGCACATCACGTCACTTGATCCATACGCACCCCTTGATACACTGACCACTGATATCACACGCATTCTGCATGATTCTGCTACACTCAGTTTTCCACATCACACATACACGCACCCCCCTCGGACCGGTACCATGCCACAGAACAGGTGGTATGATGATGAGTGCAGAGATCTACGTCGACAGCTACGCGATTTGGAGGCCAGAGGAGAGATCACACACAGACAGGCGCAGAGACGCATGCACCGCTTGACCCACCGTAAAAAGCGGGAATGGGAGGAGGAGAGATATTGGGATATATACCACATTCTTATGAGCAGAGATTGTGCAGAGGCATGGAGGCAGATCAGAGAACCACGCTCACCCACACCGATACATGACCCTGCAGTATGGCATGGATACGCACAGAGTTTATATCATGTACACGCATAGCCGCTGATACCCACACCATGTACACCGAGACCGGGTATTTCATCCTTTTTCACCACTAGTATGGTGAAACATGCTATCTCACGGTTACAGCATGGCCACGCTCGAGACCAATTTGATCTTCAGGCAGAGCATATTATATATGGCAGAGACACATTGGCTCCACTCATTGCTCACCTCTTCAACCGTGCATTGTCTGAGGGGTTCCCTGACTCGTGGACAGAGCACACCATTGTACCTATCCACAAGTCAGGGGATCCTATGGATCCTAACACGTATAGGACCATCATGATTGGGTCAGTTTTGGCCAAACTTTATGGCACGGTGATGGAGGAGGAGCTTAGCACGCTAGCAGAGAGAGAGTGCATGCGCGCACCCGGACAGGCAGGGTTCAGACGGGCATTTTCTACCATAGACCACATCTTCACTCTCCGTTGTCTGATCGACCAGACAGCAGTGAAGAAACAGAGATTGTATTGTTGCTTTCTGGATTTCCGCAAAGCCTTTGACACGGTTCCGAGAGAGAGGCTTTTCAGACGCCTACTTGATCTGGGGGTGGATGATGACATGATGTGGGGTATTTATGCACTATATGAGCGGGTTACTGGTAGAGTCAGATGTCCGGGAGGTATATCAGATCCCCTTGTGAGCACCATTGGTGTGAAACAAGGATGCCCACTCTCATCGACTCTATTTGGGCTATACATTGATGAGATAGCAGAGTTTATTCAACAGCGAGCCGGTGGAGGTATAGATCTCAGTGGAGCCACAGTTCATATCTTACTATATGCAGATGACATTGTGTTGGTCTCAGATTCAGCTCAGGGATTACAGCAGCATTTATTAGCATTGGATGATTTTTGCATACAGAGAGGCATGACAGTGAACCTTGGTAAAACCAAGGTTCTTATATTCCATACATCAGCTCAGATACACAGTCAAAGTATTTTCATGGTAGCAGGAGGGAGTATTGAGGTCACTGGATCATATGTATATTTGGGAATCACCTTTACAGCAGCTTCAGGGATTTTCTCGATGACATAGGCAGCTCGTGACCGCCTCACTAGAGGATACTCAGCATTGGCTCTTATGGAGCCACAGTGTCATCAGGCACATTTCCAGGAGCCCCGCACCAAGGGGTGGCTCTTTGATACTCTAGTCACTCCAGTACTGATATATGGAGCAGCTATATGGGGGCCAGGCCTTGCCGATTATGTATGGACATTGATGGAGAGACCTCAGGTGATCATGATATCTAGATTGATTCGCAGCAAGGCCTCAGTTCCACATGACATTGTGCGACCAGAGCTTGCCACACTGCCCATGCTAGTCGAGGCATTATTTCAGACAGTTTGCTTCCTACACAGATTTCAGGATATAGACAGAGATCGCATTGCATACAGAGCATATATGGCATCTCAGGAGATGGCTCGAGCGGCGGATACCACATCATGGTATGCGCAGACTAGAGCTTGGTTTGACAGACATGGGCTGGACATTGATAGACTCCCACCTCTTCTATATGATACTCAGGCTCCCACTTACACCCTCTCTCTCTCTGAGAGGAACAGAGTCATCAGACAGGAGATATGGCATATTTATATATAGAGGACATGGGTCAGCCCTACACAGCCACTGCCATCGAAGATGGCACATTATTATACACAGTTCTTGAGCATATCAGAGCAGGGATTCATAGAGATTCCGAGATATATGCAAATCTATATGCCACATCGATTAAGAGTTCTTATTGGACAGCTCAGAGTATCATCACATCAGCTTATGATTGAGAGTGGCAGTGCCAGTGGCATCCCATAGGAGGAGAGGATATGCTCCCTTTGCAGATCAGAGGTGGAGAGTGAGGAGCATTTTGTTCTTAGATGCCCGGCATACTCAGAGTTGAGATCTAGATACACATTGAGCAGCTCACTTCAGGGATGTATGACTGATATGGATCAGAGATCATTTGGCCGTTTTCTGGGAGAGGCATGGCACATCAGAGAGTAGAGCACACAGCGGGTCCCAGTCAGAGAGGGGCCCACCCAGACGATTGCTACATAGTTCTTTCAGACAGACAGAGTTAGAGCTACTGTACCAGCCTCCAGCCAGATCTCCGGGCTCATACTATAGCAGGCTGAGGACTAGCGTACCCGACGCCGCACGAGGATTCGCGGGTTTCGGACCCCACAGCCACACCGACAAGAGATCCGGAGGATTCTTGATCTACATCGACAGTAGACTGAGATCTGACGACACTCGACACATTGGATCTCAGACCTCCAGTTTGCTCTTTCTCCACTGCCGATGTACCACATCCTGCATCCAGGAGGGATCACCTGCTATTCGCGACTTCGATGACTGCTACTACATCCCAGGATAGTATATCTCCTTGCATCTGTTACATATACACATCGCACCACTTTATCACAGCTGATAGTTGTTCCCCTATCACAGCCGACATTTGTTCCCCTTTTGTAGCCATTATCTGGAGTACCAGAGCTACATATGCATATACACATACACGACACTTATCACACTCACAGCACCGTATTTTCAGTTTCCAGTTTTTAGCTTTTCATTCAGCACTTTTATTTTGGATAGCTGGACCTCATCAGTTGTATCATAGTTTGTCTCATAGGCCAGTTTTGGTCTTTAGAAGACGTTAATATAACTTTCTTTCTTTCTTTCTCTCTCTCTCTCTCTCTCTCTCTCTCTCCCTCTCCCTCTCCCTCTCCCTCTCCCTCTCCCTCTCCCTCTCCCTCTCTCTCCCTCTCTCTCTTTCTCTCTCTCTCTCCCCCCAATAAGATATAATAGGGTTCAAAGCTTGGATGTGTGAAATGCAATTGCACTACATACCATTAAATTTATGAGGAAATGGCATTAAGAAAGAAAATCATGTGTGCACACCAAAATTTCATCATTTATCAATTAATTTTTGACACTTTTGACCTTGGGAATTGTCATCACAAGAAAAAAAAACTTAGTTTTATATCTACAAAAGTGCGATCAGTTTTATTTTCATAAAAGCATGTAGTCATTGAGTATAAAATATATGCAAGCATTTTTGTGTACTCCAAAATTTTTTGAGTGTTATTGGAGCTTCTAGTGGTTCCTTGCCCTTGCCACTTACTTATGGATGTATTCATGTGCCTACCACACTTGAGCCTGCTTCTTAATTGGTTCTTCCTTTTGTTGGGGTTTTGAGGTTAGGACACAAGAGTGCTAATTCTTTAACTTTGCTTGGCTATCCATTGATCCCCAAGTGGCTAAGCCCATGCCTTACATTTCTTTTTATCCAACCTTCTTCTCTTCCTCTTGTTGCCCTTGATTTTTTTTTCTTGTCTATTCTGGACCTCTCTTTTGCTCTTTCCATAGCTTCATCTTCTTTGGATGATGTCTTATGCCTTTCTTGGTGGTGCTTTTTCTTTTTCCACCTTTGAATAAGGCCTCTATCTTTTGTAGTTCTAGTTGGATTGCCTTTGACATTGTAGCCTTTAAGCTCATCTCTTTGTGTGTCTTTAGCTCTTTTCCTCCTCTCTTTTGTTAGCTTTTTCTATGATTGTGAGTATGGAACCCCCTTTGTTGTTTGCACTGCTTGATTTACTTTGTTTGTGAGTGGGCTCCGTTTGGAAGCCTAGTTTGATGCTTTCCTACTTTCCTCCTAGGGTGCCTTGAGCTTCCTTTGCGTCTCTGCCTAGCCTTCTTCCTATTTCCTCTATTTCTTTTTGAATCTTCATTACTTCTTTATCATTTTGTTCCTTAGTAGGCTCTTATCTAGTCATTTCCTCTTGTGTTGATGACACTTCCTATACTAATACACTAGGTGCTCTTTATTATGGCATTGCTCTTCTTGTTGTGGACTATTGATGATTTCCTCCATAATGATTGTAGGACACCCCCAAATTGCACCAACACGGCTTTTCTAGTGGCTTTCTTCCCATCTATACTCTTGCTCACCATTGCTTATGTATGTCTAGACTCAAGTCCTTATGCTCCTATGCCAAGACTTATGTATGTTTAGACTTAGGTCCTCGTGCTCATACACCTAGAGTCTTAGCTACTGCATGGATAGTTCCTCTAACATATGCATTGAAGTTCTATTTATCCATGTTCCTTGCTACTAGATCCTCTAGCATCCTCACATATATATTGATCATTGTTGAATTGTACTTTGTGTTGTTAACCTCAACATAAGAAGAAAGAGAAAAAAGTGGAAAAGTGCAAGTTGAGACCTAAAAGAGATGACCCAAAAGGAAAGTAGTGGGAAGGGAAACGATCGAAAGCGCAAGGGTGGCCTCAAAAGCTAAGTCAAAGGCAAAAGTGCATTTTTAAATACAAGGCACCTCTAAAATTTTTTGTAAAAGAGCGCCAGGCTCCCTCCTGTACAAATTGTAAAGGTAGATGGGCGGTAGAAAGAAAGCTAGGAAGATAGGAGGACTATAAAGTTGAAATGTGAATGAGGAGCTCATTCTTTGGTGTGTGGCAAAGTGGACTCATCTTCTTCTCTTCTTCTCTCCTCCTTGCTTACTCGTGTGTGCTTGAGAGAGGGAGTGTGAGAGCGTGAGGGAGTGAGTGTGTGAGGGTGAGGGATCAAGGAGAAGAAGCTCTCCATTATCTCCTCTCTTCTTCTCTTCTCTTCTCTTCTCTTCTCTTCTCTTGCACGCGGCTATGGAGGATGGAGCTTGAAGGTGGAGGCTTGAGCTTGCTTGAGCTCGCATCATGAATCGTGGAGCTACTGGTGTGCTTGAGGGAGGAGGCAACTCATTTGGGCATCAAGGTAAGCTCATTACACCCTGGTAGGATCGAAGGTGCATCGGTTAGGTGAGAGATAGCCATAGGTGTTCACTTGAAACACTTGAACAATAAGTGGTCTGTGGATCTTGGCGGTTGAGCGTGAGCTGCCTCTACATTTTGGTTTCATTGCCAAGACCAATGGATTCAAGCTTGAGTACTTGCACATCTCAAATCGAGCAACGAAGTAAGGGTTTCATCCCCCAACCCGAGCTTGGGATATGTAGGAGGTTTTGGGTTTTTAATCTCTGCAACAAGTAAGTATTTTGGTTTTTTGATAATTAGGCAAGTAGAAGGAAGCATTTTAGTCTTTTGTTTTTTATTTTTGTTGCATTTAGAGTAGGATAGGACCAATAAATTGAAGGAAAAAGCTTTAGGATTTCTGTTGTCGAACAAGGCCAAACAGGGCAGAAACAGGGAGAAAAATGGAAAAAAGCAGTGGTTGGAGGTGTTAGAATCGCATGGGGAGGATCGGGAAGATTAAGGTTGAGTCGAGAAAGGGTTTAAGACCCTGGGAGGTAAAGGGAGACCTCATTTTTAGGTTCTACACACAGGGGGGAAGAGAGAGAGAGAGAGAGAGAGAGAGAGAGAGAGAGAGAGAGAGAGAGAGAGAGAGAGAGAGAGAGAGAGAGAGAGAGAGAGAGAGAGAGAGAGAGAGAGAGAGAGAGAGAGAGAGAGAGAGAGAGAGAGAGAGAGAGAGAGAGAGAGAGAGAGAGAGAGAGAGAGAGAGAGAGAGAGAGCTTGTGCAGGACTTGGTGCTTCCAACGAATCGATCAAAGGCCACAGAAGTTTATTGCTTCGATCAGGTGTGTAGAAACTTTTATGTGCATCTGACCTTTGATCCTAGTGAATATTACTAGCGCACGTGGCCAAATATCGGTGGCATATATCGATTTTCATTCCCGCAGTTTACGTGCCAGCAAAATCGAACGTGATCTACAGGCATTCGACTCCCAGAATCAGACACTCAGACACCTTGGGCTCATCCAATTCCCAGAATTGGATGGTGTGGGAGCTTTTGCTCAACCGCTAAGACCCACGGACCGCTTATTGCTTCAAGCGTTCCAAGCCGAGCACTAATGGCTACCTCTTACATAGCCAACGTGCTACCTATCCATGAGTGTAGTAAGCTTACCTCCATGCCGATCGAGTTATCTCCTCTCTCGTGCATTCCGGTAGCTCCACGATCCAAGTGCAAGCTTCAAGCAAGCTCCATCCTCAAGCTCCACACTCCAAGCTCCATTGCCGCGAGCAAGAGAAGAGAAGAGGAGAGGAGAAGATGGAGAGCTTCTCCTCCCTGGTCCCTCACCCTCACACACTCAGGCCCTCACATTCTCACACTCCCTCTCTCAAGCACAAGCTCAAGCTAGCAAGAAGAAGAAGAAGAGGAGAGCCACTTTTTGCCACACACAAGAATGAGCTTCTCATTTACTTTTTAACTTTATATACAAAACTCTAAATCCCTTTTTGGACGATCATCCCCTTATCCCCTTTTTTACATGGCCAGCCGTGGCCTAGGCCCTTTTTCCCAGTGTCCTCCTATCTTCCTAGCTTTCTTCCTACGGCCCATCTACCTTTACGAATTGCATGGGTGAGAGCCCAACGCTCTTTATATTAAATCATGATGTGCTTGCGCTCTTTTACAAAAGTATTGATTTGCACTTTTTCTTGTGTGCATTTTTCCTTTATTTAGAACTTTTATGCACTTCTTGTGTTTCCATATTTTTCTTGGCGCACCTTCACCTTCCGTTTTGCTTTTGCCTTGGCCTTGCTTTCTGCTTCAGATTTTCTGGATTTTCCATCTTTGTTCGTTTGAGGGTTAACATTGCCCCCCTCCTAGACGAGTGCCAGTCCCATGGCACTCACCATCATAGGTAGCAGGCTTTGGCATGCATCAAAGACGTGGGTGGAAGGGACTGCTGTGGTTGGCCTTGGAGGAGTTTTAATGGTGATGTGGATGAAGGTGGTTGGTGGCACTTTGTTGCCCTAATTGGTTGGTGATAGGGTTGTTGAAGTTGGGGATAGGATTGGCTTTTGTTGGGAGTTGCACTCATGGGTTAGCACAGGTGTTGACGTTTAGGGGATTTTGGGGCAGGCGACGATTCGTTGGTGTGATTGCACAATGATGAAGGATAAGAATTTAGAGTTGAGTATTGATGAAGAGCTGATGGTACTTTTGTTGGAGTTTGCAATACCCGCAATTGAAAACCTCTCATATGTGGTCTCTCCCTGGGGTAGTGCTAGGCTTCTTATCATGCACAAGACATAGTTTGATTAGTTTGAGAGATAGGTCGAACTCTAAGCATGCTGAGAGTAATGTCCTACACTTGAGGACCCAAACTGTGTATATATTTTGGTGCAGATATTATGTGAGTGCTCGTGCATACCTAGATATTACATAGTTAGAAGACCGCGGTTCTGGTTCCTCATAACAACATATGATGAAGCAAAGTTGTCAATGTTGAGGAGAAGTAAACATGAAGGTGTATGAGACATCCTTTGCGTTGTAACAGTATGACATAGCATAAGTGAACATAGGGACACCACACTTTCAGTAGTAGCTGGTAGCTATTGGACTTGCTCGATGAGTACGGTGTACTTTTCATGGCCATTCGTGCAGTGCTTACCACGATCGATTGCAATGGTGTTAAGGCAGAGTGCAAGAGGGAATCGTGCAAATGGGTCAGGGTGACAGGTCTAACCATAGGCGAGACAAGCTCCCTAGGTATGTCCTACCTTTGATGTGCCCTGAACAATTGTGGGAGATGTGTAGAGGGCTAGGGGGGCGTACCTAATTTGAGGGTCCCTAGGTGTTGTGCTTTGATTGTGAGTACTTTTTTATTTTATTTTCTTGTTTTTTTTCTTTTTCTTTTCTTTCCCACACTTAAAAAAAAAAGAATAACATCAATACAACCATTGCAATATGTTGAGGCCATAGCCTTTCAATTGGATCGGGAAATGTCGAGATTCAAAGACTGCAAAACTAGATATTACAGTGATGATTGTGTCCTAGCCTTGTTGCTAGAGGAACAGTTGAGATGGAGAGATACACTGGAGATTTTGCAAAACCTCTTTGTAATGTGCGATGTTGGTACAATTGAGGTAACAGTTGTCATGAGTGCTAGGTGTAGAATTTGACCCAGAAAGAGAAAGTGGCCACTGATCACGCTTTGGGCCATGCGATGTGGACGATCGCAAGGGTGATTTTTGCTTCTGGCAATGAGGCTTCTGTCATGGCTCTTGTGAGGTTGGTGGTCTTGCGGTGACCTAGGCAGTACTGAACACTTTCGTACAAAGACCTGTGTCGTCATGCATCCACTTGACTCTTCATGAGAGTATATGTAAATCACATGCGTCAATTATGATGAACAACTGCAACACAAAAATATATTACTTCATCTAAATACTATGGTGTTGATTGTGATGCATCTCATATGAGCTTGTTAAAGACGTGCTATGCGGCTACTGTAGAGGAACCTACAAAATGTGAATCAAGGTTAGGCTTTGAGGCATGATAGAATTATTTGCATGAAAGGGATTAAACAGTGGATTATTAAGCGCATATGAGGAGCAGTGCGGTGAGGTAAGGCATGCAGTGTTTGTTGTAGAGGGTCGGCCCCCGTGATCATATTCATCCAGTTTCGACTACGGGGCGTATTTCAGCTATAGCAGATCTTGTCTTATGCTAAGTTGCCCGGATTGGTCATGATGGAATGGAGTAGGGCTCGTCCTCAGAAGGACAGACCAAAAAGGGGGAAGGTGTATAGAAGGGGATGGCACCCCATCTACGTTCTTAGAGGTGTTGGTTAGGGCTTCCTATGGTGATAATGAGGGTTGCATGCCCTCCACTTAGAGGCGGAAATGGTCACACGATTTCTGGACATGTGGTGAGAGGAGGACTTGAGGAGCTTAGCATGTCAAACCCAATTCTTCTCCTTGCGCTTGACTATCATTGCTTGTATGTGTTGATACTATCTATACAGGGTCACAAAACTCATTGTTTATTTATGTACATATTTATGAACTCATGTCACATTGTGAGGATAAAAACCAATTGTAGAACTCAAGATTGTACTAGAGTGTGGCACACGCATCCAGTACACGTGGTAGCCTTCTTAATAACATAAGATATTTTGTAGCATTAAGTATCATGGTACCTTGTCCAAGTCTACTTGCAACATGTAGCTCCTTCTCAGTGAGAACCTTATCAGTCAAAGAGTTCTCTTGGCTAGTTCTAGCTAAGTCCATACCCCGAATGGCAGTCACATAGGGGTCTCTTTGAGAATGCCATTTAGCCAATCGCTTCTCTGAGACTGCTGTCATAATCTGGACTCCTAGTTCAGCCATTGCAATGTGGTTTTCAAACCAACGTTTTTCAAATTGACTTCGACCCTTTGATTGTCGCTTTAGTTGCTCTATCTCTAAGAGATTTGGTTGGCAGAGCACATAATTGAATGTTATAGTGAAGCATAGTTCGTCGACTTCCTCATCGGAGGTGAGTCTCATGTGTTCATGCGGGAGCCTGTCATAGTGCTCGTCAAGATGTTCTTGCTCTTCCCAGGATAGGGGAAATGGCAAGTATTCCCCAAGCTGCTTCTTGGGGAATGCACCCATGTCCACAAGGATGTAGACACGTGCAAATAGTTTGAGTTTAGCATCCAACTCAGTTAAGAATTTTGCGACACTTCTATGTTCAATGAGGGCTTGCTCGGTTGCTAACTCATGCAAGGTTCTAGGAGTTTCCCTAGGCTTTAGCATAGCTGGGGGCTCATGCCTATATGAGCACGATTGGTCAATGCTAGGATTGCTTATCCTCTTGGGGTTTCCATGTTTCTCCTGAGGCCTTGTTGCTATTGTGTCATGGTTCTCCTTGGATGTGATCGGTACTGACAGTGTTGTATCCACTTTTGATTGGTTAATGCGAGTTCTCTTGTTGGTGGATTGAGTGTTGCAAGAAATCGTTGATGTAGGAGAGATGACAATGGGCTCATTCATGGGTGGACTCGATGCTTTATTCCTCGGCTCTTCAGCACTCTTGGTCTCAATCTTCTTGGGGTCTACAACCACTTGCAACTGCCGTTGTTGTTTTCATTATTTTCTCTTCTTTTTCTTAGGCAATTGAGGTGTATCCGTTGAAGACTCAAGACCTTGAACTAGGTCAGTCGTTGATGTGGTTGGCTAGGCCTCAACATTCTCTTTCTCTAGTGTGTCCTCATGGGACATAGCTACGGCCTGTTGAACAGCCTCACTAGGTTGTGAGGGTACAACTACCTCTCTTTTTGGAGAGCCTAGCTCTTCAGCTAATTCCCCTCTGTTTAGCTCCTCCTCCGATTCTTGATTAGAACCAGTAGTAGCCGCTAGTTCAGTGGACTGGCTATTGTTGGTGGATTGTGGTGTCAAGTCCTTAAGCAGATCAGAAGTGGTCGTGTCTTTTGTTGCCCTTTGCACATTCACTTGTGGAGATCAAGCATTAGTTGAGCTAGTCACGATGGATTGCACAGGCCTATCCTTACGTTGAGAGCTAAGGGTGGTGTCATTTCTCACCTCTTGGACATTTGGAAGCTTAGATGGATATAGAGATTGAGATTGAGCAACTACACTTGAAGACTGCTGTTGTGCTTCTTGTGTCTGTTTAGGGAAAGAGGGTGTAGGAGATCTGGGACTCTTAGGTGGACTTGGGGCTGAAAGATTTATGGGTGTTAGATGATTGTGCCATTTGCTTTGTTGAGCAATTAGCCTTCTTATGAGCAACGTTGTGCCTGTGGCGCTCATGATCCTCTTGGGAAGTCAAAAGCTCCTTGAGCACTAGTGGTCTTTGTGCACGCTCAATGGTTACATTTGACATCTACTTATTAAGCATGCTAGGCTAAGGCTCTTCCTTTCTAATACTCATGTTTGGTTTCTTGCCCCGAGACCTGGATTTTCTCTTAGATTTCCTCCTGTTCTTATTTTCTTTTGATACAATCAAGCCTTCAGCTGATAAAGGTGGTTTAATAGGGGGTTTTGGTATCCAAATCCATCGGTTACCTACGTAATGCCCTTGAGCACATAGTGACACTTTGGATATCCATCACGGTGTTGTGCTAGCTCTCCATCGGTGCTTTTGTCTATAAGGCTTGGGCTTCTTTCATGGTCTTCTACGATGTTTGTAAGTCCAAAGGCTACCCTTGGCATTGTCTCCTGACCTTCTTGTTTCAAGCATGGCCTCACTCACTAGTTCTTGTTGTTCAAGCTGTGCTTGTATCAACTATTTCAATAGGTCCTTGCTCTCATTACTAGGCTTTTCGGTTATATCAGCACATTCCTTGCCTTTCCCTCGAGGTTCGATGAGGTCACCCTTGCTAAAGGTTGTGACTATCCTCACACCCGGTAGTGTTAAGTGTATCCTCTGTGCTACGTAATCAGCCTCATGCTTTGTCGCCCTTTTGAAGGGTCTTCCTAGGAGGGTTTCTTTTCCACAATTAGCACCATTTGGAGGAACATGGAAGAGGATAGGTAAACTTTTCGTTTCAATTGTCGCAAGGATTTTGCACTTCCCTATAAGTGCTTGTGGGTGTCCCCCGTAAGGACTAAGAGTTGCATTAGTCGGTGTGAACTCTGGTTGGCCTAGTAGGGTCCATGTGTCATAGGTCAAGATATTAAAATCTGCTCCTTCATCAATCAGAGCATTGACAATGTGCTCTCTTTTCGAGGTGAGTTTGACCCTGAGATAAGCAGGTGGTACTATGTCTTCATCTTTCAGGTCTTGGCTTATAAATTTAAGCCTTTTGACAAATGCCCTTGAGTCCCCAACTGCACGACCAGATGTGGATTCTCCATTGATGTCTTGGATCATCTGTGCAGTGCTATTCAAGGTGTATCTATCGTCAGGATTGTCATA
Organism: Lygodium microphyllum; assembly: GCF_053477565.2. Taxonomy (NCBI): domain Eukaryota; kingdom Viridiplantae; phylum Streptophyta; class Polypodiopsida; order Schizaeales; family Lygodiaceae; genus Lygodium; species Lygodium microphyllum. Next base: position 23,607,886 of record NC_141160.1, on the reverse strand, counting down.
TCTAGTCATCCTCGCAGTTGTAGCTTGATGTTGTTGATTTTTACTTTGACTAGATGCAGTCCGGACATAATCTATACATGTTTTTGTGGTATGGCCTTTGTGCCCTTGTTGGCTATATTGGCCCATTGAGGTTCTAGGGTCTCTGTTTTTCTTTGTTCGGGTATGGGCTTTTGGTCACTCCGTTGCAAGCACGAATCCATGCTTGTGTAGATCCATTACTACACTGGGATCTAATTTGGAGGGCCTGTCACGACGCGTGTTTTCTCTCCAACCTACTTGGGGGAGGTGTGGAGGGGGCAGAGGCCCCTTTGCGGGTGTCCGCAGGGGGGGGGGGGGCAGTCCCCCCCGGCCCGTAGGGCCGTTACGGTAAATGCCATGCACGATTTGAAGAACCGTTTATAGCCAAGTTTTAAACTACTTGCTCTAGATTTCAACCCAGTGATAGATCTATGATGTGATTTCGGCTCTATATGGTCTCTCGGTCACTTTCAGGCTCTACAGGTTAAAATTTGAAAAAATCCAAATTCAACCCAACAGGTCTAAATTGCAGGGGCCGAATGCTTGATTCGGCCCGTCCCAATGACCGAGGGCCGAATGAGAAAGGGCCGAATGTAACTGGTTTGAATGTTAACTTCGACCAGTCCGAGTGCGGTTGTCCGAGGGTTGAGTGCCCAAGTGGGCCGAGGGCTGGACTGAATGGTGAATTCGACTCGGCCAAGTGGCAACTTGTTCGTGGGCCGAGTCGGCAGGGCTGAGGGCCGAATATCAAGAAGAGCAAAAGTTTTGGTGGGTTAAACATCATACGAAGGCAGTTCAAAAGTTAAAGAGCTTATTGATTTCAGCCCCAACACTAAAAAGAGAAAATTATGAGAAAGGGCAACCTATTATTCTCATCATGGATACAAGCCCAATTAGCATTCGTTGGGTAGTGTGTCAGGATGATGCTGATGGGAATATGTATGCCATTCGGTTTGGAGGAGGTCCTCAATGAACGAAAACGGCGGTATTCTCAAGTCAAAAGAGAGCTTGGTGTAGTGACGGCCCTTACTTGTGATAGGGAGTATTTTATGGGAGCTCATCTAGTGGTAGAGACTGATTGTGTACCTCTATTGGGCATGATAGTAAATTGCTCAACTCCTAATATTGCCATGTTATGGTGGATTGTATATATAAAGTCACTTAACCCTAATTTCCAACATATTGCAAGTAGAGAAAACCCTATGGTTGACATGCTTTCATGAGCAAGGTTTGAAGATAAAGAGGAGCTGATGGAAGATGAAGAGGACGATGTGATAGGTGCTAAAAATGACTTTATGATAGCAGGGAATGAGTATGTAGCTACTATTACTGTAGGTACAATTGTTGTAATAGGGATTTCAGTAGTAAGAAAAGAACTTACAACCATGAATAAGAGATGGGTAGTAGAGAGAAGGCATCATCAGTGTTATGCTTCAATGAGAACACAATTTTTGGAAGAGTTGTATGAGGATGATTGGTTGAAAATAGTTCAATATCTCAGCTTCATGACAAAAAGGCTGGGTGGTCTGAAGTTGAATTCAAAAGGATAGAGGAGTTTGGGGCACATTTGCCAAGATCAAAGAGAAGTATTGGTGGCAGAATATGTATAAAGATGTGGAGCATTATGTGGAATCATGCAATGACTGTCAGATGTATTCCATGGTAAAGCATAGAGATGGGTTACAACCGACCTATCCATTGTCTATGCATTACAAATGGGTAGTTGATTTGGTTACTATGCCTACAAGTTTATGGAATATGCGATATCTAGTGCTTGCGTGAGAAGACTTGACAAATCAAGTGGAAGGTCAAGCTCTTAGTACAAAGACTACTCAAGTAGTTTGCAAGTTCTTATTGAAATAAGTCTTTTCCACTTATGGTTATGTTGGTAAAGTGGTTACAGATAGAGGAGAATTGGATGCAGATGAGGCTCGTGACTTCTTTTCATGATTGGGTATCAAGCTAGCTTTAACTTCAGTCTACAACCCTGAAGCAAATGGAAAAAGTGAAAGAGGTCATCAGCCTATCATTAAGGCATTAGCAAAGTCATGCAAGGATCGGATGAAAAAGTGGTCAAGAATGCTACCCTTTGCTTTATGGGTTGATAGGACCACTCATAGTGCAGTTACAAGGTATATGCCTACTAAATTAATGTATGGACAACAGCCAATCATGCCTATTGAGGAGACTATTGCTACTTGGAGTGTTCTACCATGGGAAGAGGGTTTGAATAAAGAAAAGTTGTTGGTCCTACGCATTAAACAATTAGAAAGAAGGCCTAAAAACATTGAGACAACCATGAAAAAGCTGAAGACTGCAAGGATCAAGAACAAGAACACGTTTGACAAGCGACACAGACTTCGACCACAAGCTATACAGGAAGGGGACTGGGTGCTAGTTTATGACAACAGCTTGAAAAATCAACATAGTGCCAGTTAGAAGATGGCAAAGCAATGGCTTGGTCCATATGTGGCAAGGTTTGTTTTTGACAATGCTACCTATGCATTAAATGAGATGGATGGGATAGCTCTAAGGATTCTAGTGGTGGCTAGAAAATGTATCAAGCTCTTTAAACGTAGGGAGTCTTCAAAATATGAGTTGAAGGAGTTGGATACTAAGCATGAATATGAGAAAATTAAAGAAGAAGAGGCAGAAGATGAAGACATTGACATGGTAGAGGATACTTCTTGTGACACTACAAATCCATAAGACTTTGGCACATGCCAAAGGATGTGTAGGTTAAGTGGGGGTGGATGTCATGCCACTATGCAGACACATTATTGATCTAGAGAGTCAATGCCATATTAGCCATTAGTGTCAGTGTCCATGGTGTGGATGGTTCAAAAATACTAGATTTTTGGATAAGTTTAGTCTATTTTAGATATTATTTCTTGTAAATATCCAAAAGATGTAGACAACTTCTAGAATAGGATGACATGTAAAAAAAATCAAGTGGCTTTCGGTCATTTTTGGGAGATTTTATGAAAAAAGAAAGATTGGTGAAATCGTGTGATGCACGATCACAGTTTACAGTCAATGAACATCACTCCAAACGGAGAGAATAAGGAGTGATTTGGAAGAATTCTAGCCAAGTGTCCTAGTATTTTACCCCCCTTTTGAAGCCAATGGAAGCATTAGATTGGCGGTATGAGCAGCAAAGATGAAGCTATTGTTTTATGCACGTTTTTGGTCTACAACAGATTTATATTCTCAGGATGCAGAAATAAATTGATAGGAGGCTTCACCTCTATGAGTATTCTTCTACATCTTCTATATATTTAAACCCCTTCTCTTCCGTTTACTTCTCTCCCTAAATCTCCCTTCACCCTACTATCTCTTACCCCGTGGTAGATTTTTGACCCCAAACGCTCCAATAGTGCGTGGGGCCCTGGGAACAAAGGCTGGACCAAAAAGGAGATGGCCACCCAAGGAGGGGATAGGGCATGTATAAAAGTTAGGAAATGAATGAAGAAGCTCATTCTTGCATGTGGCCAAACTTTTTCTCTTCTTTCTTCTTGCTCTTACTTCCTTCTTATGCATGAGAGAGGGAGAGAGGGAGTGAGAGAGAGAGTGTCTGTGTATGTGAGAGAGTGAGGGACTGTGGAGAAGCTCTTCTTCTCCTCTCTTCATCTTCATCTTCTTCTCTTCTCCCTTCTTGCACACATGGCTATGGAGGTCGAAGCTCGGAGCTTTCTTGAGAGTGCATCACAAATCATGGAGCTATTGGTGGATTTGTGGGAGGCACTCAATTGGATTCAAAGGTAAGCTCACTACATTTGTGTGCGGAAGAGTGTACACGGATATGTGAGAGGTAGCCATAGCTCTTGGCTTGAAACACTTGAAGCAATAAGCGGTTTGTGGGTCTTGGTGGGTTGCTCACAAGAGTGATGAAATAAGTACATCACTTTTTATCAAAAGTATAAGCCTTGTCTATCACAACCCATGCTTTTATTAGATGACCTATAGCAAGGAAAAATGAAATCTCCATCTTTACAAAGTGCTCGGATATATGATGGCCTACATCTAAAGGAGCATACATCAAGGTTTCCAGACCCAAATTTTCTTCTCAAAGGTATGATAGTTGACCTTTCTTTTTTATTCCACTTGTTGATTGATGAAGAGGTTGAACAAATCATGCAGTAAGATTGTCACATAATAAATATAATTTCTAAGTTAGTTATTAAGTTTGACTAGTACCTATACATTACACTGTATGAAAATATATTTCTTAACAATCTTTTGCCCAAGAGAGCATGTCATCAAGATAAATATTAAGACATCCCATCATCTATGCATAAGGTATTCCACATAGCCCAAGAACATACTAATTTCTAGGTTAATCAACATTTCGTATTGCCCTCAAGGATAATCTTTTGGCATAAACCATAAGATCAAGAATAATCTCACAAAACTCAAGACACATTAAATAAATAAAGATATAATCCCAATTAACTTCTCTTTTAAAGTACCTTTAAAGAGAAAACCAATCTTACGGTAACTTAGTAGATACCTCTCGAAGCCCTGATAAACATTCAACTTCCATTGTAGGCCTTCAAACCATGGAGTGACTTGTCTTATCTAAGCTTCAACAATTTCAGCAATTACACATTAATTCATATTAATACAAATATGGGGATGTGCTTATATGTGTGTGTGTGTGTGTGTGTGTGTGTGAACATCTTCAAACAATGTAGATAACCTGAATAGAGAATTGAAAATCCAAGTTGCTTGAAGGAGAGGGTTTGGGTTTCATGCTGATTATCACATGATTAGTAATTTTCCTTGGATACATCTAGCTTTTATAAGAACTAATCACTTTTTCAATGTAGGTAAAGGCTCATCAAGAGATAAGTCTTTCTTCTCAATTAACCATACTATCTTAGCTAGTTATCTTCATTAACATATCAAAGCCTTAGCTAGATAGATAGATCAGAGAAACCATGGAACTATGTTTAACTCTTTATCAATTGCATTAGCACATCACATAACATGGTATCAAAAAACCTTGACAACTTTAGCTTCTTATGGTATGTGTGTGTGTTCATATGTGTGTGTGTGTGTGTCCAAGCACGCATCGTATGTGCATGTTACTCTTTCATAACTAGTAATTTAGGACTAGACTGCTTAAGTTACTCTTTAATAAGTGAACATCTTGTGAAGCTATATCTATACCATAAGCATTTTCATGGCTTAACCCTTAGCAATAATGATAAGCCAAAATTTCCCGAGTTGAGAATACAACCAATGTTATACAACCTAAGTGCAAAAATTAGAAGGTGACCGAATATTACAAATTAACTTTCAAAACACCATCAATTACTTTGTTATACATAGTAGGTATCTAAATTCTATCTAAATACATCACATAAATTGGAGCTAGGCAAATTAATCTAAATCTTAGCGTAGAAAAGAAGCATGTAGTACTTATAAAAGCACATTGACTCGTTATGTAGGACTAGGATAAGAGCATGTGTGAAGTTACAAAACAAGTGTTTAATGAAATGGAGTTAATCCCTTCTTCATATCCCTTAGTACAAAGGAGTTTATCTCATCCTCGCACACCATGATAATAGTGCTATTACACTCTAGCTTTCACTAAGTTTTCATGCATGTTTTATATTTGGTCTTAAGAAGATGACATCAAGTTATTATCGCCATGGGACCAATCCACCACTTATGAATTATTACCAAGTAGGAAGAAATTATAATCCAACTAGCCTTGCTTGTTACCACACAACATGATCACATTCTTATGATCTAAGGGCTAAACATCCTCGCATGAGACCAATGAAAAAGCATAACATATCATTTCAAAGGCTATGCCTATAAGAATTCATAATATGATCTCATAAAATATGCTATCACTCACACACACACACACACACACACACACACACACACACACACACACACACACACACACACACACACACACACACACACACACACACACACACACACACACACACACACACACACACACACACACACACACACACACACACACACACACACACACACACACACACACACACACACACACACACACACACACACACACACACACACACACACACACACACACACACACACACACACACACACACACACACACACACACACACACACACACACACACACACACACACACACACACACACACACACACACACACACACACACACACACACACAAAATTCATAGTTAATAATGAAAACACACACCATTTATAGCTTTAGTTTAGCTAGGCATTAAAGGAACATAATCTAAACTAATCAAACACATTAGATTAAGATATACACTTAGAAGTATAGGCACTAAAGGAACATAATCCACAAGCCTAAAGGTCCCTCAGAAGTATAGTCTCCACAAGTCTAAAGGTCCCTTGGGGCGATTAATGTTTTCAAGAGTTTGTTAGACTAGATAGAGATATGTTTCTAGCCACATTGCTAGTGCATCCAAAGATGAAACAAATAGTGCATGGAAAACTTCCTTACACATATCAAGGGTTATGTATACAATTAATTTGTCATCTAGGTATGTATAGTTTTTTTATATGTGTATGTGTGGCTAGTGAGGCAATATGACAAGAGAGCAAAGTAGAAATGTGTGTGTATACAAGCATGTGTTTTGTGGCAACATAAGTGTGAAACTAAAACATAAAACAAAGTAGAAATGTGTGTGTGTGTGTGTGTGTGTGAACCCATTCAAATGATGTAAGTAACATGGGTAAAGTTTTGAAAATCCAAGTTCCTCAAAGAAGAGGGTTTGGGTGTCAACTTGGTCATCATAAAATTAGTAATTGTCATTGGGTATGCCTAGTTTTTATATAAGAACTAATCACTTTTTTGATGCGGTTAAAGGCTCATCAAGAGATAAGTGTTTTTTCTCAATTAACCATATTTCATTAACACATCAAAGCCTTGGATAGACATGTTAAAGCAGTCATGGTACTATGTTTAACTCTTTACGAGTTGCATTAGCACATCCCTTAATATGGTATCAAAAAACCCTAACACAACAACTCTGGCTTCTTATAGTACGTGTGTGTTTGTGTCACTATTCCCTTCAAAAAATGGAACATATAGAAATCTTTTAAGAGTAGAAAATTATTTAAACTTATCTGAGTAATTCTAGAAATATATACATATAGAATTTAAATGTCCAAAAAGTTCTAGATTTGAAGATGTATATGGCTAGTCTAAAAACTAAAGGAGAGGGTGAGCTTGCAAATGCATCTAGGTGTCAAATTGCCTCTTTTGGCATAGAACATAGGGCATCTTCCTTGATCTCCCATCCCCTAAATAGGCACCATGTTGCCAGTGTGAGGAATGAAGCTAGTGTGAGAGTAGGTGTGGTGGTACTGGTAATAGTAGTAGCCGGGGACTGAGCATATGGGAAATCCTATCATGTTTGAGACCACCAACTAATAAGAACTTCGAGCTTATTGGGGTCACAGAGAGAGAGAGAGAGAGAGAGAGAGAGAGAGAGAGAGAGAGAGAGAGAGAGAGAGAGAGAGAGAGAGAGAGAGAGAGAGAGAGAGAGAGAGAGAGAGAGAGAGAGAGAGAGAGAGAGAGAGAGAGAGAGAGAGAGAGAGAGAGAGAGAGAGAGAGAGAGAGAGAGAACAAATGCTTATGTGTGCATGTGTGTGTGAAAGAGAGAACAGATGCATGTGCATGTTGTTAGAAGTCAAGCTCCCCGTGTAGTGTGTGACTGTCTTTATGTACTACCGACATGACAGCTAGTGTATAGCTGTCTCCTGCTTATGACTACATTAAATAAGTTGGTTAGCTAGTCGGTGACCTGACTATGGTTAGTCTGTCTAGTCAGCGGGTCACTTACTCTATGTTACTCTTGTATGTGTGTTTTACTCTATTATGGAATAATGAGAAGAAGGTGTGTGGAATCTGAATGGTTCAGTTAGTGCTCAACCCTGTCTCTCTCTCATCTGCTAACATGGTATCAGAGCAGGACTTGGTGGATCTCTGAGAGTTGGAGAAAGTGAAGATCTACTTCCAGGAAGTGAAGACTCATTTTTCTTTTGTGCAGACAGGCTGCCATTGTGGACTGCAGGTAGGCATTTGTTCATTACACACTCCAGGGTCAAGATCAGAGCTTGTGGCTTCTTGAGAGCCCTGAGGAGGCTGGTTAGAGTGCATTTGGGTGTGGCATCAACATCACCATCATCATCTTCATTAGCAGGAACTGGAAACAGAGGTCTGCAATCAGCGTGATTGCGCCTGTTTGGGCTGAAGGCCTGCACTATCTACTGCAATCACTGGTGACCATAAATGGGTCATGAGAAGCATGTATGGCTATTGAAAAAGGTCTTTGTGAAGTACATGGAGTAACTACTTGTGGTTGAGCTCTGATATGAGCTGAAACAGAGTGGGCAGAATTGTGTAAATTGTCTGCACTGCTGTATACACAGCATACATGGAGTCTACAACACTTTGAAGAGCATTGGAAGCTCTTGAGTATGCCCAGAAGCACCTGTGAAGTATAGGTACATGCTGGAGGCTACATGTACTTGTCTTGATCAATTGCAAGCTGAGTTTGGTAGCTGAAATACACAGATCTGAAGCTTCTTTTGTGGCTGGAAACTGTCTTGGATTGTGGGCAGTAAGCATTTTGCTTTCTACTGAAGCACAGAGTGACAGATGCAGACATCTGAAAGACATATATACTGTCATATGCATGTTAGAATTGTCTTGGGTTGAGAGGAGCATCAAAAGCCACTGAATACTGGAAGTTTGCAGCTGAAATAAAAGAAATCTTGTCTTCTTGGGATGAATATAAATTGCAGACATTTTTGGTTGACTTGCTTGTCAGATATAGACAGGGTATTGTCACTACATAGTCATGTACTGACGGTGACATACTGAAACAAATGTATGGTTTGATTTAAGGACTTTTTTGAGCTAGTTGAAGCGGGTTATGCTGGTTTATTGACTGCAATCTTTACATAAACTGTTAGCATTGGCACTTGTTAAGAATACACTGGCTGATGTCTCTATGCTTATGTCTGAAGTGGCATATGTACCAGGAGTCAATTTAGCAGCTTTGGAACATGCATTACATGTATCCAGGTGGAGTTTGACTTTGGAAAGGCTGCTGTAATTGCAGTTTACAGGTTTGGACTGCATGCTTTTGGAACCTGGCAGTGGATCTGCAGGAGTTAAATCTGAACCGAACATCAGGCATATGTATTGGCAATTGTCTTTATGAGTTGGATCAACCGATTGGGACATTGTTTGGGCTGATATTTGACTGAAATTTACTGGTTTTTTTCCTGCAATTAATTGCAGAAAACTGTCATAAACAGTTTCGGGCTGAAGTTGAACTGTTAAGAAAATCTTGGTTTGCAGGTAGTCAGGCAAGGTCTGCAACATGGCAAATGCTGATAGAACTGATAATGTAACCCAGATTGTGGGAGAAAAGCTTGATAGCAACAATTATGCAATATGGAAGTTCCGCATGGAGAACTTTCTGATAGGCAAAGGATACTGGGACTTAGTGACAGGTGTTGAGGCTGAACCTGAAGTTCTAGATAGGAATCCTACAGCTGATCAAAGACGAGCGCATCGAGCTTGGACGGAAAGAGCTCGCAGAGTTTTACATTGGCTGTCATTATGTATCTCGGATGCTATGGTGATGCAGATCATGAACTGTAAATCCCCAGCCGATGCATGGAACATATTGGTCAGGTACTATGGCACAACTACGAGTGCCAGGAAGATACAACTGAAGCAAAAATTCAACAACATAGAGAGGAAGAACAGATCCATACAGGACTATGTCACGGAGATTAAAACCTTAGCAGATCAGCTCGCATCTGTTGGCTCACAGGTAGAAGATGAGGATATGGTTGCAGTGACCTTAAATGGCTTGGGTCCGGAGTATAAGTCCTTTGACACTTCAGTATCTGTGCGGGCTGAGATGCCTGATTTTAATGAGCTGGTTGCGTTGTTGATTCATGAAGAGGTGAAGCTTGGCTTAGTTACAGGGTCAAGCAGCTCAAAGAATAAGGATGCAGTTTTTTATTCGAATCAGCGTGGTCGTGGTGGCCGTGGTAGAGGCTATGGATCTGGCAGAGGAGGCCAGCAGAATGCATCCTATAGTAATAGCAATCAGCAGTCATCACATGCAAGAGGTGGTGGCAACTTTCGAGGAAGGGGGAGATCTAACTCTCGTGGCAGAGGCTCATGGCAGCAGCAGCGTCAGTCAGACAATCCAAATAAAGATAAGGATTGTCACTACTGTGGAAAGTATGGGCATATTGCAAAGGATTGCTGGAAGAAGCAGGGAAATCAGAAGGGCAAGCAGCATGGACATTATGCTACGTCCAGTCAGGCAGATGACTCTGGTGATAGACTGTTTGCCATGCAATATGTCAAAGATAAGGCTGCTGAAAAATCACCTGATGATGTAGTGTGGTACATTGACTCGGGGGCGTCGAATCACATGACCCCTCATGGTGATTGGTTCACGGATATGGTGGCTGAAAAGCATGGCTATGTATGCACAGGTGATGACACGCAACATAGCATTGAGCATAAAGGCAAAGTGCCTCTGGTTGTACATGATGGCAGGAAGAAGAATCTTCATGATGTTTTGCATGTTCCTTCGATTACGAAGAACCTATTGTCTGTGGGTCAAATGACAGAGCAGAACTTGCAGGTTCGCTTCAATAAGCATGGCTGCTTTATTGAAGAGTTTGGCAATGGATGCAAGTTGATCGCGAAAGGCCACAGAAATGGAAGAATGTTCACTCTTGATGCTACACTGCCAGAGCTGAATTCCGCTATGTTTGCTCAGGGTTCTGGCACTATCAGGGACTTAGAGATTTGGCACAAGAGAGTGGGGCATGTCAATTTGCAGAGGCTGCAGACCATGCAGAAGAAGCAGCTGGTAACAGGACTACCTAGATTCCAATATTCAGATATTGGTCATGTCTGCGAGGCTTGCCAGTTTGGTAAGCAGTCACGATTACCGTTTGTCAGGCATGTAAGACAGAGTACACGACCACTGCAGTTAGTGCACTCTGATGTTTGGGGACCAGCTCATAATGCATCTATGGGGGGTTCCAGATACTATGTATCCTTCATTGATGACTACAGTCGATATACCTGGCTTCACATATTGAAAACAAAAGATGAAGTCTTTGCTGTTTTTCAGAAATTTAAGGCACAGGTTGAGAAGGAATTTGAGTGTTACATCTCTTGCTTGAGATCTGATAGCGGTGGGGAGTATGTCTCCAATGAATTTGCTGATTTTTTGGCTGAAAATGGCATTCGTAGGCAGCTAACCTGCAGCTACACTCCGCAGCAAAACGGAGTAGCTGAAAGGAAGAACAGGGTTCTAATGGAAGCTGCCAGGGCCATGATGAATGAGAAGCATATGCCACTTTACTATTGGGCAGAGGCTGTTGTGACAGCCGCATATATTCTGAATAGGACTCCCACTGCAGGCATTCATGACATGACACCGTTTGAGAGGCTCTATGGCAATAAGCCGGATGTAAGACACATGAAGGTCTTTGGCTGCCTTGCTTATGTGCACATTCCAGATGAGAAAAGGAAAAAGTTGGATCCCAAAGCGCATAAGAGTGTGTTCATTGGATACTCGCAGGAGAAGAAGGCATACAAATGTTATGATCCCTCTACCAGGGAGACTTTGGTAAGCAGGGATGTCATCTTTGATGAGCTAGGCTCTTGGTATGTCTCACCAGTTGCAGTGCCATTCGATTTGCCTTCCACTCATGTCTCTACAGTTGATATGCAGCAGAGCACTGCTATGACAGGACCTATCAGTCAGACAGTATCCCCATGGACAGGGAGATTGAGGAGCTCACCGTCCACTGACACGGGTATGTCAGTGAGGGGGAGACATGATGTCTTGGACAGCAAAGGAAAAGAGAAAGTTAGTGAGGATGGTATGATGACACCTGGCAGAATGACTTCGGGCTATGAGTCTAGTGATACTTTAGACAGCGAACTTGGTATTCCGACTGTCTATACGCCTGGCACGAGGCAGAACAAGTACATTCCGCCTCATGAGAGAGGTGAATCGAGTAGTGCACCACAGCCTAGACGATCGCAGAGGGTCAGATACCCTGTTGACAGGTTGACGTACTCTGGTTATTTTGCAAAGCATTATGCATACATGACAAAAGTGATGGAGATCAAAGAACCAGGTACTTATGCTGAAGCAGCAAAGGATGAAAACTGGTGCATGGCTATGGACGAAGAGATGAAAGCCTTGGCTGAAAATCAGACTTGGGATTTGGTACCATTGCCTGAAGGGAAAAAGCCTGTTGGCTGCAAATGGGTTTATAAAATCAAATGTAAGTCTGATGGCAGTGTAGAAAGGTACAAAGCAAGGCTGGTCGCTAAAGGATATGCTCAGCAGTATGGCTTGGATTATGATGAAACATTCAGCCCGGTTGCAAAAATGGCAACCATACGAACTGTTATTGCCTTGGCTGCTACAAAAGGCTGGAAATTGCAGCAGATGGATGTTAAGAATGCATTCCTCAATGGTGATTTAACAGAGGATGTATACATGGTTCAGCCGGAAGGGTATGAGCACCCTGATTTTCAGCATTATGTGTGCAGGCTGAAAAAGGCACTGTATGGGCTGAAGCAGGCTCCGAGAGCCTGGCATGCTAGGATCAGCAGTTACTTGCAGAGTCTTGGATTTGTTGTTGGCAGGGCTGATCACAGCCTGTTTACAAAGAAGACTGACAGTGGCTTGGTAGTGCTGGTCATATATGTTGATGACCTGATAATCATTGGAAATGATGACATGGGAATTTAGCATGCTATGAAGATGCTGAAATCTGAATTTGACATGAAAGATCTGGGAGATCTGAAGTATTTCTTGGGTATTGAGGTCGTACCAGCTAAAAATGGCTTATGGCTGATGCAGAAGCACTATGCCATGGAAATGCTTAAGAAGTATGGCATGGCTGAATGCAAACCACTGGATACACCTCTGGACCAGAATGTAAAGCTAGACATGAACACTGGGGCTGAAGTAGAAGATGTGACTATGTACAGGCAGATGGTTGGCAGTCTGATTTACTTAACCATCACTAGGCCTGACTTGAGCTATGCAGTAGGGTTGATAAGCCAGTTTATGCAAAAGCCGAGAAAGCCGCACTTGGATGCAGTTAGACGCATCATGAGGTATGTTAAGTCCACTGTAGACTATTGGCTGTTCTATGTCAGAGATAAGCCCTTGATACTGATTGGATACACAGATGCAGATTGGGCAGGATGCTCAACTGACAGACGATCTACCAGTGGCTATGCCTTTGGCTTTGGTAGCGGCATGATCAGTTGGAGCAGCAAGAAGCAACCTACGGTTGCTTTATCCAGTACTGAGGCAGAGTACAGGGGGGCTGCATTGGCAGCATGTGAGATTGCTTGGCTGCTCAAGCTTATGGCTGACTTGGATATTCAGGTTGATGCTCCAGTGAAATTGTTATGTGATAATCTGAGTAGTGTACTCCTGGCCATGAATCCAGTTTACCATGCCAGGACAAAACACATAGAGGTACACTACCACTTTATTCGTGAGATGGTCCTTGCAGGAAAGGTTGATCTTATGCATATGAGGACTGATGAGCAGGTAGCAGATATCTTTACCAAGTCTCTAGGTAAAGATAAGTTTTGTAGTTTTAGACAGCTACTTGGTGTGCAGATGCTGTCTTGAGCTTGAGGGGGAGTGTTAGAAGTCAAGCTCCCCGTGTAGTGTGTGACTGTCTTTATGTACTACCGACATGACAGCTAGTGTATAGCTGTCTCCTGCTTATGACTACATTAAATAAGTTGGTTAGCTAGTCGGTGACCTGAATATGGTTAGTCTGTCTAGTCAGCGGGTCACTTACTCTATGTTACTCTTGTATGTGTGTTTTACTCTATTATGGAATAATGAGAAGAAGGTGTGTGGAATCTGAATGGTTCAGTTAGTGCTCAACCCTGTCTCTCTCTCATCTGCTAACACATGTGTGTCTGTGTGTGTGAGACGTGTGGGTGTGTGTATGACTAAACACTTGTATGCACATGTAGTGTGTTGGCTTTAAACAAAGATGAGCCAATGGGAAGCATTGAGTGTACATGCAACTTGATATCACAATCAAACCCTTCTTAGAATCTACAAGGCTAGCCATAATATTATTTCACTGATTTGATGCTAACCACACCTAGCTAAAGCATTATATGCACTAAACTAGAGACTCAACTTATGATTATTTTGATATGACCAATGCATATATTATATTTAACTTTCCAATGGCATGCAATTCATGCTAGCTTAGTGGCCACTATGAGACACTGACCAATCGATTTGCTAGCAATCTTACTCAAAAATGCAATCAAAGGCTATCTTCTTTTATTAAAATATGCAATATAGGCAAGAAAATGCGATAACAAATAATGTGATCAGCAAAATAAAACCACATGTATAGGTAGTTGTAATTCAATCAAACCTTCAAGCATACCTATAAATCACATGAGGATATGGTTGACTACCCACCTCATTAGATAGGTGCATGCACATATGTGTGAGAGTCTATGTGAAAGGATAGCTATAGAAAGAGCGAGTATTACTATTTAACCAAAGCTAAAGTAGGACCAACTTTGACATTATGGATCTATGAATGTGTTAAAGAATGTGTGTATAAGAATGTGAGCAAGAAAGTAGATACATGGTTAAGTGTATGCATGTGTTTGTGTATGACTAAGAATGTATATGTGTGTGTCCATGATGTGTGTAATTGCATGTAGGAGGAGAAGGATAGTTGGTACGTGTGTTTTGTGGCAACATAAGTTTTGAATTAAAATATGAGGCAAAGTAGAAATATGTATGTGAGGGAATTAAGGTAAGATAATCAGTAACTATTATTGATTGTAACTTGTTAGAACACAAAGAGAGAGAGAGAGAGAGAGAGAGAGAGAGAGAGAGAGAGAGAGAGAGAGAGAGAGAGAGAGAGAGAGAGAGAGAGAGAGAGAGAGAGAGAGAGAGAGAGAGAGAGAGAGAGAGAGAGAGAGAGAGAGAGAGAGAGAGAGAGAGAGAGAGAGAGAGAGAGAGAGAGAGAGAGAGAGAGAGAGAGAGAGAGAGAGAGAGAGAGAGAGAGAGAGAGAGAGAGAGAGAGGACTATAAGGACATCCTTCTCCCTCCTATGTAAAACAAAATGGACATAAGACCAATTTCTTCTCTTAATTAAATCTAAATTCTTCCTTCTCATGGATTCAAACCCTTCCCCATATAATATGTTGGAATAATAGGGGATCATCATCTTTTGCTAACTTAAAACTTGACCCTTGTAGGGTCAAAGGGGTATCCCTCTCTTTGACTCACTTCCTACTTCTACTATGAATATATCATGCTAATAAGTTGAGGGATGTTCAATTCTTCGCTATCACTAAGCATGATGCTAATGCCTTGTATCTCTACCATTCTTGCATTTTTATGAGTGCTTAGACATTATATATTCCTTGGACATTAATGATGTTACTACAACCACTAGCTTTAGTAATCATGTTTGTTAATACATAGTGGCTCTTTGGTTTGTAGATCCCAATCCATCCTTTCACCAAGCTCACATATTCCACTAGGCTATTGCAATAGCCCAGCAAACCCACCAAGATAACAATTTTGTTCGTGGGGCTATCTAGACCTAGAAAAACCTCAATGGATAGAGGACCTCGATAGCATTTCTCACTTTTTCAACTTCTACTTGAGTCTCTTGAGGAGTGCATCCTTCTAATTGGGTGAAGAACTCTCTTATGGGATAAAATCACAAGAGTATCTTGTGCATTGAGTGGATTCCATTCTTTGCATAGGGAACCAAAGTGTGTGCATAGAGATTCCACTCTTTGCATAGGGATACTTAAAAAACAAGGAACTAAAGTGGGTGCAAATAAGATTGGGTTACTTATTCCACTGGGAGCAAGAGGTAATCCTTGATTGTGTGCTAGGCTTTATTCTTGTTTTTAAACAAATAGTGTCATATATCTTGAGTATTTGGTCCTCTCATCACGAGCTACAGTTATTGTAGATATGAAGCATTGGGTTAGATAAGAGAAATTAAATATGTGTAATCTTTTTTAAAGGGACTAAGATCCTAGCTTGGGCAATGTTAGTTTGTAATAGGGTTGTTGTTTGGTGCTATCTAGACTATGTTCTCCCTATGTAGGTAAAATTAGTTCATTAGCATTTGTTTGTTATTAGTTTAAATCTGTGCTTTAATGTCATGCTTATTGCTTGCAAGTTATGTACGCAAATTTCTTATAATTACTTACAAAAATTGAAATATAAGTACATGTGCACAATACATATACATATGTTTATGCACGTTCGTGTGGTGTAAAACCTATCAATGTTCAAAGTATTATTGCATGCTTACTTGTGTCTGTGCATATTCTTAATCTATAAAATCTATCAATATTTAGATGATCATTGTATATTTAATTTTATGTTTCTTAATTCTTTCATGTCACATGCATTATGTCTTCATTAAAAATAAATAGAAGATTTGAATAAAACCATGATACATTTGCAAAATGACAATTGATTACAATTTTTCACTTTATCACAAAAATAAGTAGTGTGCATATATAGCTATCAAAATGACAAAGTGGTAGCATTCACATGTGAGTATATGCATTTTATTTTTTATTGTTTTTTATTCCATGGATTGTTTCATGTATTACTTGTTTGTTTGTTTTTGTCCTATTTTACAAGAATTTGTTGTAACTTATAGCTAGTAACATTACATATTAGTGACCATTGATCACTTACTTGCTTGCTCCATGTGCATTGCAATATCCAAGAATATGAGGGCACCAATTTTCTAGATTTCAAAGACAGCTAATGCTTCTTCCTCTGACCAACATAATGCAAAGGTAGGTCCCAGCTACAAAAAGATGTCACCAAGGATAGAGTGACAATTTGTCAAAAACTTATTAGGTGGATATATGCATTAGGATTGTAATGTTGAGATATCGAGCTCCACTCGTGATACGCCAAGGTGACCATTGTGTATTTATGTCACCGACTTGTCAGTTGCAGACGCGGTTGGTACACCGCCCATGAATAATAGCTACATGATAGCTATCCTTATCTACTCTAGTTCGTGGCTCAGTTAGTATGCCACCTTAGTTAGTTGAGTTTGGTTTGAGACCCATATATAGGGTTCTTCTATTTCTTTGTACTTGAGTTCTTTTGGCTTACACAACTAAGAAGAGGAAAACTGTTTTCAGCCTCCACCCTTGTGTGTCATCCCCCATTGTGCAAGAAAGAAAGCTTCAAGCGAGACTCCTTCCTTCTCTCCCACAATCTTGACATGGTATCAGAGCCTTGTTCGTGGTAAGGAGCTCAAGAAAGCAAGCCAAGCTCGTGGTGTTCTGGTAAGAGGAGCAGTGTTGCTTTCATTTTCTGTTTTGGGAGCAGATCTCTGCAGGTAGCACAGCCGGAAAGTGCAGGAGTGCATTGTCTCAGGTTGAGACGCCCTTCGCGGTAAAGCAAGAGGGCAGTATATGCTGCGGGAGAGGCCTTTAGCCCTTGGCGACCTTGTTTTTTTGATTTGAGGCCATTTCGAGGCCTGTTTTGGAGGCGGAAGTTTTCTGCACACACTCAGGAAAAGGCTCAGTTTTATGCTGTACAGCCACTGTTCTACAGGTCGGTGAATAGTTACTGTAAAAATTGCACTGTATGCTTGTGCGTAGAGACATTGGGAGTTACAGAATCATCCCTGTTGCCTGTTGATGCAAAATCGTCACTAGGAAGTGACTGTGTGGTCAAATACCACTTTCGCCAGTTTTGCAGATTTTTCCTTGTGAGGGTGAAGCTGTGGTTTTTGCAGTGACAGAATTTTTTGCAGTCTTCTGTAATGGCATCTGATTCTCTTTCACAGATTGTCACTGAAAAGCTTGACAAGAACAACTTCCAAGCATGGAAGTTTAGAATGACGAATTTCCTTATGGGAAAAGGATATTGGGAATTTGTTGCAGGAAATGAAGAAGAACCAGTTCTTCCTGATGTTCCCAATCAACAGCAAATGCAGGCATTTAAAGCATGGCATGAGAGAGCCAGGAAAGTTATGTATTGGCTGTCTATCAGCATTTCAGACTCTATGATTGTGCATATTCAGGATGCCTGTACGCCAAAGGAGGCATGGGATACTTTGTCAAAAATGTATAGCACAAATACACAAGCCAGGAAAATGCAGCTCAAGCAAGAGTTGCACAATGTGCAAAGAGAAAATATGAGCATCAACGACTACCACATGAAGGTGAAGAAGATTGCAGATGCACTTGCTTCCATTGGGTCACCAGTGGAAGATGATGATTTAGTTTCTGTGACCTTGAATGGTCTAGGAAAGGATTATGCACAGTTTCGGACATCCATTTCAGTTCGTGAAAGATTTCCTGATTTTGAGGATCTGATTGCTCTTCTAATTTCTGAGGAGCAAAGAAATGGTGGTGCATCTTCTTCAGGAGGAACTTCAAAAGAAGCTGTCTTCTACTCAAATGCTGGAAGAGGTAGAGGCAGAGGTAGAGGAGGCCGATATGGAGGTCGTGGTAGAAATCAGAATATGCAGCAAACTCAAGAAAACCAGTCCTATGGAGGAGGACGTGGTAACTCTAGAGGCAGGGGGAGCCAAAGAGGTCGTGGTGGATGGCAAAGAGGCCAAAATGCAAACAGTAATGTTGAATGCTACTATTGTGGTAAAATGGGTCATATGGCTAAAGATTGCTATAAAAAGCAGAATGACATCATGAATGGAAAACTGCAACAAGGAAATTATGCATCCTCTAGTAGACAGGGTGATGTCAGAAATGAGCATCTGTTTATATTGCAGCACATGAATAATTCTGTGACAAGTGTAGAAGAAAGCAACGATGTATGGTATGTTGACTCAGGTGCATCAAACCATATGACAGGTCATGCAGAATGGATGGAGGATGCAAGGAAAATGGAAAAACCAGGATTTGTGGAGACTGGTGATGATATTGCACATCCTATTGTGCAGATTGGAAAAATTCCTTTGTCTATGCAGGATGGGAAAAAGAAATACCTGTCCGATGTATTTCATGTCCCGAATATCACCAAGAATTTGGTTTCTGTTGGTCAAATGGTTGAGTAGGGCTTGCAGGTCAGATTTAATCCTCATGGATGCTTTGTTGAGGATATGAAAAATAAAGGTCGCATGATAGCAAAAGGAAAGAAGAAGGGCAGAATGTTTACATTGGATGCAGACATGTCTGAATTGAGTGCAGCAATGTTTGCACATGGGACCGGTGTAGTTGCAGATATTGATATCTGGCATAAACGCATTGGTCATGTTAATGTACAGCGACTTAAATCAATGCAGTCCCAAAATATTGTTGCAGGTTTGCCGAAATTCAAGGTTGTAGAAATGCATAAGGTATGTGAAGCCTGTCAGTTTGGAAAACAGGCAAGGAAACCATTTCCTAGACATGTTCAAGAGAGTGAGAAGCCATTAGAATTAATCCACTCTGATGTGTGGACAACTAAAGCTGCATCTCTTGGAGGCTGTCATTATTTTGTCAGTTTTATTGATGACTATAGTAGAAAAGTTTGGGTGTATTTTATGAAAAAGAAAAATGAAGTTTTTGGGCATTTCAAAACTCTTAAAGCGATGGTTGAAAAAGAAACAGGCCTGTAGATAAAATGCCTAAGGTCAGATGGAGGGGGAGAGTACCTCTCAAATGAGTTTGCAAGGTTCCTGCAGGAGCATGGCATAAAGCAGCAATATTCATGCAGTCATACCCCACAACAAAATGGAATTGCAGAAAGAAAAAACAGGCATATTGGAGAGGTATCTCGTGCCATGCTCAATGAACAAGACTTGCCAGATTTTTATTGGGCTGAAGTAGTTGCTACAGCAGTCTACATAATGAACAGGACTCCCACTGCAGCAATACATGGAATGACTCCAGAGGAGAGGTATACTGGTAGGAAACCAGATATTTCTCATTTGAAAATTTTTGGTTGCATTGCCTATGTACATGTGCCAGATGAGTTGAGATCCAAGTTGGATCCAAAAGCTGAGAAGTGCATCTTTATTGGTTATTCTCTGCAGCAAAAAGGGTATAGATGCTATAACCCTTCTACTCGTAAGTTTACAGTGAGTAGAGATGTTGTTTTTGATGAGATGAGTAGCTGGTAGAAACCAGTAAATGTGATTGATGATGTAGATGCACAAAATGGTTATGCTGCACAAAATTCACAGCAGCAGTCACAAAATATTAGTGGACCTGGAGCGTCCTCTAGTAGTGGTTCACATTCTTCGCCATGGACAGGCAGATTGAGATCAGGAGAATCTTCTCAAAGTAATGCAGATAGTGGTATGCAGGTATCACGAAAAGGAAAAGAGAAGGTTGATCAGCCCATGTTTGATGTGAATGCAGGTCACTCTTATGTGGATGGTGAATCCAGTGGCTCAGAACAGAGCATTGATGATGAGTTGGGTATTCCTTCTATTGTTACACCTGGAGTAAGGAAGACCAGGGATGTTTTGAGAGCACCTGGGAGTGAACCTACTTTGCGCAGGTCTACGAGAGCTAGGTATCCTGTGGATAGGCTGAAATATGATGGATTTACAGCCATTCACTATGCATATATGGTTAAAGTGATACAGGAACCAAAACCCACTTCTTTTGAGGAAGCCATGGGAAAAGAAAAATGGGAGAAAGCCATGGATGAAGAAATGGATGCCTTGGAAGCAAATGCTACATGGGAATTGGTACCTTTGCCTAAAGGTAAAAATGCAATTGGCTGTAAGTGGGTTTATAAGGTGAAGCACAATGCAGATGGTTCTGTGAATAGATACAAGGCAAGATTAGTAGTCAAGGGGTATGCACAAACATATGGCATCGACTATGAAGAAAAATTCAGTCCGGTTGCAAGGATGGCAACCGTAAGAGCAGTCATTGCTATGGCTGCATCAAAGGGATGGTCTTTACATCAGATGGATGTAAAGAATGCCTTCTTGCATGGTGATTTGCAAGAAGAGGTCTATATGGAGCAGCCACCAGGTTATGTGCATGCTGTTCATCCTGAGTTTGTTTGCAGGTTGAAGAAAGCCTTGTATGGCTTGAAGCAAGCACCTAGAGCATGGTCTGACAAGATAGGACAGTATCTTGTCACTATTGGCTTTCAGATTTCCAAGGCAGATTTCTCACTTTATGTGAGAAAAACAGAGAAAGGTATTATGCTACTTGTCATTTATGTTGATGATTTGATTATGACAGGTGACAGTGATGAAGATATCCTTCATGTGAAAATGCTATTGAAGCAGAAGTTTGAGATGAAGGATTTGGGAGAGCTGCGCTATTTCTTGGGCATTGAGGTGATTAGATCACCAAGTGGGATACAGCTCTTGCAGAGGCAGTATGGATTGGACATGCTGTCCAAATATGGGATGACAGGCTGTAAGCCTATTTCAGTTCCTTTGGAGCAGAATGTGAAGCTGAGCACAGATGCAGGTGAGCTTCTAGAAGACCCTACTATGTACAGACGCATAGTAGGAAGTTTGATTTATATGACTATTACCAGGCCAGATTTGAGCTATGCTGTTGGATTGGTAAGTTAGTTTATGCAGGCTCCAAGGAAACCACATTTGGATGCGGCTAGACGCATACTCAGGTATGTGAAGTCCACATTGCATTATGGATTATTTTATGAGACTGGGGTTCAGATACAGTTGCATGGATACACTGATGCTGATTGGGCTGGTAGTATTTATGATAGACGATCTACCAGTGGATATGTGTTCTCTTTTGGGAGTGCTGCAGTCACTTGGAGCAGCAAGAAACAGTCTACAGTTGCCTTGTCGAGCACAGAGGTTGAGTACAGGGGTGCAGCAATGGCTGCATGTGAGGTAGCTTGGTTGCATAAGCTACTTTATGATATGCATTAGTCTACAGATGGGCCAGTTGTCATTTATTGTGACAACATGAGTAGTATACACTTGGCAAATAACCCAGTCTATCATGCTAGAACAAAGCACATTGAGGTGCATTATCACTATGTGAGAGAGAGGGTTTTACTAGGTCTTATTGATCTAGTTTATGTCAGCACAGAGGATCAGGTAGCTGACATATTCACGAAGGCATTGGGCGCAGAGAAGCTGCGCAAGTTCAGAGACCTGCTTGGTGTGCAGGAATTGGGATTGAGCTCGAGGGGGAGTGTTGAGATATCGAGCTCCACTCGTGATACGCCAGGGTGACCGTTGTGTATTTATGTCACCGACTTGTCAGTTGCAGACGCGGTTGGTACACCGCCCATGAATAATAGCTACATGATAGCTATCCTTATCTACTCTAGTTCGTGGCTCAGTTAGTATGCCACCTTAGTTAGTTGAGTTTGGTTTGAGACCCATATATAGGGTTCTTCTATTTCTTTGTACTTGAGTTCTTTTGGCTTACACAACTAAGAAGAGGAAAACTGTTTTCAGCCTCCACCCTTGTGTGTCTTCCCCCATTGTGCAAGCAAGAAAGCTTCAAGCGAGACTCCTTCCTTCTCTCCCACAATCTTGACATGTAATGTTTGCCATATCGTGAAGTCTAGTTATGCATCTTACATACCATGATAGTGTGAAGAAGTCCATGCGTATGTTTTAGCACCCAACTACCAAATAATCAGCCAAAGTCATCCGAGAGCACTATGAAAGCAAGAGGCCTTTCACTGCAATAGTCTCATGTACTAAGGTTGAGATGTTTGACTCGTATAGTGACCCATCAATCAAATGAAGTCCTCTCAATCTCAAACACCCCATGCTTTTAACTCTAAAGAGTCTCAAGTACAATATGATGGGATAACCTATAAGTCCAAGAACAAAGTAAGTGTTCATCAGGCCTCTCTCCACATTAGAGTTTTTGTGTAACATAATTAGAACTGCAAATGGCCTTCGCTAGGGCTATCTTGTTTTCTAGCTATAAAAGGACAATTGTGGATAATGATCAGTGAAAACATGCATAGAAGAAGATTGGGGAGTTTGGGATTGTGGCTTTTCTCCACCATCTTATCACTCCATACATCATGATGCTCTTGATAAGTTCCAATTTGAGGTAGAATGGGTTGAGAGGGTCACCTACAAAACTTGTATATGATTAGATGCACTATTGTTTCAAATGGATGGTCCAAATTTCAATGGCTACTATCAAATAAACATCATGTTAGTTTCACCAAGAGGGAAAGACATTCCTAAAAGCCATAGACAGGACAAGAAAAGTCAAATGAGGGGAGTACATTGCATAGTTTTTATGCAAGACTATTGAAGAGATAGGGCATCATCATGTGGTGCAAGTAGTTATGGATATTGCAAAGAATTGCAAAAATGCAACTAGACTTGTACATGAGTGTTATGCAAACTTATAATGGTTGTAATACTCACTTACTTAATCTAGTATTGAAAGGTTCACTAGCATGATTGCTAATTGCAGGAGACTTGTCATGTTTTTTCTCAAGAAAAGTCAAATACTTAACATTTACTAGGATCGAATGTAATGCATGCTAAAGCTTCTTGCAAAGACACAGTTTGCACCCCTTTTTATACTTTGGACTCCTTTCTTCGAAACAAGGGTGTTGTGATAGAGACATTCCCATCTATGGATATGTATGACTGAGAGGTTGAGAAAAGTATGCAAGTGAGAGATAAGGCCATAGAATTGCATTCTCATAGTCTAAGAAAGGACAAGTGGTAGCAGTTTGTGATTGATGTGTATACCATGTAATAATACCCATCATGTATGCCATAAGCAACATGGATGAAGGGGTGGAAAACATGGGAAAAGTATGGATGACATGGTGGATAGTGCAAGAGAGTTTAGAGTTTCTTGAGGAGATTAAAGACTCCATTGCAAAGCCATGGAAAAAACCATTCAAGGCATCTCGGAAAAAGGTGTTACTAAAGTATGTATAGAGGAGGTGGGTTGTAGCCCACACACCATTGCATAGTATCCATAACTATTAGATCCTAAGTATTGGGGCCTAGATTTGTGAAGTAATAGTGGGGTAGTGACAAATTTTCATAATGTGATAAATAGATTTGTGGTGCAATTGTCACGTATTGAAAAATTTCTATACCGTGATTAGCAAATTCTATGCAAAAGATGAGGTAGAATGCAAAGAATATGTCAAGCATATCTCTGGATTCATACTGAGAGAATATTCATTTTCAATTGCATCTATATAGGAGGTGGCCAAGGAGCAACTAGTGTGGAAGTGGTGGACCATGAAGGTAGGGGATACTTATCCACATTTGAGACCCCTTGTAGTGTGTGTACTAGTGCAATGCGCTAGCAACTCTAGCTCCAAACAAAAATGGAGTACATCTAGGTATATGCATAATATTATTCAAAATAGGTTGTTAGCAAAAAGGGCCAAGAAGTTGATATACATATATTTCAACGATAAGATCTTGCAGATTCTTGAGAGCAATGATTATAAGGAGGATATGCCCTTGTGGATTTACAACTATGATGATGTTTAGATAGAGGATCTACAAAATTAAGCATAATACAAATGGTTCTATTAGCAAGTATAAGGCTTGGTTAGTAGAGCAAAAGGCTATGCTCAAACATATGGCATAGATTATAAAGAGATATTTAGTACAATTTCTAGAATGGTAATTGTTAGATATATGATTGCTTTGGTAGTAGCCAAATGTTGGAGTTTGTATAAATAGATATAAAGAATGCTTTCTTGCATGGTGAACTGCAAGAAGATGTGTATATGGAGTAGCCAGCACAGGTTATGAGGATTTAGAGCATCTCACATATATGTACAGGTGAAAAAAGGCATTGTATGGACTGAAGCAAGTATCTAGAGCATGGTCTAACAATATCAAAGAGCATATTATCAACATTGGCTTTTATGTTTTTGATGTTGATCGCTCACTTTATGTGAGAAAGGAAGATGCAGTTTTGGTCACCATAGTCATCTATGTGGATGACTTTATTATAGGTGACAATAATAGTGGGATTCCTAAAGTTAAGGACCTTTTGAAGAATAAATTTGAGATGAAGGATTTGGGTGAGCTAAGGTATTTTGTTGGTATTGAGTCGATCAAATGTGATAATGGTATATGGATGTCCCAAAGGCAGTATGGCTTAGATATATTGTCCAAGTATGGTATGACAACATGTAAGCCTCTTTGAGTGCCATTGAAGAAAAATGTGAAGTCGAATGCTGATGTTGGGGATGAGATATAAGACTATCAAAAGGCTAGATTTGAGTTATGTTGTTGGCCTCATCATTTAGTTTATGTAGATGTTTAGAAAGCTTCATTTAGATGCAGCTAGATGCACATTGAGCTCAGCATGTGAAGTCCACTTTACATTATGGACTTTTTTATGAGGCATGTAAGCATATACATGTGTTGGATACATAGAGAATTGGGTTGGTAGCATGTCTGATAGAAGATCTACTAGAGAATTCATGTTTTCCATTAGTAGTACGACAATTACGTAGAGCAACAAAAAGCAACCTACATTTGTTGTATCAAGTACAAAGGCTGAGTACAAAGGTACTACTACAGCAACATGTAAGGTTGTATGGTTGCAAAAGTTATTAGGTGACTTGGATTGCAAGAAGATGGTCTAGTTGTGATTCATTATGACAACATGAGCAGCATACTGTTAGCCAATGTTCCACACTAGGACAAAATGCATCGAGGTGCATTACCACTTTGTGAGAGAGAAGATACTTGCATGAGAGATTGACTTGGTATATGTCAGCATGCAAGGTCGAATAGTTGACATTTTCACAAAGACATTGGGTGCAAAGAAGCTTCAAAATTTTCAAAGCTTACTTGGAGTTAAAGAGATACGATCGAGCTTAAGGGGGATTGTTGAGATTGCTAGCTCAACATGTGTGGATATTCATGATGGACCACCTCGTTAGGTGGGTCAACACATCTACACTTAGCACATTGGCGGTCATTATGATCCTCACATGGCCACTAACTTGACACTTATTATATTTGGTTTGTTGCACCTACCTACAACTAGTAGACTTATAACACCAGTCAATTAGTATAGTTAGTTATGCACTATTTAACTTAGCAGGCCACTTTCCTTTATATTGTATCTTATCTATACTTTATGTACATTGTATTGTGTGTAAAAAGAAGAAGAAGAAACTAGCGAAAAAATGTTTTGGCTTCCATCTCTCTTCTTGTGTTCTTAAGTGAGCTTCCCCTTGTGAGTATGGTGTGTGTTTGTTGGCACAACAACTCCAGCAAGTCCCCCCACCATGCAATTCATGAAAAATATCATTAATAAAACTGACTTATTATGTTTCTCCACCTATTGAAGGTGTATGGGATGATTCACATATATCCACATGAATGAGATCAAGGACTCATTTTTATCTATTTGTACTAGTGATCCATTATGTCTTTAATGAGACATTGCTAGCCTTTACACTCTACTTTGAAGCCTTTTTAAGTCATCATTCCAACTAAGAGTAGGTAGTATGGTCAATGAGGATACCAAGAGAACGTCTCTAAGTGTCATTATTAGCCTTGTATTGAGTTGGAAATGTATGTGTTCTTTATTTGCAATAGCATTAGAATTATTATCTACACTATAAATATTACCATTGTGAGTAGAATTCAATTGAGAGGAATATTCAATATGAGAAGTCATGTGGGAGCTTACCCCACTATCAATCGGATATGGTTGTTTTTGATACCAAAGTCTACATTATTGACTTGTGTAGTATCCTCAATTGAGAGTAGAGAGTTGTCTTGAGAGAAGCATTGAGAGCTTACTTCTCTATCAACAAAGTTAGTTGATTTTCCTTTCCAATCAACTTGCTTCCTCTTGTAATCCTTCTCAAAATATCCATATTTAAATAGTAATGATATTGAGTTCAATTATGATAATCTCTAGCCCTATCTCTTTCTCTACATCTAGAAAAATGGCCTCCTCTTCCATAAGAAGACTTATTACCTTCTTGATATAGTTGATTATTGTTGTGGCTAGGCTGCTTTGAGTGGTGTCTTCCTCTTCCTTGACACTCTCTCTTTGTGTGGGTCAGCTCAACTCTCAAGGTTATTTATCTTGATGTACTTTGCTATTCATGTACGCTCTCCAAGGTCTCATGCTTTCTTAGGAGTTGTCACATCCAATCCAGTAACCTCATCTTCTTTTGGTCTCTATATTGAGACCAACTCCCAAAAATCTTGAAAGAATAGGAGTAACTCTATCTTCAATTTCTAAGTGACATTATTGGTGCCATTGAGATTTTCAGCTCCCTCCAAATGTAGTATGTGTGGATTACAGGTGCCATTTCCAACTTCAAGAAAACAATTTAGCAAATTAGGATTTTCACATAGACAAGGCTCACACAAGGCAAGATTCTAAAAGAGCCTGCTCTGATACCATGAGAAAATTTGGTGATGAAGAGAAAATGAGATACAATAACAACCTGCAATACAATGTCAATATAGAGGAAACAACATTAGACTTTATTCAAGAGAGAAAGCATAGCTATGGCTACTAAGTACAAGTAATGAGCTCATCTCCAAACCCAAAACTAACACTAAGGGTCATGTTTAGTTCATATACTAGAGTATCAAATATGCTAACATAGTCATTACTAGAAGTGGCTTAAAAAATCTTTAATGATTAAGAGAGAAACACTAGTTTTGAACATGGAAAAATCATAATAGAATTTTGCCCATGGGAAATGCTTATTCATCTAGTGGTCTAATGTGTAAAAAGAAAGTATGGCAAATTTTTTGAAGCAATACAAAAGAGTCATATAATTTTTCTCAAGGAGAAAAACTTGTTCAATTTTTGAAGCAATACATAAGAGTTTTTTTTTTCTATTCACCACTTCTTCCATATTATTTTGTAACTTTAGTTGGTCAGTCTAACTAGCTAAAAGAGGGTGAAGATTGATCAATCCATTGCACTACTTCAAGGAACAGTGATGTACTTATCTAATGCTTCAATCCAATCTTCAATATCTTTCTCAATTTTTGACTCTTCACCTTGAAGGATGGAGGTTTCTTAAGTATAGCTTAAGTTTTGGATAAACATCATAAAGCATAGCTCCTTTAAAACGATTGTGGAATTATCGAAAGTGTCAAACAAGTGAAAAAAAATGACGAGTTTAAATAGAGAAAGACAAGTAGATGACTTGCGTTTTTTAAAAATGGCTGGAGTTTAAGTAGAGAAAGACAAGTAGATGCAAAAAAAAAAAAAAAAAACTCAAGGCTATCAAGGCTCAATTGGCCTAAGGTATACTATCTTTTAAAGACATTAAGTGTAAAAAAGTGAAGACAAGTGGGTTCAACATCTAAAGAAAACTGTAAATTTCATGTCCACAATTGTGGTTAACTCAAATGGCAATGAGGAAGAGAATGTGGAGCTATAATCTTGATTCCTTGGGAGGACTAAAATCACTTACTTACATGCTAAATGAAATGTGGGGACTCTTAGTCCCCTAAATAGAATCCTTAGATTGTGATCCCTAGTGATATAAGAAAACAAAGTGGGGCATCATACAAAAGTTGCTTGTAGCACAACTTAGTTCTCATCTAGACTTTCATAGGTATGATAAGCAATCCTTGTTAAAGTTTGCAAGTTCACACCATGTCAAAGGTGTGAATATTTCTCTTTGGTTTAGCACACATATAACTGCTAATTAGCATATAGGACATCAAGCAAGTCACTATTATTAGCATAGAAGATAGCAAATAGGTCATTGCTAATTAACATATAAGAGAGCAAACAAGTCACAAGTCACTACTAATACAGGGTAGCATTCATGCAACTGCTAATTAGCACACAAGGCATCACACATGTTACTACTAATTAGCATACAACAACCTACTAATTAGCATTTAACTCTTTATCCATGGGATGAAGTCACAATGGTGACATGGCATACAACATATGACTTAAGTCATATATTTGACATTTTTTTACACCTTTTGGTTGTAGAAAAATTCAGAGAAAAAAAGTATTCTTAAATCAAGGAAGGAGAAAATTTATGATTACCACTTTGGCTATGAATAATATTGTAGAGTGAATATCTCTCAATCCAACTATTAACTTTTAGAGAAATAGAAAGATAAAATGTTCTTCTATATATGTATTACAACTTGAACATTGGGATCATCTAGATTTGATCTCTATAATATTTTATGCATCCATAAAGTTAGCTAGTCATATAACTATGGAAATTTAGACTGCACCTACCTACCTATTTTGGGAGTTGAATAATTGACATGAACTGTGAAGAAAAATTGTTTCCCATATTATGAAGCATACATCCTAGATTGGCTCCAATTAGAGACATATATAGATTGTTCTAAGTAACTAGATTGTAGTCGTGCATAGTTTTACACTATGAGAGTGATAGTATACATAGGATACCGGAAAGGTGTACTACTAAGAGTATAGAGTGGTGCTGAGTATAGCCCACACTCTTAACATTGCATGCATTGTAATATCAAATTTGGTTGAGTGGATGATTGAGTTGGCATTAACAAGTGGACACAATACAATGTATTAGTTCTAACCATTTTCCTATCTAAAGAGGCACCAACTAATGCAAACTCATCTAGCTTTTCTATGTATATCTCTTCCTCCAATAGATTACATTGTGACAATCTAATTGTTGTAATCTTTTATCACCTCTATATTTTATTCCTATCCTCTACATTGGTCACTCACTACCTCTCTCTACCTCACTCTTATCCACAAGCTACTACACCAAAAACTGTATCTTTTGATGATCCTTGAGCTTTCGACTCATTCAAATCCTTTTTCCTTCTCCTTTCTCTTTTGCAAATGAGCCTTTTGAACCTCATCATATTCCATATTTTCCACCTTGGGAGCCTTGAGAGGCTTCACCTTGTCACCCTGTTAGTTCAAACATCTTGACTATTGGGTATGCTTGGAATTGCTCAAAGGTAAAGAAGATATACTGCCCACCCACATAATAGGTGGACTTGGTTACTTCCGTGCCACATGTGTGGTCACATGGACAACAAGCCTTATTCTTTGCATTTGTGCCTATCTCAATAAGCTACTTCTTTGCATCAACAGCTACCTCACAACATTGCCTATCCAAGGAAGATACTCAAGTTTTTTTAAAGAGCTCCATTAAAGCTTCAAAAAAGAATATTGTGTGATCTTTTTTTAGTCTTAATCATATTAATATACTAACTGTCAAAGAGAGAACTAGAGAGAGAGAGAAAGAGAGAGAGAAGACTGTAGAAGCGAGAGAAAGAGAGTGATGAGGAGAGAGAAAGATTAGAATTGGAGAGAGAAAGACAAGATAGAGAAAGAAGCCATAGAAGCTGTGAGCAAGATGGGAGAGAAGGACAGTAATTGTATTAATGTGTCAAAAGATATGAAAATTTACATGTCCTCTCCTTTTATACCAATGTCAGTGTGACATGGCATAACATCAATATTATTTTTACCAATATTACATGTCATGTCACATTGACATTGAAGAGTACTTTAAGCCCATGTAGATAGCTTAATTCTAAAAATTAGGCATAATAAAAACTGTTCTAAAACAACATGTTGTCCTAATCATGTCTGCACCAAAACTAGCTCCATAATCAATAGCCTTTAACCACTAATGTATCCCTTAAGAAAGGAAACTCATCCAATATAGAATCAAGCCTCCAAGAAGCTTCCTTAGGTGGTAAACCTCTCCATTTGATCAAATATTCCATGATAGAGCAAGATCGAAGCTTCTTCTCATGCTAACCTATAACAACCTCTGGGATGTACTAAATAAGACATTCTTCATCAATGGGTGGCAGCTCATCAATTATATCCATTGGATCACCATAGAAAGTCTTGAGCTGACTAACATGAAAGACATTATGAATCTTTGTGGAAGAAGGGAGCTCTAATCTGCATGCCAAGTCTCCAATGCGCTTTAGAATCCTGTAGGGGATATAAAACCTGTGAGCAAGCTTATTACTAGATCCATCTTTTAATGTAGAGTACCTAGACTTGGGCACCTTCAATAAGACCAGCTCTCCTTCTTGGAACTCTAAAGGCCGCCTCTTTTCATCAGCATACATCTTCATTTGGTCTTGAGCTTTCCTAAGATTCATCTTACATTGTTGAAGAAGGATTTGCATTCTTTCCAACTCTTCCTTCCCATGAGGGTTGATCCTTTCATTAAAGATGACTGTGGGTAAGGGCACCTTGTAGCCATACAGAGCCTCAAAGGGTGAAACTCCAATACTAGCATGGGTAGAGTTGTTGTAAGAAAAATCAACCAAATGTAACCAAGAATCATATGAAGTTTGAACATCATAGCAGAAATGGCGAAGATAAGTCTCCAATCATTTATTAACTCTTTATGTCTGTCCATCAGTTTGTGGATGATAGGCCGTAGATGGAGGCAATTTAGTGTCCATAGATGTAAATACCACCTTCCAAAAGTTACTCATAAACTTTGAGTCTCTATCATGAACAATCACCTACAGTAATCCATGTAGTCTAAAAATCTACTCCATAAACTGATTGGCCACTTGAGAGGCAATAAACTGGATATTGGTTGGAGTAAAATGGGTTGCCTTGGTGAGTCTATCTACCACCACATATATACTATTCCATCCCTTCTTGATAGTAGGCAAGCTAGTAATGAAATTCATAGTAATGTGAGTCCATTTACCTATAGGAATAGGTAATGGCTGTAACAAACCTTCTAGCTTATGGGTGGTGTCCTTATTCTACTGACAAGGCACACTTCATGACAACCTTGACATCTTTCCACAGTCATTTCCAATAGAAGCTTTTACTGATCCTGTCATAGGTCTTGAAAACTCATAGATGTCCAGCTAAAGGCGAATAATGTAGTTCCTCCATAATTTTTTGTGTAAAAGAAGAGGTAGAAGGAATGACAATCTTGCCTTTCAACCAAATAAGGCCATTTTTAAACTGATAATGCAAGTTTTCTTCCATAAGACCTTGCTATAATTTCTAAAAAATATGGCTGAATTCTTCATCCAAAAGATAAGCCTCTTGTAGTTCTTCAATCCAATCATTATGCAATTCAGTCATAGCTAAAACTTTGCAAGCCCACATATGAGAAAGAGAATCAATCACTATATTGTCTTCGCCCCTCGTATGAGTGATGTCAAAATCATAATTCTATAATGTAGCTACCCACAGATGCTGCTTAGAAGTAAGATTGGACTGAGTAAGAAAATACTTAAGAAGTCTATGATCACTCTGGACTTTGAATCGGCTGCCATACAAGTAATGGTGCCATTTCTTAATTGCATGAAAGATAGCCAACATCTCCTGGTCATAAACATTCATGGCCATTTCTTTATCTGTAAGCTTACAGATCTCAAAGGCAATCACTCCATGCTCTTGTAACAAAACAGCCCCAATGCCACAGTCAATAGCATCACACTGTATAGTAAATTCTTAGAAGAAGTCCGATCATACTAAGATAGGAGCAGAGGTAAGGAGTCCCTTTAACTGATTGAAGCTACTATCTGCAACAAGAGCATCCCAAAAGAAAGCCTCCTTCTTCAACCTGTCAGTCAAAGGAGCTACAATAGCCGCATAATGCTTGATGAATCGATGATCGAATGAAGATAGACCAAGGAATCCTTTAAGAGAGGTAGTAGTAGTGGGTGTTGGCCAATCTTTTATACACTGCACCTTCTTGGGATCAGCTTGAATCCCTTTTTCACTGACAATATATCCCAAGTATTCCACTTTAGTCTGCATGAAAGAACATTTATTCTCCTTAGCAAAAAGTATGTGATGTCTCAATACATCAAAAACCCTCCTTATATGTGCTAAGTGATCTTGTAAAGTCGTACTGTAGATCAGAATGTCATCAAAGAACACCAAGACAAAATGAAAGAGGAAAGACTGTAAAATCTTATTCATCAGGCTCTAGAAGGTAGTTGGAGCATTTGTAAGCCCAAATGGCATCACTAAGAAATGATAGAGCCCTTGATCAGTCCTGAAAGCATTCTTGACTTCATCACCCTCTCGCACGCGAATCTGATGATACTCTGACCTCAAATCAATCTTCGTAAAGAATAGAGCCCCCTTGAGCTCATCAAGTAAATCATCAATCATGGGTATCAGATACCTATTCTTCACTGTGATCTTATTAAGGTCCCTGTAGTCAATGCACATTCTGAAAGATCCATCTTTCTTTTTTACTAACAAAACTGGAGATGCATAAGGTGAAGAACTTGATTCAATGAATCCCATCTCAAGAAATTCATTGATTTACTTGGCTACTTCCTCTCGTTCACACTTAGATAATCTGTAAGGTGGCTTATTGATTGTCTTTGAGTTGGGCTCCAAATCAATAGGGTGATCTACTGCTCTCTTGGGAGGCAATGAAGTAGGCACTTCAAATAAATCCCTATACTCCTCATGAAGAGTTGTCAAGGCTGGATGGTTTGCTAAATTATTGGGTTGATCTTGCATCTCTTTATTCAAATATAAAACAAATATTTGTGAATGCCTCTTGTACTCCCTTTTGAGTTGTTGAATTGTAATAAGCTGAAAATTTGATCTACTAGGAATTCCCTGTAAATGGATGAGCTTTCCATTGAGAATAAACTCCATATACAACTGTGAGAAATCCATAGTGATCTTGCCTAATGTCATCAACCAATCACAACCGAGTACAATGTCTATAGGCCCCATTTCCAAATTAATCAGGTTTACTTTTGCTTCAAAATTTTCAGCCAGTTGTAAAGAAACCTGTGGGCATATCTGTGTGCTGATTTCTTCTTCACCATTGGCCACTTGAGCTCTAATGGGCTGCTGTAAATATGTGGGAATACAATTCATCTTGTCCATAATGGACTTATTCACAAAACTATGGGTACTGCCACTATCTATCAGAATGAACACAGCCTTTCCATGAATGTTACCCGTCATATGGAGTGTATTAGGGTTCTTAGAACCTGTCCAAGAATCCATGGAAATAGAACAACTAGTGGTAGCAAGTGATTCATGACAAGTCCCACCTAGATCAAAAGGAACACTTCCACATGGATCAAACGGAAAAGAGTCGGCTAGATCATAGAAATACTCTTGCCCAACTTCTTCCTCAAGATCTTCATTTTCAACATTAAGTGTAATTGCATTAGCTTCATCCATCTCATCTTCAAGATCCTCAAAGAGTAACATACTCTAAAGCTTGGGTTTGACATTTTTATATGCACACTTTAAGGCATGATCATGTGTATACTTTTCCCCACACTTGAAACATAAGCCTTTCTCCTTTCTTTATTTGTAAAGATCCATAGGAATAGACTTAGGATTCATGTTGACTGAAATGGATTTAGGCTTGCTGTCCCCTTACTTGAAGTCAACTCTAGGACTGTCTACTGTCCTGAAATTACTTTGAGGTCTAGAAGCATTGAATGGTGGATAAGTTGGCATCCTTAAGCTCCCATTTGACACATGATTGCTACCATAAGTGTTACCAACTTGCCCCTGTTTAAAAACAGTCCTTGGCTGTCCAAAACCAGGCTAAAATGAAGATTCTCTTCTATATTTTCTTTCGTAGCGCTCCGTAAGCTCAATAGCCTTAAAGAGAGAAGTAGGGTTTTGTGCCATGATATCAGTTGATAAAGATGGCTCTAAACCATACATGTACTTGTGGAGCTTAGCCTCATCACTGATGCTTTCTACATACATGGTTAGGTTGAGAAATTGGTTAGTATACTCTCTTACACTTAGGCCTCTTTGTTTCAAACCATACTATCTTCGTGCCAATTTCTATTTTTCAAGAGGGGAGACATATACTTCAGCTATAAGTGCCTTGAAAGCTTCCCAATTCTCTACAAGTATGTTTTCCCTTTTTATATACCTCCACCAAGTATGGGCAAATCCCTCCAAATGCAAAGAAGTAAAATGAATCTTCATGTCATGAGTTTTGGGGAATATGTCAAAGTAAGATTCCATCTTAGAGGTCCACTCCTCTAAATCAGATGGTGAAGATGACTGTCCATTAAACTTGGCTAAAATGATCTTGTCATTTAGCTCTCTTTCATGGAATGGTTGCTGTTCAAAAATTGATTGATCATGAGTACCATGCATTGAACCCCCAAATTGAGATGGAAATCTCCCCATAGGTGGCTGAGAACCACTACACAATCTTCCCGTTGGTAGATGACCCCTAAGAAGTTGAGTATTCATCCCAAAATCTTGAGAGTTGGCTCCATTCAAACTACCCAAATAGTCATCATGACTTTATGAAGTCTGACCTACTTCATATTGGCTATTTGGAATGCCTCTTCGTCCAATAATTCCATGACCATGACCATTTTGGTTAGATGGCTGAAATGGGATTGAAGGCTCACTGTTTGAATAGGCTTTTTCCTTGGCTTCTTTAGATCCCATTTGCATCTACATCCATCGGGAGAATTGAGCCATAATTTGAGCATTATATTCCACCAACTTGTCAATAGAAGCCTTTGTTTGAGTCGTTGAATCTACTAACTTCTCAATGGAAGCTTCATTTGATCAGTAGACAAAACCATTTGCTCCATTCTTGATAGTAGGGCCTCATGACGTTCTCTATGCCCTTGTTCATGTATGCACAAGGTATCATTAAGTATAATAATTTTCCCTTGTTGTTGAGGATCTTCAAGGCTCTCTTGAGGTACATTATCCAACATGGAATCTCTGATTTGTTGAGCATAATCATCCTGGACCTTATTTTTACCCTTATACCCTGCCATAATAGTGTTCATGTAGTACCCCCATCAAAAAAATGGCTATAAATTTTTCTAGGGAACTCCGATTTCAAATTTTTTTTGTTCAAATCAAAGCCAAGAATGCCCTCTTCGAGATGAGCTATAGCATGCTATAACAAATTTAGGACAGAAAATTCTGCAACTCAATCTCTGAGTCTGAACTGTCCAGGCCTGCACCCTGTTTTGACCTGTAAATGCCATGTTTTGACCATGTAAGGTAAAATAGTAACCCTAAATGGTTACCAAACCCTATAGAAGGTTGAGTAGAACCTGTGGGTACCCCTGTAGTACTTGCACATGTACTTCAGTAATGAAAGGTGTACATGTAACAACTTGTAAATGCCCTGTAGTGCCCTGTAAAATCCATGTTTTACCTTGTTTTGATCCTGATTTGTACTTGTGTGAGGGATAAAATGGCATGATAGGCTCCCTACACGGGCTCCGAATCACTGAGAGGTGGGCAAAGTTCCCCCCGAGTCGGTTGGTTGCATCCCTTCGGGATCTTTGATAGTGAGGGAGGGGGAGGGTCGCCTCTCTTTTGTCCCACTATCTCCCCTGGCATCCACCTTTTTCCTCGGTGGGTATATCAACATGGCAATGGCATTCTATTCTAATCAACCAGTATGAAATGCATTGCTGAAATATTCATTCAGCCCTTTTCATCAGATGCAATTGAATGAAATTTGGAAATTTTGGATAAGGAAAGGGTCTTACCAATGCAATTTAGTGACTTACTGATTGCTTTAGTACTTACCCCTTTTACAATATTTTAGCTTGGGAAAAAGAATTCAACCAAACAAGTCAAGGTTATGCATCAAACTTGGCAAATGATATCTATGATGAGGTTATGATTGAATCAATACTGAAATTCAATGGAATAGGCTAAGATTAATGGGAAATAACACTAATCTCTGATCTATTGATCAATTCAGAGAATTAATTGATCAATAATCTCTCATCAACAAGTGAAAAAGCATTAGCAAGTAGATTATTGAGAGATTACAGAGATTAAGCGAGAGAAATACCTTGATTAAGCTTGAAGAAAATGATAAATGTCAGGTCCAATTCCATTGATGGAAAAATTCTTCAAAATCCATCATAAATCCACCATGAAGTTTGAAATATCCACTAAATCAGTCCATATGAGCTCAATATGCTCAAATCCGTGAAGAATCAATGGCCTGGGCTTGCTTGAACACTTGAATACCAAAGATTCAAGCCTCTTGAAGAAAAGCCCCAAAATAAACCTTCAATATGAGCTTCAAAGTCCTCCACGGGCTGAAATCTTTGTAGTTTGTTGAAGAATCCTCACTGAGATGATGCCACAGGCTAAATTGATGAAGAATCCTAAAGAAATTGTTGAAGAATGAGAGCTTGGGCTGAAGCTTTCATGGCTGCCCATGGAGTGTTCATGTAGGGTTTCAAGAGAGAGAAAGGATGAAGAATATAGCCCCATTTTGGAGTCTGCACATCAGAGAGTTGAAGTAATCAATGGCAAAGACCATTGAGAAGCATCAGTGCTGGAGATTGGCTGAAGATTAGTGAGAAATAGGCTAAAAACAATCAGCACAAATTTTGGGCTGTTGTCCTACACACGTGGCTGATCCTCTAGTCAAGAAAATTGTATGCAACCTATAGCATTTGATGCCTAGAAGGCCATTATGCAAGCCATTGTTGAAGGAGAGAAAGGATCAATGAATAAAGAGAAGATCTCATCTGAAGAACTCCATGGAAGCTTGGCCAAAGCTTGGAGAAAGAGAAACGGAAGACCTCTTTTGAAAAGTAACCACAGTTAACCCCAAACTAAGCCCGGTTAACTCTCCTTTACCCTAGTTACATCTAGTTTTGCATGAAATTTAATGAGACGACCTGCTACTTTAGCCATCCTCCTCCATATCTAACCTTGAAGATCTCTAGATGTAGTCTCTTACCAACTGTAGATGGTCTACAACACTCCACTAGTCACTGTCTTTACCAAGTACTTGTCTGAAATTGATTTTTGATGGAGAAAATAGGACTGAAAATAGAAGGAAAAATGGATCAAAGACCAATGCTCTGATACCACTTGTCACACAGAGAACTAGAGAGAGAGAAGACTGCAGAAGAGAGAGAAAGACTACATGAAGAGAGAGAAAGAGATTGACGAGGAGAGAGAAATACTAGAATTGGAGAGAGAAAGATAGAAAAGAGAAAGAAGCCATAGAAGTTGTAAGCAAGATGGGAGAGAAGGATAGTAATTGTATTTATGTGTCAAAAGATATGAAAAATTACATGTCCTCTCCTTTTATACCAATGTCAATGTGACATGGCATAGCATCAATATTATTTTTACACTAAATCCTTATTCCCAGCTTCTTACACTAACAAGGCCCTTCTTCTATATTTATCACATGAGTGATGTTATTCACTTGTAGGACACATCCCTTTGGCAATGTGGCCCATCAAGAATAAGTGTTTAAAAAAATTTTATTTAAAATTTAAAAATAAGGAGAATGTAGCATACTACATTCAGAGGATTTAGTATATGCAAATCATTATTGTGTACATTTAAGGTCTACTTTGAAAACCCCTTGTTTGTGAACTTTTCATGAATGAAATATACTTTTTTTAAATTTAACTTGTGAATACCCAATTAGATGATACCATTCTACATGTAAAAATGGCCCAAGAAAACCCCTTATTTATGAACTTTTCATGAATGAAACATGCTATTTTTCTATTCACCTTGTGAATATCGAATGAGATACCTTCAAAGTGCGAAAAAAATTCCAAAAAAATTATTTCAAAAATCGTTTCTCTTGAAACCATGTGATACATATTTTTGAGTGACCCCCTATGGTGCACACTGCTAGGTAGGAGATACTGGGGTGATGGAGAACTTTCTATCTAATCACAATATAATAGAATATCAAAAGTTTTTCTATCACATGCAAGAGACAAAGTAAAGGTATAGAGAGAAGATGTTGAGTTTCTTTGAAGAATTTCAAACCTAAGAGAGCCTTGATAGCTCAAAAGTGGCCCAAACTTGCAACATAGAGACATGCATACATATACCATAGGACTCCATGATTTAGTATTTGGTAGTTTTGTATTTACATTTTTTTACAACTCCAGAGATGCCCAAGCCTACATCTTGGGGATATATATATAAGTACTAAAAGTCTTTGCTATTTGATGGTTTGGCTTTTACTCAAGCCCTTCGAATTTGTACTAGCATATGGTTTGATTCATGAAAGTTTTATGTATAAGATGGAAAAGGGATATTGATTAATTTTCTTGTAGAATGCAAGGAAGAAAATGAATATAGATATATCAAATGAAACAACACCTAGACAAGGCAATGCTAAATAATATCCCATGTTCTTAGACTACCCATAGAAGGAGAGTACACCCCACAGGAGAAAGCACTCCACATCAAATAATCAAATATTATCGAAGGGAAAGAAGAATAAGCATAGAAATCTATGGTTAGTTGTCACTACTATGTGAACCATGTATGTGATATCCCTTGATGGTGTAACACCTCTATCACTTATAAGCCAATCATAGCCATGTGTTGCCACATCAAAGTAAAGCTAGTACTACTAAAGACAAACTTCCAATAGGGCATAGAATGAAACCAATATGGTTGGATAGTCCCAACACCTAGAAGTTTACATGAAATTGTTTGTGCTTTCTACATTGTGTGATTAGTTATAATCATCGATTAGTGATAATATCTCACTAATTGTTGCTTGTATAATATAATGGACAAGAGCAATGATAGTTGTGTACAATTCAAGGTAATCACTTTGTTTGCTTATCATGTTATCACTTTTTTATTTTCATCCACTTGAATTACGAATGTGCCGCCATAATAGTTTAGTCTAGTGTGATTGCCAATAATTGCTTTCTAATAAATCATTTTGCTATGTGACATAAGAGAGCAAAATCATATAGATAGGACTACTCGAGTCAAGAATACATGACTATTGGTGTGAGGCCATGTCAATTATGGTATTGCACCTACTATTGACCCACTTATAGTACAAGATAGAATCACTTTCTTGTCTTGATATCCTTTATCTAGTCTTCTTAAATTATGCATGTTCTTTTATAATACTTGATTCTAGAATATGGTAGCACTTTTTATGGGGGGTTTCCAAATTACATATAAATGGACCTTTTTTTAGTCTTCTTAAATTATGCATGTTCTTTTACAATACTTGACTCTAGAAAACAATATAAATTTTTACAGGGTTTTCAAATTGCATGTAAATGAAAAATCTTATAAAAGAACATTTGTAGAGTTCTAAAGGAAGTGATAATAGCTTCTATCACCTTCTCATATTTACGTATTGGCAATCATTTCATTGCATGCTTTTCAATTTACTAGCAAATGGAAGAAATGAAGACAATAGAAATTTCAATATAAGGTGAGTGTTTGACACACATAAGTAAGTTGGATGGCAATGAAAACTTACATATTTGTGCACAAGCTACTAATTGATGTTGAAAGACCATAGTTTGTGCAAGTTATCTATTATTTCATCTTTGATACACACAAAATGTGTTTTTCACAAGTGCAAAAAAAGATAAGAAGAGGTTAGTTATGTGCAAGGAGAAAATGGTGGAAGCCAAAACAAGGAAACAACCATCAACTTGTAACTAACAAGGACTAAAGTATCATAAAATAATCACTATGTATCAATAATAGTTTGCATGCACTAATATTATGATATATTTATGATTTAACACCACATCATGAAGTTTTTTCGGTGCATAGACAAATAAGAAGTACATCACACAATGGTTACACAATGTGAGGAGAAGATTGAGAGCCACTGTCAACTTATAAATATCAATGATTATAGCATCATGGAACAATCACCAAATATTAACGTTCTCCAAGCACTAATATCATGATTTGTTTATGTGGATTCAAGCATCCACATCAAGCAGCATCATTGGGATGGATGTGATGGCATCCCCTAATGTCTTGGATGTGGTGGCATGTGCCAAAGTCGATACATCCCCTAAACAAGCAATGGAAAAGTTAGAATGGCACATTATCCTCTCTGACCCATTTGAAGGAGGGAACACGTTGAATATTCATCACTCAAGAATGTGGACCATATAATCAATTGACAGAGGTATTAGATTATATCAACCAAGATAAGTGGTTCAAAATTCACCATAACTATAGGGATACTAGATGTAATGTAATGGTAGTTTGAATGCTTAGTGACAACATAGTGTTTGGGATGGTTCTAAGTTATTCCTTCCTAGAACTCTCATACAAATGTAAAGTCTTTTGATGCAATGTAAGTGGGTAATTGTCCTCTCAAAGATGAAGGATTGGTTGTGATCATTGCCACCATGTCATCCATGGTGGGATTCATCATGCAATTTGTGGATATATGTGTATGGAATCATGGAATAAAACTTGGTTGATACACAAGTACTATAAGATCCTAATATATAAATAATAAGAGAGATATAACCATGATTAGTTTATACTTATAATAATCTTATAAATGGAACCTACGATATTATTACTTTTATGCTATCCTTTTTCAACCTAGTCAGTATACATACTCAAAGTAGTCACATTTCATTCATGTATGTGTATGCACGATTGAATGATACATACAAGGGCACCATCCCCGTAGATCTCATGAAGGATAAGGTTAGTACTACTAATTGGGTGCTTGACAAACGTAGTAACCGTATGTGTAATACAATTTTTTTCTTTTTCATTTACAAGTAATGGTGCCCTCGGTATGATACTATGGATTATATAGGTGGCTTAAAATGCAATGATGCTTTTTGGTGGCACTTGTTGCGAACATACATACATCAATGCAACATGATAATAGATTACAAGATACGATCTGTAAATCTTGTTGTAGCATTAGCGTAAGAAGGATGGACTGTCCTATGCTTGCTTCAATCTTAGCTCAAGAGAAATTTTCTTGAGTCACAAAGCCTAGTACGAAATATTATTTATTAATAGTGATACAATATGTTCATTTGTTTATGATTGTAGATATCTAACTTCATTATTTTCTTGTTTATCCATAGCCACCCCCAGTTTCTAGGAAGTTCATAATGTTTGACTTCAATGAGGAGCTTTTTACCTAGGTGGCCAAGGCAAAGAGGGTCATTGGTATCACTTCCTTGAAACTGAATAAATATTGGGTCCTCTAAGTCCAATGTTGGCAAAGTTCTTAAGCGAGCTACATTTTCTATTCGATACTA
Source organism: Lygodium microphyllum (assembly GCF_053477565.2). Taxonomy (NCBI): domain Eukaryota; kingdom Viridiplantae; phylum Streptophyta; class Polypodiopsida; order Schizaeales; family Lygodiaceae; genus Lygodium; species Lygodium microphyllum. The sequence continues at coordinate 23,565,852 of NC_141160.1, read as the reverse complement.
CTATTTAGAGCACATTGCAAAATGACACTTGAGGAAGTTATTGTTCCATGTAAGGCAAGAATGTACAAGAAAAGGGGACCTAGGTCTATGTTTATTTTTGAGTATGCAAAATCAATTACAAAACATAAGGTTCTAATCCATCGAAGCACGTGAACAAAAATAGCCCCAAGATAGAGTTCAACAAGTATTTTATTTTGACGATATTAAATTGTAGCACTTTATTCATTCAACAACCCTATTTGTGGACGACAACATAGAGAAGATGTCAAGATTGTGGGAGAGAAGGAAGGAGTCTCGCTTGAAGCTTTCTTGCTTGCACAATGGGGGAAGACACACAAGGGTGGAGGCTGAAAACAGTTTTCCTCTTCTTAGTTGTGTAAGCCAAAAGAACTCAAGTACAAAGAAATAGAAGAACCCTCTATATGGGTCTCAAAACCAAACTCAACTAACTAGTGGCATACTAACTGAGCCACGAACTAGAGTAGATAAGGATAGCTATCATGTAGCTATTATTCATGGGCGGTGTACCAACCGCGTCTGCAACTGACAAGTCGGTGACATAAATACACAACGGTCACCCTGGCGTATCACGAGTGGAGCTCGATATCTCAACACTCCCCCTCGAGCTCAATCCCAATTCCTGCACACCAAGCAGGTCTCTGAACTTGCGTAACTTCTCTGCGCCCAATGCCTTCGTGAATATGTCAGCTACCTAATCCTCTGTGCTGACATAAACTAGATCAATAAGACCTAGTAAAACCCTCTCTCGCACATAGTGATAATGCACCTCAATGTGCTTTGTTCTAGCATGATAGACTGGGTTATTTGCCAAGTGTATACTACTCATGTTGTCACAATAAATGACAACTGGTCCATCTATAGACTGATGCATATCATAAAGTAGCTTATGCAACCAAGCTACCTCACATGCAGCCATTGCTGCACCCCTGTACTCAGCCTCTGTGCTCGACAAGGCAACTGTAGGCTGTTTCTTGCTGCTCCAAGTGACTGCAGCACTCCCAAAAGAGAACACATATCCACTGGTAGATCGTCTATCAGAAATACTACCAGCCCAATCAGCATCAGTGTATCCATGCAACTGTATCTGAACCCTAGTCTCATAAAATAGTCCATACTGCAATGTGGACTTCACATACCTGAGTATGCGTCTAGCCGCATCCAAATGTGGTTTCCTTGGAGCCTGCATAAACTGACTTACCAATCCAACAACATAGCTCAAATCTGGCCTGGTAATAGTCATATAAATCAAACTTCCTACTATGCGTCTGTACATAGTAGGGTCTTCTAGAAGCTCACCTGCATCTGTGCTCAGCTTCACATTTTGCTCCAAAGGAACTGAAATAGGCTTACAGCCTGTCATCCCATATTTGGACAGCATGTCCAATCCATACTGCCTCTGCAAGAGCTGTATCCCACTTGGTGATCTAATCACCTCAATGCCCAAGAAATAACGCAGCTCTCCCAAATCCTTCATCTCAAACTTCTGCTTCAATAGCATTTTCACATGAAGAATATCTTCATCACTGTCACCTGTCATAATTAAATCATCAACATAAATGACAAGTAGCATAATACCTTTCTCTGTTTTTCTCACATAAAGTGAGAAATCTGCCTTGGAAATCTGAAAGCCAATAGTGACAAGATACTGTCCTATCTTGTCAGACCATGCTCTAGGTGCTTGCTTCAAGCCATACAAGGCTTTCTTCAACCTACAAACAAACTCAGGATGAACCGCATGCACATAACCTGGTGGCTGCTCCATATAGACCTCTTCTTGCAAATCACCATGCAAGAAGGCATTCTTTACATCCATCTGATGTAAAGACCATCCCTTTGATGCAGCCATAGCAATGACTGCTCTTACAGTTGCCATCCTTGCAACCGGACTGAATGTTTCTTCATAGTCAATGCCATATGTTTGTGCATACCCCTTGACTACTAATCTTGCCTTGTATCTGTTCACAGAACCATCTGCATTGTACTTCACCTTATAAACCCACTTACAGCCAATTGCATTCTTACCTTTAGGCAAAGGTACTAACTCCCATGTAGCATTTTCTTCCAAGGCATCCATTTCTTCATCCATGGCTTTCTCCCATTTTTCTTTTCCCATGGCTTGCTCAAAAGATGTGGATTCTGGTTCCTGTATCACTTTGACCATATATGCATAGTGAATGGCTGTAAATCCATCATATTTCAACCTATCCACAGGATACCTAGCTCTCGTAGACCTGCGCAAAGTAGGTTTACTCCCAGGTGCTCTCAAAACATCCTTGGTCTTCCTTACTCCAGGTGTAACAATAGAAGGAATACCCAACTCATCATCAATGCTCTGTTCTGAGCCACTGGATTCACCATCCACATAAGAGTGACCTGCATTCACATCAAACATGGGCTGATCAACCTTCTCTTTTCCTTTTCGTGATACCTGCATACCACTATCTGCATTGCTTTGAGAAGATTCTCCTGATCTCAATCTGCCTGTCCACGGCGAAGAATGTGAACCACTGCTAGAGGACGCTCCAGGTCCACTAATATTTTGTGACTGCTGCTGTGAATTCTGTGCAGCATTACCATTTTGTGCATCTACATCATCAATCACATTTACTGGTTTATACCAGCTACTCATCTCATCAAAAACAACATCTCTGCTCACTGTAAACTTACGAGTAGAAGGGTTATAGTTGTAAAATATTACAAGGCGCAGCGAACAGAATCTGAGAAAGAGATAGAGAGTACACAACAGATAAGAGGAGAATCAGTAAAATTCTTTAACTCCAAACAACTGATACAAAGATGGCTCTGTCCACCCGTGCGCTTCCAATGAATGAAGCTTAGATGGCGATCTAGACAGAAGATAGGTGAAGAGCTTAAGGCTAGCTGGAACAACTCTGACTGGGTGAAAGATGAGTGTGAGATGGCTGCGAAGGGGTTTAGCTTTTATAGCCCGCGAAGGTCGTTAGGTCGGCCTGCTGACCAACCTACCATATGAGCCTCCACTAGTCGGCCAGGGAATATTCCAGGGAATATTCCCTTTACCATCGGGCCGGGGGCGCTGCCCCCGGACCCCCGCCAGGGGGGCCGCTGGCCCCCCTGGGACCCCCCAGCCAGGGGCCGCTTCCGCGGCCCCCGGACCCCACAATAGGGGCCCCTTTTAACTCCCTTACCACGCAACTCAATGCAATGTGCCTCGAGTTGCTACCAGCTTAACCACTCCGTCTAACCCAAAGATTAGACCCACAACAGTCACCTTTTTGCCATCCGGTCACATAGACCTCATCTGATATATAAGTCAGGACTCAACCAATGTCCGGGCTCACATTTGGCTTCTCCTCATAATGGGGGCCTTACAACTTTGAGCACCATGGATCATTGGTAGCACCTAATGAGGGTGGGGCATTGATCATATCTAACACCCCCCCTCAATGTCCACCCATAGGTGAACTATCTCCTCGGCCCAATGCCGAGTCTCTGAAGATGAACTTGAAGCAGATCCTTCGTAAGTGCTTTGGTGAAGATATCTGCTCCATTCTCCTCTGTTGGACAGTAGACCAATTCCACTATCCCATCCTCCATCAAATCACGCACATAGTGATACTGGATCTCTATATGTTTGGTGCGTGCATGAAACACTGGATTTTTGGCAATGGCGATGCAACTCTGATTGTCACATCTCAGCACAGTTGGTTCTTCATCCTGCACTCCCATATGCCATAGAATCCTTCTCAACCATACGGCCTCACATGCAGCAAAACAAGCTGCCTTGTACTCTGCTTCGGTAGAAGACAATGCCACTGTTGGTTGCTTCTTACTAATCCAAGAGAAAATTCCTGAACCCAAAGAGAAACAATAACCAGAAACTGACTTCCTGGAATCAATGTCTCCTGCCCAATCTGAGTCACAGTTCCCCACAAGAGAAGTTCCGAAACTGTATGTGATACCATAGTCAAGAGTTTTCTTCAAGTATCTGAGCACCCGCATCCCAGCATTCCAATGACTCTCATGAGGTTTGTTTGAGAACCTGCTCAAAACACCAACAGCAAAACTGATATCTGGTCTGGTGTTACACAAGTAGATTAGACTGCCGACCAACCTCCTATACCTCCCAATGTCTGCTAGTGCTGATGTATCCTCAACGGATAACTTTACATTCACCTCCATAGGTGTAGCTATCTCCTTGCACTCGGTCATGCCAAATGCCTTCAAGATCTCCCATGCATACTTCTTCTGAGAGATGAAGATCTTTCCTGGCTCTTGCCAGACTTCAATCCCCAAACAATAGTGCAGCAAGCCCAAGTCTGTCATTTCAAACTCAAAACTCAAAGCCTTTCGAGTTTGGTTGATCATATCTTCATAGTCACCTGTAATAAGAAGGTCGTCCACATATAGGACAATCACTACAGACTTTTTACCATCCCTGTAAACATACAAGTTAGCATCTGAGGCACATCTTTTGAAGTTTAGGTTTAAAAAGAACCTATCTATCCGCTGGTACCATGCTCTGGGGGCTTGTTTCAGCCCATACAATGCCTTCTTTAGTTTACACACTTTGTTCTCAGAATGGGGGGCCTCAAACCCTGGTGGCTGAGCCACGTACACCTCCTCCTTGAGGTCACCATTTAAGAACGCTGACTTAACATCCATTTGGTACACTGGCCACTTCTTGTGGGCAGCCACTGCAAGTACCGTGCGAATAGTGGTCATTCTGGCAGTTGGGGCAAATGACTCTTGAAAATCAAACCCTTCAACTTGTGAAAATCCTTGGGCAACCAGTCTAGCTTTGTACTTTTCTAAGGTACCATCAGCCTTGTACTTTACCTTCCAGATCCACTTGGTGCCAATAATCTTCCACTTTGCTGGCCGATCCACTAGCTCCCAAGTGTCATTCTTCATTATGCTGTCATACTCCGCCTGCATAGCAGCCTTCCATGATGGATCTGCAAGTGCTTCTTCTAAGTCAGTTGGCTCCTTTACTTCTCTCATAATCTCAACCATCAAGGCCATGTTGACTATGTGAGCAGAAGCCCTCCTTTGCTCCTCTATTCTCTGAGACCTCCTTGGTCCGTCTGCCTTCTCCTCAACAGATGCAGGCATAGGATTATTGTGGTCATAGAGCTGCTTCACCCAGCGCGGCAATGGCTTTTCCGGTGGGGTGATGTCAGGTTGGTGAACTTTTTCCTCATCATCTGAAGATGATGCTTCCTCCTCCTTAAGGATAGGGATAGCTCTCGGGACAGGTTCATAGTGGACTACTTCTTCGCTTGATGATAAAGTGGAAGACCTTGCCTTCTCCTCCTCCACTGTATGCGGCTCCTCCTTGAACACCACATCACGGCTCGCGATGATCTTCTTTGCCTCTTGGTCATATAACTTGTAAGCCTTCTGCTCATCACTATAACCCAAGAAGATACATTTTCTGCTTTTTGGTTGTAACTTGTTTCTCTTCTCATCTGGAACATGTGCATAACATTCACATCCAAAAATTCTGAAATGTGAAACAGATGGTTTCTTACCAGTGTAAGCCTCATGAGGTGTTTTTCCCTTGAGAGCCTTTGTGTAGCTCCGATTTAGAATGTAGACTGCAGTATTAACAGCTTCAGCCCAAAAATGGTTAGGCAATCCCTTGCCCTTTAGCATGCATCTTGCCATCTCCACAATGGTACGATTCCTGCGTTCCACAACACCATTCTGCTGAGGTGTGTGAGGCGTCGTCAATTGACGCTTGATCCCTTTGCTCTTGCAAAAGCCTTCAAACTCCTTTGAGTTGAACTCACCACCACCATCTGTTCTAAATTTCTTCACACTTTTCCCTGTTTCATTCTCAACAAGTATTAGCCATTCTTTAAACTTACCAAAAGCTTGAGCCTTATCACGAAGGAAGTACACCCACATCTTCCTACTGTAGTCGTCGACAATCAACATAAAATAAGAAGATCCCCCCAAGGCCTGTGTAGGCATCTTACCACACAAGTCAGCATGCACCAACTCTAGAGGAGCATGTGCTCTATTCTTGCTTTCTTGTGGAAATGCCTTTCTCTGTTGCTTGCCCATCATACAAGCTTCACATGGTTCCTTCAATTCAGTTATTGTAGGTAGGTGAGCAACCATACCTTGCTTTTGCATCTCCTTCAATACTGCAAATCCGATGTGTCCAAACCTTTCATGCCAAAGCTTACTTGTGCCCACTCCAGCGGTGGCTGTAAGAGCACTTAGCTCATACAGGTTGTTCCTTCTTTCTCCTTTGCCAACAATTGTGCCAGCACTATCAATAATTTCTGCACCTGTCTTCTTGAACCTCACTTCATGACCAAGATCAGTTATGGCAGCAACTGATAAGAGATTTCTCCTGATTTCGGGAACATACAACACATTTGAAAGCTTTTTGACTTCACCATTTGCAGCAACAAAAGAAATAGTACCTGTGCCCGCAGCAGGGCATTTAGCATCATTTCCAACCGTCACAGTGATGGATTCTTGTAGAGGCTGCATAGAACTGTATAGACCTTTCTTGTTGGTCATGTGACGGGAGGCCCCACTATCCAACACCCAAGAGTCAGTGGTAGATTCTTCTTGCACCGAGGAGCACACTTCCTCAATGGTCGCCATGAATAATTCCAACTCTGCTTCAGCCGTATTGGCTGTCTCTTTCCCTTTAGTTTTAAGGGTACCATTCTTTTCATCTGCCTTCTTGACACGACAATCTGCAATTGCATGTCCTTTCTTCTTACAGTAGAAGCACTCTCCTTGAAACTTCTTCTTGCCGCCCTTTTTCTTTTTGTCACCATCATTTTTGGTGGAGGAAACACCTTTGCCTTTTGCATTCGCAGAGAATGCAGCATCTCCATTGTTGCTTCCTTCTCGGGCTTTCAGCCTCAACTCCTCCTCCATTAATAATGCACAAAACTCCTCAAAAGTCAAAGCTTGAGGTCTCACCTGAGTATTAAGGGCAGTTACTAGTCCATCAAACTTTTGTGGACAAATCCGAAGACACCTCCGAGCTAGCTCTTCGCTAGTCTTTTGTATCCCAGCGCCAGCCATCTGGTCGCGCAGATTCTTAATCCGAGTGATGAATGCTTCAACCGTCTCTCCTTCAGCAAACTTCTCCGCTGCTAGTTGATTCTCCAAGTTTTGAATCCTTGTTTGGTTTCGTGTTTCATACTGACTCCTTAGTACATTCCAAGCCTCTGACGCTTTGGTTGTATGCTGAATCAGAGTCAAAACACTGTCAGAACAGCTTGTAACTAAGGCACACAATGCATCTGCATTCCTTCGTTTCCAAGCTCGTAGAAGATCTGCATTCGGAGGAATCATCACACTAGGATTTGATGGGTCGGGGGTAGGCTGTGGTTCTGCGTCAGTCCCCAGCACAGTCTCCAGAAGCTCATAAGAATCAAGGATAGTAGTAATTTTGAACTTCCACAAGGTGTAGTTTGTACCATCTAACTTGCCTTCGCTGAAGGTTGGTGGACGAATCCTCAGTGTTTGAATAGCCGGTACAGCAGCACCACCTCCTGCACCGCTTCCTGATGCGCCAGAACTGCTTCCCGGAGTCGACATCGTTTCTCTTTGCTGTTGAAGCCTTTGCCTCTTGCACGCTCTCCGATCTCTAGAGCCCCCTGGGCTCTGATACCATGTAAAATATTACAAGGCGCAGCGAACAGAATCTGAGAAAGAGATAGAGAGTACACAACAGATAAGAGGAGAATCAGTAAAATTCTTTAACTCCAAACAACTGATACAAAGATGGCTCTGTCCACCCGTGCGCTTCCAATGAATGAAGCTTAGATGGCGATCTAGACAGAAGATAGGTGAAGAGCTTAAGGCTAGCTGGAACAACTCTGACTGGGTGAAAGATGAGTGTGAGATGGCTGCGAAGGGGTTTAGCTTTTATAGCCCGCGAAGGTCGTTAGGTCGGCCTGCTGACCAACCTACCATATGAGCCTCCACTAGTCGGCCAGGGAATATTCCAGGGAATATTCCCTTTACCATCGGGCCGGGGGCGCTGCCCCCGGACCCCCGCCAGGGGGGCCGCTGGCCCCCCTGGGACCCCCCAGCCAGGGGCCGCTTCCGCGGCCCCCGGACCCCACAATAGGGGCCCCTTTTAACTCCCTTACCACGCAACTCAATGCAATGTGCCTCGAGTTGCTACCAGCTTAACCACTCCGTCTAACCCAAAGATTAGACCCACAACAGTCACCTTTTTGCCATCCGGTCACATAGACCTCATCTGATATATAAGTCAGGACTCAACCAATGTCCGGGCTCACATTTGGCTTCTCCTCATAATGGGGGCCTTACAACTTTGAGCACCATGGATCATTGGTAGCACCTAATGAGGGTGGGGCATTGATCATATCTAACAATAGTATCTATACCCTTTTTGCTGCAGAGAGTAACCAATAAAGATGCACTTCTCAGCTTTTGGATCCAACTTGGATCTCAACTCATCTGGCACATGTACATAGGCAATGCAACCAAAAATTTTCAAATGAGAAATATCTGGTTTCCTACCAGTATACCTCTCCTCTGGAGTCATCCCATGTATTGCCGCAGTGGGAGTCCTGTTCATTATATAGACTGCTGTAGCAACTGCTTCAGCCCAATAAAAATCTGGCAAGTCTTTTTCATTGAGCATGGCACGAGATACCTTTCCAATATGCCTGTTTTTCCTTTCTGCAATTCCATTTTGTTGTGGGGTATAACTGCATGAATATTGCTGCTTTATGCCATGCTCCTGCAAGAACTTTGCAAACTCATTTGAGAGGTACTCTCCCCCTCCATCTGACCTTAGGCATTTTATCTGCAGGCCTGTTTCTTTTTCAACCATCACTTTAAGAGTTTTGAAATGCCCAAAAACTTCACTTTTCTTTTTCATAAAATACACCCAAACTTTTCTGCTATAGTCATCAATAAAAGTGACAAAATAATGACAGCCTCCAAGAGATGCAGCTTTAGTAGTCCACACATCAGAGTGGATTAATTCCAATGGCTTCTCACTCTCTTGAACATGTCTAGGAAATGATTTCCTTGCCTGTTTTCCAAACTGACAAGCTTCACATACCTTATGCATTTCTGCAACCTTGAATTTTGGCAATCCTGCAACAATATTTTGGGCCTGCATTGATTTAAGTCGCTGTACATTAACATGACCAATGCGTTTATGCCAGATATCAATATCTGCAACTACACCGGTCCCATGTGCAAACATTGCTGCACTCAATTCAAACATGTCTGCATCTAGCATAAACATTCTGCCCTTCTTCTTTCCTTTTGCTATCAAGCGACCTTTATTTTTCATATCCTCAACAAAGCATCCATGAGGATTAAATCTGACCTGCAAGCCCTACTCAACCATTTGACCAACAGAAACCAGATTCTTGGTGATATTCGGGACATGAAATACATCGGACAGGTATTTCTTTTTCCCATCCTGCATAGACAAGGGAATTTTTCCAATCTGCACAATAGGATGTGCAGTATCATCACCAGTCTCCACAAATCCTGGTTTTTCCATTTTTCTTGCATCCTCCATCCATTCTGCATGACCTATCATGTGGTTTGATGCACCTGAGTCAACATACCATACATCGTTGCTTTCTTCTGCACTTGTCACAGAATTGGTCATGTGCTGCACCATGAACAAATACTCATTTCTGTCATCACCTTGTCTGCTAGAAGATGCATAATTCCCTTGTTGCAGTTTTCCATTCATGATGTCATTCTGCTTTTTATAGCAGTCTTTAGCCATATGACCCATTTTACCACAATAGTAGCATTCAACATTACTGTTTGCATTTTGACCTCTTTGCCATCCACCACGACCTCTTTGGCTCCCCCTGCCTCTAGAGTTACCACGTCCTCCTCCATAGGACTGGTTTTCTTGAGTTTGCTGCATATTCTGATTTCTGCCACGGCCTCCAAATCGGCCTCCTCTACCTCTGCCTCTACCTCTTCCAGCATTTGAGTAGAAGACAGCTTCTTTTGAAGTTCCTCCTGAAGAAGATGCACCACCATTTCTCTGCTCCTCAGAAATTAGAAGAGCAATCAACTCCTCAAAATCAAGAAATCTTTCACGGACGGAAATGGATGTTCGGAACTGTGCATAATCCTTTCCTAGACCATTCAAGGTCACGGAAACTAAATCATCATCTTCCACTGGCGACCCAATGGAAGCAAGTGCATCTGCAATCTTCTTCACCTTCATGTGGTAGTCGTTGATGCTCATACTTTCTCTTTGCACATTATGCAACTCTTGCTTGAGCTGCATTTTCCTGGCTTGCGTATTTGTGCTATACATTTTTGACAAAGTATCCCATGCCTCCTTTGGCGTACTTGCATCCTGAATATGCACAATCATAGAGTCTGAAATACTGATAGACAGCCAATACATAACTTTCCTGGCTCTCTCATGCCATGTTTTGAATGCCTGCATTTGCTGTTGATTCGGAACATCAGGAAGAACTGGTTCTTCTTCATTTCCTGCAATGAATTCCCAATATCCTTTTCCCATAAGGAAATTCGTCATTCTAAACTTCCATGCTTGGAAGTTGTTCTTGTCAAGCTTTTCAGTGACAATCCATGAAAGAGAATCAGATACCATTACAAAAGACTGCAAAAAATTCTGTCACTGCAAAAACCACAGCTTCACCCTCACAAGGGAAAATCTGCAAAACTGGCGAAAGTGGTATTTGACCACACAGTCACTTCCTAGTGACGATTTTGCATCAACAGGCAACAGGGATGATTCTGTAACTCCCAATGTCTCTGTGCACAAGCATACAATGCAATTTTTACAGTAACTATTCACCGACCTGTAGAACAGTGGCTGCACAGTATAAAACTGAGCCTTTTTCTGAGTGCGTGCAGAAAACTTCCGCCTCCAAAACAGGCCCCGAAATGGCCTCAAATAAAAAAAACAAGGTCGCCAAGGGCTAAAGCCCACTCCCGCAGCATATACTGCCCTCTTGCTTCACCGCGAAGGGCATCTCAACCTGAGACAATGCACTCCTGCACTTTCCGGCTGTGCTACCTGCAGAGATCTGCTCCCAAAACAGAAGATGAAAGCAACACTGCTCCTCTTACCAGAACACCGCGAGCTTGGCTTGCTTTCTTGAGCTCCTTACCACGAACAAGGCTCTGATACCATGTCAAGATTGTGGGAGAGAAGGAAGGAGTCTCACTTGAAGCTTTCTTGCTTGCACAATGGGGGAAGACACACAAGGGTGGAGGCTGAAAACAGTTTTCCTCTTCTTAGTTGTGTAAGCCAAAAGAACTCAAGTACAAAGAAATAGAAGAACCCTCTATATGGGTCTCAAAACCAAACTCAACTAACTAAGGTGGCATACTAACTGAGCCACGAACTAGAGTAGATAAGGATAGCTATCATGTAGCTATTATTCATGGGCGGTGTACCAACCGCGTCTGCAACTGACAAGTCGGTGACATAAATACACAACGGTCACCCTGGCGTATCACGAGTGGAGCTCGATATCTCAACAGAAGATGCAAATGAACCCACCTCACTCATGAAAAATCAAACAACATTTGGGAAAAATCCTACGGATAGTATCCTTCTATATGCATTGTTGCTCTACCTCAAGAATTTAGTTGCCTTTACAAAACTATACAAGGTTTTGTTAGAGAAATCCCTTCCATGCCTCACATTGGGAGAACAATCCACACTTATGCACTATAAGGAAGATTAGCTTTGAATTGCTCCTTAGGATCCTAAATTTGAAAAATGGATCACAATTACTATACATTGTTTGTTATAATCCAAAGTCCAAGTGCCCCAAGCGATTGTCACAATTCGGAAAACTTCTTTAAGTTTTTACATTTGCACTCGAAGAGGTGGGCTTCCATCCATGGCTTAGTCAAGTTCGACGAAGTTGTAGGCATCATCTATGCTTATTTTCACTTGCATGAAGCATGTCACAATTTATCATGTTGTTCCTCATCTATAGGGTTAGGATATTTTTTCAGCTCCGTTTTTAAGAAATAGTAGAGAGAGAGAGAGAGAGAGAGAGAGAGAGAGAGAGAGAGAGAGAGAGAGAGAGAGAGAGATTGTTATCCCATATGATCAAATCCAAAGAGAAGACTAGCATGGCTCATCCACTTTAACTCTGTGTGTGTGTGTGTGTGTGTGTGTGTGTGTGTGTGTGTGCGTGCGTGCGTGCGTGCGTGCGTGCGCGCGCGCATGTGTGCATGCGTGCATGCATGCATGTGTGTGCGTGTGTGCGTGCGTGCGTGCATGTGTGTGGCACATAGATAGATAGGTGTCACACACATATTTGACACATAGATAGATAGGTGTCACAGAGAGAGAGAGAGAGAGAGAGAGAGAGAGAGAGAGAGAGAGAGAGAGAGAGAGAGAGAGAGAGAGAGAGAGAGAGAGAGAGAGAGAGAGAGAGAGAGAGAGAGAGAGAGAGAGAGAGAGAGAGAGAGGAAGAGGAGGAGGAGGAGGAGGAGGAGGAGGAGGAGGAGGAATGGTGGCCATGATCCTAGAGGTGGTGGTGATAGTATAATGGAGATGGTGGATGTGGTGGTGGAGAGGCATGGAAAAAGTAAAACAAATCATGGTGGATCGAAAAAAAAATCTTGCTTAAAAATCTTGTTTTTTGTCCTTCCCCCTACCCTATATTTTGTTGCATAACTAGATGTGACAACAATGGGCTACTTCTTACTAAGCCTATGAGACACACAAATCACCACTACAAAAATATAAATAACATGTGGATACTTGTGCATCACAACAACTAGCCCAATTTGAATATAAAAAAGCATGCAATTTAGATGCCAATCATTCCCTCAATTTGTTTTACCCCCCTTAGGATAAAACAATCTAAGGTGCCTTGTACCACTCGAGTAGAAAAAAATAGGCCACCACTTCATGCCTAGGGTATGCATAAACTTGCTCATATATGAGATTGCAAATGAATGTTTGGCCTCGTAATGCATACATAGATTAGGCAATCCACAAGCTACTAATAGTGAGTAACATCAAAGTAATCACCGATAGCATGAATGCTACCTAGGTGTAGAAGCAAGTTTTGCAATCCTCAAGTCTAAATCTATTCAACAATGTCTCAATATGCTTTGGTTGTAACAAGGGAATACATACTTCACAATGGAATGCCCCAAATGATAATGCAACAAGCCAAATTTGACATCTCAAAGCCAAGTTCGAATCAACCTTAAAATTTGCAATATAACCAACAATGCATCACCATTCCACTTCATGGAGACAATACTTTGAATTGTACTAGTATAAAAACCATGCATTATCAAGTATGCACGTATCTTGATAGCAACCACAAGGAGCTTGCTTTGAGTTGCACAATGCTTTCTTTAACATACATAGCTTGTTTTCATTTTCCTTTTTTTTAAACAAAATCACAAGGCTATGATATATATCAAGTATAGTTGCCACATCATCATGAAGATCACCATTCAAAAATGGAATATTTATGTCCAATAGATGGATATTTCAAGTATAGTCGCCACATCGTCATGAAGATCACCATTCGAAAATGGAATATTTATGTCCATTAAATGGATATATCAAGTATAGTCGCCACATCGCCATGAAGATCACCATTCAAAAATGGAATATTTATGTCCAATAGATGGATATTTCACTTATGAAAAACTACGAACGTTGAATACACATATACAATGAATTGATCCATGTGATAAGTGAGAGCAAAAGTCCCAATAAAATCAATACCCTTCTCTTGACATAAACATTTCCAACAAGCCTCACCTTGGAGGGATTTTTGTCACCTTGAGATAGCTTGAATATGTGACTAGGTAGAGGAGCTAATTTGTTATCACCATTAGACTAGATGTTGTCAAGCTTACCCATAAGAAATGCCTTGTCCATTAGACTAGATGTTGTCAAGCTTACCCATAAGAAATGCCTTGTCCACATTGAATCACATATGAAATAACGATGGTTGTAAAAACTCAATCAAACTTCCTGTGCTTGGGAATCAAGTTTATGGAAAATAGACAAAATGAATGAGTACTCATCAATAGTTAACAACACTCTTCCTCTAAGATAACATTAAGAAACATCCATTATTTTTGTGTTTGATCAACCTTCACCTTATCTTCTCCATTTCTATAGCATTATTATTGCATATAGGCTAGAGAGGTAAACCCTAGCTTCAGCCAAATTTTGTTTTTGTAATACAAGAATACATGTGGGATTTGGATAGCCAAGTCATAAAGTATATTATGATATATGTAGACATACCATAGTGACACTTGTCTATGAAATTTGGCATGCCAAAATGGTGAATTGTGCATGGATGAGAAGATGTGATGGGGATGTTTTAAACCAGAGAGTGTGATCAATATATGAGTGGGAATACATGGGTATATAGTTGCAAGGTTAGAGACTTCATGGATTAGACGCCATTGTAATTGTTGCTCTTTGTATGATCATAAAAAACATCAACCTCATCACTACTGTGGGGCAAACATTTAATTTGCATTGTCAAAGGCATGCAAAGATACCCGAGGATGGATGACATCAATTCACACCCTCATACAAGCAACATGAAGGTCACTGTATATTCTCTTCACTCTATAGGTTACGATAGCCACTAAAATCTCAAGTCGTTTACAAATTCAAAGCTGCAAACATATCTCTATGCAAACTCATTAACTCACTTTGTGACAACACACACATGTAGCACAAGCATTCAAGGGACAAACTACAATAATAATACAAAAAATTTGACAATAACTAAGATACGCCAAAGTCCAATCCAAACCTACGTATGTAAGGCATAAAATGAATGGGAGAGACTCTATTACAAACCCCCTATTATGCTCCCAAGGGACTGTACATGTACAAAAGAGAGAAAAAGCAACAAAAGAGGAAGTGAAGAGGCTATACAGCATATAGCAATGGAACTTTCATAAATTACTAGCATAAATGTAACTAACACTATATAATTTATAGGAAAGAGAAGTGGGATGAGAACAAAAGGAGAGAAGAGAAGAAACCAAAGAGGATGTAACAATGGGAAAAAAGAGAAAGAGGGACCATGTTGTTTAAATGGAGAATTGTCACATCATTTTCCATTGCTTGAAACACTCAAGGCATGTAACTTTCAAAGGCAAGTTTTGAAATCAACTTTACACCTACACACAAAATCCATATAGGCATGATCTTGACTCCTTATTTCTAGGCATTCCAAATACAAAGGTGTTCATTAAAAAACATCAACATGTGGTTAATATGATGCTTGTCCTAAACTAACTACGCCTAAGTTATCCTTACCTACTCAACCTCATATAGAATACAAAGGTAGTCCTAAGATTTGAAAAATGAGTGACATCGTTGGTTCTTTTTTTATGTTCATCATTTGTATATTGTTACTTATCCTACATTTGCACCATCAAAGTGATTCATGTCACCACATTTCAAGACTAAGTTAATGTATTTCACCAACAAACTATCACTAAAATTAGCAATCGATTACAAAAGACCTTGAACCAAGGATGCATCATCTTAAAAACACACAAGTATAGGTATGCTAAGGCACCTTACATTAAACACTAATAGTTAGGGTGACGTTAGGTAAAATGTAATGCTTATTTTGAAATTGATTTCATATGTATGAAGAGGGATTAAATTAAACTCTTCGTAATTTTTCATCGTTGTGGCTCTCACTCACATTTTCCACCTAACACTATTCTTTCGAAGCTTCTTACACAATAAACCCTTGCTAACATTTGTAATGGTTTGATTAACATGTGATGGGCAAGTCTAACAAAAACTAAGGGCTATTTTGAAGTTTTTTCCATGTACGAAGTCATGCTTTACCATAATCTTGGTCTTATACTTGCTTTTCCATTGGCCTCCACACACCATTTTAGCTAAGCAATAGAACGTCCTTAGCCTATGTATTGGTGCTTGCATTTTAGGGCACCAACAATGAGATTCACACGACAATAAACTATAGGAGAAGAAGAGTCATGTGGAAGATGCCTAGTGTAATATTCAAGAATGGCTTTTATTTTTTATGAAGAAAGGTATATCAAAACTTCAAACGAGATGAGTATGTTTACTTCTTTGAATGAGATACTTCAAGCATTGTATCTGTTGTTTCGAATTTTGCAACCTTAATTATAGTAGTTGTGATTTCTCTTTTCTTGGGGGGGAAAAAAAAAGTCTAGTAGTTGCGATCTCTCATATAGCAACAAAAAAAAGGCATCTCAATCCTTTCTTTTGCTAGATCAAAGTCACACAATCATATCCCCTTACATTGTTATCCTAAAGGACAATACCAAGTGTCTTTAATATATTCTACCCTTGAACATAATGCTTCCCTTTGAGCTTGACCTTTACTAAAGATGCTTGCCTCATGGTGGACAAGAGAGTCATAATTTCGAAAATAGCATTTCCTTTTCTTTTTGCACAAGAAAAACAAACTCTTAACAGAAGAAAATAAACGTTAAAAGTAACTAAAGTCTACACTCCATTGGCTGCACACAAGGGAGGCACACAATACAAGGCTACTACTAACATAACCAATCTGATCGCTAGTAGTGCTAGATGACCTAAATTGTTAAAAACGCCTCACCTTCAATTCAGGTGCTTTGAATCACCTTGCAATCTCTCCCAAATACCTCAAATGGCATGAATAATCTGTGCATATCCTACTGAGGGGAGCTATTGCTCTACCATAGAATGATCTCTCATCTATGATAATCTCAACAGTTCACCTTGCTTTAGAAAAGTCAAGCCTAGACATGGCTCTCTGCCATTGCTCCCTTGAAAATCTTTGATCCACCAGCCAATCCTCATCATAATCTCTCCACGCATGCCTTGAAAGACCAATCTAAGCACTCTCTTCCAAATATCCTACACCTTAGGGGAATCCCATATACAATGTCTGAGTCTCCTTGTCCCTCTACATCTAAAACAAGCCATCAAAACTCTGCCAAAACTTGCCCAACTGCCTGTCGCCAGTCTTCGTAGTGATGGCCACTACATTTCAGAAGACATAGAAAAAACATAAGATTGAAACAATATTTCTAAACACAGCAAATTAGAATCATGACATGAAGATGGGGATCCATTAAAAGAGAGGTCATTGATGAATAGTCATTTGTACTCTGTATATCCTTGGATAATGATTAACAGCACTACAGATTTTGGTATGTTCTCACAAGTACAATAACAGATGAGATTAACACAAATGTCCGATTTCATGCTTACATTAGCATGCTGAGACTTGGAGTTTGATTGTGAAAGGAGATATTGAGGGGAGAAACATCTCAGACAACCCATCTGATTTGACAAACAGGACAAACTTGCCTCAAGAAAGCTCAAGCTTTCAACGTGACAAGTAATACAAACCAAGAAAAATAATAATTACACCAGGATCAATATTCTGCATGCAGTCAGTATGATCATTAAGAGTGTGGAGATTACACAATGTGGTACCATCAATAATACTGGGGAGATTGCCTATTCTACTGTATTCACTAATGGCAAAGTCGGTATCATCATTAAGAGTAGAGGGATCACATATTGCATCATTAAGAATAGTACATGATACCCTGAAAAGTGTGATTGGCTTGAGATATGAAGATTGGAATTCACTCCCGCACATGTATCGTGCCATTTCATACAAATGTGTGTCTGTGTGACTAAGGCATTCTCCCACCATCATTCCTGCCACTCACAGGATATAGGTACAGCTGAGAGAAATGTTAGCAATGATCCTCCATTCCTCGGCAACAACCAATCCTTGATGTGCAAGAGAAGCAGATAGGAGATGCTTCCTCCAAAGAGGAACACAAGCTGTGGCACTGAGCACTTGCGTATAATGAACAACCTGTTTGTGCATATTTTGCGTCACCGTTGAGATACTGGAGTCTTGTTTATGAAAGTGGGCTGCTTCATCTGTTTCTTCTGTTTCTTGGCTGGCCTCCTTATCTTGCTTCTTGCAATTCTATCTCTGCGGCCACCAGCCTTAGCTTTCAGCATCAAGTCGTCCAGGTAACTTCGATCCAGGAATTCTTTGGGACACAGCTCTTGGTACTTTTGAAGGCTCTGCTCAGCTTTGGCCTCCTCACCCATTAAGGTGTACACAAGCCCCTGTTGTATAAGACACATGGTACGAGAAGCTATAACAACTCCAACATTTGATTGCATGAACCTGTGACATGATTTCCTTACATCTTAAATAGTCATTGTTATACTTACCTGACATAAATAGGGTCGAAAGTCATTTGGATCTTGGGCTATCATACTGTCAAACTCTTTCAAAGCTGCTTCAAAATTCCCCTACAATGAATTTATCATTAGCAAGAATGATCTGCACCAACAAGCACATATAAAAGCCGAAAGGAAAAAAAGGCTAAACTATGCAGACATGACTACCTGTATGATGCAACTTATCTCAATCTATTAAGATTGGCTTTGCAAGCAAGCTATTATTAGTTTCTACCACCTCCATGAGTGAACACACCTCAGTGTGTGTTTAAGTCTACGGTTAGGGTTTGGGAAATCCCAAGCCTATAAAATAAACCCATAGCCTTATATTATCACATCAATCTATTCAGCTTTGTTGTCTACTTGCAAGATAACTCTCTCTCTCTCTCTCTCTCTCTCTCTCTCTCTCTCATGCACACACAAACACTCCTAATAGCTAGTTGTATTAATTATAAAAAAAGTACAAGATTACAAGACGTAGGATGGCTCTAGGCCATCATGCACAAAAAGATACAAAACTTATGGCAATGGAACATAGCAATTTGTTGTATGCCAAGGAACTAAATCCTCTCAAGGGAGAAGATCAGCATACTTGATAAGATCTAATTGCCAATGTAGGAGACCCTCGATTCTAGCAATATGCCCTTGAACACTTGCAGTTGAATCGAAGACAAAAGCATTCTGGGTGACCCAATTATACCACCAACCCCAAAATCTTAAAAAATGAAACATAAGTTTCATTTGTTGTTGCCGTGGGGTGGGATATTTTGACTAGACAAAAACCCAATCACAAAGGTGTGAAGATATGCTAGGGTTTGCACTGAGGAAACACAACATGTACAACCAACACTGAAACACAAAGACTCAAATAGAGACCGGTAAAACTCAAACACAAAATGCAAAAACTCAAAACTCAAAACTCAAACACAGAGACAAACACAAAGAGAAGAAACTCTAGTGAATGAATGTTGCAAAAGAATGTAAGAGTGTACAGAATGCCCAAGGGTAGAGCAATGCAATGTCGGAGAGTGACGTCCACTGAAGACGGATCCCAAGTGCAGTAACCAACAATCGGTGATGAGAGATTGCTGAATAATAAAGGCCAGCAGGCTGGTCACCAAAACTTAGCAATCCAAGGCTGAAATCTAGTAAATGCAACCATGTACCACTAGAGGAAGGCTGAAAAATGATCAACCGAGGCAGAGAACTATCAAAAGACAACAAAAGAGGTGTTTATTGATGTAGATGGCCTACTCAACAGCAAAAACGCAGGTATTACAGCAATCGCCCAGTGGGAGAGATGCTAGCAACCTATCACCTAGCACCGGATGCTGAAAATGCAAGCTAATCAGGTGCTATGATGATGTAGCAGATAGAGACCTCCAAACAATAGGGAGATAGCTAAAAACAAGCTAGTGATGAACTGCAATCGGTGATGGCTAGACAATAGATCGTAGGTGGTTGATAGCTGAAATCTGCACGGTAGAGTAAGAAACTTGCACAAAAGGATGAGGCTGAATGGTGGGCAGCCCGTCTATTTTATAGATGTTGAAGGGGCCCCCAAAAAATTAAGGTTTTGGGGGACCATTGTAACTCTCTTGAGCCACACACCAAATTTGCATTTTTCATTAATTAAGCATGTTTTGGGACTACTTAAAAATGCTAATCAATTGTAAAGCGTGTTTTAGCTCAACACCCCTTCTCAAGCTCAAAACTAAGCCTAAAAGGGTAGGCAGGCAATGTGTACCCCATGGTATCCAACACCAAAGCAGCCACGGCATCGAACAAAGGGTGCACGTCAGTTGCCTAATGGCCTACCAAGACTCCATAGGCAATGGCTATCTCACCAAGGGAGTCTAAGTAGTCACCCCAGAGAGGACATGGCATCAGACAAAGACTTCTCATCAGCTACCCAATGGCCTACCAAAAACTACAAGATGGATGCAACCACATTGAACTTTCCTTTTTGGGATTGAAAAATAAATTTTAGGGGTGGCAGCCGAATAAGTAAGAGTGGCCCAAAAGACAACTAGGGATGATACGCTCACCACATTTTAAAAAAATACAAGCTTACCCAACCACTCGAGATGTCGATGACAAGGGAAAGGTGATGAAGTATCATGTAAAAAAGGATGGTGTAATCTACTAATGAAAATAGCATAGGATCCATCCAATGGTGCTCTGCGCAATGGGATGCATAGTATGCTACATGTTGAAGAATGCTCATGCACTACGTACCACTTGGACAATGTTCCTCATGGAAAAATTATTTGCCTACCCAAGCGCCTTAGTACAAAGATGATAAAATCATGCAATGCATAGCAAAAGGTACGACAAGGGGGAAGGCCGATGTCGAAAATAAGTGTAGAAACCTATAGAATACCAAGAAGGGTAGAAATCCCGTCTCAACCTAGATGTCGATGCCAAAGAAGGAAGAGGAGCCTAAGGATGTCAACCTTCGTGTGGTGTTGAGAACCATGCGGATGAAAATGATAAAGCATCCTGACTAAAAGAGCAAGAATAGATAGAAGACACCGCCATGATAGCATCGAGAGAGATGCTACACATTGCGAGAGGGAAAATCTCCATCCTAGTAGAAGAGCAAAACTCCAAGAAGATGAAACCATGAAAGGAATGGCACGAATCTCCCGTCTCTAGCTCAAGAAGGACTGGTGCAAGCCTATATGTTAGCTCTACATTGAAATACAAAACCCTGCAAAAGATATCAAAATATGCAAGTACATAGGTAAATAGTGAGATGCTCCAAAAAACAAAACTTAAAATAAAAGAAAGCAAAGCTAAGTGCAATGCAATGAGTATGTAAGTATGCAACGAAAGTCTAAAAAAGGGAAAGGCTAAGTGTGTAGCCACCATCGCCTATGGCAAGGTGGAAAAGGGGTCCTAGAAGACGCACTGGATGCCCTAGAAATGGATGCATAAAGTGCAATAGGCGAGCCACTAGTAGAACATGGTCTCTAATCAAAAAATGATAAATCTAGTTAAACAAACCACCCTTCAAATGCAACCGAAACGTAAGTCTCCAATCCTACCAAGGATGATCCAAATCAAGAGTGGAGAAGGGCTAGGGATCTTGCAATTGCACTAAGATCACATTACACAAATCATGATATCTATGAGGGATATGGAAAACTTGTTTGGCTGTTGAAAAAGGCATCAACATAGTACAAGCCAAGAAAGTTGCATCTGCAATAGAAACCAAACTCAAGCATGTCATCTCATAGAACTTGGAGCGATCATCTTGTTTTCCTTCCCAAGAGCGCAATCAAGACACAACTGAAAACTAAATCTACAAGGAATTACCATGTAGTCTATCATCCACTAAATGCTAGTTCACATTCTAAAAGACAACCTTCCATGGGCATACCAAATGGGTCAAGAGAACAGAAGAAGCAACCGAGAGCTAGAAGACAGTGTTGAGCATGTACCACAATGATTAGTATTCCCATGCACAACTCCGTCTTCAAGAAAGAAATGAATAATAGAGACCCAAGGCTAATGGCCAGCACACACGGCTTGAAATAACAACCAACAAAGGGCAACCATGTGAGTCTAGACATCCAAAACAACCCCACCACCCATGCTTTTTGGAGTATAAACATGGCTCCATGAAATCCAAGAAATACTAGGATGCACTGAATTCTTTTTCCATAGCATCAAACTAATATGCCAAGTAAGGTCACTCAAACTACTCTTAATCCAAGGCAAAAAGGGCGAATAATAGGTGAGTATAGGTAGCATAACAATCTATGCCACTTTGATACACACATTGATGGGCCATGCCTAAGATTTACAATGAAGGAACTTAGCTTCAAGATTCTAATAAATCCATTGCAGCAATCGTTTAGGCTAAACATCAACATCCAAAGGGTAACCCAGATGCCTCACAGTATTGCCCTGCTACACCACTTCAGCCTACCACCCCACCCCAAGGCCTATAGATCTAATTCAATGCAAGTAATAAGAGAAGATTTAGCAGCATTAATATGAAAGCCTAAAGCTCAACCAAGCAAGTCCCAAACATCTAATGCCTTGCAGAAGATATCCTAATCAGCTTTCAATATCATAAAAGTGTCATCAATCAATGTCTACCCAACAAAGTGTTGATTCAATGAGAGGGATAAACCAGCCAACTACCTAGTCTCAACTAGATGTGACAACATAGTGAAAACCAAATAAGTAGTAGGGGCCAAAAACAGGGACTCCAAGGATGCTGAGCTAAACGGTTTGCTCATTGCCGATGGGAGTTGGATAGATATATGTTTTCAGCTTTGTACATACCTAGACTTAGCTGATTCTTTTCTCCTCTTAAGGCACATTGCCTTTAGATGGGAGGTTGTTAGGAATAAATGCCCTCGTGCCTTTAAATGTGCTCGGGTGTGAACACACCCTTAGCACTTGTACTTACACATATATATCTATCTAAAAACCTAAAGTGGTACACTTGTCATTGTACCTACAAATCGTGCACACTCTCTACTCTGCTCTCTCTCACTCTCTCTATCTCTCCGCACCTAAGGAACACCTGCTGTCTCGATCTTCGTGCCTAACCCATCGCCACACATCATGCTTCTTGTCATTGACTTCTGTCCTTCATAGCTAGACCTTGCTCAAGGATCTGTTTTTCTCAACATGGTATCAAAGCCATGGTGAGCTCGGTTTAGCTCAGCTCATTGCTCCTCCAGCTTCCCACAACCTCTAGTTAGCTTAGCTTCACAAGAATCTTTCATCTCTCACTTCATTTCCACTCTACCATTCTTGACCTCCATAGCCAACCAGCACATTATCTACTTGGAGCTCCTGGATCTCTCAAAATAAGTCATATCAGCTCATGATTTCTTCTATGGACCTCCTTCTCTACTCAAGAGTCAAGGCGCCCCCTTTTGTCACCTAAAACCAGGACATTAATGACCATCTAGCTTAGCATTGCACGTTTTTAACCTTGCTGTCAAAACAAGCCAATTGTTTGTCATACAGTCTGTCCAGCATGAATTGTCCGCCATCTATCCTGTGAGCTTAGGGCTCTTTAAGCTTGCTATATGAGTTTCCTTCTTACCTAGTATCTCAGCGAATGATCATCTCCACAAGATGCAGGGAAGAAAAAACTAATCAACCTATTAAAACCCTAAAGAAAGCCATAGCTCATTTTCACTAGAGCTCATAAAACTCTTCCTTTTCTCAATCCTCAGCTCACTTGAGTGTCTGCCGCTCTGATCCAAGTCTGACTTAATTTCAGACAAGATTTACACTTCAAATCAACAAGGGGAGAAATCAACAACATTAAGATTCAAGCTAGTATCTTTTGATACTACATAGTGTTATCTAACACTGGCATTACTTTTGTTCTTTGACACAATTGCTCTTTTACTGGTCAAAACTCAGAGATTTAAAGCTGATTCTCAGTCATGGGAATGACCAACATGAAGATTTTCATATGGATGCCTTCCATGAAGAATGACACAACTTCTCTTGCTCATTTGTACTACATAGAAGTTTTTTTGTGCTCTACTTGTAGGAAGAGATGGAGTTGCCTACATCTAATCGCCACCAAGGTCATCATGCAAAACCTGAAGCTTGTGATCTCTTTGCTTGAGGGGGACCAGAAGATAAAAGACAAAGAAGAAGCAAGCAAAGCGGAGAGCATCAAAGTGAAGAAGGACAAGGAAAAGAAGATCTGCATCTTGGAACTTGATTCACTAGAGTAACAGCCAGTGTCTGTAGTCTCAATCATCATGCTTCTTGTCATTGACTTCCATCCTCCATAGCTATACCTTGCTTAACAATCCATGTTTCTCAACATTCTTCACGACAAAACTTTGAGTTTTCAGCCTTCGGAGGCTACAATGAAGGCTACATTTTCAGCCTTTTGCTACAGATTTTGAGTTTTCATCACCTTTGATGGGTGAAACTCTTTGGGAATGAACGAAGGAAGGCCTGGTAGGCACCGGCACCATGCGCGGAGCCAGAGAGGGTTGCCCTTGTTTTTGTGCAAGTCATTCGATTTACAATGTCAACAGAGGAGACATAGAGACATTGCCTATGGGACTGTCCCAAAGCCCAAAAGATTTGGAGGAGAGCTCTTAGGATAGTATTCCATGGAAAAATGGAGTCCATGGTGGCAACATGGGGGGCTGTAGCTTGGGTCACAGACAGAGGTCCATCTTGCAGCTATCAAGACACTCAGGGGAGCATTTCTTTTCTCATCATTGGACAACATCTGACCACCATTCCTACCCCAGACTACTCATAGACACAGTGGACTGGGGTACATTGTTTCGAATGGAAGCTGGTTTCCAGTATTATAGCTTGGTACATATGGATTGCGAGATGTAGCCAGGTCATCGATCTTCAAGATATACCCACTAGGGAGTCTTTATCGACAATTTGGACAGAGATAGTCCACACTCTCCATGGGAGATGGGAGAGGATGCAAGGCAGCTCTAAGAGGATGAGGAAGAAAAGAGAGGCTTTCCTGCAGATTTAGGATTCAGACAACTTCTTTCATACTACCCCTCAGATGGTCTCGCACTTTAGCCCACCAGATTGGTTGCTCACACAACCATTGTATCTTTGATGTACCTAGTTACTCTTCACAGAGTTCCTTGTACGTTGTATTTACCTAAGGGATTTTTCTTCGAGGTGTTATTAATAGAATTCTCTTTTCTTGGAAAAAAAACAATGTCAACCGAAATTGACCGGGAGTTTCAAGCTATTATGGACCATAAGATTCCCGTGTTGCCAGCTTTTCCTTCAAATCAAAAGCTTAATGGGAAGAATTACCGCATTTGGCGCATAATGATGCTTGCCATCTTTGAGTCTTATGATTTGGCAAAGCTCATGACCGAGGGTATAGACCATCCTATGGCCCATGTTCCCTCCAAGCTTTTTGCAAATGAGAAAGCCGAGTTTATGAAGGTACAAGCACATTGAGACAAATCGAATGCCCGCCTCCATTCTTTCCTCTTTCTCTCTTGCATTCCAGCCATCATTGCTCACATCAAGCACTTGATCCTTGCTCAAGGGATATCGTTGGAGCCAGATCAAATGTACAATCAAATGATCATGATGAAGCGAGTGTCTTCGGAGGTTCAAGGAGGATTTTGAGTCCTAACACATCTTCTTCTATGTGGAAGCATATCAATAAGCTTCAGCAATTGCAGATGCAAGTCCAGAACACAAGAAAGGCAATTACCTCGAAGGACATGGCAATAACTCTTCTTTCTCAATTACGGCCCCAATTCAATGCATTCTACTCCGCCTTAATTGCTTCAAGGCAAACAAAGACCTTGAAGTGGGAGGAGTTGGTTCTTATGGTATTGGACCAAGAGGAACAACTCAAAGGTCAAAATGCCCCCATGCCGGAGGCTTTGACAAGACAATTTTCCCAACAAAAGGAAAAGAATAACAACAACAAGAAGGAAGAGAAGTCAAAATAGGACAAAGCCAAGGAGTCTACTTGTCACATCTGTGGCAAGACAGGTCAAGGACAAAAAGGACACCAAGAAGGAGAAGACTACAAAGGACTAAAGGGTGGTGACTGCTCCTTCATAGCCCACCTTCCTCCATTTGGAGGTGGTAGAGGATGTTCCTCCGACGGCCACTAATGCAACGATGATGGCCCCACACTCTCATGAGTGGATTGTGGTGGGCAATGGTGCTTCCCACCACAAGACTCCTTCAGAAGGGATTTCTTGCATGCGTTCGATACATGGGCAAATCCTTAAATGTGACAGCTCTTCAGTTTCCATCAAAGGCAAGGGTAATATACATGTAATTTTGAATAGGCAAGGAGGTGCCCACACTTCAAAGATGCTCTATGTGCCACGTCTAGGGTATCATCTTCTTTCAGTAGGCAAGATCTATACTCTTGGTCCCTCTTCGTCTCACAATCAAGCTTGATAAGAACTCCTTCCATGTTGTTGATGGTGTTTCTCAACCGGTTCTTCATGCAAGACATGAGGAGAATGGCATCTACAAGATGTGGTCTTCTTTTATCTTTTCTTCTCTTCTTATTTCTTCATGTACTCAAGCCGAGCTTTGGCATGCTCAGTTTGGCAACCTCAACTATGAGTGCCTTCAAAAGGTAGCTTGTGGTCAGCTAGTACATGGATTGCTAGAGACTGGTGTGAGGCACCTACCATATGTATCTTGTATTCATGGCAAGCAGCATAGGGATACTATTCCTAACAAGGCTTCACAACAGGCTAAGAAGCCCTTGGAGCTTGTTTCGACGAACTTATCTGGACCCATGAGACCGAAGTCCCTTAAGGGGAGTTTGTATTTTATGCTAATTGTTGATGATTTTAGCAAGATGACATGGGCATATTTCTTGACCTTGAAGTCCAAAGCATTCTCACGTTTTAAGAATTGGTTTATCTTTGAAGAGAATAGGTCTACCACGAAACTCAAGACCCTACGTTCCGACAAGGGAGAGGAGTCTATCTCCCATGAGCTAACTCGTTTTTATGCATATCATGCATTCACTAAGAGTTTGCCAACACGAATACCCCTCACGAGAAAGGAATATTGGAGCAGAAGAATCGCAGAGTGATCGAGATGAGGCGAACTATGATGGAGCATCAACAGACATCTCAAAGTCTTTGGGCTAAAGAAATGGCTACCGATGTCCACATCCTTAATCCAACCCCTACTTCAGTCGTGGTTGGTATGCCTCCTTTAGAGGCTTATTTTGGATAGAAGCCGGATGTCTCTTATTTCAGGGTGTCGAGTGTGATACCTATGTTCACATCTCGAAGAAGAAAAGAGAGAAGTTTGAGCCAGCTTCCAAGAGACAAGTGTTCATGGGATATAGCTCGCAGTCCAAAGGATACAAGCTTTATAATCTCGGTTCATGGGAGTATACACAAGTCGAGACATTCAATTGATGGAGTTTCCAACTACAAAGGGGGGTACTGACTATCTCGTTCTTGGAGATCAAGGTGACAGTTGGGCACCTACTCCAGTGCCTTTGAACCTTTGCCTATTGAGGCTCCACCCTTGATGGAGGAAGAGATTGCTTCACCACTAGATTTACCCATTGAGACAACCCTAGTGGATATTCCAAATACTTCGGCAAATGGAGAGTGGTGGGGGAAATATCAACCACCTCCTCGTTGGGCTCAAGACACACACTGTGATTCAAGGATTGAGGGAGTCCCTGAGGAGTGGCAACCGCAAGATGGTCCGCGACAATCTTGGAGAAACTAAGCATATACCATCAAGCTTGTTTGTACTAACTATTGTCTGATGACCCATGCCATGCACAATATGGAGTCCATCTCCGTGAAGGGGACTTTACAATCACAACATTAGAAGAAGGCTATGAAGCGAGAGTTGGATGCTATCGAGCAGAATGGCACTTGCAATCTTGTGCCTCCACCCGTTCACAGGAAGGTGATTGGTGTAAAATAGGTCTTCAAGGCCAAATATCACAGTGATGGTACTTTGATAAGCACAAGGCACGGCTCATCGCAAAGGGCTTTGCACAACGCCCAAGGGTGGATTTCCGTGACACCTTTGCACCTACCACTCAAATGGCTACCATTAGGGCTGTTCTTGCCTTAGCTAGCCATACGAGAAGGTCGGTTTATCAACTTGATGTGAGGTTTGTCTTCCTAAATGATGATTTGAAGGAGGAGATCTATGTTGAGTAACCTCCTAGTTTTTCCTCATCAAATGGACAAGTATACTAGTTGAAGAAGGCCCTTTATATCCTCAAATAGGCTCCATGTGCTTGGAACGAGAAGATAGACTTGTTCTCCAAGGGAAGTTGAGGTATCAATGTTCCTCTTTTCATCCCCAATCATATGTCCACACCTAAGCTAGAGGACATAAGAGGTTCATGCTTTATGTGGATGATCTTATTTTGATAGGTGAACATGCCCAAAAGGTCAAAGAGATGAAGGAGGCGCTACACGAGATGTTCAAGATTATAGATATGGGCCTTCTCCATTTCTTTTTAGCCATGAGATTTACCAAACTACAAGGGGAATTTTCATCTCCCAACAAACGGTATGTACAGAAGCTTTTGGCCACATTTGAGATGGGGAGATGTAAGGCCATTTCTACTCCTAGACGGCCACAACCCATGCAGATTCTTGGGCAGCAAATGCTACCCTCTACAGGCAATTGATTAGGCCCTTGATTTGGCTTCTTAACACTCCAATTGATTTGTGTTTTCCTATAGGTTTATTGTCCAGGTTCATGAGTAAACCAAAGATGGTAAATTAGCAGCCTACTATGAGGATTTTATGGTTCTTGAGAAAAACCCCCGATCTTGATATTCATTATCCAACCGCTACTGGAGATTCACCTTTGATTCTTACAAGATGGATGAATTCACATTGGGCCATTGATGTTGACCAACGGAGGTCAACAACATAATATTGCTTTGCTTTGGGTGCAAGGTGTTATCTCGTGGAATAGTAAGAAGCAAACCACTGTTGGCCTTTCTTCCACAAAGGCAAAGTATTGAGCAACGTCTTCTACCACATGTGAGCCAATGTGGCTTTTCAAAGGTTGCTAGGAGAGATTGATTGTCCTTAGGCAAGTCCTACGACACTTCATTGTGACAATGAAAGTTGCATTGCTTTTGGCACGCGGAAGCCAGTGTTTCATGTTAGATCGAAGCGCATTGAGATTCAATACCATTTCATTTTAGAGAAGATCTTGGATGAGACCATTGATGTGGTTTACTACAAGACAAAGGATAATCTAGTAGATTTGTTTATGAAGGTGCTTCCTCAGGTTGTTCTCCGACAGCACTCCAAATCCATAAGCCTTATGTCGCATCCAAGATTTGAGAGGGGGTGTTAGAGATTAGTCATTCCCTAGACTAGCATTTCTCAAGATACAATTAGTGCAGTCAGTTCTCTCAGAGAGACTTGCGCATTTCCTGTCGATTGTTTGGGCATTCTTTCGAACAATAGTCAATCTCTAGGCAAGTTTCGTGGACAGTTCAGTGCTACATCACATTTATTGCAGCTATCCAAATGGCCATTTTTAGTGGTATTCGGCCAAATTTGGTAGGTCGGCCAAGTCTAACAGAGGCCTAATTTGGCTGGCCAACCTGCCATATTTCTCTTTTTTCATGGCTATTTACTGGCCATTTCAGCATGCCCTCTTCACTTGTTCATTTCAGGTTGGTGCGAGAGATTCGGCTTGAGGAGATACATCAACAGCCCTTGTATATCTGTCCTCTTAATTTCAACATCCATTGACTCTATATTCTATCTCTTTTCTCTCTCCCTTTCTCTCATGTTCATTGTCTTTTAGTCTTGTCCATAGGCTTCTACATTCACTGCACTTTGATATTACCCCCTCCCCTTAAGCATCAAAAAATGCTCTGGACCCCTGCTCTATTGAACTTAACTAAGTCTAATCCAAAGTCGACTCTAACAAAAAAACCTAAAGGTAAAGCTGCAACAACTAAGGATGTTCTACCAAGTCATCCACCTAGCATCCATTGATGAATAGTTCTGAAACTTCACCAGATGCCTTCTGGAAACTTTACCTCTGATCTTTCTCTCTTTATGTGCCAAAATCTGCTGGAGTACCAAAATCTCATTCACTTCTCAACCTGTGCTGAATTTCACCAAATACATCCTCAAACACATCACCATGAAAAGGCCTCAACAAGCTCACATGAAATGCATTGTGCATTTGCCAATGTGGTGGTAATTTCATCCTGTAAGCATTATCGTTGATCCTCTCCAACACCTAAAAGGGCCCATAGTATCTCATACTCGGCTTTGGATATAACCTCTCTCTACCTTTCATCTTTTTCAACCTTGCCTTTTCAAACCACAACACATAATCACCCTTTGCAAACTACAAAGCACGTCTATGGCAATCAGTTGTCCTCTTTTGCTTCTCTTGAGACCTCTAAAGAGCATACTTAACCTTCACATAGATTGCATCCATGTTTTCTACATACCGATCAACCTCAAAGATCTTGTCCATTGTGTGCAAAATAAGGGGCCTTTTTGTTAGTAGAGAAGTCTAGCATGTGTCCTAGGAGACTAAACATTTAAGAGTACTTTAGGTGTTTTTTAGTAGTCATTTAGTTGCTTATTTTGGCATTCTATGTTGGCTGACCTAAGACCATTTTTGGCATCCTTTTGCTCTATTTATTCAAGCTCCTCCTCCACACTCTATCATGATTCATTCATCACTTGTAAATCCACTGCATGCCCTGTGGAGAGAGGGAGCCAGTGCTAGTGCCCACACAACTAGTGACTCGTTGTTGTACACAGCGTTGTATGGTATATGCATTCCATTTCCCGAGCACATCTCTAAGTTGTGTTTTCTCCTCCTCCTCTTCTATTTTGTGTTTAGCAATTTATTTCGGCATTCTTTCATGCTTCCATTACTGTAGCCACTTCTGACACGGTATCAAAGCTCAAGATCTCCGCTCCTACTGATGTTTTCTACTGATTACACATCTTCCTTGGCCTATTGCTGATCTTCTTCCGCCCTCTACTCATCAAGCAACTTGTATCTGTTCGCAATTGTCCTGTTTCCAGCCTCTGCAGTCTGCTTGTACTGCATTTATTGCTCCTACTACCTGCATTTTGTCTCCAGCAGGCTACATTTGCATTTTCTGTATTGTTCTATTATGGTACTGCTGCATTTAATGCCTGTTTTGTCTAGATTTTGACTCCTGCATACTGGGCAACTATATTTTCAAGTTCTGTTGGCTGTAATTTTCACCTTCTTGCAGTGTTTGATCAGATTTTGTCCTTTTGCAATAGTGACTTTGTGATCAGCTATCTCTATAGTGCATGTGCACTCTAGTCTCTACAATGCTTTGGCTGTACTCTCTCTCTCTCTCCCTTGTTTTATCTTCCTATCCTCTCCAAATGGCTCCCCCTACTCTTCTACTAATGACAAACTTCATGACCCCGATTACCTAACATGGAGTGCTGTTATGAAAGCATGGTTTGTGCAAAAGCCATTATGGTACATTGTTTCTGGAGCTTTTGAGTGTCCTAAGCATCCCACTCCTCTTCCAACTGAACGAGGACAACTATGAAAAAGCTATGCTCACATGGGACAACAACGATGCCCATGCATATTTTGCTCTTCTTCATTGTCTCTCTAAAGAAGTTATTTCGGCAGTCACCTCCAAGACTACTTCAACGATATGGGTGAAGCTTCAGATGTTGTACGAGGCTCCCTCGACTATGCATGCAATTACCCTTTATGGTTAACTCCAACAAATGAAGTTTTGAGTCAAAGGATACTATCCAATCCTTCTTGCTTCATGTTACACATGTACAGGATCAGCTTCAACACATGTAGTCCGCCCTTCCAAAGCCTCATCTTGTTGGGGCTATGCTCTACAAGCTCCCTACAGCATTTGATTGGAGTGGCCAATGCTTTGCAGACCGAGATGTCAACACTAGTGAGTTTTACATGTGTGTTGCTTGAGCATGAGGCATCTTTGTGATTATAGGGATCACTTCCATCTCAATATAGTGGCTCCACTAAGGCATTTACAACTTCAGAGAGGGGTGACAGAAAGAAGAAGTCGAAGGCCCAGTGCTATCACTGTGGAAAGAAAGGACATTAGCGCAAGGATTGCCAACAATTAGCAGCTTCAAGGAAGAAGCACAAGAAGAAGAAGCAACAGGATACAAACTCCTCCGAGTGAACACCCGTCAGTGGTGTGGTACTTAGTAACTTAGGGATTATACTTTCATTATCATTCTCACATAGTGGATGTGACCTTCCAACACTCCCTTCTCTCTTCTTGTTCACTTGTTCACTATGAGTGTGTGGGAGTGTGCATGCTACTGAATCCTAACCTAGCATCCCATCCATGGAGTTCCATTTGCGAGAGCCTGCTCAAGCTTACTAGGCAACTGCAATAGTTCCCAAAGTGTGTGCACCTACAGGTGCATACGTGTGTTCATCCCATTTGAGGTTTCTCCATACAGCAACAGCAAATATTACCCAAAAAAAGCATGTGCGCTATAAGGAAATGCTAGAGCAAAAAAAGAAGGCACTGAGTGTACAACATGCACCATGCCCAAGTGTTATTCCAAATGCAGCAATTGCAATCCACCTACCATGCTCAAATGAAGCCACTCAGCTTTGTGGCTATGTGGATACCAAAAGCACATCTGTGACTAGCTCAATGATGTGGCAGAATGAGGAAGATTGGAACTTGGAAGGTGACAGGCAACATTCCAAGATGAAAATGCAGCAACGCAGATCCTCTTGGGGGCTTGAACTAGTAACAAATACCAACAGCAGGTCCTGAAACAGCAGCAGATTTTATGTCAACCAGCAAGACAGCAATCGCCAAGGACAAGGGTATGTTGTTGATAATGGCAGACTGGATATCGAAATGCAGCCATTGAGAGGCAGTGATACAATGGATTGATGACCGAGATGACGGTGATGGGATAGTAGGAGGTCACCATGATGGCTGATGATGAAGTGAAGCAGGGTAGGAGTCTAGGTTATAAGTAGATCAACGCAATGATCGCGATAAAGTGTGGGTGATGGGAATGAAGAGTGGCCACCCCAAGACTCTCCTTTCACATGACTTTTTGAGCCATTTTTCCTACCAAGATCAAAACATCATTTTCTTTTGAACAAAATCTTTTTGGGGCTACTTTGAAGTTTAATTAGGCCAAAAGAAATCAGATTACAGATTTGTTTGCACACTGAAGCAGCCTTCTGTAAAATGATCATCTTGATACAAATGGAGATGATACAAGGAGATGAACATATAAGTTCATAATCAAAGTTGAGAGGTGTGTGCCTGCAGAATTAGATTTCTCCAAAACAGAAGAAGCAAAACACAGCCAAAATCAAGTCTACATAGATCAGCTGAACAGATTAGAGACTACAATACTTACAGCACACAGTTCAAAGAGAAAACCATTGTAGATGGTGATTAATCTCATAAAAATTGATCCATTTGTACAAAGTAGCAATCCACAATATAACAGTTCATAAATATACAAGGACAGAGCAGAGTGAATACTGAAAAAAAAAAAAAGGCTTGATCCATCATCGATCATATTAAGAAGAAATTCCTAAATATCAAGCTTCCTCAAACACATCAAAAGCTGAATAAAGCAGAATTCACAATTCCGTTACTTGAGTGTAAATTGAAGCTTACTTGTTGAGTATAAAATTGGCCAAGAAGCATTCTCAAGTTTCTTGCTTCAATATCTTTATTCTCAGAGATAGCTTTGTTCACAGCTGCTTGAATAAGCTCCAAAGCTTCATTTCCTTCTCCTGCACGATTTAAAAGCATGACGAGGCCCTGCAAAAAACTCGTAAGCAATAGTATAAATGCTTGGAACCTGTGATTAATCAAGGTGCTAATCTATAAGCCAAAA
This sequence comes from Lygodium microphyllum, assembly GCF_053477565.2. Lineage (NCBI taxonomy): Eukaryota > Viridiplantae > Streptophyta > Polypodiopsida > Schizaeales > Lygodiaceae > Lygodium > Lygodium microphyllum. The sequence goes on along the minus strand of NC_141160.1, from coordinate 23,532,216 downwards.
TATTTTGAACTGCATAATGACCAGAAATCATTATCAACTTTGAGAGCAGTCAAACGAATCCAGTATAGTCACTTTCCTCACAGGTCTGTATGACCCACAAACTATTGTAAGAAGTGTAATAGCTGTGAGCACAGATTACACTAGTGCGATGTACACAAACTGCAACCAGTCAACCAGAGTTCACCACCAGGATTGCATCAATGCTGGCCATGTTTGTGGTCCAACATGAGCTGCACCAACATAACTCTGGCCTGTAACACTTAATTTGACTGCACAAAAACGTTACTGTTATATTGGATAATATGAGACGTGTCACATGCAGTGCCTTAGTTTGGTGTCGGATGAACACATTGACCAGCCTTTAGCCTATACTAGGAAGTGTTAGTGCTCAGTTGGGGATGCGCTAACACTTTTAATGCAGAAAAAGTGCTGCAAATCTCTGTACATAACCAGTCATGACACAATTTGGCAATGCTGCTTTCTAGTCATTCTAATCCAAACAATCTCTAGCACATGAGCACCTTTTACCTTCAAGTTAAGAAGGGCTTTCCCCCAGTGTGACCACCCTCCTAGGCATTGCTGTTACTGTAACTTAGCGTTTTGTGATTTCATTACTTCATTTATTCGATCAATCATGACTTCTAACAGCTTTGTGTGTGTGTGTCTCTCCCAGCTATTTGTTCTTTGCAAATCTCTGTAAACCAGTCATGACACAATTAGGCTGTGCAAATTACTAGTCATTCTAATCCAGACAATCTCTAGCACATGAGCACTTTTTACCTTCAAGTTAAGAAGGGTTTTGCCCCTGTGTGACCACCCTCCTAGGCATTGCTGCTATTGTACCTTGGTGTTTTGTGCTTTCATTACTTCATTTATTCAATCAATCATGACTTCTAACAGCTCTGTGTGTGTGTGTGTGTGTGTCCCAACTTTTGCTGTTTCTTAGCCAGATGTTATACTTTCTTTACTCTTTTAGGAAACATGATAGTTCCTTGTATACATTGATGTATATCTCTCTCCTCTTTTTATGTAATAGATAATTGTATTAATTACCAGAAAAAGTACAGGATTACAAGTTGCAGAGTGGCTCTGGGCCATCATGCATAAACCATCTTCACCAGATACAAAAAAGACGAGAACAAGGGGCATGCCAGAGCTAGACCAGCCAATTCACAAAGGATCAAGAACTCTCTCTCTCTCTCTCTCTCTCTCTCTCTCTCTCTCTCTCTCTCTCTCTCTTTTCGTGAAGATAATTGAATTAAGTAGTAAATACATCAGACCATCAGGTCAGCTTAGAAATAACGCAAAATAACAGTCCTAAAGGAAAGTCTACACAGACTCTAACACAGAAAGCACACTGAAAGCACAGCTGGTGTGGAGCGAAATATCACAGACTCTAACACAGAAATATCACACTGAAAGCACAGCTGGTGTGGAGCGAACAGTGTCCAGCTAGGGAGTAGCAATATCAGGAAGAACCAGGTCAGCAGACACCATAGAGGTGATTTGCCACAACACTAAACCCCGGATTCGAGCCACATGACCATGAATCCCAAATATTGAATCAGAAATGAAGGCATTCCGAGTATGCCAAATATGCCACAAGGCTGTCCATCTGAGGAAATGGAAAAGGCAGGAATAATCTGGACTCAAAGAGGTCATGGAGGTCATCTTCCCCAAAATCCACGAACGAGCTGAAATCCGGTATCGAGTCAACAAGGACCAAACACGGAAAACAAAATTCCAAATCTGTCTTGCAACAGGGCAGGAGACAAAAAGATGAAGCACTGTCTCATCACATGTAGTACAGAATATGCATCGCCCAGCAGAGATCTTACGAGCACGCAGCACAGTCCCAGTAGGAAGAGCCCAATAAGTAGCCTCCACATAAACACTTTTCCCTGATACGGAACCTTAGATTTCCAGAGCTGGATGAATATGTCCTGCCACTTCTTTTTGCTCTCCCGAATGTGCCATACTTTATTTGCCTTATCCGTGACCCATCTCTTGGCCTCTACCATCTGATGATATATCTGATTGGCCGAACTTTTCTTGAAATCATCAGGAATCACAAACATCCAATCACTCCAGGGAGACGAGAGCTGTAATGTAGGCAAAGGATAGTAGCTCGTAATTCTGTCCTGTATGGCCATCCAAATAACATGATACCCTCTAGGCACCCGAAAGTGCTAGTGAATACGCTGAAGTGAATAAAGACGGGCCTGTCAAGGAATGACACCATCCTAGACTGATTGCAACCCCAACCGAGCCATGCGGTTAAACTTGTCTCTCTACAGATCTTTGTCAGGCCAGTCCAACAACCTGGAAGAGGCCAGTACTTCGCCTAGGAGAGAATTCTCCTCCTTGCGAGAATCCAGGGGGCGCCAAACCGAAAAACGTAACATCGCCTGCCAAGATGCAATCATATGGGAAAGGGGAAAAGACTGGGAGACCTTAAGAGATCTTGTGGAGTTGTACATGCCACCAAGAAGCATGAATAACCGTGCTACCATGAGAAATGCCAATCTTTTCTATAAAATATTTTGCCATATCTGTCCAGGGATGAGTCTGTACACAAAGAGCTTGCAAAAGATCTAACCTCAAAGCAGCCATATGAAAATTAACATCCAATAGAGCTGCTCCCCCCATCCTTTTAGGAGTAGTCACATGTTGCCATGAAATCCACACTTGACCCAGGCGATTTCCTTTCTTCTTCCATAACATGAATCGAATAGGTTGGACCAATTCCAATAGGGACTTGTTAGTCCAAGGAAGCAAAGGCAAGAAAAACGAAATCATGTTGATCATAATGCATTGTGCAATTATAAGTCTCACATGGAGAGGCTAGCCTTGTGACTTCCAGTACATAAACCGATCATGAATACGAGGTGTCATCCAATCCAACAAGGCACGAGGAGCCACCTCCACCCCAATACGAGTGTCTAGTTATATTCCCCTTGGGAATCACAATACAATTCCAACCCAAAGCCTGCAAATCATTTTCTATACAAGAGAGCAGAGTGGATTTTTGAGCATTTATATGTAGTCACGATGCCATAGCAAAAAGTTTCCACGCAACCATTGCCCGATTAACATTGGAGCGATCACCCTTAAGAAACATAAAGGAATCACCTGCCAAAGATTGACCCCCAAGTTGGACCCCACTAGAAAGAGACAAACCAACAATCTCTCTCTCTCTCTCTCTCTCTCTCTCTCTCTCTCTCTCATGCTCTCATGTACAATTTCAAACCTATTTTGCATTAAAAATTTACAAATTTCATAAAAATAACTTACTATTGAAGAGTCTATGTTAATGTGCAAAGTGGCTTGTGCAATTGAGGAAGGCACAAACTATTACATTCACTTCTTTCACAATGTCTCAATTTTGTGATAGAGCATGACAGCCTTGACCCTTTGAGTTTTGCCACCGATGAATTGCAACTTGTGTATGCTTTTTTGATGATTGGAAGGTACCATTGGATTCATCGCCATACATTTTGTGTGCACACAAATCCTTATCTCCATTCAACAAGCATACACATGCTTGTGCTACATATTTTCAACTTGAAGAGTCTATTTTCAAGACATTTTGCTATACTAGACTGCTCTCTCTCTCTCTCTCTCTCTCTCTCTCTCTCTCTCTCTCTCTCTCTCTCTCTCTCTCTTCGTAAAAGGTAATTGTATTAATTACGAAAAAAGGTACAAGTTTACATGATTACAAGAAACACGAGGGCCCTAAGCCAACGTGTGTAAAATCCCAATACAAGGCCACGAAAAAGTTACACAAGTCATGGCAAAGACCCAGAGGAAATTGCCATATGCCAGGGAAGCAAGTCCTCCCGAGGGAGGAAGTCCGAGTGCCGAATGAGATCTATCTACCAATGCAAGAGACCTTTAAGCCGGGCAATGTGTCTCGGTACATTAGATGCTGAATCAAAAAGAAAGGCATTCCGAGTGGTCCAAATGTGCCAACATCCCCAGTATCTGAAGAAGTGGAATAAGATCTTCATATGCAATTGTGGCGGTGTGGGGTATTTTGGGCGCACAAAAACCCAATCGAAAGGGGTTAGTGAGGATCCCACCACTGCGCGCCAAACCTGTGACAAGAGCGACCAGATATTCTTGGCGAGAGGGCAAGAAATAAATCGATGTCAGGCCGATTCCACAATAGTGGTACAGAAGAAACAATTGTCGTTCGAGATTCGACGCTTAGAAAGGGCCGAGGCAAGAGGGAGACCACCAATCATGACCCGCCAAAGAAAGACCTTACATTTGAAAGGGGTCTTATTCAACCAGCCTTCCATCACAGTTGCCTTCCACCATGACTGAGATTTCCGCAATCCCCATACAGTATTAGCTTTCACACCCAGCCATTGATGATCTTTAATCAGAAGATGATACACGTGATTAGCAGACGCCTTTTCCAGACTCAAGCGGCTTGCAAGGTCCCAGTCCTGCCAAGGACGATCCACAGCCATGGCAAAAAAGGGTTGCCTGCCCTGAAGCACTGACAGAAGCTGTTCCCATAAATCACGGTATCCGCACAGGATTCTGAAAACTCTCTCTCTCTCTCTCTCTCTCTCTCTCTCTCTCTCTCTCTGTGTGTGTGTGTGTGTGTGTGTGTGTGTGTGTGTGTGTGTGTGTGAAGATAATTGAATTAAGCAGTAAATATTTACATCAGACCATCAGGTCAGCCTAGAAAATAACAAACATAAATGAAAGTCTACAATACTCTAACACAAAAATGTCACATAGAAAAAACAAGTGGAGTGGAGCGAACAATATCCAATGAGGGAGCAGCGATGTCAGGAAGAACTAGATCACCATAGAGAAGATCTGCCACAACACTAAACCACGACTCTCTCTCTCTCTCTCTCTCTCTCTCTCTCTCTCTCTCTCTCAGCTGAATAAAAGAGGAAAACCATCAATTACAAAAGAACGAGGAAGAAACTACCAAGGAGGCCACTTCATGGCTAGAGATACTCAAGAAGACGTAAAAGCAAGTGTTGGAGGGGGAGCAATGGATCCAAGTAGCCAAAAAAGGAAAGCAACCAGCCAATCCATTCTCGGTAGCTAACATAATTGACACGCTCCAAGAACAAAAACAAAAAGTGTGGGCACTTATTGTTGGAGTGGTGGTGCTGAAAATGCATGAGAATGTGGAAGGAGACGCCAAGGAACTATATGCCTTGATTGACATAGGCAAAGATTTGCACAAATCTGCTTGTAGAGTGGGTAAGAAGGTTACCCATGATAGTGCAAAGGAGAGCTCAAAGGACCATGCTTTCATTCTACAACGTACGCTTTCCCACCATAGAGATGATAAGAGATTTCCTAGCCCAATGTAGAACACTGAAACGGACAAGGGTGTTTTACAGCAAAAGAAGAGACCATTCTTGGCCTAGTTAGAGCGCAATCTATACCAAAAATTCTTAAGTCAAGACTCTAGAGAAGCCTAGAGGCTCTTTAGAGAGCATTTCCCAGCCACAACCATTACATCGTCATCTACATGGGAGCAGTATGCAGCCAGTCTATATATGGTGACAGGTCAGCCTCCTCTTCCAAATCCACCAAAGCCCTATCCAACAACTTCCACTTTCTTTACAGAGGATAGATTTCGGGATGCTATCGATAGACTCAGCAGAGGGAGGACACACAACCATGATGGACTAGGGCGAAGCATTTAACTCATGCTAGAGATTTGGTGGCTGGACCACTAGCCTATACACTTAACAGAGTCATGTGCAAAAGGCTTCCCAAAGAGTTGGAGCATGACTACCTCGAGGATATCTAGGCCTGCAAAGCATTCACTACTCCATTAAAACTCCAAAGGCAGCTTATAGAGCACAATCCCAACTAGATGAGCCTTTGAAAGTGCAGAATGCAAGTGCCAAAGCTAATCCTATACTTGCGTACCACGAAGTAAGAAAGATTGGATAGTATCCTTCAACTCGAACTTCATCTGCTGGAGCTGTCCATAGAGGGTAACAGTTAACTACACACATAGCTAAGGGAGCATCATACAACATCTGAAGCTTCTCCCTGCCGCTGAAGTTATCCAGTAGCAGGTGACCACCGGCAAAAGCTCTTTAGAGATACGTTGGAGAAGAGTGAAATACACAAGGGCACCATCGAATTCCCATGTAAGCCCAGCTTCCTCATGGGTGTTGAAAATAGGCAAATGATGTATGCTCCAGGAAGAGCTGTCCTTAATCCCATATGCATAGTGAGGAAAGTGGAACAACCCAAACTCTATAAAGCATTGTACTTGAATATGAAATGAATACTATGTCATGATGCTTTGTACTTTCAGTTAAGTGTAGTGTCATTGTCGATCTTACACAAGATTGTGTTTATGAGTCCAAGCTAATCTATCTTGGAACCTAATTCACTTGTGTAACAGTTTGTCTCTACTTGTTCATATCATTATGAGTTTGGTCTTCATCTTTCATCCACCATAGCTTGTGTCATGCTCTAGATCCGCAGCTTTTCACATGGTATCAGAGCCCAGTTGGGCATGACACAGCTCATACTCTGAATCTCTAGTCTCCCTTCACCTCTGGTGATCTCTAACCAGCTCACATTCAGCTCATATCTCCAGTTTCAACTTCAAATCTCAGTTGGACCTTGTGGCAGCCATAGCCAGACTGCACCTACCCACCTTGGAGCTTTTGGATCTCTCTCTACAGGCCATATCTTCAAGTGATTCCTTCTGGAGGTATCTTCCTCTACTCAAGACGCTTCATCCTAGCACCTCAATCAACGACATTACTGCTTCCCAGCTCTAGCATTGCAAAAATCGAAACACGTTGTCTTGTCTGTGCCTGTCCACGGTCGTACTGCTATCGCCAATCGTACAGTTCGCGATCGACCCTATGAGCATAGGGCTTTTGAAGCTCACTATGCAAGCCTACTCCCCATGCAATATCTTGGGCCATGGTCAAGTAGTTGAGCTGCACGAACTGAAAGAACAGTCGGCTGTCTGAAACCCTAGAGAAAGCCATATCCAAAAATTTCAAAAGCTTGGCAACCTTGTTCCTTTTCTCACTACCATCATCAACAGTGATTTTAATCACTGAGCAATACTCTCTAAATTTCATTACTATTCTGGAAGTGCCCAAGGAAGCTCAGAAGCCATCCACGAAGTTCCTAAGAGAAAGCAGATCAAGTACCGACTAGTATCCATTAACACTCAACTAGTGTCAATTTGACACTGATTCTCTTCGGTCTCTTCACACATTAAAATACAATCTTTTGTTGGTTAACTGAAGTTTAGCAACATGGCAGAGCTTGAGCAAATAGCTAAATTCAACAGTGAAGGATTTTATGCCTGGAAGAAAAAGACCATGTATCACCTGATGCGAAAGGACTTGTGGGACCTGTTTGAAGATGATGCATATAACAAGAAGGAAGATGATGAAGACGGGTTCATTGAAGAACACGAGTTTAAAACCAAAGAATGGAAGAATATGAATAACAAGGCACTAGATACCATTGCCTGGGGACTAAGTGATGATGTGCTACATCATATATATGGCAATAGAAATGCTAAAACTGCTTGGGAGAAACTTGACAAAATGTTTGGTACCTAAGCAAAGAACTCAAATGTAAAATTACTCATGCACTTTTATAAACTAGATATCAAAGACAGTGCTTCTATGACCACGCACATTAACAAGTTCAAGAGCCTAAAAACCCAGCTTGCCACTCTTAAGAAGAATATTGATGAAGATGAAGCAATAGCCGTACTACTTGCAAGTGTAAACAAGGATCCATATGAGAACCTTGTGTCCGCTCTAAGTAATGTTCCGAGCCTCTCACTCAAAGCTATTGAGCACTCACTCATTGATGGAGAAAGCAAATTTAAAAGCAAAGATGTAAAAGAGACCAGCTCAAGGGAAAACCTCTTATACACTAGAGGAGCTACTAGACCCAAAGAAACAGGTCGAGGATTCAACACCGTCAATAGAAGTCGGATGACATGTCATTATTGTGGTAAAACTAACCATATTGTCAGTGAATGCTTCCACAAGAAAAGAGCACAGCAGATGCAAAATGACCATCACCAAAGTCAATTTATGAATGAAGAAGAAGAAAAATATACTTCCGCTACCATCAACAACTCTGACAAGTTGTTCTAAGGAATTTGTTCCCATAGTGAATCTCCATGTTTCCCTTAGTGGATTTGATTTGTAAAACCCTTGCCAAAGATGTAAAGTCTCAAGCTTTAACTTAACTAGGCTGCCTATGAGCTAGTCTTCCGAGCCATGTTATCATGAAGGGGAGACAAAAGCCAGCAAGTGTAGGGACTCATCATTTGAGGGGGGGTATTAAAAAATAGAAAATTATGTATGCTCCAAGAAGAGCTTTCCTGAATCCCATATCCACAGTGAGAAAAGTGGAACAACCTAAACTCTATAAAGCATTGTACTTGAATATGAAATGAATACTATGTCACGATGCTTTGTACTTTCAATTAAGTGTAGTGTCATTGTCGATCTTACATAAGATTGTGTTTATAAGTCCAAGCTAATCTATCTTGGAACCTAATTCACTTGTGTAACAGTTTGTCTCTACTTGTTCATGTCATTATGAGTTTGGTCTTCATCTTTCATCCACCATAGCTTGTGTCATGCTCTAGATCCGCAGCTTTCCACAATGGGTCTCCTAGTCCGAATCATCTGGAAGAGGAGTGGGAGGCTAAGGACACTCAATAGCTCCAAAAACAACGTACCATAATAGCATTTGCACAAACTATGCACCCATAACAGCACTCCGTATTAAGTAATCAAGGCTATGAAGTTCAGTAGAACAGCCAAGGATGAATCATCTGGAGAGGATAGGAAGAGACGATAAAGAATAGAGAGAGAGTACAGCCAAACACAATACAAATTGCACAAATGACAAGTTCACACGCAGTGACGAGGGGCTGATCAGAAAACAGCTGCAAAATCTGAGATAAGCAGGTGAAAATAGTCAAAAAAACTGTCAAAAAGCTGAAAAACATGTCACCCAGCCTGGACAAACATTAAATGCAGAAAAGGAAGCAGCTGTAGATCAAAACACAGACAGATAAGGTATTAAATGGAGTTGTCAGCATTAAGTGAATGCAGAAAATCAAAAACACATGCAGCTGAGATTAAACACAGGCTTCAAGGGCAGAAAATCAAGCCAATTTGCACGGCAAATAGGTGTGAGGGCAGGCTGTCCACAGCAGAAAACAGCACCTAGATCCCAAACATGGACATCTGATACCATGTCAAAAGTGGGTGCAGTGATGGAAGCATAGGAGACTATTGTAATAGACTGCACAACACGAGATAAGAGAAAACAAAAGAACACTACAAAGGGAGAACTCAGATCTATGCTTGGAAAATGGAATCCATATACCAAACACAAAACAATCACATACAATAGTGAATCATTGGGTACGTGGGCACCAACACTGGCTCTATCTCTCCAACAGGACCTGCACCAAGAATCTAAAAGTGGATGACGATGTTAGCAATCATGATTGTCATGCTTTGCCATCTCCTGCCTATGAACCTCGATCTGAGTCAAACGAGGACTTTAGAAGCTCTAACATGTTTGTCACTTGTTTTAACAAAGGAGGCAGCTCTATTTGAGCATGCATTTTTGTGGATTTCCTTTAGTAGTCATGTTTCTGTGTGCATTCCTAGGGCAATTTCTCCATTTCCTAGTCTGTCTCCACTTGTTGGACATTGTCCATATTTGTCAAGAATTTTCCGTGCCCATTTTTCCCTACATTTATTGCAGCTAGACCAACATTAAATGCTAATTGGCCACATTTTTGGCCCCCAGAGTGCAATTGGCCAATTTTCATGATTTGTACCTATATATATGGCACTTCTCCCACTTGGCAGACACGTTCTTTTGTCTTTCACTTAGCAAGTTGCTTCTCCGCCTTCAGTTTTTCCTCCATCTCCAATGTTGCCATTATCATCAGCTTAATTTGGAGCCCTCATAGATGATGTGGGCTGCATGCAAGGACTAATCAGCCCTCTTCTTGTATTCAGCATTCTTTCCTTGTTCAGTGCAGATTTCTTTTCTTTTTTTCTTATAGAGTCTGTGTGTGTGTTCTTGTTCCATCTTCCATTGCGCACTCTCACAGATAATGATGATCCACACTGAGGAGGATGGAGCCGAATATATAGGCATAAAATAATGCCAAGAAATAAACAGGTCAGCCTAATAATGCAATCAGCCCAGCAATAAATTTCCTAAATCATCAAAATGATGACAATTAAAAATATCTAAAATAGACTACAATGCCTAGCCCACAACTCTTTGGTCCTTCCTACAAAATCATTAGAATTTAAACCTATGTACAAAAAAAATGTTATCTTCCACTTCTTGTTGGGTTTGATACATGAGAATCAAATCAAACTCAACCCATGAAATGTGTAGGGTCTATAGATACCATGATAGTCAGATAGATGTCTCTCCAACAGTGTCGGAACTTCACTTGTCAAGCTATGAAGCCCACTCCTACTTGACTCTCAGCATAGGACATATCAAAGACTAAAGTGGTATGGAAGTGTTTGAAGTCATCTTCCCTCTATGTACCTATTTCTAATTACGAGCTTTCCGATCGAGGGCCTAGGTTTCTTCAAAGAGTATCTAGCTCTGATACCATGTAACGAAATACTCATCTACAAATAATAAATACAATAGTACAACAAAACATGAATTGATAAAGAACACAGTTAGGGTTAGTAGCTCAGAGACAATGAATATGGAAGAAGATAATAAAACGATATGTATGATACTTAATGCAGCAAACACACTATGCAAAGGTAAAATATTGGTCCTTGAACTCTCCCATCTCAAGGACCAAGGCGGACAATATGAGTTGGAGAGTGTTTCATACTGTAACAGATCTTGAATCACAACAGACAATCTTCGAAGATGTCATGCAGCAGCAAACAAACATAGCTAAAAAGAGGTTGAATCAATGTCTAACATAGCAGTCGGGGGCAAAATCAGTGAAACCCTGATCAAATAATGACCTTGCAGCTGGGTGACAGGCTGGAACAGCAAAATGCAGATCTAGCTATCATGTAGCAATGCTGCACAGCAAACACTGGGTCTACTAATGACATCAACAACTGGTGATAGCAGGGAGAGGATAAACACAGGCTGGAACATGATCTGCAGCAGTAAACATAGTTGTTCTAGTGATGACAACGGGCTGAAAACTGTTGCCACAGCAACAAGGGGCTGCACAATAGGTACTTGATCATTTGGACAGAAGTGGCTAGCAGCTCAAACTGAGATATCCTCCACGAACAGGGTGTGGACAGTAGAGAGAGGGCACCTCCAAATTACAAAAACGAGATTGGGGCTGAGTGGTGGGAAGCATATCTATTTATAGATTGATGGGCCCTCCCAAATTAGGGTTTGGCTTATGGGACACATACACTCTCTAGAAAGCGCTTCCTTTAATGAAAGTTTTGAGTTTTGGGGCTCAAATTAGGAGCTAATTAAGTAATAATGCATTTTTTAGCTCAACACCAAGGGTAGGCCAATCCCTTAGCTCAACATCAAGGGTAGGCTTGCTGGTCATAACGAGCATTGAAAAGCAAAGGAGATTGGAGCAATCTCAATGTACTTCTTCCAATTACAATAGAAGATAAAGAAATCCCGCAAGAGGTGCTTGGTTTTGCGACCAATCGGGTGTCCAATGTCCAAGATTAAATGGTAACATTTGCACTCTCAATTTAGATGAATTTTATACTTGCTATAATTAGTGCCTAATCATGTCATTACCACCCTTTCCCCAAACGAAAGGTTGGTTTCTCCCTGGCACCTCTAGGGTGGCCCTTGGGATTTCCAAGTTAAGATAACCATCACCTCTATAGTCTTGGTAGGCCCTTGGACAGCCGATGTGCACCCTTTTGCTTGGGGTATTATGAGCTGACCTCTACTTACAATCCCTTTCTAGTTCCAACTTTGGGCCTAAGGGGGGATGTTAAGCTAAAAAGATGCATTACACATTAAATCTTCTTTAGATCATTAAAATATCCCCAAAAGTTAAAGATTACCAAAGTTTTTGTCTCACATAAGCCAAAACCCTAATTTTTGGAGAATCTATATCTATAAATAGGAGGCTGCCCAACCATTTTGTTCATCCCTATTTCGCAAATTTCAACAATAGGAGGCTGTACCATATTTCAATGTTTGCAACCACTCCTTTGCCTTTAGTATACATAGCAGCATTCATAGCAAGAATCCCAACATCTAAAGTAAACATGTGGCCAACTCTACTTCCTTTTGTGACCAACTTACACTTATCATTAAAATCTTTCACAAAGCAATCTTTTGTATTAAAACAAACCTACAATCCTTGCTCTAACCAGAGGCCACAGCTACTCTGGATTCTATGGCTAACAATGAAGAGAAAACTGTTCCATACATGAAAGAAATGGTACCTTGTTCCAATAATCAACTTGTTGGCAAACGTCGTAAACATGCTTTTGATAAATCTATGGGCTTCATGAAGGCTTCTACTCTGGTGCATACTTGCAATGTGCCATCCGACTTGCACTTGATCTTATAAACCCAAGTGCGACCAATTGCTTTATTGCCATAAGGCAACTCAACCAGATCCCAAGTCTTATTCTTGGGTAATGTATCCATTTCTTCATCCATGTCCTTCCAATCTTTGCTTCTAACTACTTCTTTAAAGCAAGCACCATGATTGTTGCCACTCCTTTTCAGCCCCTTACATTTTTTTGCAAGTAAAATGTGGCTGATTATATTACTCAAAGAAGAACAGATTACAACGAAGTGCTCATGCTCAACAAACTAGTTGGAGCTGATGAAAGCCACAAATACATCATGTATACAAGCCTCTCAAGGCGGTCTGGAGGGATGGGGGCAAGAAGCCATGGAGAGGGGGTGTATCACCATCTGGGGCTGCCTGCCTGCATCACGAAAAACAGGTCCTCGTCACCCCAAGTGCACATGAAATGACATCGGAGTTCCTTAACGAGCCTTGGACTCGCCCTACACGATATCCAATCAGCCACGGAGGGGGTGGATAATGGAGATCCAGAGCACTGCTAAGGTCGCCTGTACTGAAAGCCTCCTAACACCGCGTCTTCCAGATATGCCAACCAATAAGACTCCCTATGATCTCCTATACCTCAAAGCAGTCTACTATGGGCTCCAGCACTAGGCGAATGGGTAGAGCCTCTACAGAGATTTGTTATGACTCTTCCCTACTTTCAGGAATCGGTACGATCGACATCGACATCAGGTTCTCTCCAAGGCACCTTGGTGGTGACTTGATCACCCACTGCTTGGGTATCCATGGTTTCACTTTGGTGGTTCTTTGTTGTGTGGACTATGATAAGCCTTTATCATTGTATCCTTGTCTTGTATCAAATCACCCATGATCTGAGAGAGGGCATTAGCAATCCAGACAACTCATGTGTGATTCTGACTAGAAATGGCTAGGTTAGTTAGGCATTTTATTATGGTTATTATGATGCTTATTTGGGGCATTTTATGATGGCGGGATTGCCCTATTTTGGCATTGTTTTCTTCTTTATATGCTCGGCTCCCTCCTCATTCAGTCACATCATCACCTACAAGTTCTATGGAGAGAGCGAGCCAGTGCCAATGCCTTGAAGATAAAGACTCACTGTTGTATGCATCATTCTCGTGTTTGGTATATGGATTCCATTTCCCAAGCATATCTTTGAGTTCTCACACTTTGCAATGTTCTTCTGTTTTCATTCTTTTTTGTCTTGTGTTCAATAGTTTATCTCAACACTTGTCTATGCTTCCATTCCTACACCACTTCTAACATCATTGATACTAAGCATCCAAAGCTGCTTCTCAAAAAATATGCAATGGGCAAAGGTCTTCTAATGATACAAAGACGCTAGTTTCTTCCACACCTCTGCAACAATCTTCAATCTGCGAACATGTACTAAGACAGAATCCTATAAGTTTATAAAAGAAAGGATCTAGCTCATGAGTTGAGCCGATCCCATAGAGTGGCACGGTCCGTCATTGATCCCACTTTGGGATCCTCCACGGGACTAGGCACAAGATGGGAAACAAACTCCCAAAGGTCAAAGGTGTCGAAAATGCACTCCACCTTACACGACCACAATGAATAGTTACAATCATCCAAGTGGTCCTCTATGGGCAAAGGGCACCATAGGAGGCATCTTAAGACCAGGGTGACAGGTCTTTTGGGAAACATGGAGAGGGGAGGAGAGGGCTGCCGTACAAATGAGCTTGGTGACCTCCGTTCTTCTCAGTCTCCACAAACATCATCACGATAGTGACCTACAAAATACCTAGAAAAGCTGCCTTTGCTGTAGACAGCCCTTCAAACAAAGGAAATCAGCTACACGATCGCAATGGAATCAATATAGATGGTCCATCCGAGGAAAAGAAGCAATCGCTTGTGCAAGAAACAACTTGCATTTGCAACAAAACATAGATGTTGAAGGTTGTATTTTCAGCCTTGAAGGGTCGCCTCAGCTTCGATGACCTATATGTCCTCTTGTTTGGTGATGATACCATGTGAGAGTGTGCAATGGAAGAGAACCACAAGCACAAAGAGAAAGGAAGAGAGAGACAACCAGAGAAGGAAGTAAGAAATCTGCACTAACTGAAAATGAATGCTGAATACAACAATGTGGACTAATCAGTCCCTGCACGCAGCCCGAGGTGTCAATGAGGGCATCAATTCAGGCTAATAATGATGCCAGCAACACCGAAGACAAAGAAGTATGCTAGAGACAAAGTGTGCACCATAAACTACACAAGATGAATGAGTCTACCCCAGCCCCAGCCAGCTATAAATAGTTGGTGACAACCAGAATTGAACAACCTACCATAAAGGGATCAACTGCAATGAATGTTGTGCAGTGCAGACAGGCTTTTCTACCATGGGTGTCGGACAATGTCAAACAACCGGAGATAGGCTGGGAAATGCAGAAAATGCCCAAGAAAAGCACACTAATTGTGCACAAACAAAAGAAATGTATGTAAATGCACACTAAACTGTCAAAGCTACATTGTCTCTATCAAACTCTAACAAGAGCTCACAACCAGAAGATGACTAAAAAACCCTAAAATAGGCAAGCTAAGAGGATCACAACAATAAGTTGGAGGACATGAGGGATGAGCTTGCCTTCCCCGACAAAAGATATGGCTATCTTCAAAAGATTAGAAGATATGGCTATGATTCTTTTGTCTCAGTTGCCATCTCTGCAATATGATGTCTTCTACATCTACCTTCTTATATCAAGGGCCCAAGAGACTCTTCTATAGGAGGAGCTTGCCCCGCTTGTCTTGGAACATGATGAGCCTCTCAAAGAGGTAGACAATCAATCCAACTCCACAAAAGCTTTCACCAAAAGTACACGAGGGGGAAAGAAGAAGAAGGAGAAATCAAAGGCCAAGACTAAAAAGGAGAAACGAGAGAGTTCTTTAGGCTTTGACACTTCAAAGAAGCCTAGATGCCCACACTGTGGAAAGGGGACACATCCCAAGGAGAAATGTTGGAAGAAGTACCGTCACCTTCATCTAGGAATGACGGATGGGGCTGAATTCTTTAAGGCTTCCTCTACCCATATACCAACTATTACTCGTGAATCTATGTTCCTTCATATCCATGTACTGAAGCAGCCTTCTTTAGTGGCTGCCTTGTCTTCCTAGAGGCCTTGCCTTATTGATAGCGGTGCTTCGATCTTCATCAATTTGAGGGTCTTGTCACTGTTGGTGACATTTGCTTGGTGCCTATTAGTGGTTTTGGCACTTTGCCATATTGCCAGCCCATTCAACAAGCTCCGTTTTGGAAGTCCTACATGTTCCAGACTTGCGCTTGTAAGAGTGCGTGATGGAAGAAGAAACACGAATAGAGAGAGAGAGAGAGAGAGAGAGAGAGAGAGAGAGGAAGTAAAAGATGAAGGAAAGCGTTAGTGAGGACACTAGATCAAGCTGAGATGATGAAGGTAGCACCAATGTCTAAGAGTGTCTAAGAGGAGTGTGCTGAAGATAATCTGCAAAAGTGAGAGAGTCATCAATGAGGTGGCTATAAATAGCCAACATCCTCCAAATTTGGGCAACTGCTCCTAGGAGGCCCTAAATCTGACCGACTGCAACAAATACACAAAAAATGGCTGCAATTAATGCAGTCCGACTACTTTAAAAAATGGAAAAAATGATGTCAAAAATATCCAGCACTCATGGAGCAGCCTGGCACTGACCAAAGGAAAAAACCTCTTGCCAAACTAGGAAAATGCACAAGAAATGTGCCTAAAATGGGAGAAATCCACATTAAATTGCCAGACCTCCCATGTCTCTATCAAACCCTAACAGGAGCTCATAACTAGGAGATGACTGAATGACATGACTAAATCAGGTAGGCTAACACCCCTTCTCAAATCTTGGGAGTGTCTAAAGACCCAACAATCTCGTGCAATGAAGCATAGAAGCCTGAGGCAAAGGCTTTGTGAAGAGATCCGGGACAATGTTCTTCATGGGACACTAGGCCACCACTAACTTGAAATCCACGATCTGCTCCCAAACATAATGATACTGAACCTCAATGTGCTTCGTGGGAGCATAAAACACCACGTTCTTCACCAAAGCAAAGGCACTCCGTTTGTCCACGCGCAAGTAGTAGGTCTTGTCTAAGAAAAGCCAATCTCCACCAACATACGTCGAGCCAAAACTTCCTCCATGGTTGTAGAACAAAGGGCACACCTCTGTAAAAGAAAGAGCCACAATAGGCTGCTTCTTAAACAACTCCAAGAGATAGCTCCCAATCCAAGGGAGAGCATAACCTATAGTGGACCATCTCGAATCCACATTACCTACCCAATTAGAGTCACTCCATCCAAAAAGAGTAAACCTCTCTCCATACATAATCCCATAGGACCAAGTCCCCTAGAAATACTAAAGAATGTGCAAGGCTACTCTTCAATGATCTTGCGTAGGAGTCTTCATAAAGGAAGACAACAAAGTCACCACAAAAGAGATGTCCGGCCGAGAATGAATAAGCCAAATCAAATAGCCAACAAGGCATTGTGAAGAAATACCCTAACACACAAACACAAATAACACCGTACGACAAAGCACAAAGTGATAGAAGAACACAGTTAGGGTTAGGGTAACTCTGAGACAATGAACACAGAGAATGAATGAAGTGATATGACTACTAAATATACAATGCTCATTTAGCAAACACACAATGTAGTGAACGAATACTAAACCTCGAAAAGCAAAATGGTCAAAGCAAAAGAAAATGAGAACTCCTGTATCTCAAGGATCGAGGCAAGGGTAATAAGCTAGAGAGTGTGACATACTCCGAACCGATCCCGAATCACAACAAGGCAGCCTCTGGATATCGAACACTAGCAAACACAGCCAAGGAAGGCTAGATCTAATGCAAATGATAGTGCAGGAGAGAGAAAGACTAAAAAAGTAAGTGAGGAGAGAAAACTGTGAACACAACTGGGAGGAGAGAAAACAACAAACATAGGCTATAGGAGAGAGAAAACAGCAGCAACAAGCTGAGCAGATGATGGCGACAGCTAGAGGAGAGAGAAAATCTATAGGGCAGCAACTGCGGTCTGCAAACGCAGCAGTATGCTGACATCGCAAGCTGCACGACAGCTAGATGGTGGCGGCTAGATGATGGACAGCAGCAGTCGCCCAACTGAAAACAATAGCAAATTGATGACGGAGGGCTGGAAACACTCACCAGACGAGTGAAGACTGCAATGGACAGCTTGGACTGCGATGTCCTCCACAAACAGGGTGTGGGCAACAAGCTAAAAACACCTGAAACCTGCAAAAACGAGATTAGGGCTGAATGGAGGGCAAGATACCTATTTATAGAAAGTTTGGGGCCTCCCAAGTGGATTTGTGCTTATGGGATACAAACACTCTCTAGGAACACATTTCTTTTTAAACAAACAAGGTTTCTTCCTTTAAGCATGTTTTGGGGCTGTTTAAGTGAAGCTAATGCATTTTTAGCTCAACAGGTACTATAACGGGTAGCATCTATAGGGGGTCTCCTGCTACCACAAGCTTGGACTCAAGGTCCATGGGGCAAGAAAGAGACTGGCACTCCGCCATATCAAACTCCAAAAGAAGCTCGGAGATGTACCTGTGCTGGAGCCTAAGAATAAAGATGCCTTGTGCCATCTGATAAATCTCCAATCCAGAGAAGAAGTGACGAATCCCAAGATCTATCATGTCAAACTCCCGTTTCAAAATCTCCTGAGTCCGATCAACCTCCTGTGTAGAGCTCCCAATGATGATAAGATCATCCACATACAAAATAATCAAAACGCAGCTGTCACCCGCAACCTTGTAGTAAAGGTTGGGATCATGTACTGATCGATGGAAGCCACTCTATAAGAAGAATCAATCAATCCTCTGGTATCAAGCCTTGGGAGCTTGCTTCGGGCCATAAAGGGCCTTCCACAACTTGTAGACATGGTCCTCCTTCCCCTGCACAAGAAAACCTAGAGGCTCTGAAACATAAATCTCCTCCTCTAAGATGCCATTCAAGAGAGCCGACTTCACATCCATCTAGTAAACAAGCCAATGATGATGGGCAACGATAGCCAAGGTAGCCCAAATAATAGACATCCGGGCTATAGGTGCGAAAGTCTCAAAATAGTCCAATCCTGCACAATGTGCAAAACCCTTGGCAACAAGCCTCGCTCTACACTTATCCAAGGAACCATCTGCAAGATATTTGGTCTTCAAGACCCACTTCACACCAATCACCTTCCGCTTCCGAGGACACGGAACCAACTCCCATGTCTAATTTCGCTCATTAGAATTGAGCTCACCTTGCATAGCTTGCCTCCAAACATCTTGTGCAAGAGCCTCATCAACTATAGTAGACTCTCTATCTTGACAAATCTAACATAAGAGCATAGTTCACACAGAGTGAACTATCCTATTGGGCTTGTAATCGAGCGGATCTACGGGACCTAAAGGGGTAGCTGGAAAGTTAGAAACACCAAAATCCTGCATAAGCTGCTTATACCATAAGGGAATGTGGAGAGGCTCATCCTGTTGCGAGGGAGACAAGGAAGTCTCCAATACCTATAATGCACCTGTCAAAGAAAGAGACTCCCCCTCTTGAAGTGAAGAGACATCCTCCAAATATGAAGAAGGCTCCCCTTCAAATTGTGAAGGATCGCTAGAGGACTCCGATAAGGAGACTGAAGGGATGGAAGTAATCAATGAAGAAGTAGCATCCGTCAAGGGTGGAAGGGAAGCAGGGCTAGATGAAGAAGTAGGTGGAGGGGGAGGAGACGATGATGAGGGAGAGGTACTAATAGGGAACCTGGAAGGAGGAAGAGGAAAAGAGGATGGAGGAGGGTCAGTTGATGACAAGGTATCACCTGCACAAGAACCATCAACTGGATTGTCAGAGGCCACAACCTCATCGAAGATCGCATCCTGACTCACCTCAATCTTCCGTGTGGACCAATCGTAGAGCCAATAGCCCTTCATGGTCATGCTATAGCCCATGAAGATAAGATTCCGCCACTTCCAGTCAAGCTTCGTCTCCCTCTTCTTCTTGTCCACACGGACATATGCCTCACATCCGAAGATGGAAAAATGGGACACACAAGGCTTCTTCCCAAAGAGTCTCGTAGAGGGTCATGTCCACCACCAAAGCAAAAGTCACAGATCGGTTGCGGATGTGAACTCGTATAGCCACTACCTCACCCCAAAGGGAATGAAGTAGGCCCCTATGCTCCAACGCAGATCGCACCATCTCCAACATGGTCCAATTCGCCCCCTCTACCACACCATTCTTAGATGGTGTGTTCAGATGGAAGTACTGCACCCGAATCCCATGATCCCTACAAAACTAAGAAAAGAGATTAGAAGTAAACTCACCATTGTGATCCACTAGTATGCCTCGGACCTTGAAAGTTGTTTGTGTCTTCACAAACACCTTCCACTCAGAGAAGCAGGAGTACGCATTGCTCTTGTACTCCAGAAAACAAGGCTACACATAACGACTAAAGTCGTCAACAATCAGCATTAGATACTTGGCCTTCCCAAGGCAGGCCAAGCCCATAGGTCTACAAAGGTCAGTATGAACCAACTCAAGCGATGAAGAAGCCCCTCATGTGGAAACCTGGGGATGTTGCTTGCCCCTCAAGCAGCTAGGGCAAAGGTTGTGAATAGGAGGGAAATCAGAATGTCCCTCCACCATTTTCCTCTGAGAAGCCCGTCAAATCGCATCCATGTTCAAATGACCATAAGAAACCTGGGGATGTTGCTTGCCCCTCAAGCAGCTAGGGCAAAGGTTGTGAATAGGAGGGAAATCAGAATGTCCCTCCACCATTTTCCTCTGAGAAGCCCGTCAAATCGCATCCATGTTCAAATGACCATAACAACCATGCCAAAGCAGCCCAAGCTTGTGGAAAGACCACATGGCTAAAGTTGTGAGCATGTAAAGCACATCCTCTTGTGTACTGGTCCAAAAAACCACTCTCGTAGACTCATCCTCTACAGTCACTGCATCTTTGGTGAAGACCACGTAGCTACCTAGCTAGGTAAGACCATAAACAAATAAGAGGTTGAAGCCCAGCTCCGGAACATAAAGAACTCTTGGCAGAAGAAGACTATCTATCTAGTAATAGGGGAATCATCCCCACTCCATGAACTAGAACCACAGAGTTGTCACCAATAGTGACGGTGCCCCCATTAGATCTCAAATCCTGAAGCCAATCCTGTCTATAGGTCATATGAGAAGAAGCACCGCTATCCACGAGCCAAGGCTTCTCCTCGAAAGAAGAAGTAAGAGTTGTATCCTCCTCGACAAGTATATGCACAAAGGCAAACTCTGTCATAGCAAGGGTCACCTTCAAATCCTTTAAATCCTTCTCCTTTGGCTTTAAATGGAAGTACTTTTGCCAATACTTCTCATGATGAGTGCCCTTCCCACATTGTAGGCACTTGGGCTTCTTCTCCTTCAAATCCTTCTTGTCCTCTTTCTTCTTCTACTTGGCCTTCTCCTTCTACTGCTTCTCACCTCCTGTACCTACAATAAATGCCTTGGTGGAGCCAAAACCATTGGACACCACCTCTCTGAGTCGCTCGTCATGCTCCAAGACAAGTGGTGAAAGCTCCTTCCATAAAAGTCTCTCGCGGGTCCTCAAGGTGATAAGACTGGTGTAGAAGACATAGAACCGAGGAGAGGGCAACTGAGTCAAAAGGATCATAGCCATATCCTCAGAAGAGATCTTCCGTCCAAGAGAGGCAAACTCAGCTCTCATCCTCCATCTTCATGATGTGCTCCTTCATAGGGAAGTCATCAAGATTGAGCATCCGTAGCTTCTTCTCAAGGGAGATCTTCTGGACAAATGTCTTGTGCTGATACAAAGACACAAGCTTGCTCCACACTTCCACCGCAATCTCCAACCTGCAAACATGTGCAAGAACAAAGCCGTTCAAACTTGTAAAGAGAAAAGATCTGGCTCAAGAGTTGGGCCGATCCCATAAGGCAACACGGTCCATAGAGGACCCATTAGCTAGATCCTCTTGAGGACAAGGAATAGGTGAAGAAACAAGCTCCCAAAGATAAAAGGTGTTGAGTATACACTCCACCTTGCAGGACCACAAGCAATAGTTGAAACCATCCAATTTGTCTTCTTTGGGCACAGAAGGGAGAACATGCACCTGAATAGAGGGTTTCAAGGAAGGCATCTTCACTTCAGATGGGGCCTTCACTTCAGATGGAGCCCGCTATGATAGATGAGCAAGACAAGTTCAAGGAGACTCCTCTCGTTGTTGGTAATCACAAAACTCCCGATAATCACGTCTCCGCTCAGACGAGTGGTGTGAGCTAAGCTCTTTGTCTGAGTCATCAAAGCCTTGAAACTAGTAAGACATCTTTCAAATCTGCAATCGCCTAGAAAGTCGCAACACAAGATAGGAATCAGGTAACAGAATGTGCCACCTGCACAAAAGGACTTGGCCTGTACCAAAGATGATGTCGCCTAAGGAAGAGAGAGGAAAAGATGACACCTGGGGAAGAAAAGTTGTTGCCACCCCACCAGATGATGTCACCTCCTTCTGAGTGATGTCGCCTCCTCCTAGATGGCTGCATTTGCAACAAAATGCAAACTGTACCACAAAAAATCTCACGCCTCCTCCACAAAATGTTGCGTTTGAAACGCAAGGGCTGAAGGCTGCATTTGATGGTTGGGCTCCTCCTCTGCAAAAGATCTCACCTCCGTGCTCTCAGTTAGGCTCTGATACCATGTGAGTGCGCGACAGAAGAAACAAGTGCACAAAGAGAGAGAGAGAGAGAGAGAGAGAGAGAGAGAGAGAAAGGAAGCAAAAGATGAAGGAAGAAATATTGCACTAACTGAACAAGAATGTAGAATATAATGATGGGGACTGATGAAGGAAGAAATATTGCACTGACTGAACAAGAACGTAGAATATATTATATAATGCACCATCTATTCCACAGGTCCCATTTCCATCTCTCACCCACTCCTCGAGTGGTTCCCTCATACCTCCCATCCCTTTCAGAGGGGAACGATATCGATGATGCAACTGTGGATTCCCTACCTCCTCATGTTTCAGGGGATTCCCAGGATCCTGAGGAGCTTCCTCATCAACAATCTACATAAACCAACTTCCTCGGCATTGGTACTCTTCCCATCACCCTCAAATCTGTATCTTCTTTGGCTTTCAACCGCATCTAGGATCTTAGAGGGGGTGTTAGCAGTCATGTTTGTCATATACTATCATCTCAATGAAGATGTACTAGGGTTTGCGCTAAGGAAACACACAAAGTACAACCACAATTAAAACACAAAGACTCAAACACAAAATCCAAATCCTAGATGCAAAACTTGAAACTCGAACATAGTGCAAAAAGAGACAGAAGAAGAACTTTGAAGTGAATGAATATTGTGAATAAATGTAAGAGTATCCTAAATGCTCAAGGGTAGAGCCGAAGAGTATCGGAGTCTGACATCCACCAGAGATGATCTCAAGTGCTATAACCACTAGTCGGAGATGTTGGAGTGCGAGAAATTGCTAAAGGTTGATCACCAAGGCAGTAGGAGACCGAGGAGACAAAAGAGGAAATGGAGGATGACGTGAGCAGCCATACCAGCTGCAAAAACACAGGCTGATACAATCGCCCGATGGAGATCGGCCTATTGCCAAGTCTCGAGCTGCAAATGCAAGCTGATCTAAGTGTTGATGATGAGGGAACTGCAGGCTACAGAGCTAGCAACTGAAAATGTAGTAGTTTGAGGCTCCTAGACAGCAAGGCAACAGCAAGGATGGAGACGCAAAGTGCTAGAGAGGATGGTGCTACAATCAACAAGGGCTAGACAGCAGAGGGAAGGTGGATGATGGCTGAAATTTGCATGTGGGAGTGAGAAACCTACACACAAGGATGAGGCTCAATGGTGGGCTGCCTGTCTATTTATAGATGCAAAAGGATCCTTCCGAATTAGGGTTTTGCATGTGGGACACAAAAACTCTCTAGAACTACTCCCCCTTTAATGAAATCTTTGGTAATTTGCTATTTTGGAGCTGTTTTAAATAGCCAATCAGTATGTAATGAATTTTCACTCAACAATCTCTTGCTAGTGAGCCTCAGTCTAAGTCAGACATGAACATTAGGAGCTCTAACATGTCTATCATGTGTTTAAACGGAGGAGACACCTCTTTCTAGAGCATGCATTTCTTTTTCCGTTGATTTAGGTGTGTTCACACTCTGCATGCAGTCAGTTCTCAATCTTCACAATGAATAGTAGTTAGTCTATGCATGTTCAAAGCCAAGCTTCTTTTTTTTTGAGAGGGTAAAAGCATTTTGTGCACTACTGGGGCTGGTCGTACAGTTTTTAATTGGCCGACTGCATTTTTTAGGTCCGTGCTGCTAGTCGGCCAATTTAGGCCATTTTTGGATATATGTAGCCAATTACCACTTTGGGGCAGATCATTTTGAAAGGTGAGAAGGATCGAAGCTTGCAAGGGAGGGCTATGGTAGGAGAGCAAGAGCGAGAGAGAGAGAGAGAGAGAGACTCACAATGTGGGAACTCCAACAATCACAATGTGTGACTGGCATTCTCTTTATTTATCTCTCACTAAAAAAATAAAGAATAAAGTGACGGTGATGAGCGTCCAGCCGCCTGCAATGTGCACGAATGGGTACTGTCAATGTAGTAATACATGGGCAGCTAGACCAAGGCGCCTTTATCCCCAACAATCTCCCACTTAAAGGCGAATCTGCTCCACTGAGGAGTGAAAAAGAAAAAGAAAAGACAGTATAATATGTACACATGTACAATAGAATGAGGAAAGATGTCATCTCATTCCACGCCCATCAATCTCCTAAGGAAGGCAAAGCGCTCCGTAGAGAGGCTTTTAGTGAGTAGATCTACAAGATTCTGATCAATCGAGATCTTGACAAGATCAACAAACTTGTCCTCAATGACCCCACGTATGAAGTGATACCTCACCTCAATGTGTTTTGTCTGTGAGATGGAAGGATCGAGGTGCAGCTAGGATTCAGTAGACAGTGTGAGAGTGAGAGTGAAGCACGACACCCAAGAGAATAGACTGAAAGAGTGAAACCAGAAAGTACAAAGTACAACCCTTAAACCTTAGGGTTGTAGGGGGTGTTCACACCTGACACACACTAAGTACCCATAAGTGTGTAACATAAGCACATAAGTACATACGACAATAAGACCATAAGTCTGGGGGAAAAAACCTCTCCTACTGAGAGTAAAAAATGCCCCAGTGTCCTGATCACCGACACTCCCATATGAGCATAGGCGTAAGTGAGGCGTGAGTCAAATATCCAACAAACCCCCCTGGAGTGAAGAGTGATCAAGAGTACAAGGATCATCCGCCACCAAAGGATATCAAATTTAAAGCATCGCGAAATGCTTCAAATTTGTCACGAGGAAGAGCTTTGGTGAAGATATCTGCCACATTACTAGTGGTAGGACAATAGACAAGGCTGATATCACCTGCATGTAGCCTCTCTCTGACAAAGTGATAATGGATCTCAATGTGTTTCATGCGGGCATGAAACACTAGGTTCCGTGCCACTGCAATGGCACTCTGACTGTCAATGAACAAAGGAGTAGGCTCCGTAACATATACATCCAGATCAGCTAGCAAGCGTCTAAGCCATACGCATTTAACTGTGGTAGTGAAAGCTGCCTTGTATTCAGCTTCACATGACAATGTGGCAACAATGGATTGTTTCTTGCTAAGCCAAGAAATGCAAGAAGAGCCAAGAAAGAAACAATTGCCACAAGTGGAGTGACGTGTATCATAATCACCAGCCCAATCAGAATCACTGTAAGCATGTAACTGCAGTGGTCTCCCCTTGGCATAAAGCAACCCAAGAGATCGAGTACCCTGCAAGTAGCGAAAAACACGCTTGACAGCTTGCCAATGTGACGTACGTGGCTGATGCATATACCTGCTCAAAGCTGAAACTGCAAATTGTATGTGCGGCCTAGTGTTGCATAGATAGATAAGACATCCAACTACAGGAGCATATGCATGTATATCAAACAAATCACTGTCATCATGTAATGACAGTTTCAGTCCAGGTTCCATGGGAGTACAAACTGGCTTGCAATCCTGTAAGCCAAACTTCTCAAGAAGCTGCCCAATATACCTTGATTGTGATAGCCCAATACCTCGAGCATTATGTATGAACTCGATGCCCAAGTAGTAATGCAAAACTCCCAAGTCAAACATGTCAAAAGTTTGCTGCAAATTTTGTTTGAATGCTGAAATCTGATCAGCATGTGTTCCAGTGAGCAAAAGGTCATCAACATAAAGACATATAATCAGCATAGATCCCCCTTCTTTACATACGTAAAGGGTAGACTCAGATGAGCTGTTTAGAAACCCCTGACCAAGCAAGAAAGCATCTATTTTTGCATACCAAGCTCTAGGAGCTTGTTTCAAACCATATAGTGCCTTTTTGAGCTTGCATACCAAATGTTCTGAGCCTTCAACTGCAAAACCAATGGGCTGCTGTACATAAACTTCCTCTTGAAGTTCCCCATGTAAAAATGCAGTCTTGATATCTAGCCGATCCACTGTCCAACCATAATGTGCAGCCAAAGCAATCATAGACCTGATGGTCGTCATACGGGAAGTAGGAGCAAATGTCTCCTCATAATCAATGCCCTTTTTCTGTGGGTAGCCTTTAGCTACAAGCCGTGCTTTGTATTTATCAATGGATCCATCTGCTTTCCTTTTCAGTTTGTAGACCCATTTCGTTCCAATGGCTTTCTTCCCAAATGGCAAGGACACCAAATCCCAAGTTTGATTCTAGTAATAGAATCTAATTCAGCTTGCATAGCTGCCATCCAATGCACACTGTGTTGTGTATCCTCATAACATTCAGACTCTAACATTCAGACTCTTCATTATCAAAAGTACTTGCTGCCATAATAAACTCCATGGTATGTGCTGAATCATGCAAACGAGTTTGCCTTCCAGTACGACCAGCCATGGGTGCATCCAAAGGACTATCTTGCATAGTCTGCAAATACCATCTAGGTAGCTGTCTAGCATCTTGACTTTGTGCAAGCTCTTGCTGAATTTCAGTTTCAGCATTATGCTGAATATTCCAATCAGCCAATGGCTGAATTTCTGCACTTTCCATAGGAGCAGCTGGCTGAACATTAGGTTCATTTTCTGAAGCTCCAGCTGAATCACCAAAAGGAATGGGCAGCAGCCCTTCAAAAACATCACGCGCAGCCTGATATGTGTCCAAACCAGCCAAGGATAATTCTGATTTTTCATCAAAAACAACATCCCTGCTGACAAAAACCTTCTTTGTAACGGGATCATAGAGTCTGTAGCCTTTGCTCTCATTGCTATATCCCATAAAAATGCACTTAACAGCCTTGTTGTCCAACTTTTTTCTAAGTACCTGTGGAATATGGGCATAGGCAAGACACCCAAAGGTATGAAAGTGACCAACAGAAGGTTTACGGCTGTTCCAAGCCTCAAAAGATGTGATGGTCTTCAAGGCTTTGGTAGGGCATCTGTTCAAAACATGGCAACCACACATGACTGCTTCCATCCAAGAACTATGAGGCAAGCTTTTTGCCTTCAATATACATCTGGCCATCTCCATGAGTGACCGATTCTTCCTCTCTGCTACCCCATTCTGCTGTGGAGTATAGGCTGTAGTATACTGATGGACTATGCCCTTCTGCTGCAAAAAGGAATTCAACATAGAGGACATGTATTCTCCCCCTCAGTCTGAACGGAGAGTCTTAATCTTGCATCCAGATTGATTTACAACAAGTGCACTGAAAGCCAAAAATGCATCATACACTTCTGACTTCTTTTTCAAACAGTAGACCCAGCAAAAACGTGTAAAGTCATCAATGAATGTCACAAAATAATAACAACCGCCCAATGACATGGTTTGCATAGGCCCACAAACATCTGAATGCACCAACTGCAATCTGGTTGTTGCTCTGAAAGCAACATCATGAGGAAATGAGAAACGATGTATTTTCCCCAAAATGCATCCCTCGCATAAGTGCTCAGGAGGTCTCTCCAAGAGAGATAAGCCATCCAGCGTCTGAGTACGCTGCAAAAGCATCAAGCTGCCAAAGTTTACATGCCCCAAACGAGCATGCCATAACTCCGCCTGTATCATAGAAGGAGTAAGAGTGGATGTCAAGTATACCGACTGATCTACTGAAAGAGCATCCAACTCATATAAACCATGACACAAAGATCCTGTCAAGACCAAAGTCATGCGTTCTTTATCTCTAACCATGCAACGGTCATCATCAAATGTGACCTGCAAACCACAACGTGCCAAAGAAGAAATAGAAAGCAAATTCTTCTTGATTCCAGGCACAAACAAAGCATCCTACAGGCGGAGAATAGAGCCGTCAAAGGCTGTGAGCTGAATCTCCCCAATACCACGAACAGGGTATGATGCATTATTGGCACACTGTACCGATTTCCCAACGGGAGATGCACTAACTGAAGCAAACAAATCTCTGCGAGATGTAATATGTCTAGAAGCACCACTGTCAAAGAACCAAGTGTCAGCATCCTCTGTAGAGCTAAGTGCTCTATCGGCCCAAGAGATGTCATAACTGTAAGTGTAAAAACAATAGTCCCTGTCCACAACAAAGGACGCGGACTCACTAGCAGTGGAAGCAGTAGTAGAAACAGACATTCCTGACTCCTTCTTCTTCTCTTTAGCAATACGCTTCCTGCACTCAGTGATATAGTGGCCGGGCTTCTTACAATAGTAACATTTGCCTTTTTTAGCTTGCGTCCCCCCTTGTGTCTGATTCTGCGATGTGCCCGAAGTGCCAGAACTCTGTGGAGCATTTTTCACCTTGCTGTTTTTGCCTTTCTGTCTTGCCACAAAAGCCTGCTCAGAGACTATAGCATCCACACCACTATTTTTCCATGTTTGCTCCTCCTCTAGAAGCAAACTAACCAACTGAATAAAAGTGAGTGGGTGCTCAGTAATCCTCATGGTGAGGTTCAATGCAGTATGAAAAGACAAGTACGAAGGAGGTAAGGAATTCAAGGTGGTGGATATCAACTGTGCATCCGAAAAATACTCATCTACATTCATGAGCTGCTCTCTCAAGTCTTGAACCTTATTTAAGTGATCCTGCATAGAATCACCCTCATGTATCTTCAAAGTTTCCAACTTTTTCTTCAAGAAAGAGATCCGAGTCTCATTCTTTCCTGCAAACATATGCTCCAAAGTCAACCATGCATCTCGTGAAGAAGATGCCGAACGGATGTGAGGTATGATGGACCGCTGAACTGCCAGAGCAATCAGCAACAAGGCCTGTGCATCACGTGTATCCCAAGCTTTTTGAGCTGCAATTCTTGGAGGAAGTGGCTGAGGTGGAGCGGGCTGAGGTCCCCGTTGTCCACGTGCGCCATGGGGAGGAGGAGTAACGGGAGCTACAACTCCCGGTCGAGTTTCCTCTCCACTGACATAATCCCATAAATTATTGGCCACTAATACATTCTTCATCATGAATGACCATAGCGAATAATTATTTCCATCCAATCTGTCTTCCTTGGATACATACATAAAGACATCACCTCCCTGATTTGCCATGATGACAAATTTCCAAAGACAAAATGAGCAATGTCAAAGCAGTGTGGACTGGAAATCTGCAAATTTCCAGAAATTGCAGCAAACACGCTTCTGCAATTAATGTGCAAGGGCATACTCTGTCAAAAACTGTATTTTAATGCACGCTTTCCAAGGTACAAACAGTGCTCAGCAACACTGTTATATCAAAATCCCCAAAATTTTTGCCAAAATTTCTGTCAAAACAATCTTTTTGTGACTATACCATCAGTTCATATGCAACTGTCCTCAAAATACACAAAAGCCCCAAAATTTCTGATGATCCAGTCCAGAAATTTACATCAAATTTGTCGCATGTATTCGTGCTGTGCCTGCCGCGTATGAACCTCATGTTCCAGAACTTTGTTCTAGGCTAAAATTAAATATTTTTGTTTTTTTTTTAAAACACACCTGACGTAGACTGCAGCGGGCGGACAGGACGTGATGGCGTGACGTCTGCAACTGGCGGCAAACTAACAGGCGGGGTCGGGCGGGCAAACAGTCGAGCAGACGTTTTTACAGCTAACGTGCCGCAGGCGACAGTGCTGACGTGGACTGGGCAGACGGGCGGCCGTTTGGGCGCTGACGAACAGGATGGCTACAACTAGCGAGCAGACGTGTGTCGTTTGAACCTGCGCGCTGGCAGACGTTTGCACCTGCAGCTGACATGACGCCTGACGACTGACGTGGCTGGGCAGACGGTGAAACGATGAGTCGCTGTCTAACGGGGCAGTCGGGTGGGCAGCGCTCAACAAGCGAGTGGCTCTCTGACGTTGGCGACTGTTGACGAACAGCACTGGCGTGCTGAAGACTGACGACTTGGAGCAGACGCAGAGCAGAGGTGGCTCGGGTATGGTCAGGACTGCACACTGCAGGCAGGAGCTGAGCTCTGATACCAAATGTGAGATGGAAGGATCGAGGTGCAACTGGGATTCAGTAGACAGTGTGAGAGTAAGAGTGAAGCACGACACCCAAGAGAATAGATTGAAAGAGTGTAACCAGAAAGTACAAAGTACAACCCTTAAACCTTAGGGTTGTAGGGGGTGTTCACACCCGACACACACTAAGTGCCCATAAGTGTGTAACATAAGCACATAAGTACATACGACAATAAGACCATAAGTCTGGGGGAAAAAACCTCTCCTACCAAGAGTAAAAAATGCCCCAGTGTCCTACTGATCACCGACACTCCCATATGAGCGTAGAAGTAAGTGAGACGTGAGTCAAATACCCAACATTGTCTTCGCATGAAAGACCAGATTCTTGGCTAACTGAATAGCACTCATAGAATCCGAATGCAAGGTAGGAATAGCATCAATACCAAGGTCATGAACCAAATGGCCTCCTTACAAGCCTCAATGGCTGCAACATACTCCGCCTCTGTAATAAAGGGCCATGCATTTCTGCACCCTGGACATCCATGAAACAGTACCTCCCGCATAAGTGAACGCATAGCCAGAAGTCGACTTCTTATTGTCTATATCTCCTACATAATCAGAGTCAATGTACCCCACGACTCCTGTATCCTGGCTGCCATAGCATATGCACATATTTGCAGTGCCCTTCAAATACCTCATGATATCCTTCACGGCATCCCAATGCTTCT
This sequence comes from Lygodium microphyllum, assembly GCF_053477565.2. Lineage (NCBI taxonomy): Eukaryota > Viridiplantae > Streptophyta > Polypodiopsida > Schizaeales > Lygodiaceae > Lygodium > Lygodium microphyllum. Next base: position 23,501,434 of record NC_141160.1, on the reverse strand, counting down.
TGCCAAGTGTAGCCATATAGCGTGCTACAACACCAACTGCAAAGGCAATATCTGGACGAGTGGCTATCATGGCATACATAAGACTGTCCACTACGAGTACATAGGGAATCTTGGCCATCTCTGCCCTTTGCTTATCTGTCTACGGATAATCAACCTATGATACCTTCACATAAGAAGGCAATGGACAGCCAATAGGCTACAGGTCCTGCATGTAGAAGCACTCAATGACTTTATGAATGTACTCCCTCTGTGAAAAGTAGAGGAGTCCTTGATGTCTGTCGCATCTAATACACATACCAAGTATGTCAGAGGCTCGTCCCGGATCCTTCATCTCAAAGCTCTTCTTGAGCTGAGCCTTCAAAGCATCTAGCTCATCATGAGCTTTCCTTGCTAATAGCATGTCATCCACATAGAGTACTACAATAAACAAAGATCCATCACGGGCTTTCTTCATATACAAGCACGGATCCATAGCACTACAGCTGTAGCCCTGTGACTGCATAAAAGCATCGAACTTATAATACCATTCCCTAGGTACCTGCTTCAATCCATAAAGACTTTTCTTCAACTTGCACACTAGGTGCTCCCTTCCAAGCTCTGCAAAGCCCTTAGGCTACTCCATGTAAATCTCATCATGCAAGTCCCCATGTAAGAAAGTCGTCTTGACATCCATCTGATACAAGTCCAAGTCAAGCTATGCAACCAAAGCTAAGACTAAGCACAAGGTGGTCATCTTAACCACAGGAGAGAAGATATCATCAAAGTCAACACCATGCTCCTGCTTAAAACCCTTTGCTACCAATCTAGCCTTGCATACCAGCTTAGGTTGTCTAGGGATACTTTTCAGCTTGTATACCCACTTGCATGATGGAGCCTTCTTACCAGCAGGTAAGAGAATCAAATCCCAAGTTATATTCTTATGCAAGGAGTCTATCTCAAATTGCATAGCCCTCTCCCATGAGTGACTGTCACCCCTGTGCATAGCCTCATCATAGGTGAGAGACTCTCCTGCATCTGTAACCAAGACATAGTGCATGGAGGGCTCAAATCTATGAAGTAGACGTCTATCTCTAGTAGAAGGCCACACTGCAGGCTCTACTGCATGCCCAACATTCTGTCCAACATCATGGCCATGAGCATCTGTTGCTACTGCAGGCTGTCTAGCTAGCTATACGGGAGCGCATGGCTCCTCCTAAAATATAACCCTGCATATCTCCACGACTCTCTCAGACTACCTATGCATCTACATCATGGCTACGAATGACTTTCCGCGTCTGCAAATCCCATAGACGGTAACCCATCTCTCTTGCATCTCCATAACCAAGGAATATGCATTTAACACTCTTTAGGATCAAGCTTATTACGGTTGTCCTTGGACACATGGCAAAATGCCTCACATCCAAAGACACGTAAATACATATAAGAGGGAGGCTTTCCTATCCGTATCTCCTCTGCAACCTGGAAATCAATGGCACTACAGGGCGATCTATTAATGATATGCACGGCAGTCGTAATTGCCTCAGCCTAAAAGTGCTAGGATAGGCCTGCAAGGCTAGGCATACAATGAACCCTCTCCTGGATGGTCCTATTCATCCACTTAGCCCTACCATTTTGGAGAGGGGTGTAGGGAGCGGTCAATTGACACTTAATACTCCTCTCATCACATAACTGCTCAAAAGCACGTGAGACGTACTCACCCCCATTATCTATCCTTCGGTATTTCAACCTATGCCCAGACTGGTTTTCTACCAAAGCAAGCCATCTCTAAAAAACTGCCAATACATAGGACTTCTGCTTTATGGTATAAGCCCATACTCTATGTGACAAATCATCTATGGAAGTAACAAAATACTTCACGCCACCCATAGACTGACAGGGCATGGGCCCACAGATATCAGATTGAACCAAAGCCAACGGCTCACTCATGTGTAACATACCAGACTTCTTATGTGTAGACCTAGTCTACCTACCATAAAGACAATGATCACAAGAATCAAAATGAGAATAGTCAAGGGGCGGTAAGTACTGCAAACCAAAAAGCATTTTCATTCCTTTAACGAACATGTGCCCCAAACGGGCATACCAAAGAGATACATGAGGTAAAGACCCCACAGACAAAGCATGATTAACTGTAGATCCAAAAACAACTAAGAGGTAGAGACTGTCAACCTTGGCACCTCTCGCAAGTACAAGCCTGCCACAAGTAATCTTCCATGCAAAGTCTTCAAAAGATACTTAATACCCTGCATCATCAAGCTGTCCAGCGGACATAAGACTGCATGACAGATATCGTACATAACAAAACTACTACAAGAAGGAAACTGCAACCTAACATCACCAATGTCCACAATCTCAAGAGACCTATTATTACCCAAGCGCACAGAACCCGAAACAGAACGGTATGAATGAAACCACTCTCGGCAAGGTGTCACATGAAAGGATGCACCTGAGTCCAAGAGCCAACACTATGCATACATAGAGTGTATCTTTGTCATTTGCGAAGCACTACATGAAGCTACTGCAAGGATATAATCCCCATCACTATCCTCGCACTGCATAACATTGATCTCTTCAATTTTAACACTTGACTTAGCAGGTACTATGCTTTATTCAGAAGACTTTACCTACACTTTCTCTTTTCCCTTGTCTTTGCGCCTTTCATTGCGCAATTCATATCCATTGTATCGGAGCCTAACTGTCAAAAGGATGAGACATACGAGAGACATTCAAATTCTTATGGTTTATCTCTTCCTGTAGAAGAGAGCTCTCAACATCAAATGGCTTTAGAGTAGTGGTAGAAGCACATAAGGCAGTGCGGAATACATCCCAATACTCATTAAGAGTTCCAAGCAAGAACAATGGAATGACATCCTCTTTCAAATCAATGTCCTGTAAAACCAAATTTTTAAGAATAGCATGAAACTGACTCAGATGAGCTAGCATGGTCACATTCTCTTTCATACGGAGATCCATAAGCTGTTTTAACCAATACATTTGACTTGCAGGACTTTGTTTGTCATAGAGATTCTTGATCTTATCCCAAAGCTGCCAAGCACTCTGTGCTTTCTCAACCACATTGTAATGTACATGTTCAATGAGAGACAAGATGAGAGTGGACTTGCATAACTCATCAAGCTCCATCCATTCGTCATTAGTCATAGTTTCAGACTGCTCTCCACTCAACCTTAGTGACTTTATCTGCGATTTCTATACCAATACCTGCCAAACTTGGCTCTTTCAATAGGCATAATTCGTACCATCAAGCTTAGTGATGTTGAAGATAGCATTGTTAGTGGAAGAAGATGTCATACTGCAAGCTAAAACAGTGCAAACAGTTCAAAACAGATTGCTGTAAACTGCAGAAAATGACCAAAAAACCACAAAACTAAGGCAAAATGGCGAGAAACAAGTATTTAATGATGCTACCCACCAAGTACCATCAAAAGTACATCAGATCAAGATGATTCAACATGAAAAATACATGACAATCCAAAGATATATGCTTGCTGTAATTTATGACAGCAGTGTACAATGAGAGTTGACAATAGGCAAAACCCAATATTCAAAGTCAATCACTGACTGTCAATGCAAAACCAACATCAAGCAGACATCAACAAGCATGTAACAGTCAAATTGACATGAGCCGACACCCAAGCATGTCAAACAAAGTCCGTCAATAAAGTTGGTACACCCCCCAATCAAAAGGGCAAAATGTACATACCACTGCCAAGACCTAACACAAATTGGTGTCTACTTAATGAATACAAAGCCGAATCAGCCCAAGTACATCTACACGGACCAAGGCATATCAACCATACATCATCCACGAGGAAATCCCAATCGCAAGTATCCAAAAGCTCAAGTACATAACCCGTGTGCTCAATATTTATCAAATGACAATGTACATAAACTCTCCCACTAGCACAAACGCCGTAACAATCAAGCATCCAAGCTCAAATAAGGCATGTAAGAGCACCATTGACGAAGTATCCAAGGTCACACAAAGCATACCAATGTAGACCAATGTCAAGTAAATGCCAACCAATACGGAGCTCAAACAAGGCTCAAAATACACTTCAAAACCATCCAAAGCATTTACCAACCTTCATTTGCATCCCAATAGTCATATATATGAAACACCCAAGAAGCACCCGTGTGACCAATAGGCAAAGTATAAAGTGACTAAATAAGCTTCAGTCCTGGAGTATACAACAATGATTTATTGTGCAAAACTGAGTATTTCAGGCTACTAAATCAACTCCAAATGATAGCCAATCAATAGACATACATTCCTCTAACATTCGGAGATCATTTGGGACCAACTGGGCATCAAATGGCCAATGCTATCTAAGCATAAACATAAAGTGCTGATGTAACACTTTGTGGCTGATGTAACACTTTGTGGCTACCTATGGATTGTGGAAAACTATCCTGGACTAAGGTAAATCAATTCACAAATCAATGCCAATGATAACCACCAATGCCCAGCATTAAGGGAGTGTTCCCAAGTGCCAAATGAAGTGTTTTCAAGCTGCCAAGGAGTGCCAGGGGAGGGATGAAGTAAAAAACGAATTTTTTGCAGATCTTCAAGCTAGCCCAAACAAGGCTGATGTTTCTGGATATGCTGTTGGTCCACGTGGCATTAATGGGGTGGAAGGAGGGCTCAAGTAGGGCCTAAAGAAGGCCTACACAAAGCCTTGTCAAGCTAATCAAGTAAGAGCCAAGATATGAAATGGGGGAGCTCCAATGGTTGAAGCTATGGCTGCCCCTTCCTGTTGTACCCTACAAACTGAAATAAACACTCAAAAGAATGCTTCAATACCTCTGAAGGAATGCCTTGAAGGTGCCCAAATGGGCCAGGTAGGTACTCAGGAAGCCGCGGAGTGATCGGATCGAAGCTTGCACGAGAGAGCTATGGCGGGAGAGTAAGAGCAAGAAAGAGAGAGAGACTCACAATGTGGAAACTCCAATAGATACAATGTGTGACCGGTCTTCCCTTTATTCATTTGTCACTAAAAGAATAAAGAATAAAGTGACGGTAACGAGTGCCCGCCACACCTGCAATGTGCAAGCACGGATACTGTCAGTGTAGTAATACACGGGCGGCTAGGCGGAGGCGCCTTTACCCCCAACACATTCTCTTCTTCCTCTTGCAGTGCACACTCTAACTTGGCCATTCTTCCTCAACATTTGCGAGGATTGCTGGCTGCATACTCCACCTCCGTCACCATCACTGTCTCCAATGTTGTCATCATTTTCTAGCCTGATCCAATTGATGCTTTGCGCTACATGCAAGGATTGATCGTCCGCATTGTATTCAGCACTCACTTCAGATTCAGTGCAGATTTCTCTTCACTTCCTACTATCTTTTCTCTTCTCCTTTTCTCTCAACGTTTGTGTTCCTCTTCCATTGCACACTCTCACAACGTTTGCTGATTTGCTGCCCAACAATTGCATTCAGCCCACCTTAATCACCTAGCAACTACTCCAACTCAGCAAACAGGTAATCAGTTCAGCCCTACATTTTGTGCTTCTTCAGGCTGGCCCGTATCAAATCCTCCTCTTCCAACTATTGCCCATGCCACAAGTGATCAACTGCCATCTTCTTCTGGAGTTACATTGCTACATTTACCAATTCTATCCCCAAAGACTGCTGCATTTTGGTTTCCAACTTGCTACCCTTCCATTTTCAGCATCTCTACTCTGAGTCGTGATTACGATGCTCGGGATCCATCTCCAATGGACATCACTCTTCGACTTCTCCCTCAACCGAACCACAATAGTCTTCGGCTGTTGGACAGCTCTACCTTTGAGCATCTTCCATCATTTACAGCATTCATTCATTCACTTTAGAGTTCTCTTTCTTCTCTATTTGTGTTTTTGCATTCTTGCATTTGTGTTTGAGTTGCCTATGTATCAATCATGGTCATACACTCTATGCTTTCTTTTGAAAACCCTAGCATATCTCCACACTATGCCTCTTAAAACACTTGTTTGCTCACATGCAACCTGGAAGAGTCTCCCCCACTCCTTGTTGACTTGCTTCTCTATCCTTGGCTTTTGCAGCTATAGACTAGATACGCTAACCAACCTTCTTGCACACGTCTTACTCCAAATATGTGTTGGGTTGTGGCCAACTCCACATTTACAAAAATTGAATGTGCAAGCTGCCCATAAACTTGGAAAGTTATTGTCACTTGAGAGATAGTTGAAATTTGGGAAAGGAGTGAAGAACCTCTCCAAGCCCTCCTCTATGTCTACCAAAAGGTTTTGTACCCTTTCCTTTGTTGCAACTTGTCATCTATTGAGTGAAGTGTTAGCAAATGGTTGCATGCATCTCCCACCAAGTATTCATAGCATATGTCTTCAAGTACAACTCCAAACAAAGAGCCACTCCATCTATAAGACTCTTTTAAATATAAAGAATCTTCAATCCCTTTGTTTGCCACATTGAAGCAAGGACTTTATCCAACTCCTTCCTTCATTATAGACAAGCTTCCTTTTCCACTTGCCATCGAATTTTGAGATGGTAAGTTTATTTGCCTTCACCCCTTACTCCTTCACATGAATGGTGATGTGGAGGCCCATCGAACATGTATGGATACTCCATTACCACCCCACTAGCTAAGAAAGAGAGTCAAGAGGACAGAGGCAAAAGATGTAGAGTAGACAAGTCTCCCATTTGCCAAGGAGCAATCTTCCATGCACACTGGGGAGACAACCTCCCAAAATTTGGTCCCGAAGTGGAGAGATTGTCAAGTGATGCAGTCGTTTGGATTTATAGGACACCACCTCCATACATGTCACCTCCACTTGCAACAAGAAGTTGCCATAGTGAAGAAGAAACATCTATCCTATTGTTTGAAGAAGGAACAAAAAATTTTAAATTCTATGACTCTTATCCTGCAAATCACCAATCTTTGTTGTCCACCCAAAACAGATTGCCAATCTCGGCCTACCAATGTTGCATCCTCGAAAGTCAATGAGAATTAATGATCCCTAATATGAAAAGAGTTTGCCTATAAGCTCTTGGAACAACCCAACTAATTTCATCGCCTATCCAACTAGTCCCTTTGAAAAAGTCGATTGCCAAATGGTAATCAACTACAAGGGTGTGCACTACTCTAGAGATTATGGCATATCATAAGCCCACCAAGTAACCAATGGGTCCTTGGTCCTAGGCACCCAAATGCATTACAAGTGAAGGTAAGTGCATTACATGTAAATCTATTATGCAAACCCTACTTATTATGTTTCTATGCAGGTTCATGTCAATATAGTCTCTGAATATCCCTAAATACAAGCATGGATTTATAAAGTGACAAGTCCAACAGCATGCTTAAAAATTAGCAACACGTGTGCCCCCCGCCGCCCCCCCCCCCCCCACACCACATACACATCCATCTATGGTTATGTAGGCTGTGTCATAATGCAGTGGATCATCTAAGATCTAGTACATTTGTATTGACTCAAGCGCCTTCTAGTCAAAAGCCTGACCAAAGGGATCTTGCCCTTCACAATTTGTAGTTGTAAATTATCAAATATAGCAGCCATCACTTTCCAGCTTGTAAGAACTCCTTACTTTAGATAGCTTTGTATCACCTGGAGAAATCGGGCAGAAAATGGCTTCAACTTCAAAAGTTCTTCATACTCCTGTCTTGCCACTGAATAGTCCCCCAGGAACTCATGTGTCTGAGCCTTTAGAAACTTCCACTTCAATGATTTAGGCTGCAATTCAAGCAACTTCTCAAGGACTGTCAATGCACGCAGCATGTCGCGTTTTTCAAGAACTGCACGCAGGAGAACTCCCAGAGCTATCTCATCACGGGGGTTGCTGTCAAGCTGTATCTTCAAACTATGCATGATAGAATCAACAGGAGTGGGGATGCCTTTCCAGAAAGCATCACTGAGGCGATCATTATCTAAATCAGCATACTTCTGAGGCTGGCTACTCACAACTTGCTGATATTTTACCTCATTGGGACTAACAACCTCACTTTTATCTGCTTCTTTGTGCTTCATGGTACTGTCTTCTTTCTTCGACATTTGTGTGCTCCCTGTGGTGACATGCGTTGCAGCTGGCTTCGCCATGGCAGAGGTGCTGAAGCCTATTCCGAATCCTACAAACAGCAAAGCTCTTCCGAAAAAACTGAGGAGGAATAGCAAAGTTTTGGCTTCCGTTAAACCGATACGAGAACTGTTCTTCGTGCTTCTGCCATCTCCTCCCAATGTACCTTTGTTTTCACAAACCAATGCGACTCTCTCTCTCCCTCGTGCTTCTGAAAGCTTCCCTAACGGTACAGTTTCGCCTATGGTGGAATTGTTTTCCGTGCTATCAGATGTATCTAAAATCCCCGTCCATTCACGAGCTAATGCGATATTCTCTGTCTTTCTCCATCCCCCTGCTTCTGGGAGCTGAGGCTTTGAGCCGCTGAAAGCTTCGTGAAAGGACGGGAAGCTTCTGTCTGTAGCATCACGTCTGCTGTTGCGCGGAGCTCCAAGAAAAAGAAGCTGTACCTGCGAATGAGAATGTGGCGATCGAGAAGAGAAGCCTGTATTGTCATGCCGTTGTTGAAGGCAGGTGTGGCCAACCATGGACCGCAAGCACAGGGCCTGCATGACGATGATGGCGCAGCGTTAATAATATTTGGCTAAGGGTTTTAGCGAGGCTTATTCGATAAACGTTTTGCGTATTTCATTTTAAGCGACGACTGTACCGATGCATGAATCCGTTTCAGGTATGTAATCGATACTAGCGCTTTTCCCAGTGTAGTATCGCATGGATTCGCATCAAGTTGCTATTAAGTGGCCTAGCAAGGCTACTAGGTCGCGAAGTTGCTATCAAGTGACCCAACAAGGCCATTAGGTCGCTTCGCAATGCAACAACACAAGAGAAGCGAGGTCGTATGTTATCACACAACAATTTAGTTTCTCTTGATTTTTCATTCCCACCTATTGGGGTTCGAGATCTTAAGTTATGCTATTCTCTCTCTCTCTCTCTCTCTCTCTCTCTCTCTCTCTCTGGGGTATCTCCTTGGATGGAACATTAGCACTCAATCAAGGGAGACTTTCACATCCACCCGAGAGGAGACCCACAAACCCTTATCATATGTTGATTAGAGCTATCATTTATCACCGCATGAGATAGGTGTTGAGACACCTTAGCCACACAAAGTTGCATTTCCATCTAAGGGAGATACTTCATTGTTGAGAAAAATAGTATTTCTATCTTTTTCATTCTTCTCTCTTTAGCAATATCACTTACATCTGTCCCATAGACATATTTTCACATAGAATATCATATAACATTTAGTCTCATTGGCATGTCTTTTATCTTTTTAGATGAGAGATATACTCTTTGTATATATTGGTGCAATTTCACATGTCACATTAACCTAGACTCTCTCTCTCTCTCTCTCTCTCTCTCTCTCTCTCTCTCTCTCTCTCACATTAAAGTCATCATCTTCTTCTCATTTATAACTCATTGATCAATAGGGTTGGTAATAACTGATGGAGATCACGTGGTTTAGGCCATGGCATATATATGGGTAGTTTCTATAGTGAGATTGAGTGGATGAGCTCATCCTAAAAACAATCTCCCTACAAATGCTAACATAATTAGTGGTAGAGAACAAGACTACTCAATAACACTAGCTTCAATGATAGGGACCTTCATTTCATAGCCAGAGGTATGAACAAATGCAGGCAAGAAGTAGGAGGCAAGACCTTCAAGAAGACAAGCTACAAGTGAAGGGTGCTACTACCCATCACACAAACCAAGTGGCCATCTCCACCTTCCTCTCCCTCCTCATAACACTCTCATATTCCACCCCTCCCCCACCAAGAACTACATCACAAACCTAAAGATGGACCATTGCAACACCAAGCTTGTGCTTTTGTTGGTCACTTACTTAGCCCCAAAAATACAAAGTTTACATGCACCACGTGCCCCACTGCCTTGCATGGGTAATCGTTCATCATCATCCCTTGCTCAAGTGTCCCACACAAAAGTCTTGTTTACACTGTATGGAAGGATATCTAAGCCATGTGGCAACTTGATACCGTACCTTGAAAATGTGCTTTAATCCTACGTGTCATTCAAGAGAAACTTAGAGCCAATACAATATATCATTAAAAGAGAAACTAGAGCACAAAATGTAAAGCAATAATTAATAAAGAAAAGTTTTTGTTTAAAAATGGATCTATATTCCTCTCTTGTTGAATTTAATTCATTTTCAAGGTCATAAATAAAACATGCTTGCATATTAATAGCTATATAGCTATACTCTTTTTTCAAAGCAAGTAAATATGGTATTGCTATCAACAAAATATTTACAAGTGCATCACAAAGATATGATGGACACTCAAGATAGTTAGCATCATGTCTTTTTTAGCAACATATAGCTAACTTTATACACTTGTCCTTTCTTTTTGAGTGATTACAAAATAGCCAAAGACTCCTTACCACAACATCCAAAAACAGCTAGCTCAACTTTGAGCCTAGACTCTTTTGACATAGCAACTTTGTTCCGATTTTTTCATGTGCCTCTAATAGCTATTGCTCTAATGGTGTCCCATATCTTAAGTTTCATCTCTTCATCTAGAGATCATCTGTCTCCAAAAAGGTAATTCTAGGGCCTCCCCTACTAGCATTAGATCCTAAAATGATGAACCCAACTCTTAATCCTCTTCCACGTGGCTTGTGTTGAGGTACAATGCCATAATAGTTAAGGTATCATTTCTTTTTTTGAAAACACATGGGGCACAAGGTGACACTTTCATGATTTTGCCAATCATATATTTAATATCTAGTTTCTTGGCCATGACTTTCCATGATAGCATATTTAGTTTAGTGGATGGAGTACTCACCTACACTCTTCACATTCTATGTTTCTAGGTTTTCCATCTAGTTCTTAGTAAGAGGACCTTCCACTTTGTAGCCATCTACATAAAAACATCATTTCTACTCTTTAAAGTTATTTTTACTCTTGGTTGATCAAGCTTTCTTACCTTTTGGGATAATGAATGACTTGTAAGGGGTGGGTTTGCACCACCAACCTTGACATAGGCTAGCAATTAGCATTGGACTACAAGAGCTCTCCTAGACACCTCACTTTAGCTTCATCTGTTGAATTTTCTAGATCTTGCATGTCCATCATTTCTTCCCTATAGTAATTCCATATGCTAGCCCATCGTAAGACACCCTTCTTGGCAAGAGCCTTAGGTAGCTTCTAGCCTTTAGTACAAGGATATCCCCATTTTGGAAAGCATGTGGTGAGCAACCATATCACTTGGATCAATGGAGCATCTCCCCTTCTGATCTTGCCCATAGATCACTCAAAAGATGGCTTGACTGTGCTTTTCCAATCTTATAGTAGGGCATTGGCTATTTTTGATATTGAAATTTTCAAGTCCAATCAAGCAAGACGTCCTCCTAGTTAAGTCATGCCCACTTACTAGGCATGCCTTGCTAATGCAATATCTCACAATGATTTCTCACGGCACATCAAGATGAATTTTTCCTACTAATTTGAAGGGTTATTCAGATTCCTCATCTTTGATAGCTCCAATCCCATGACCCCATTTGCCTTACATGCATGTAAAATCTCCCAAGTAATACCATGCCATCTACATTTGCTGACATACCCTCATGCAAAATCCCTACACTTCCTTTCTAGTAGCTCCTAATTAGCCTAAGACAAGGCATAGATGATTACTACAAATGAGTTTGCAAGTGTCATAATTGAGTTGAGAAGAACTTTGTCCTCCACCTTCTGAACTAGCTACTAAAACTCATGGTTCATCATCAAAGCAATCCCCATCGAGTATCCAACGTACCTAAAACTCTAGCATGGTTTTTAAGGTTTTAGAATTGTATTGAGATCTTCATTCAACATTCCCTTGATAAGACAAATAAAGTAATTGAATTTTCCTAATGCATATCACTAACCTAGAGACAATGACAAATCGATATAGATCTTCATGAGCCTATCAAGATTGTATTTGTTCACAATGGTAAAATTTTGAATAGTCGTCTACAAAAATTTGATGCAACATATAAGCCCATAGGCCCATTTAGAAGTAGCAAGCCTTTCAAATTCCCTCGTTGGATCTTGTAGTCTACCATCTTAAGCAATGGGTTTGGAATAATAGCAAATAGCAATGGGGCAAGGGAGTAGCCCTACCTCATATATCTTCTCACTTGAAATGTTAGAGAATAAAAGTCGTTTACACTTACCACGGTAGTGACATTAAAGAATAGGCTTACAATCATGTTGTGGAAGGAAGTACCAAATCCCATAGCCATTAATGCAATAGTTATAATATCCCATCTAACTCTTTCACAAGCCTCTAACAATGACTCAGCATGCGATCTTAGCCTTCAACCTTGCGCACATGGTACATCATATTGCTCGAGTCTTGTTCCTTTTTGAGGAGCTTCACTTAAATTTGATACCTTAATTTGCCCCTCACTAGTCCTCCCTCTATGTCATTTAAGTTTAGCCTCTTTGATTGTTTGTTGTTTAGATGGGCTTCGATTCGGTATCTAAGTGCCAAGATACAACAAGTACATTGAGGCAGTTAACTTGTGCACTACTATCCCCTTTGATGCTAGGCCACAAGCCCTACCCCCTCAAGCAAAAAGAGACCATAGAAAATGCACATCTACAATCTTGTAGGTAGGGTGAAGTGGTTTATAGTACATGTGACCATGTTGTGCCATGTTGGTCATACTAAGCTATGAGGAGAAGAGTGATGATAAATGAGCCATTGTGCATGTCTTTTGATAATTGCTATGAAAATAAAATGATTTTCTTTTTATTTATTTTTGTGGATTTTTGTTGTCTATTTGCATGATTCATGACTTGTTACCATATCCATGTTGACCAACATGAATTCCCCACCTCTCTTGAGTGCAAGTTCCCCTCCAAAAACTAAATTTAAAATAGCACCCTGAATACAAACCATGTTGATCTTTGTGGAGAACTTTTAGTAATAGCTACTTTGTGTAGAGGGCCAGTGCCTTAACATTGATTTTGTAACAAACATTTAACATGGTGAGGGTCTCCGGTAGTTTATCATCTACCTATCCAAAGCAACCAAAGTCAACATACACCTTTCTAATACATGGGTTGAGAAAATCATTAAGGACCTCAAAATACCAAGCAAGATAGTTTAGGGGTTGACCAACCATACAAGATGAGTATTGCTAAAATACCCTTATGATGGACACATCATCATTGTGGATAGCCTCATCCACATTCTGGATACTAGTGATGGTCTCCCCCTTCAATTTTGCTTTCAATACTTGGAAGAAACTTGGGTGCGGTTCCTCACCTTCCAAGTCAAATTTAGCTCTTAATTAAATCTTAATATTGTCATCTTGGTATCCCTCTTAAGCTTTAATGGAATTTTCAACATCCTAATGTTCAAAAATGTTTTCATTATCAGGATACAAACTAAGAATGTCAAGTATAGCAAAAATGATAAGAAGTGGCAACAACATCTTATCTTCTATCTCCAGCTCTATCCTCCCATATTATTAACAATAGTCTCATTGCGAGAACATGCATCTCCTTAAATCCTCAAAGGGTTTAGAATGCATAGCACCAGCATTCCTCTAGACCTCTTTCACCTTAGTTAAATAGGTACCATTATCTAGAAAGAGGTGTATTCAATTTGAATGCCCAAGGACTTTGACTATTTTCAGCAAATTATACCAACTTGTAGATAATTTCTAATTGGACATGGTCAAATCCAAAGATGTCAACAATCATCAACCATATTTTGGGGTTGGGAGCCAGTCGCTAGGAACCTTGGTTAGCATAAGCCTACTCTAGGCCTCTAGAACTCCCTTTTTTTATGATTACGCTAAGTAACACTATTGATTGATATTCTTTGAGATATGCACCATGTCTATAGGACCTTGCATCAAGCATAAATAATCCCCAAAGTGATTTTTTCCCTCATTTAACATAGCACATGCAACATGTGATCTATCACTCACACCTCTTTTCATGCTGGGATCACCTACTACTGAGTGTGTCAATGCCAATTATGTATTGCTTTCCAAGTTGTTCCATTTGTTAACTTTATTACATGATGCATTGGGAATGTAAACAAAGAAAATTTATTGTTCTTATTGCCCTAGTTGGATTGAGAAAGAAAGCAAACAACCAACCTCATCTTTCCACTTTACTTTTGGTTGCCATATATTTTTCACCAACAGAGTGCCTCATCACCTTGTAGCACTTTTGCCATGCAATACATGTATGACAATAAATTTTTCTCATCCCAATCCCCTTGTTGGATCTTGTAAGATGATAAATTTTCTCATTATAATCCTCTTGCTGAATCTGGATCTCTTATAGTGCTCGAATGCCTAGCTTTCTTCTTCTCAAAATCCCAATACATAGAGCATAGGTCCCTTGCATTCCATAAACTAATAGAGACCTTTGTTGTTCTATTGATAGAAGTGTTTGTTATATCTTCAAACTCTTCATCACCATCCAAGACAACAAAAACATTTCAATCAACCAATGGTAGTAGCATCATGTTTGATAGTGCCCCTCTTCTCGATTTTGCACTTATTGGCTTCTTGATTTCCACCATTCTTTGCCCTTTTAGCACTCCTATTGCTTCGACGTATGATCCCTTGCACCATTTCAACACAAGAAGTCGCTTGCAAAATGCCCTACACCATGACATAAATAGCATGAGTATAGGCAAAAATAAAACCTAACTTCCACTAGAATTTCCAAACCATTAGAAACATAACCTTCCAAAAACTTGATTGTATCTATTCTATGGTCCCACAATATGCATGCTTACTTATTCGTTTTGAGGATTGTATGGGATGTAGCTGAGATATACACCACCTTTCCTAGTGACTCTACTAGTGTTCTCACCTCTCCATCCACATAGTTGGGGAGGCCAAGGAAAGAAATATGAATTGGGCAAACCAAGACATGTGAAATTACCACAATATCCCACCACAAAACCAAGGATCCAAATTCTTTCTTCCTTTGACCCCACAAGTGCAAAATAAAATCAACTTCCAACAAAGTTATATTTCTTGAGAGTTTCTGCACATTGTATATAGCAAGAAATCGCCTCCTAAACTCCTCTTCAATAATAATACAACCCATAAAAACAAAAAGAAAATATCAAAAAAATAGAAGTATATAAATTTGTGTTAGATCCACTATGGTGAGTAGGCCATGTGCATGTGGTGAACCTTCTTCTTATATTGCACCAAGTTTTTTTCCCTCTTTGAGAATTATTTGAGTTCAATATGGATAGCATTCTCTATTTTGATGTCCACCTCAACTTGCTTTGTTGTAGCCAGGTAATCTAACTCCATAATATCTCCATACCTACTTTCCTTACTCACCTACATGCTTTGTTGTTTGCCATTATCACCCTACCTCATCCCAAGTCCTCAGGGTTGCATGGACAAGGATGCCATGATGTGGCATTAACCCAGATGCGACCTTTACTACTTTAAATGATTTTAATGTTTTTTAATGGACATCTTTAACCACCACTCGTACAACCTCACTCTCTAAGAGAGTTTTCCTTTGATGCAATCCTCTCTCGCACTTTCACAAGGCTCTTGCCCCATAGCCACATCCTAAAGCCCCTTTGCAATTAACATATTCTTAAGTAGAAAGCTCCAAAGAGAATCGTTAGTACTGTGAAGTTGGTCCTCAAGGTGAGGTAGCCAAAGATATGTCCTTTGGGCATTTAAAAAATTGTGCCATCCCCACAAAAATTGGATTTTATGACACAAACAAGTGCAAATACAAATAGTCCCCCCTTTAATGAGAACTAGGTGCACTCCTAGGCTAGTGAAAGTATGAGATTGACAAGAATGCATACACAAGACACAGATAAGATGGGAGGTAAGTTGTGATTAGCAAAATGTATTAAAAGCAATATATACACTTGAATGAGCTTTACAATGGCTCCAAGGTGTCTATGGTAATTATGACAAGACAATCTCTTAGTCAAAGCCTAAATTAAAAAGCATCCCCAACATAAAAACCCTCAAAACACTATGAAGTTAATCACATGAGATATCTTTAATAAAAATTTGATGATAAGCAACAAAATGGACATTTGGGTGTGGTCAAATTGATGACACAGATATAAGAGAGGAGAGGATTCAATTGCAACAAATGATGCCTTTGTTAAAGAAGTTTAATGGAAGCCAATTCAACAATTGCCACTTCAAAAGTTGACAACTTGACCCTTAAAATAATGGTGTATCAAGACACAATATTGATTGTAGCTAAAGACATGTGACTAGGATACTGAGCTTAGGGATAGTAGCCATGAACAAGTGACCATTTGTAAGCATGTAGGATTAAGACACTTGTGTTGTGTGAACTTGATGCTTCACTGTGTAAACTTTAAGATGCATGAGTTGATGTCATTGTTGGGGGTAAAGGCGCCTCTACCTAGCCGCTCATGTATTAGTACACTAGCATTACACGCCATTGCACACTACTGGTGGTGGCTGCCTGTCAGCGTCACTTCATTCTTTATTCTTTTAGTGACAGTTTGAATAAAGGAAGGCCCGGTCACACATTGTGACTGCTGGAGTTCCCATTTGGTCTCTCTCTCTCTCTCTCTCTCTCTCTCTCTCTCTCTCTCTCTCTCTCTCTCTCTCTCTCTCTCTCTCTCTCTCTCTCTCTCTCTCTTTCTTGCTCTTGCTCTCCCGCCATAGCTCTTCCAAGAAAGCTTCTATCATTTTCACCTTTCAATTGGTTTTAGAGCATGGTTGCTCGAGCATTCAGACTTGGTTCGTGACTCCTTCAACTTCCTATCAATTACCTACACTCATTGGGTCTCCTTCCTGATAGCCATAACCGACTCTCCCGAGCTCTTGTTGCTCCCCGCCTTCCCAAGCACCTACTCGACCCATTTGGGCACCCTCAGGGCATTCCTTCAGAGGTATTAGAGCTCTCTTTTGTTGTTTTACTTCAATCCACAGGTTTTGTGAAGCAAGGCAACCATCTCATCTTGCTTCTTGTGATGCCTACTCTCTACTGGTGACTTTGCCCTTCAAGAGGGAGCTCCTGGGGGTCCTTGACTACTCCCCCAACCTTGCCTTGACCTTGCCCAACCCTTCCACATGCCCCATATCAATTTGGGCCAACTCAAAGACCTACAAAAAATTCATTTTTTACTTCAGCCCTCCTGTGGCACTCATTGGCAGTTTGAAAACACTTTAATTGGCACTTGGGGAACACCCCCCTGATGCTCAACATTAGTGCTTATCATTGACATTGATTTGTGGACTAATTTACCTCAATCCAAGATTGTTTTCCATAGTCCACAGGCAGCCACACACAGTGTAACATCATCACTTTATGTTTATGCTTGGTTGGCATTAACATTTGTTGCTCGGTTGGTCCCGAATGCTCCCTGAATGCTAGGGGAATGTCTACCTATGATATGAGATGCTTTTGGGGCTGAATTCGCTCAGCCATTGACTATTTTACACAATCCACAGGCAGCCCAACATAGGGAAACCCCCTGTCATTACATTTTATGCTTATGCTACATGGTCATTTGATGCCCGATTATGCTCGGTTGGTGCCTACGCATATATATATGGGGAAGTATGCCTATGGTTTTGAGCTTGGATTGAGCCACAGTTTTGCTTAGTTTTGGACATTTATTTGCTGCTAGAATATTCAAGGATGAAGCTCTTTTGCTTATGTTTGGATATGCCTATTGCATTCGGGCTATGTCTTGGATGCATACATTGATATGTTGACTCTCGGGGATTGACATAGAGCTTGGATTTACTCTCGAATCATTGGTTGAGCTTGAGCTCGCTTTGCATAGCATTTTGATCTCCATCTCTGCTGTACTTATGGCATGTACTTTACTTATGTCTAACCGGTCTTGACATGCTTGGCCTATGCCAACACTACATGTCCATTACATTGTTTGGAGTTGGATGCTACTAAGCCTTACTTTGGCTTGACATTTGATTGCCTTTGGAGCTAACTTTGGCTATTTCTTGGCTTGTCAGAGTTATAGTTTGGATGTACTTGATGTCTATGGATGCTATGTACGGATGCTACATGGCCTATATGCTCATGAGATCTTATTGATGCTTGATCTTGGATCTTCTGGCACTGGTGCTATCATATGCTCTTATTGAGCTTCTTTGCTTGATATTTATGGCTTTTGTGCTAGTGGGAGCGTCTTGATATGCTTGCCAGACATTGAGCAGGTGGTTTATGCTACTTGAGCATTTGGATACTTGAGACTGAGATCTTCACTTGGATGTTGCATGGCTAATATGCCATGGTCCTCATTGATGTACTTGGACTGATTTGGGCTTTGCACTCCCTGAGCATAAACATCTTTGTGTCAGGTCTTGCTAGTGTTGTGTACACTTTGCCCTATTCCACAGGGGGTGTGCCGGCTTATTGACGGATTCTTTTGACATGCTTGGGTGCTTGCTCGATGTCCATATAACTGTCACATGCTGATTTATGCCTGCTTGATGCTAGTTATGCTTTGATAGTCAGTGGTTGACTTGGTGCATTCATTTTGCCTAGAGTTTGCTTTCATTGTACATGGCTGTAATTTATTACAGCAAGAAGTTATGCATGGACTAACGTGGAATTTTCATGTTGAATCATCTTGATTTTATGTACATTTGATGGTACTTGGTAGGAAGCATCATTAACTATCAGTTCGTGGTCATTTTGCCTTGGTTTTGGTGGTATTTTGGTTGTTTACAGTAGAAAACAACAAGCAAATTTGAACAGTTTGCACCGTTTTGGACTGAAGTATGGCATCTTCTTCTACTAATAGTTCTATCTTCAATATCAATAAGCTTGATGGTACGAATCATGCCTATTGAACAAGCCAAGTTTGGTAGGTATTGGTGTAGAAATCACAGATAACGCCACTAAGGATGGATGGCAAGAAACCTGAAACTATGACTGATTACAAATGGGATGAGTTTGATGAGTTATGTAAGTCCATCCTCATCTTGTCTCTCATTGAACATGTGCATAATAACATGGTTGAGGAAGAACAGGGTGCTTGACAACTTTGGGATAAAATTAAGACCCTCTATGATAAGAAAAGTCTAGCAGTTTCATACTATTCTCAAGAACTTGACTTCATAGGACATTACCTTTAATGATGAGGTTTCTCCATTGTTTTTGCTTGGGATTCTGAGTGAGTCATGGGATGTATTTTGCACCACTTTATGTGCTATTGCTACTATTATGAACTTGCCTGATGTAGAGAGTGCTCTTCTGTAGGAAGAGATCAACCATAAGAACTTCGACGCCTCTCGTGTGTCGCATGCTTTGACTATTAGAGGCAGAGATGGTAATGGAAAGAATGACCGTGCATATGGACATGGCAGAGACTCACATAACTCTATGTCTAAGTTGCGTGGTAAGTCTCGTGGAAGAAATGCTAATGTGGCATGTCATCATTTCGACAAGAAGGGTCACATACGCCTATAGTGTCATGAGAAGCACAAATAAAAGCGCAAAGAGAAGGGGAAAGACAAAGTATAGGAAAAGTCCTTTGATCGCATCATTATGCCTGTGAAATCGAGCATAAAAATCGAGGAGATAAATGTCATGTTGACTGATGACTTTGATGGGGAGTACATACTTGCAACTAGTTCTTGTGATGCTATGCCGTTGACTGAGGTTTCACTCTATGTATGTGCAGTGCTGGCTTTTGGTTTCTAGTGCTTCATTTCATGTTACACCATGCCATAAGTGGTTCCATTCCTACCGCACTGTCTTTGGTTCAATTCGCTTGGGTGATGACATGTCATGCTATTGTTGGCATTATGGATGTACGGCTATAGTTCTCTACTAGCAATACTTTTTTGTTACACAGGATGTACGTCATGTACCTACACTTATACATAGTCTTATATCTGTAGGGTAGCTTGATGATGCTGGATTTCATGTTTCATTTGGGGATTTAGCCTGGAAGTTCACTCGTGGCATACTTGTGCTTGCTAGAGGTGCCAAGGCTGGCAACCTCTATCCTTTTGTAGTTGATGGGTCCTCTATTGACCATGTTTTGTTAGTCAGTTCCATCCCACATGTATCTCTTTTGCATGCCCGTTTGGGCCATATGTCTTTGAAGGGAATGAAAATGCTTTCTGGTTTGCAGTACTTACCGCCCCTTGACTATGCATGTTTTGATTCATATGAGCATTGTCTTTATGGCAGACAGACTAGGAATATGTATAAGAAGTTTGGTAGGACACACATGAGTGAGCCCCTAGCATTGGTACATTCAGATGTTTATGGGCCTATGCCCTGTTAGTCTATGGGTGGTGCAAAGTATTTTGTGATGTTCATTGATGATTTCTCGCGTAAAGTCTGGGCTTATCCCATTAAGCTTAAGTCAGATGTCTTGGTTATGTTTCAGAGATGGCTTGCATTGGTTGAGAACCTAACTGGGCATAGGTTGAAATGCCTTAGGACTCACAATGGGGGAGAATATGTGTCACGTGCCTTTGAGCAGCTATGTAATGAGAGGGGTATTAACCGTCAGTTGAACCACCTCCTATACCCCACCCCAGAATGGTTTGGCTGAGTGGATGAATAGAACCATCTAGGAGCGTGTACGCATGTTATCAATAGCTGTGCATGCTATCAATAGATCACCTTTTAGTGGTTTGGATTTCCAAGTTGCAGAGGAGGTATGGACTGCGAAACCTCCGTCTTATGCACATCTATGTGTCTTTGGATGTGAGGCATTCTGCCATGTGTCCAAGGACAAGCAGACTAAGTTGGATCCTAAGAGTATCAAAATGCATTTTCCTTGGCTATGGAGATGCAGGCGAGATGGCTTGTCGCCTTTGGGATCCGTAGACGCGGAAAGTCATCCACAGCCATGATGTAGTCTTCCATGAAGACAAGATGCATAGGCAACCTAAGAAGGTGGTAGAGATACACAGGGTTATATTCCAGGAGGAGCCATATGCTCCTGCACAGCCAGTTGGACAGTCTGCATCAGTAGTTGGTACACATGGCCAAGGTGTTGGACAGGATGCTAGACATGCAACAGAGCCTGCAGTGAGACGGTCTACTAGAGCTAGATGTCCACTTGATCAATTTGAGCCCTCGATGCATTATGTCTTGGTTACAGATGCAGGAGAGCCTCTTACCTATGATGAGGCTATGTGCATGGGTGACCATCACTCCTAGGAGAGGGCTATGCAGTTTGAGATAAACTCCCTGCACAAGAATATGACTTGGGATTTGGTTTCCTTACTTGCTGGCAAGAAGACTCTGCCATGCAAATGGGTGTACAAGCTGAAAAGTACCCCTAGACACCCCTGTAAAAATTACATGGCACAGTGAACAGAATCTGAGAAAGAGATAGAGATAGAGAGTACACAACAGATAAGAGGAGAATTAGAAAATTTCTTTAGCTCCAAACAACTCATATAGAGATGGCTCTATCCACCCGTGCGCTTCCACAGTGAAGCTTAGATGGCAATCTAGAAAAAAGATAGGTGAAGGGCTTAAGGCTAGCTGGAACAACTCTGACTAGGTGAAAGATAGATCATCGATGGTTGTGAAGGGGTTTAGCTTTTATAGCCCGTGAAGGCGGTTAGGTCGGCATGACTAACCTACCATATGAGCCTCCACTAGTTGTCCAGGGAATATTCATTTTATCGTCGGCCGGGGGCGCTACCCTCAGACCCCCACCATCCGCGGCCCCCGTACCCCAAAATAGGGGCCCCTTTTAACTCCCTTACCCCACAACTCGATGCAATGTGCCTCGAGTTGCTACCAGCTTAACTACTCAGTCCAACCCAAAGATTACCCACAATGGTCACCTTTTTGCCATCTGGTCACATAGATCTCATTTGATATACAAGTCAGGACTCAACCAATGTCCAGGCTCACATTTGGCTTCTCCTCATAATGGGGGCCTTACAACTTTGAGCACCATGGATCATTGGTGGCACCTTATGAGGGTGGAGCATTGAGCATATCTAACACTCCCCCCTCAATGTCCACCCATAGGTGAACTATCTCCTTGGTCCAATGCCAAGTCTCTGAAGATGAACTTGAAGTAGATTCTTCATAAGTGCTTTGGTGAAGATATCCACTCCATTCTCCTCTATTGGACAGTAGACCACTATCCCATCCTCCATCAAATCAAACACATAGTGATACTGGATCTCTATATGTTTGGTGTGTGCATGAAACACTGGAATTTTTGGCAATGGCAATGCAACTCTAATTGTCACATCTCAGCACAGTTGGTTCTTCATCCTACACTCCCATATGCCATAGGATCCTTCTCACCCATACTACTTCATATGCAGCAAAACAAGCTGCCTTGTACTTTGCTTCGGTAGAAGACAATGCCATTGTTGGTTGCTTCTTACTAATCCAAGAGAAAATTCCTGAACCCAAAGAGAAACAATAACCAAAAACTGAGTTCCTGGAATCACTGTCTCCTACCCAATCTGAGTCACAATTCCCTATAAGAGAAGCTCTGAAACTGTATGTGATACCATAGTCAAGACTTTCCTTCAAGTATCTTAGCACCCGCATCCCAACCTTCCAATGACTCTCATGAGGTTTATTTGAGAACGTGCTCAAAATACCAATAGAAAAATTGATATCTGGTCTAGTATTACACAAGTAGATTAGGCTGCCGACCATCCTCCTATACCTCCCAATGTTTGCCTGTGCTGATGTATCCTCAACAGATAAGTTTGCATTCACCTCCATAGGTGTAGCTATCTCCTTGCACTCGGTCATGCCAAATGTCTTCAAGATCTCCCATGCATACTTCTTCTGAGAGATGAAGATATTTCTTGCCAGACTTCAATTCCCAAACAATAGTGCAGCAAGCCCAAGTCTGTCATTTCGAACTCAGAACTCAAAGCCTTTCAAGTTTGGTTGATCATATCTTCATAGTCACCTGTAATAAGAAGGTCGTCCACATATAGGACAATCACTACAGACTTTTCACCATCCCTGTAAACATACAAGTTAGCATCTGAGGCACATCTTTTGAAGTTTAAGCTTAAAAAGAACTTATCTATCCACTGGTACCATGCTCGGGGGGATTGTTTTAGCCCATACAAGGCCTTCTTTAGCTTACACACTTTGTGGGGGCCTCAAACCCTAGTGGCTAAGCCACATACACCTTCACTTAAGAACGTTGACTTAACATCCATTTGGTAAAATGGCCACTGCTTGTGGGTGGCTACTGCAAGTATTGTGCGAATAGTGGTCATTCTGGTAGTTGGGGCAAATGACTCTTGAAAATCAAACCCTTCAACATATGAAAATCCTTGTGCAACTAGTCTAGATTTGTACTTTTCTAAGGTACCTTCAGCCTTGTACTTTACCTTCCAGATCCACTTGGTGCCAATAACCTTCCGCTTTGCTGGTCGATCCACTAGCTCCCAAGTGTCATTCTTCATTAGGATGTCATACTCGGCTTGCATAGTTGCCTTCCATACTGGATCTGCAAGTGCTTCTTCTAAGTCAGTTGGCTCCTTTACTTCTCTCATAATCTCAGCCCATCAAGGCCATATTGACTATGTGAGCAGAAGCCCTCCTTTGCTCCTCTATTCTCTGAGACCTCCTTGGTCCGTCTGCCTTCTTCTCAATAGATGTGGGCATAGGATTATTGTGGTCATAGAGCTGCTTCACCCAACACGACAATGGATTTTCCGATGGGGTGATATCAGGTTGGTGAATTTTTTCCTCATCATCTAAAGATGATGCTTCCTCCTCCTTAAGGATAGGGACAACTCTTGGGACAGGTTCATAGTGGACTACTTCTTCGCTTGATGATAAAGTGGAAGAACTTGCCTTCTCCTCCTCCACTATATGTAGCTGCTCCTTGAACACCACATCACGGCTCGCGATGATCTTCTTTGCCTCTTGTTCATATTATTTGTAAGCCTTCTGCTCATCACTATAACCCAAGAATATACATTTTCTGCTCTTTGATTGTAACTTGTTTCTCTTCTCATCTGGAATATGTGCATAACATTCACATCAAAAAAATTTAAAGTGTCAGATAGATGGTTTCTTACCAGTGTAAGCCTCATGAGGCGTTTTTCCCTTGAGAGCCTTTGTGTAGCTTCGATTTAAAATGTAGACTGTAGTATTAACAGCTTTAGCCCAAAAATGGTTAGGCAATCCCTTGCCCTTTAGCATGCATCTTGCCAACTCCACAATGGTGCGATCCTTGCATTCCACAACACCATTCTGTGAGGTGTGTGAGGCGTCATCAATTAACGCTTGATCCCTTTGCTCTTGCAAAAGTCTTCAAACTCCTTTGAGTTGAACTCACCACCACCATCTATTCTAAATTTTTTCACACTTTTCCATGTTTCATTCTCAACAAGTGTTAGCCATTCTTTAAATTTACCAAAAGCTTGAGCCTTATTACGAAGGAAGTACACCCACATCTTCCTACTGTAGTCATTGACAATCAACATAAAATAAGAAGATCCCCCCACGGTCCATGTAGGCATCTTTCCACACAAGTCAACATGCACCAACTCTAGAGAAGCTTGTGCTCTTTTCTTGCTTTCTAGTGGAAATGACTTTCTTTGTTGCTTGCCCATCATACAAGCTTCACATGGTTCCATCAATTCAGTCATTGCAGGTAGGTGAGCAACCATACCTTGCTTGTGCATCTCCTTCAACATTGCAAATCCAATGTGTCCAAACCTTTCATGCCAAAGCTTACTTGTGCCCACTCCAACGATGGCTGTAAGAGCACTTAGCTCATATAGCTTGTTCCTTCTTTCTCCGTTGCCAACAACTTCGCCATCACTGTCAAGAATTTCTGCACCTATCTTCTTGAACCTCACTTCATGACCAAGATCAGTTATGGCAGCAAACTGATAATAGATTTCTCTTAATTTCGGGAATATACAACACATTCGAAAGCTTTTTGACATCACCATTTGCAGCAACAAATGAAATAGTACTTGTGCCAGCAGTAGGGCATTTCGCATCTTTTCCAACCGTCACAGTGATGGATTTTTGTAGAGGCTGCATAGAACTGTATAGGCCTTTCTTATTGGTCATGTGGTGACGGGAGGCCCCACTATCCAACACCCATGAGTCAATGGTAGATTCTTCTTGCGTTGAGGAGCACACCTCCTCAATGGTCGCCATGAATAACTCCAACTTTGCTTTAGTCGTATTGGCTGTCTCTTTCCCTTTACTTTTAAGGGTACCATTCTTTTCATCTACCTTTTTTACACGACAATTTGCGATTGCACGTTCTTTCTTCTTGCAGTAGAAGCAATCTCCTTGAAACTTCTTATTGCCGCTCTTCTTCTTTTTGTCACCATCTTTTTTGGTGGAGGAACCACCTTTGCCTTTTGCATTGGTAGAGAATGCAACATCTCCATTGTTGCTTCCTTCTTGGGCTTTTAGCCTCAACTCCTCCTCCAACAATAATGCACACACTCCTCAAAACTCAAAGCTTGAGGTCTCACTTGAGTATTAAGGGCAGTTACTAGTCCATCAAACTTTTGTGGATAAATTCGAAGACTCCTCCAAGCTAGTTCCTCGCTAGTCTTTTGTATCCCAGCACCAGTCATCTGGTTGCACAGATTCTTAATCCGAGTGATGAATGCTTCAGCTGTCTCTCCTTTAGCAAACTTCTCCGCTGCTAGTTGATTCTCCAAGTTTTGAATCCTTGTTTGGTTTCACGTTTCATACTGACTCCTCAGTACATTCCAAGCCTCTGATGCTTTGGTTGTATGCTGAATCAAAGTCATAACACTATTAGAACAGCTTGTAACTAAGGCACACAATGCATTTGCATTCCTTCCTTTCCAAGCTCGTAGAAGATCTGCATTCAAAGGAATCATCACACTAGGATTTGATGGGTCAAGGGTAGGCTGTGGTTCTACGTTAGTCCCCAGCACATTCTCCAAATGCTCATAAGAATCAAGGATAGTTGTAATTTTGAACTTCCACAAGGTATAGTTTGTACCATCTAACTTTCCTTCGCTGAAGGTTGGTGGACAAATCCTCCGTGTTTGAATAGTTGGTACAACAACACTACCTCCTGCACCACTTCTTGATGCACCAGAACCACTTCTGGAAGACGACATTGTTCCTCTTTGCTATTGAAGCCTTTGCCTCTTGCGCACTCTTCGATCCCTAGAGTCCCCTGGGCTCTAATACTATGTAAAAATTACACAGCTCAACGAACAGAATCTGAGAAAGAGATAGAGATAGAGAGTACACAACAGATAAGAGGAGAATTAGAAAATTTATTTAGCTCCAAAAAACTGATACAGAGATAGCTCTGTCCACCCGTGCACTTCCACAGTGAAGCTTAGATGGCAATCTAGACAGAAGATAGGTGAAGGGCTTAAGGCTAGCTGGAACAACTCTGACTGGGTGAAAGATAGATTATCGATGGTTGTGAAGGTGTTTAGCTTTTATAGCCCACGAAGGTGGTTAGGTTGGCATGATCGACCTACCATATGAGCCTCCACTAGTCAGCTAGGGAATATTCCCTTTACCATCGGGCCAGGGATGCTGCCCCCGGACCCCAAAATAGGGGCCTCTTTTAACTCCCTTACCCCGCAACTTGATGCAATGTGCCTCTAGTTGTTACCAGCTTAACTACTCAATCCAACCCAAAGATTAGACCCACAATGGTCACCTTTTTGCCATCTGGTCACATAGACCTCATTTGATATACAAGTCAGGACTCAACCAATGTCCGGGCTCACATTTGGCTTCTCCTCATAATGAGGGCCTTACAACTTTGAGCACCATGGATCATTGGTGGCACCTTATGAGGGTGGGGCATTGAGCATATCTAAAAACCCCAAGTTAGCTTATAAGGCAAGACTTGTTGCTAAGGGTTTTAAACAGGAGCATGGAGTTGACTTTGATGAAGTCTTTTCTCCTATGGTCAAGATGACTACCCTACACTTGGTTTTGGCCTTAGTCACGCAACTTGACTTGGACATGTATCAGATGGATGTCAAGACTGCATTCTTGCATGGGGATTTGCATGATGAGATTTACATGGAGCAGCTTAAGGGCTTTGCAGAACCTGGCAATGAACACCTAGTGTGCAAGTTGAAGAAATGTCTTTATGGCTTGAAGCAGGCGCTTAGGGAGTGGTATCATAAGTTTTATGCCTTTATGCAGTCACAGGGCAACAGCATGAGTACTATGGATCCATGTCTTTACATGAAAAAAGCCCATGATGGCTCATTGCTTATTTTGGTAGTTTATGTGGATGATATGCTGATAGAGCAAGAAAAGCTCATGATGAGCTGGATGCTCCTAAATCTCAATTGAAGAAGAGCTTTGAGATGAAGGATGTGGGACATGCCTCTCACATTCTTGGTATGCACATTAAGCGTGACAGGCATCAGGGACTACTCTACTTCTCACAGAGGAAGTACATTCATAACGTCCTTGAGCATTTTTGCATGTAGGACGTGAAGTCTATTGGCTTTCCATTACTTCTTATGTGAAGGTCTCATAGGCCAATTGTCCGCAGATAGATTAGCAAAGGGCTGAGATGGCCAAGATTCCTATGCCGTGGGCAGTTTGATGTATGCTATGATAGCCACTCGTCTAGATATTACCTTTGCAATTGGTGTTGTGGCACGCTATATGGCTACACCTAGCAAGAAGCATTGGGATGCCGTGAAGGGTATGATGAGATACTTGAAGGGCACAGAAGATTTGTGTATTTGCTATGGTAGCCAGGATATAAGAGTTGTGGGGTACACAGACTCCGATTATGCAGAGAATGCAGATAGTAGGAAGTCCACTTTTGGTTATGTATTCACCTATGCTAGAGGTGCTATCTCTTGGATGTCCAAGGTTCAGGATGTCCGTGGTTCAGAAGTGTACGGCTCTCTCTATCATTGAGGCTGAGTATGTTGCAGCCACTAAGGCTTGCAAGGAGGCCATATGGTTGGGCCATTTGGTTCATGACCTTGGGATTGATACTATACATGTGCTGCATTCGGACTCTAAGAGTGCTATTTAGCTAGCCAAGAATCCAGCCAAGAATCCAGTCTTCCATGTGAAGATGAAACACATTGAGGTGAGGTATCTCTTCATATGTGGGGTCATGGAGGACAAGTTTGTTCACCTTGTTAAGATCTCCACCAACGAAAATCCTATAGATCTACTCACGAAAAGCCTCACTACTAAACGCTTTGCCTTCCTCAGGAGATTGATGGGTGTTGGATGAGATGATGTTTTTCCTCATCCTGTTGTACATGTGTATATTGTACTGTATTTTCTTTTTCTTTTCACTCATCACTTGGTAGATTCTCCTTTAAGTGGGAGGTTGTTGGGGGTAAAGGCGCCTTCGCCTAGCCGTCCGTGTATTACTACATTGATAGTACTCGACATTGCACACTGTAGGTGGTAGGTGCTCGTCATCGTCACTTTATTCTTTATTCTTTTAGTGACAGTTTGAATAAAGGAAGGACCGGTCACACATTGTGACTATTGGAGTTCCCATTTGGTCTCTCTCCCTTTCTTGCTCTTGCTCTCCTGCCATAGCTCTTCCAAGCAAGCTTCGATCCTTCTCAGCTTTCAATCATAGCTCAATATGGGACAAAAAAGAGGAATTTATGACTTGTGTGGAGCACATGAAGACATATAGATATTTATTATACATATTTAGGAAAAGCATATTTGATTCTTGTGTTGAGACTTTAATTGTACTCGTGGAGCATATTTGATGTTGGCTATGGGCTTCATATAGTCAAAACCCTTCAACTAGGTCTACTCCATTTAGTTTGCCATCTATAGGCAACCCAATCTACTTCAAATGAGTCTTTCTCCCACATCACAATTTAGGGCACCTTTTTTTGGGGGGGAGGGGGGAGGACATCACAAGCTTGCTCAACAAACTTGTCACCTAGTATTCCACCACACCCACCTACCCTTTATACCAACTTGCTCCTCAAGTATGGGACTGACCGAGGAAGTTTCGACTCTCATGGCATTAGAACCAACTCCTTACTGCACATTACACAAGCACCATCACATTGCATGGTCAAAAAGCAAACACTCTCCTTGGGGAATTAAAGATATTAGCCTTACCATCTTCTTGTTAGTAGCTATCAACCTTTAGCATTCCCTCCCTATCAATCAAGTCACATGTATCTTATTGATTTTGATGTCCAGTCTATTCTACTACCTTGAATGAAAGGTGCCTAGAGCTTGTCACTCAACTAGCAAGAGGAGTAATGTAACCCCAAACACAACAACTACAAATCAAAGACAAAGTAAGGAAGAAGCTAATAAGTGTTGCATGTGAGGAGCAACTGAGGTTGGAAATGTTATAAAAAAATGATGTAACCATTTGGAACTTAATTGTTTATCACACGCATTGCAAGCTTGTTGATTTCTTCTATGGTGTGGTGTTACTTATGAAGACTTAGGGACTTCACCATGAACACTTTTTATCCCACTCAATGTTTCTTCCCCTAGATACGAGTGTGATGTGATATGAGCAACATTATCTTTTTAGGGTTTTGCAATGCTCATGTAGTTCACAAATCGAGCTATTAAGATATATTAGTGTTCCTTTGTCTCTCAAAGAATATAGCGTGTGCTTTGTTTGTGTGCTCTCTTCTCCGTGATTGTGTGCTTGGCTAATTTTCTATGTTATTCTTTTTTCCATCATCTCACCATGTGTGCACAATTGTTAATCAATTTTTAGTAAAAAAAAATTTAGACATTTCACACAATTCGAAATAAATTTAAATAGATGTCCTAGGGTTTTACCCCCCTTTTTGAGTTGTTCATGCCATCAGAATTTTGTTTTGAGCAATGGATTAGAATATAAATTTTTGTGACATCGAAATTGATGGGTATATAGTTTCCTATATAGGACAGTTGTAAGCACATTCTTTTGTGAAATGAAGTAATCCTTGATTTCTTATAAATAACTTTGTAGATATTTTTTGTGAGATTTGGCAATGATTTTTGTGATGGTATTTGCTTTTGTGCATCTCTTATCATGGCTACTCAAAGAGATAAGGACATCTTTGAGGTTGTCACTTAGAAAGATAAATTGGATGGTAGGAAAAATCTCTTTAGAGCTTTACGGTTAGAAACAGTTTTGTAGAAACAGATTGTGGGATTATGTTTTTAGGAAAGAAATTCAATTAGGAACAATTACTCCTGCTAGGAAAGTAGTGAAGCATCATGTACAAGTACATAAATTGTAGTTGCAAGCACTTCCATAGCTACTCTAGAACAAAAGAGGTGGGATACAAAGGCTTCACAAGCTTTAGCAATAATTTCTTTAACCATAAAGCATTTCATCATACCACATATAAGATATTGTAAAACATTAAAGTAAGCATGGGATGTTTTGAAGAGTATGTTTTAGTCAAAGAATGGTTAGGATTTCTTTTCTCAAGAACAAGATAAACAATATGAGAATGCTTGAAGAAGAAGACATGGTGGATCACACACAAAGGCCAAAGCTCTACACGAACAACTTCTCAACGTACATAGAGTCATTCCAAATGATGATATGATCTCAAAAGTTCTTGATTCACTTCTCATTCGCTTCCAACATCTCATTAAATATTCCATACCTCTCTAACTCTAGGTATGCGTAATAGTATAATGCCAATTACTTTTGAAAAGTTAATTCATTTGTTATTATAGGAGGAACAATCAAGAAGCAAAGGCAAGACCAGAACTCCATGGGTCAACTAGATTATGTGACTTTTAATCAAATAGATATGGATTCTCTACAATCGTTTAAAAATATGTGAATAGGGCATTGTGGTCAAGTCCAAAGTGGAGCTAGGCCCATATATTGTTGTTGGAGTGTGCATAACACAAATGAAATCTTAAGGATCCCACAATCCCATAGTGGGAAACATTACAGAGGGCTTTTGAAAAGCCATTTGGGTCATCTTCTTGTTTTTGTTAAGCTAAGCTCATTCATAGGATTAGCATCATGGATCACCCTACGACATGTAACCCTTTGTAACATGCACCAAAAGATGGAATAATGGGAAGGCTAAATAAATAGCAAAAGGGTCCAAGTTCTATCCAAGGGATGGAAAAATGGTGGTCAATGACTTTAAAGTTAGAACTTCTAAGCCATTAATCATGCCCAAAGTGCAAGTCCCCATGGAAAATCAAGGGGCTAATTTTGAGAAGAAAAGAACAATAAGACAAAATGAAGGTTGCAATGTGGGTAGATCCAAGCATAATGAAAAGATGCCACACCTAAAATGGGTATGGAAATAAAAAATCTTGCATTATATTCCAATTTTAAAATTGATAGTTCAAGTATAGAAGAATCCTAGTGATTATGGAGCCAAAAATAGGAAATCTGTAAGTTAGTGTCATGATGAGATTAAGTCAAGAGCTAGCAAAGATGTATCCTAACAGTGTTTGAGTTTCAAAAAGGGTATTAATGGGGACTTAGATTCTAAGGAAGTTTTGAGAGATGAAATGGCCAGTATAAATGCAATTAGGTCTACCACCCCAATTAAGCCATCAATCTTGGTACTAAGGTAGGAATCATGATAAATATAAATGGTCATAAGCCTTCATTAGATGAGGATGGCTTGTATAATTTATCTTGAGTACTTGATGAGAATATGACCCACAATGGTGGATTGTCTCTAGAGAATCAATGCAAGTGGAAAGTAAAAAGTACATATCTCCAAGTGTTGCTAGTGCCAAAATAGCCACAATCAAAGTTGCATCTTGTAATGAGGAGAGGATTGCATTTGTTAGGATTTTTAGCCTTTAGCGTTAGGGTTTTAGTCCTTGTTTGAGGGACTAATTGTGCTTAGGCATGGGTCTTATTTGTCTAGGAGATTAAAAGTCAATGGGTTATAGCATTGTGGCGCCCATTGTCTTGTGTTATCTCATCAAAGAATGATTGTGTATTTCCTTTGCTTTAGCATTCTATAGAGTGCTAGTGTCATAGGGATCAAAGAAGTGAGTTTCAGTGTTGTTATGCTACGTTTTCTATGTCCTATTTGCATTAGGCCAATAGGACCATTCAACCATTTCTTTTGGGTGTAAGTGCTACTAATGAGTGTGTTGTTTGGATATATTTGTATCTAGTACCTTTTGGATGGCATTGAATAAGATTAGGAAATAATGAAATTTATTTTATTTGTGCCAAGTATCTCTATCTACTTACTTTTCAGTTGCATGCTATTTGCTTATTAAGGTGAGGGCAATAATGATTTATTATTATGTGTGTATTAAAGGTTTAAGTTTTGGGGTAGTCATCTTTGGGGATGTGTCTATTACTTTCCCTCTAATAAGGGTGCTTTTAGTGAAGGGGAGTGTTGTTCTAAGCTATCGATCATATGCCATGGGTATTCAATCCTTTAAGTAAGGCAACTTGACTAGGTGAAAGATCCTAGTTGGGCTACTCTATCACGATGAAGACCTACTTTGTATAGCGAGGAAGGCAAATGGGAGCAAATGTAAACTCAAAAAAATGATGTGAAGCTAGTGTTGGGGGTAAAGGTGCCTCCGCCTAGCCGCCCGTGTATTACTACACTAACAATCACCACCACTGCACACTACATGTGGCGGGTGCCCGTCACCGTAACTTTATTCTTTATTCTTTTAGTGACAGTTTGAATAAAGGAAGGCCCGGTCACACATTGTGACTGTTGGAGTTCCCATTTCTTGTCTCTCTCTTTCTTGCTCTTGCTCTCCCGCCATAGCTCTCCCGTGCAAGCTTCGATCATTCTCACCTTTCAACTGGTATCAGAGCTCGGCTTCCTGACTCTTGAGCTTGGCTTGCAGCATTCTCAGCTTCCAATCGACTCCTCACTCACATTGGGTCTCCTTCCCGGCAGCCATATCTGACTCCTTCGAGCTCCCGTCACTCCCCGGCTTCCCGAGCACCTTCTCGGCCCCTTTGGGCACCCTCAAGGCATTCACATAGAGGTATTGCTTCACTCTTTACAGGGTTTACCTTAGTTTTCAGCCCTCTTGAAATAGGGCAGCCATTACACTCCCAGCTCTCATTTCATATGTGGGTTGCTCTCCCCTTGCTGGAGCTTGTTTGAGGCCTTCCTTGGCTTTAACCGGACCCCTCCGAAGCTTGTCCATCATTTTTTGCAGCCCTAGGACTAGCATTTACAGTTGGTGCAATCACGCAGCCCTCCACTATGTGTCTTTAGCATT
This sequence comes from Lygodium microphyllum, assembly GCF_053477565.2. Taxonomy (NCBI): domain Eukaryota; kingdom Viridiplantae; phylum Streptophyta; class Polypodiopsida; order Schizaeales; family Lygodiaceae; genus Lygodium; species Lygodium microphyllum. The sequence goes on along the minus strand of NC_141160.1, from coordinate 23,468,225 downwards.
GACAGTCACAACAGCAGCTATCCCCCTCCATTGGCACTTGGAAAGGCTCCATTTTGGGTATATAAACATGCTTTGATGCTTGGTTTTGATGGTTGATGTGTTGGCATAGCATTTTGACTGATTTAACACTATTTTGGGACTGTCATAATAGTCCATAGGCAGTTTGACATTTGATGCTACAGCTTGTTTGGCATTGTCATTTGATGTCCGATTGGTCCCGTTTGATGCCCGGATGTTAGGGGAATGTATGTCTATTGTTTGGCAACCATTTGGAGCTATTTTTGGTGCTGAAATTCTTAGTTTTGAATAGTAAATCACTGCTGTACACAGTTGGGCTGAAGTCATTTTACTCATGTATGCTTATGCCTATACTTTTCGGGCTATGTTTCGGGCATATATGGTGATGTATTGACACTTGGGGCTCAACATAGAGCTTGGTTTTGATTCAAGATCATTGGTTGAGCTTGAGCTCGCTTTCCAAAGCATTTGGATGATCTATCTTGGATGTACTTATGGCATGTATGTTGTTTATGTCTAACCCATCTTGACATGCTTAGCCTATGCCATTACTACATGCTAGTTACATTGTTTGGAGCCTATTGCTACTGGAGCTTGGTCTTGGCTTGATCTTGGATTCCCAGAGCTTACTTGAGCTATTTATCAGCTTGCCAGGGTTGTATCTTGGGATGCACTTGATGTCTTACATGTTTATGGATGTTACATGCGGATGCTCTACCGCCTACATGTCCGGGATGTATCATTGATGCTTGATCTTGGACACTTGTCACTGGTGCTTGTACATGCTTTGTTGCTTGATATTTATGGCTTTTTTGCCAGTGGGAGTGTCTTTGGATGCTTGACAACCATTGAGCAGGTGGTCTATGCTCTTTGAGCTTTTGAGACTATTTGGGATCTTTTACCCTTCAGGATGATGCATGGTTCATATGTCTTGGTTCCTCTGATGCTTATGAGCTGACTCTTTGCTTTGGGTCCCTCTCTTTGTGAGCTGACATCTACTTGTGTCAAGTCTTGGTAGTGGTAGGAACACTTTGCCCTGTTGATTGGGGGATGTGCCTACTCAGCTGACAGATGTTTGTATGACATGTTTGGGTGTTGGATTCATGCTTATCGACTGTCATATGCCTATGTTATGCCCGCATGTTGCCGGATTTGGTCTTGGCAGTATCTGATTGACCTGGGATCCGATTTTGGCACTGTTAGCTCTCATTTACTAAAATCTGTAATTTATTACAGCAAGCATTTATGTATGGACTGACATGGATTTTTCATGCTGAGATATTCTGAAATGATGTACTTTCACTAGTACTTGGTGGGCAGTAGCTTTGGTTACACTTTTCCCGCCATTTTCTCTCAATTTTGGTGTTTTTTTTGGTAATTTTCTACAGTAAAATAGCAAGCAGTTTTGAACTATCTATAGTCTTCCAGCCTGCATTACGGCGAGTTCGTCCCCTTTGAACATGCTATTTCCAACATCATAAGCTTGATGGTACGAATTACTCTTATTGGAAGAGCCAGATTTGGTAGGTGTTGGTGCAGAAATCACAGATTAAACCTTTGAGGTTGAGCGGGCATTCGCCTACAACTATGCCAGATGAGGAATGGCTTGAGCTTGATGAGTTATGCAAGTCCACTATTATATTATCTCTCACAGAACAAGTTCATTACAATGTCTTTGAGGAAGAACATAGTGCATGGCAGTTATGGGATAAAATCAAGAATCTCTATGACAAGAAAAGTCCAACGAGTCAGATGTATTGGCTGAAGCAGCTTATGGATTTGTGCATGACGAAGAATGTGACTATGTCTACTCACTTGAGCTAGTTCCATGCTATACTCAAGAACTTGACTTCGCAGGACATCACTTTTGCAGAGGATGTCATTCCTCTTTTCTTGCTTGGTACTCTTAATGAGTCATGGGATGTATTCTGCACTGCATTATGTGCCTCTACTGCTACCTTGAAATTATCTGATGTTGAGAGTGCTCTTCTGCAGGAAGAGATTAACCGTAAGAATTTGGATGCCTCTCATGTGTTGCACGCTATGACAGTTACAGGCAAGAATGATGGATATGGAAAGCATGGCAGTGGCAGTGGTAGTGGTAGTGGTAGTGGTAGTGGTAGTGGCCGTGGACAGGATTCTCAGAAATCTCGGTCCAAGTCTCGTGGGAAGTCACGTAGCAAATCACGTGGCAAGAATGCTGATGTTACTTGTCACCATTGTGGGAAAAAGGGCCATATTAGGCCACAATGCCATGAACTGCGCAATGAAATGCGCAAAGATAAGGGGAAAGACAAAGTGCAGGATAAGTCTTCTGATCGCAGCATAGTGCCTTCAAAGTCCAGTGTTAAAATTGAAGAGATCAATGTTATGCAGCTTGAGGATGTTGATGATGATTATATCCTTGCAACTTCTTCTAGTGCTTCACAGATGACAGAGATACACTCTATGTATGCACAATGTTGGCTGTTGGACTCAGGTGCATCCTTTCATGTGACACCTTGCCGAGAGTGGTTTCATTCATACGGTACTATTTCGGGTTCTGTGCGCTTGGGTGATGATAGCTCTCTTGATATTGTGGGCATTGGTGATGTTGGGCTACAGTTTCCTTCTGGCAGCAGTTTTGTTATGCAGGATGTATGTCATGTACTTGCTTTGACACACAGTCTCATGCCAGCTAGACATCTTGATGATGCATGTTATGATGTATCTTTTGGAGACTCTGCATGGAAGATCGCTTGTGACAGACTTGTGATTGCGAGAGGTGCCAAGGCTGGCAGCCTCTATCCCTTGATTGTATTTGCTTCTTCCCTTGATCATGTTTTGTCTGTGGGTTCTATCCCACATGTATCTCTTTGGCATGCCCGTTTGGGCCATATGTCTTTGAAGGGAATGAAAATTCTTTCTGGTTTGCAATACTTACTGTCCCTTGATTATGCATGTTTTGATTCATGTGAGCATTGTCTTTATGGCAGGCAGACTAGGTCTACGCATAAGAAGTCTGGTAGGCCATGCATGAGTGAGCCCTTGGCACATTCGGATGTCTATGGGCCCATGCCTTGTCAGTCTATGGGTGGTGCCAAGTATTTTGTTACTTTCATAGATGATTTTTCACGGAAATTTTGGGCTTATCCCATTAAGCTAAAATCCGATGTCTTGTCTGTGTTTCAGAGATGGCTTGGATTGGTTGAGAACCAGTTTGGATATAGGCTAAAATGCCTAAGGACAGATAATGGGGGTGAGTATGTCTCACGTGCTTTTGAGCAGTTATGTGATGAGAGGGGTATTAAGCGTCAGTTGACCGCCCCCTAAACCCCCCCAAAATGGTTTGGTTGAGCAAATGAATAGAACAACCCAGGAGCGTGTACGTAGTATGCTAGCCACGCAGGCCTACCACAGAGCTTTTGGGTTGAGGCAATTAGTACAACTGTGCATATCATAAACAGATCACCTTTTAGTGGTTTGGATTTCCAGGTTGCCGAGGAGGTATGGACTGGATATGGCTACACCTGGCAAGAAGCATTGGGATGCCGTGAAGGGTATCATGAGGTACCTGAAGGGCACTGTAGATATGTGCATATGCTATGGCAGCCAGGATACAAGAGTCATGGGGTACACAGACTCTAATTATGCAGGACATGCAGATAGTAGGAAGTCCACTTCCAGCTATGTATTCACATATGCTGGAGGTGTTGTTTCTTGGATGTCTAGGGTGCAGAAATGCAGAGCCCTTTCTACTACAGAGGACGAGTATGTTGCAGCACTGAGGCTTGCAAGGAGGCCATTTGGTTGGGTTGCTTCGTTTTGCTGACCTTGGTATTGATGCTATCCCTACACTACATTCGGATTCTATGAGTGCTATTCAGTTAGGCAAGAATCCGGTCTTCCATGCGAAGACGAAACACATTGAGGTGAGGTATCACTTCATACGTGGGGTCGTTGAGGACAAGTCTATTGATCTTGTCAAGATCTTGACTGACTAGAATCTTGCAGATCTGCTCACGAAAAGCCTCTCTACAGAGCCCTTTGCCTTCCTCAGGAGGTTGATGGGCGTGGGATGAGATGACGTCTTTTCTCATCCTGTTATATATGTGTACATGTTATACTATCTTTTTTCTTTTTCTTTTCACTCCTCAGTAGGGCAGATTCGCCTTTAAGTGGGAGGTTGTTGGGGGTAAAGGCGCCTCCGTCTAGCTGCCCGTGTATTACTACACTGTTAGTCACCGCCACTGCACACTACAAGTGGCGGGCGCCCGTCACCGTCACTTTATTCTTTATTCTTTTAGTGACAGTTTGAATAAAGGAAGGCCCGGTCACACATTGTGACTGCTGGAGTTCCCATTTCTTCTCTCTCTCTTTCTTGCTCTTTCTCTCCCACCATAGCTCTCGCATGCAAGCTTCGATCCTTCTCACATTTCTCTCTTTCTTTCTCTTGCTCTCCCGCCATAGCTCTCGCATGCAAGCTTCGATCCTTCTCACCTTTCAGCTCTAGAAGATACCCACCACCTTGTTAGGACAAGGTATGTTCTTTCATTCAAGTCATGATACCTTGCCCTCCTTGGGATGAGACCTAGCTATAGGGAAAAAAAAAGAACAAAGATATGTCACCTTGTGAGGTCTTGGAAGGTTCTCAAGTTGAGGCCAATGCCTTGGCATCATTGGGACATTTGGAAAGGAAGGACAATGAGCCACCTCCACTAAAAAATAAAAATGAAATTGAGAATAAAAAAAGAAATAAACAATGACAATTTTCAAATCTAATAAAGGAAAAATAATTTGGATGAGCATTATCATACACTAGAGAGTTCCTAAATGTTAGGATGTTCAATTAAGGATTTCCTTAACTCAGTGGGCTTTATTTAGGGGATGACTCCTAGGTGTCTATCAAGGTAGTCAAGGACATCTATCTTAGACTTAGGCTCTTGATGTCTTGAGGAGTTGTAGTACATTATCCCTTTCTTAGGCCTACCATCCTAGACTTTAAGTACTTTATTATATTATCTATGGTTGTGGGATGGAATTTACTTTCTTCTTCTTTGTTATAACCTATCAATATGCTTTCACTTCTATTTACTTGTGGTAGGATTTGTTTGTGGGTTCAATTGGTTCGGTCACGTATCCCATAGTTGCCTATGGGATCTCATTTTGAGACCAATTTAAAGTTATTAACACTTTTAGAAGCATTCACAACATTTACTGAAGACAAATTACTTTAAAACTAGCTTGGCAACACAACACTTTCAAGTGCCAAAAAATAATTTTCATGAAAAATCTAAAGTGTGAAAGAACTAGTTGACCTCAAGGTGGGAGCAAAGTAATGTCAATTGGAGATGAGGTTACACAAAAACCTTACTTTTGTTTAATAAAAAGAGACCAAAATAACCTAGAAGATCAAGAGCATGGGGGGGCACTTGTACATGAAATGAAATGCAAATTTAATGGTTAAATAAAATGAAAATGAGCAATAACACATGAAGTGACACAATTTTTGGGAAATAATGAAATGAAATGAGGTGCTTGATTCTCCATACGATTTGATCGGGATGATGAACACCACTTAGATCTACTTGTAGAATCCTAATCTAGATGCCAAGAGGAACATTTCTATTTAATTTGTTTGAGATATACAGGTGGTTTGCTTCTATCTCTCTCTCTCTCTCTCTCTCTCTCTCTCTCTCTCTCTCCCCCCCTAACACATAGAATTGCAGTCCCATGGAGAGGGGCAGTAAACAATAATTTTGGATATGCACATAAGGCTTTTAAAGTGAGAAATTTGTGCTGTAAAAGAAGCAAAGGATAATATTTGCGGCTTAAGAGATGCATCAATAGTCCTCTTTTGTATCCAAGAGGCATAAGTAAGTGTGGTATCATCATGAATTTTCACACATCAATAGTCCTCTTTTGTATCCAAGAGGCATAAGTAAGTGTGGTTTCATTGTGAATTTTCACATGTCTCCATTTTTTTTAAAAATTCTATTGGTTGCCATTCTCATTTGTTTGATTATTTGTTGCATTTTTCAAAAAACTCTATAAAACATTCAAAAGTAAATTGTGAAAACAATACAAGTATAGAGCCTAAAAATACAAAGATAGATATAAAAATTTCAAAAAGTACTAAAAATAAAAATTCAAAAAGTATTAAAAATAAAAAATGCATGCAAACTTGGGTATATTGATGTTCTCATGCAAAAATATTGATAGAACAAAATAAAGTAAGATCACTTGCATGGGGTGGCCCAATGCTAATTTTCATGCATGTCAATGTGCATTATTTATTGATAGCAAAATGTAGAAGGCAAATCAAAAGAATGTCAAAGCAAACTAAAAGCACAAGTGCCAAAAATTATTCGAAGGATGTATCAAATTTGGCCTTTATCATACTATTTTAGGACACTTGTATTTTAATTTAGGAACAACATATTTATAACTATATATTTTGTGAGAGTTGAGCTCACTCCCATGCATTGCATAAAAGCATCCACACAATTAGGGTTTCAATTGTCGCTTTAACTTTGACTCAAACAAATTGTGGTTTGGGCACACCACAATTGGCTATCATTGACTCATGATTTTCTCCACTGTGGCCGCTCATCACTTTGGTTGAATGTAGGATTGGTTGCTCCCCTGGTTTGCATACACATACCTCTCCGTGCATGTACTTGCGCACACACTCTCAATAGGTTGTATTAACACTCAATTACATAGCCACTTACATGTAACCACTTGCCCACTCACATTCACATGAAGCACTCGCCCATGTTGAGCCGTCACCATCATATCACTCATGGGCACTCACTGCACTTGAATAAAACCACTTAAGCCTTACATTTAGGTGCACTTTAGGAATCCTTTTTTTACCACACCTTGAGTTTTTATTTTGTCCTGCCCTAGACAAGTATACACAACCCTTATAGGATCGGCTTAGAATTGCCCATACTCACTCATCCACGACACTAAGTATTGCATGATTTGCATAAGGAGTAAACTCGTCCTATTTAGGCATTATTGTTAGACATATAGAATGCATCTAAAAACATCCGCTAGATTAGAGAGTGAGACTAAAACATGAGGACAAACCTAAAGATATGAGGCATAGGTGTTGCAAGAAATTTATCACTATGCTTTGAGAAATTATTCACACACACACACACACACACACACACACACACACACACACACACACACACACACACACACACACACACACACACACACACACACACACACACACACACACACACACACACACACACACACACACACACACACACACACACACACACACACACACACACACACACACACACACACACACACACACACACACACACACACACACACACACACACACACACACACACACACACACACACACACACACACACACACACACACACACACACACACACACACACACACACACATCAACATTACCTAGAAAAAGGAAAGCTTGATTGTGCACAAGATTCACATTTTTACAACTAACGTTGATAAAAGGAATTGATTGACCCTAAATTAAACAAGGAGCAACAAGGAGCAAACCAAAGGTTGCAGATCTATAACCACCCATTTGACTAGTTAAGAGCTCACGAAAAGTGCAAGTGCTTTTGTGGTGTGGTTGAGAGATTCCAATCCCAAAAGAGCAAAGGAGCCCTAGCCTTAAGGGTTCAACTACAAGCTCAACCATTGAGAACTTCCCGATATTGAATCTCATTTTCCTGGCTAACGGAGAGGTGGAAAGTGTTAGAGATATCATCATAGAGGATTGAACTATATTGTGGGTATCTCTAGGGTAGTTTTGGAGGCCCTAGAATGCACGTCCTAGCAGCAACAACTCCTTACCAACGGTCTTAGTGTTATGCATCACATAGAACATCACATGTAGGCTTTCAGTCTTGATAGAGTGCTATTTTGCACTTACCTAGCAATAAGTAGGATTGTCCTCCAAATGGATTTATTTTAATGTTGGTAGGTTGCAGTTGGGGTTGATCATTGAGGGTCCAATGATCGTGCATAAGGATGTTACAGTCAACTCCCTCATCAATGAGTGCATCAAAGACATGTGTCTTCTGGTTAGAAACTGATATATATAGGTAGGCAGGTGCCACCACTTCCTCATCTTCATCTTCAATTTTCGTGATGGTGGCCACTCGTACCTTGACAGGGTTGGGTTGTCTATGTGAGCTCCTTGCCATCATGCAGATTGGTACTGGGGGTATGTCACTAGGCTTACCAATTGCCTTAGCAGCTTGTTTGTACTCCTCACTATTCGAGAATGGCAGATCAATTCTGGCTAGCACATGCATACAATCATCTCGTTCATCTTTAGGACAAGGGATATATGGTGAGTGGCCTGTATGATTCTCTAACTTGCACATCACCCTTCAACATGGCTGAGATGGCATCTAAGTCGACTAGTGTAGTCTTCCGAGTATCCATATCTACCCTTATCGCTTTCATTCCGTTGTCTAGGAGAATCAGATCATTGCCCTAGTCATCTATGACTCATGCATTGTGCATCCAGGGTTAGCCTAACAGGATGTCGTAATCCACTCCCTTCATAACAATGAAGCTCACAAAAAATTGGACACTTGTGATCTTCAACGGCCAATTCTTCAACACTCCGAATTGCCTAACTTTTATTCCATTGGGCAGTGTAACATTAAACCTAGTATTATTGATAGGTGGATTATCCCAAGCCTAGAGTACTACATGGCTAAGCACATTGATTCCTACCCCGGTGTCCATGATTCCTTTTCGTGTGGCATCTCCTAATGCTAGGACTGGTAGGAATGCATGCATCTCTGTGCCTTCCCAAAAAGCATTAATGTGTAAGGACTTGGGCATTGAGTACAACATTAGACTGGGTATCTAACTTACCACATCATGATAGTGTAAATTAGTTGTCCCTTGCTCCATTGGTCCTTCAACCCACTACTTCAGTTCTTACCATAGCGTCAGATGCTGCCTAAGCAAATCACCTAAGCTTAGAGTCACTGGGGTGGTCACTAGCGTTGTAAGAATATTGCTAGCTTCTTACTCTTCTTCTAGTCTAGCATTCCTTGGCCAATGACCTTGACTAGTTTGTTGGCCCATACCGTTTAAACTCCATCTACGCGGCACTACTTGTGATACAGACACATCTTTCAACTTTCATAATGGATATGAAATTGGTGTGCTTACCCTTGAGAGATCATCGGTCTTGTCCTCCAAGATAGGCTCAGTCTCCATAAGGTGCTATTGGCCCTCTTCACCCACGCCTTGACCTTCTCTATGGCTTCAAGTTGGTGTTTCAGGTTGGGGTATTCCCCCACCCTAGCACTCCCCTTCTCAACAATCCTTGGAGCATATGTTTTTGCCTCTGCATTAGTGACTTTCTTTCCTGTGGGCAATGTTGTAGCACCCTCCGTTTTAAGCATGCCTCTGTCCTCTTCTTCCTTTGCCTATGGCTCTTTTTCCCTATTGAGGCTACATCTAGATTGCTGGGTCCAAGTAGTGATATGCCGCCTTGCTTCGTCTATGCCCGAGTCATGATGTGTAACGGGATAGGTATGTCATCTCCATTAAATGTCTCAACTCCAAACAACCCCAATGGTATTGATGGCTCACTCGCTGCACTAGAGGGTGGTTTTTGTCTAGGGCATTTGGCAGACAAGTGAGTGATTCCACACTCTAGGCATCTAAGATCGGCCTTTTCTCGATTACTCTACTCCCATTCGGGGCAGCTTGAGGAGATGTGTCCTAGGTGACCACAATTCCAACAAGAAATTAGTTCTTGGGTCTGCCCCCCTAAGCCTCTACCTCTACCTAGCGCCATGATCGGCACCAATTGATAATCCATGAGGATTGGATTTTCCTCTTTGTTGTATGAGACGTAAGGGTTCACATAAGGCTTGTCATCATTTGGCTCCTCCACATAGTGGATTGAAGTGTCCCTCTCGCCGGATGGGTTACAAAAGGACCAGGTGGCCAGAGGATGCTCGTGGGATTTATTTCCATCCTAAGAATGGCCAATTTAGCATCATTAGGTGCTGGGAGAGCCAATGCGGCTCCCCTCTCGAAAAAGTTTGGCGGCCTATTCCATAGGTAAGGTTGGTTGTAAGGTTGTGAGTATGGGAGTCATCTCGGTAGTCTGCAATGCATGGCATCGTGACCAAACCTACTGCAATTGACACAAGGTCGGGACCTAGGATCCTGACACTTGACTCACAGGTCGTTTCCACCACACTACATGCACTAGAAGTGTGGGCACATTGGTCTCCTCACCATTTCTTGTAGCCTTGCTATCTTCATCTTCATCTCCGCTAGCTCTTGGTTTTGATCACTCAATGCTCTTTCCCTTATCATGGCTATTTGGGACCCCGACCATTCTTTGGATGTAATTGCCCTTTCTAAGATTCTAGAGCTAACCTTGTCTTTGTTTGAGCTCTTGGAGCTCCTCTCCTTGAGCTGGCCATCCACTCGAATGGCCTCTTCAAAGACCCTAGTTAGTGTGTGGTCTCGCTACAAGCTTGAGTTGCCTGCGAAGGCCTTGTAGAGTTTCTCACTTAGTAGTCCATTGAGATCGTGGACATCACTCTTTCCATGGGTCGTTCGTTTGTCAAGATTCTCTTAAAGAGAATCCTCACATGGGTCGCATAATCTCTGATATCCTCCTTATCTTTCTACTTTATGTTTATGAGCCATACGATCAGGTTGTCCGGTACCCCGCCTCCAAGAATCTCTTAATAAAGAGGTTCTTGAGATGGTTGAAATTGTTACGTTCTGCAACATCTAAGCTGGTGTACCAAGTCCTTCCCTTATTATCGCCTAAGCATAAATCGAAGGCATGCAAGCATTGGGTGAGATTGATGATGAGGCTGTTGGCCTCACAAACCTACTCAAACTTCTATTGAAGCTATAGGGATTGCCATTTGGCTGGTACTTGTCCAATTGCTTAGCAACAATGACATGGATTTTTGATTGGCTCTTTGAGCCCTGGTTGACCCCTAGCCCTGTGAGCAATGAGGTCGCAAGTAATGTTGTGTTCTACTTTGCAGAGGTGTTATCTACGAGTCGCTTCATAAGAAGCTTGCTTAGTGTAAGGTCTCCTTCTAGCGCTCTCTATCTCTCCGCATCAGGTCCTAATGATCGATTTCTGTTTGCTAAGGCTAACACTTGTTGTGGATCTCCCATGTTTCTATGCTCTATTGCAAGTTTTTAGCTTGTTGTTCCTGATTGTAGGCCACTATGCCCTGCAAAGATTCCCGCACTAATCTCCTCTCCTCTTTGAGGTCAGCTATGATTTTCTTGGATGGCCTACCGTGGTGATCCATTTGGGTTTGCAAGTTTTACTTGCTCACCATCTGTTGGATTTCATTTGAAAATCTCCCAAATTGAGCTCTTTTTCACGTCTGCGGTTCGTGCTAGTCTTTGCCATATCCGCAGTCTCTTGTTCCACCAGGTTGTTGATGAGATTGATCAAGTTGAGTAGATCCACTCCTCCAATGGTGTCGGTCATTGCTGTGTCTAACTCCTGTGTCGCGTCCTTGCTTGGTCTTGTATTTGGGATTCTTGATCACCCAACTACATTTCAAGGTCTTCTCCTACTGGTGGGTTTGTTCTGATTGTTAAGTCTAAGTGAATTTCTTATTAGTTACAACAATCCTCAACTTACACTCACTCGGTGTACATGCTCTCTTTCATGCACCATGCGAAATCAGACTTTCAGCTTTTCTTAAGTGCACTTTAAGTGCTAGAAAACAATGTGGGTATGAATAGAATGTGACAATTGTAGCTCTCACACTCTCGTCTATGTACTTAGTCTAATGGGGCTCTAGGCTTGATTCCTAGCCATTCTTACTGGTGATTAGGGTCTATGTTGCGTTGTTCAACTCATTCAAGGTCAAACTCAGGTCTGTTGGTTAGCCTACGGCTCTAAGCATGTCGAATATGTTGATATGAGTGTCAGTACTGTTCTTAGCCATTCAACTGCAATTTCTAGGGTTAGATTTTCATGTAATGCTTTTGGTGAATTCTCTTGTTGCGGGTTGTACTCTTCGTTATCCTAGATGCACTAAATTTATCAATTTTGATGTATCAAAATCTAGTCCGATTTTGCAGTGTCTAATTATGTAGTGTCTGATTCCAAGAATTGGATGTCTGATTTTGGTTATCTAATTTTGAATGGTCCAATTTTTGTGTCCGATTTTCGAAATCGAACAAGGTATGTCCGATCAGAGAGGATGGGTTGGTCTGATTTGAGTGTGTCCAATTGCCAAAATCAGACAGGGTGGTTCAAGAGTCTGAATTCCAAAATCGGACAAGGTCACACATCCAAGTGTTTGATCCTTAGGATCAGAAGCATGGTAGTGGTCCGATTGTTGGTTGTCCAATTCTCAAAATTGGATGGGTAGTGGTCCAATCAGATGCATTGTAGTGGTCCAATTGTTGGTTGTCCGATTCTTGGAATCGAATGGGTGTAGGGTGTCTGAGCATTTGATTCCTAAAATCAGACACTAATAAGGTGGTCTGATTCTATAGGTTGAGGGGCCGAAATGATAAAAATTTGAATCAACGACACAATTATGAGTAAGCTAGTAGTCAAGGACTTCCGAAATGCAACTGTGACCACAAGGCAAGGTTTGTATATACCTGGGATGTGCTAACAACGCCAATGGGAGTTGATCAATTCGTAGGAAGCCCTGCTATCCAAGCACGCGCGCGCGCACACACACACACACACTCTCTCTCAATGCCACAAGTAAAAATGAGGTCTCCCTTGGCTTCCCGGGGTCTTAAACCCTTGCTGGGCTCAACCTTAATCTTTCCGATCACTCCTCGTGCAACTCTAACACCTTTAAGCACTCTTTTTTCCCATTTTTTCCCTAGTTGTGCCCTGTTTGGGCCGATTTCATAGCAGCAACCCTAAAGCTTCCCGCTTCGATTTCTCAGTCCTATCCTACTCTAAATGCAACAAAAATTGAAAGCAAAATACTGAAATGATTTCTCCTACTTGCTTAATCCTCAAAAAACCAAAATAATTCATTGTTACAGAGATTAAAGACCCAAAACCTCCTACCTATCTCAAGCTTTGGTTCAGGGATGAAACCCTTACATCATCACTTGATTTGAGGTGTGCAAGTGCTCAAGCTTGAATCCATTGGTCCTTGCAAAATAGAACCAAAATGTAGATGTGAGCTCACACTCAACCGCCAAGACCCATGGACTGCTTATTATTCAAGCATTTCAAGCGAACACCTATGGCTATCTCTCGCCTAGCCGACACACCTTCGATCCTACCGGGATGTAGTGAGCTTACCTCGATGCCCAAATGAGTTGCCTCCTCCCTCAAGCACACTGGTAGCTCCACGACTCGAGATGTGAGTTCAAGCACCCTCAAGCCTTCACTTCCAAGCTCCATCCTCCATAGGTGTGCGTGAGAGAAGAGAAGAGAAGAGAAGAGAAGAGAAGAGAAGAGAAGGGAAGGGAAGGGAAAAAGAGAGGAGATGATGGAGAGCTTCACCTCCAAGATTCCTCACCTCACACTCTCACACTCCCTCTCTCCAGCACACACAATCAAAAAATAAAGAAAAGGGAAGAAGATGAGTCCACTTTGCTACACCCCAAAGATTGAGGTTCTCATTCACTTTTTTTAGTTTATATACAAAGCCCTAATCCCTTTTGGGCAGCCATCCCCTTTTTTACATGGCCGGCCTAGGCCCTCTTTCCCATTGTCCTCCTATCCTCTTAGCTTCCTTTCTACCCCCCGTTTACCCTTACAATTTGCACAGGAGGGAGCTTGGCGCTCTTTTACAAAAGTTTTAGGGGCGCCTTGCATTTATAAATGTACTTTTGCCTTTGACTTAGCTTTTGAGACTGCCCTTGTGCTTCCGAGCATTTCCCTTCCTACTTCTTTTGTTGTGTCTGATTTCCTTCTAGGTCACCTCTTTCAGCTCTCGACTTGCACTTTTTCACTTTTTCTACTTTTTCTTGTGATGAGGTTAACAATTAGAGTGAAAATAAGTTGCAATAAGTTCATGACAGGATTGCTATCCTTAAGGTTTTCTCTTGCTCAAGGCTTCTACTTGCCTATTGTTGGTGGATGCTTTAGACTATCAAAGGGACATTATTTCTCATTGTACCAGTGTATTAGAACTCTTTTGGTTTGCATATAGTGTTTAGGTTATCTTCTTGGAAGAGTTTTGTTTGATCAATTGACTTAGATGTAGTGTTTGTAACATCAGGATGTAGCTTCAGTTGTGCAAAGTCTTTCAAGAGCAATATATAGATTTTTTTGGGAATCTTTCTATCTTCAATCTATCTTGATTATTTTCTTGAATCCCAATGTTTTGTGGTTTGACACATAATTCGCTCAATACTTAGGTAAACTTGACACGAAAAGCCACATCCATATTCAATGAGATGGGAGATCATATTCATGCAGATGTTGATGTTGTTAAACTGAGGGACTTTATGAACTTCATAAGGACCTATGAGATGTTCAAACAAGAAGAGGCCATGAGAAATACTTTGGAAAATGTCATCTCAGTAGTCCAAAAATTTGATGATAGAAATACGAGGCAGAGATAGAGGTGTATGAATCCAAATCACTCTACCCTAGTGAAGGTCAAATTACTGAAGCTTTTTGAAGCTGAGTTTATCTATCCATTGGCCAATAGTGAATGGGTTTCGCCCATTGTGTTGGGCCCTAAAAAGAACGGAAAGTTGCGAATATGTATGGACTTTCGAAAGCTGCATTGAGGAATAATAATTTTTGTATCCCTTTCACAGACCAACTGTTGGACACAGTGGTAGGCCATGAGCTCTATTCCCTCTTGGATGGATATAGCAGATATAATCAAGTCCAAATTGCAGAAGAAGATCAATCTAAAATGACCTTCACAATAGAATGGGGAACCTATGATTACAGAGTGATGTCATTTGGGCTCTGTAAATGCCCTTACTACTTTCCAACGAGTGATGGTGGCTACCTTTCAGAACCATCTGCATGACTTCATTGAGGTGTATCTCAATGACTTTTGTGTCTATAGCCTAATTCGTGACCATTGGGGATACCTAGAGCAGTGCTTTGACAGATGTCGCAGGAGTATGGGATTTCTCTCAACCCCAACAAGTGTGTCTTTGGCGTTTCCTCAGGAGTTCTTCTAGGCCACATTGTTCCATGTGCACACTGATGGATCAGTTGAAGGCCTAGGTGTAGTCTTATGCCAAAAGGGCTCCTTGAAGTTAGATCAACCTATCTATTATGCAAGTTAGAAAGTAATCGACTGAGAGAGAAACTACACAATGACGGAGCTTGAGTGTCTAGCAATGGTGAACTTTGCCTTGGAGAAGTTCAACACTGTCTGTTGTTGACGCACTTTGAATTCTATGTGGACCATGAAGCCCTGTCCTTCCTGATAAACAAGGTCAATGTGAAGGGAAGAATGCTTAGATGGCTGCTTTTGTTTCAGGATTTTGATTTTGAAGTAGTTACCAAACCCGATCACTCTCATGTCCTAGCTAATCATGTGTTGCGGATTCTTCAGAACAATGAGACAAAGAATAGCAAATGAATGGTGTTTTGATGTGATCGGCTTGTCCAGCACATTGTCTTGCCTACTTTTCCTTCTTTCCTCACTTCATTTTGATGGACGGATTTTCCGAAATTAAATTTCCTTTAATTTTGCCTCTCGACGTCATGTGGGTTTGTGTGTAAATGCTCTCATTTATGTCTTTCAATGCATGTGTCACATTCATCCTATCGTCCTCCATCCCTGCGCATGTTTGCATTCTCTAAATGTTCTCGGCAATGCAAAATTTTTTACCCCCCACCCGCACACGTGCACGAGATGTGGGGATATTTATCTATTATTATTATTATTATTATTATTATTATTATTATTATTATTAAATCATATTAAAAAAAACCATTCCTCCCCTAACTACCCCTCCCGCATCCCCTCACCCCCCATTTTACTCCTCTCTCTCTTTCTTTCTTTCTTTCTTTCTCGTTGTCTTTCTTTCTCTCTCTTCCCCCTCCTTCTCCACCTCCACCTCCACCTGTTGCTCCCGCTCCCTCCCTCTCTTTCTCCCCCTCCTTCCCCTCTACTTCTTCTCCTCCTTCCCTATCTCCCTCCCTGCCATTTCTGCCACCTAGGGCATCCCTCCATGCCATCGCCGCCGCCTGTGGATGCCTCCCTCCCTGCCCGTAGCGCTCTTCGCTACGCCCGCTTGCATCCTCCCAAATTAGGGGAGTTTTGAGGTCTCAAAAATGCCTTGTAAGTGATCCTAGAGAGAGAAAATATTTTAGGAAATAAAATCATTTTTTTTCTTTTTAAAAACTTACATATTTTGGTAAGTAATATATTAAAAAATTTGATAATAAGTCATTGTCGTGATATTCTCATGGTCACATCAAAACTAGAAATCTAGGCCACCATAAAGGTGACAAATATTGTCACAGTGAAGATCTTACTCATCCTCATTGAAGTGAAAACTAATATTCAATTTGAATTTTATTCAACGTTTGATTACTTCCCTCCATTCTCACTATCTTCTTTCTTTCCCATCCTTACTAGTTTCTTCTTCGTTTTCCTTCTTGTTTCTAATTCATATACTTTTTCAATCCAATCTTCTAATCACATCCTTAGCTATAGATCAGTCATCCAATTATCTCTGTAGCTTTAGTAAAAGGCCTCTCTATCATCTTTATATTGAGTTGGATAGTGAGTATGAGCCAATAAGGAAGAGAACAAAACCCATTACCTTTACAAAGTCTACAAAACATATACTCAGGTTTGAAGGAAATAAGAATCTTGATCTTTGGTTAGATGGCAAGCTATATCCCAAAGATCCTAGCAAAAATAGCACTTCGCCTTTCTATAATAGCTTTTCATTATTGAGGTTCATTGGTGATTGTTATAATGGGTTTCTATGCTATACACTTAACTTGGTTGCAGAAAAGGATGTCCTCAAATTGGAGAACCATCTTTTATCAAAACATAACAACAAGTTACTACAGAAGCTAGAAGGCTATCAATAGAGGATTCATTTGTTGGAGAAACACATCAAATCTTATCCACGAAAGCAAACTATTTTAGGACTTTGGAATCGACTAAAGGTTCTTAGAAATATTGAGAGTCTCAGACGAGGAGGAGGTGGTTGTAGTAAAAGAATCCAAGCAGCAAGGTACATATTTTTTCACTTTGAAAATATAAAATATGATGTTGTTTATAATTAATTGTATTGATTTGTAATGTTGATTTTGTTTTGGTTTCTTCTTCAACCGAATGCAAGGGAAAGAGATTATTTGAAAGCATCTCAGTTTTATTATCATCTTCTTCCTTCAATAGTTTCAAAATATATTTTGGAGAAGAAGAAAATTTAAAAGGCAAAGAAACAATGCTTGGAGTCATTTATAAAGGATCTCTCTTTGGATACTAAGTTAGTGCAAAAGACACTGGATAATATTGATATTAGTCGAGATGCTTATGTAAAACCTTTTCAGCTTTTACAGTCAAATATGAAGTAAGGACAAGTACGTCATTGCATACTTCCAAGGCCATTTGTGATTAGAAGTATTATACAGAGAGTGAATAATAAGGTAATGAAAATTATAGGTGAGCCTTTCCATATCAAGGCTAGCTTCAAGGGTAAGAAAAAGGAAGTTGTATTCAATGAATTTAACAATATTTTCCTTGACTTGTCCACCCTACAATGCTTAATGATTAGATTCTATGACTTCTCACTAGAAGAGGCACAAGAAGTGGCTAGATTTGTGGTTAAACTTGATGAAAGTGAGATTCTAAAATGTAAAAAACTAGAGAGGGTCTCTATTACCTTGATGGCTCCCCTCCCAAAGAAATTAGGTGGCCTATTACCTAAGTATAAAGGGCTGTACTGCTGTGCATCTGGGAATCTCCTCGGCATTCTGCAATGCACTGCATCATGCCCGAATCTATCGTAGTTTGAGCACGGCCGAGATCTAGGAGCTTGGCACTCAACTGGGAGGTGATTGCCACCGTAATTTATACATTGTACATGCGATCTCACAAGTTTCCTCACGAGCTCTTGCAACCGTGCAATCTCCACTCTCATTTTTGCCATCCCCTGGTCGTGGTCTACACTCTTTCCCTTATCCTGCACACTAGTAGTTGCTTTTCCCCCCCAAGTAGTTGATCTCTCAAGGTCCCTCTGGCTTGCACTTTCTCGGTTGGTAGTCCTCATGCTGCGTTCCCTGAGTTGATTATCTACGCGTATTGCCTTCTCGAAAACTCTAGCTAGCACGTCTCGTTGCAAGGTGGAGTTACTGGCCAAAGCCTTGTAGATCTCCTCACTCTGAATCCCGTTCATGAACACTGTAGACATTGCCCTCTCGGTAGGTCGCTCGTTGGCAGGGATTCTCTTGTAGAGGCTACGCACCTGAGTGACGTAATCCCTAACGTCCTCCTTCTCCCTTTGATTGATATTCATCAATCAAACAATGAGGTTATCTGAATACCGTGCCTCCGTAAACCTCTTGATGAAGAGGCCCTTAAGGCGAGCAAAGTTTGTACGTTCTGCGTCATCTAGACTAGAATACCAGGTCCTCCCCTTATCGCCTAAGCACAGGCCGAAAGATTGAGCTCGCTGTGCAGGGTCAGTAAGACCATTTGCCTCACATACTTGCTCAAACTGCTCCATGAAGCTGTACGGATCACTGCTAGGTTCGTATCTAGCTAGTTGTTTTGCTACTATGGGGATTCTAGCCTGCCCTTTAGCCCCTTGCGTGACTCCCAATCCGGATAGTAGCGCGGTAGCTAGGGCAGTAGCGCTGTGTTCAACGGACGTGTTGTCCAAGATTCGCTTTGCTACCAGTTCACTCAATGTCATGTCAGCCTCTGCTACCTGTTCCCTCTCTACATTTGGTCCGGATTTGGCCGCTCTAGCTAGGTCTAGCACTCGTCTAGCCTCGTATATATCTACGTCTTGCTACAGCCTTCTAGCCCTTTGCTCATGGTTGTAGGCAATTATGCCTTCTAGCGCTCTCTTGTTAGCTCTTCTCTCTTCTTCCAGGTTAGCTACCACTTCCTCTACAGGTCTGCCCTGGATCACGGTCCTGGTGAGTAGATCGTAGTCGTGGACCAGTTCTTGGACTGAGGTCGGAAATTCTCCTAAGTCTAATTGGTTCTCTCCTCGTTCGCCTCTTGATCCCGACATTGTTTTTGCTTTCATCTCCACGAGGTTGTCAATCAATCAAAGCAGCTCCCGGCAGCGTCCAATCCTCTATATTGTTGCTTTTCGTGTCTTCGTGTCTTCTCCAAGTCCTACTAGTAGGGCACTCAGGCACCTGTCTCAATCTTGGGGTCTTCTCCTACTAGTGGGTTCCTTAATGTTATTAGATATCCTGATGTGTTCCTTGTTATTTGAAAGCAGCTGCAATCCTTATTCACACGTTATGCTTAGTGCTTTCGTGGTGCTTGGTGCGAAAATAGGCTTTTCTCTTTTCTTGTAGTGCAGACTTAGTGGAACACAAGAGTGAAGTGCCAATGCAGAAAGCCTTTAATGAGAACTCCACCCTGTTTCTCTCCACATTCTTAGTCTGATTTGAGTTCTAAGCTCGGTTCTCGTCTATTCTATGGTCTTTTTGAAGGTCTTTGCTATGTTTTCTATTCTGCTCTAAGTTCGATTGGTCTCTGAGGTTCTAATGGTCAAACTAGGTCTTGCGGGTATTCAGGGTTGTGTCCTGGGGGTTAGGTCTGTGGCAGGGTCAACTAAAGATCCTTATTTTTTCCTTCTAGCAGGATGGTTCGATTCTGGGAATCAGACAGAGCTGGTCCGAGTCTAGCAGTTAGACAGGGTGGTCCGAGTCTAGCAGTCGGACAGGGTGGTTCGAGTCCTAAAATTATTTGGTCCAATCCGAATGTTGGATGGTCCGACTATGATGGGTAGTGCGAGTGCCATGTGGCACATCTGATCGGACTATTCGATTCTAGGAATTGGACAGGGCTGGTCCGACTCCCTCAGTCAGACGGTCCAATTCTGGGAATTGGACAATCCGACTCCAGGACTCGAGTGGTCCGATTTTGGGAATCGCACCATTGAGACCTGGTCTGACTGCGTCTAGCGGCAGGCGCGATTCCGACGCGTTTCGATCCCTCTTGATGCCTGCTACACACAATAACGAGAGACTTTCTAGATCTGAATAGGACACTACTAAGAAACACCAGACTCACCTGGAGTAGCACAAATCGATGGCACCCAGAATCGTGATAGCGCTCCCTCTTGGCAACCAGAAGCTCTCTCTCTCTCTCTCTCTCTCTCTCTCTCTCTCTCTCTCTCACAAAGCTAACGAGTGAAATGAGGTTTCTCCTGGCCTCCCAAGCCTCTTAAGGTCCTTTCCTAGCACTGCAAAACTTGAATCTGGTCCCTTGTTTCCCTGTTTCCAGCAGCAGCCAAAACCTCTATTTTCTCTTTTCTTAACCTAATCTAACCTTAATCTAGTGCAGCCAAAATGCAAAATAGAGATGGAGAATGGTAGTCCTACACTAATGCTTCCATCAAACCAAAACACTTACTTGTTTCATGGATTAAAACCTCCTAAATCTCCTAGCTATCTCGAGCACTGGTTCGGGCTGCAAACCCTACTTCTATGCTCGATTTGATGCGCGTGGCACTCAAGGCTCGATTCCATCTGTCCCGGCAATGGAACCAAAATGGAGGGGAGCTTCAAGCTCTACCCTGAGACCTACGGACCACTTATTGCTCAAGTGTTTTGAATCAAGCGGCCATGGCTACCTCTGACATAGCCGATGCGCAATGCCTACCTTACGAGTGTAGTGAGCTTACCTTGATGCTCGATCGAGTACCCTCCTCTTTCTTGCACATCAGTAGCTCCACGATCCTTGATGTTAGCTCAAGCAACCTCAATCCCTCTCCCATGAGCTTCATCCTCCATAGCCACGCGCGAGACAAGAGAAGAGAAGAGAGGAGGGGAAGATGAAGAGAGAAGATGGAGAGCTTCTTCTCCAAGATCCCTCACTCTCACACAATCACTCCCTCGCACTCTCTCAATCCCTCTCTCAAGCATAAGCAAGAAGGCAAGAAACAAGAGAAGAAGAAGAAGATTTGGCCACACACAAGAATAAGCTTCTCATTCACTTTTCAACTTTATATACAAAACCCTAAATCCCTTTTGGGCGGTCATCCCCTTATCCCCTTTTTACATGGCCGGCCGTGGTCTAGGTCCATTTCTCATTTCCCACCATTCTAGTCTATCCTATTCCCAACTAATGCATACAATTTGCACAGGAGTGAGCTTGACACTCTCTTACAAGGATTTGGGAGCATTTTCACACTTAATGGTGCGCTTTTTACTCTTTTACTTTCCTTGGGCGACTCTAAGACTTTCTGAGGGTCATGCCCGTGCTTTTAATTTTTTCAGGGTCTGGTTATTGGTTAAGGCACCTTTTTCTTCTTTTTGTCCTGTGCCTTTTGCTATTTCCTTTTTTCCATTTCCCACTCCTTTGTGCTGCGGTAAACACCTGTGTGTAGACGAAGCAAGCTAGCATATCATTGCCAGGGCCTAGCAACCTTGACATGACCATAGTTGGAAAGAAGAGTTGGAGACAAAGGAAGAAAAGACCAGACGCTACCTGTGGGGAGGAGAGCCATTGATGCAGAGGAAGAAATGTCGGCTCCACAGATGGCTGAAAAGGGAAGTGCTAAGGTCAAGGAGTATCCCAACCTGAAGTGCCAACTCGAAGCCATCAAGAAGGTGAAAGAATGGGTGAAGGAGGCCCAAGAACACCTAAAAGATGTTGAGTCCATACTAGAAGACGAGATCAATGATCTCTCAAGCATGAGTGTGTCAATCTCTCTACCACGACCAAAATCAAGGGAGGCGATAACACCACAAGCAGAGCCACCTAAACAAAGGCTAAATGCTTTGAGCTAGCAAAATAGTCGAGGCCATTGGCCAAGAACTGTAGACTTAGGAGAGAGGCAAGTGACTAGTAACCTCTTCAATACACTGGTGACCACCCCTATAACTAGGTGACCTGCTTAGGCAGCATCCAAGGCTATGACCAGAGCTGAAACAGTGGGTCAAATAACCAAACAAGCCAATTACCACAAACTTGCCTAAGCATGATGCAAAAACTCAAATACCGAGTTTGACGCTGCATTCCATGCCTAAATCCTTGCACGTCAATGCTTTTTGAGAAGGCACGAAAATGCATGCAGTCCTGCAAGTCCTAGCTTTGGGGGATGTCACAAGAAAGGGGATTGTAGGCACAGGAGCAGGAGTGAGTGTGCTAAGCCATGTAGTACTCCAAACTTGAGGTAACCCACTAGTCTAGACTGCTAAGTTCAATGTTATGTTGGCTAATGGAATGAAGGTGAAACTATTCAAAGTTTTGAAAAATTGGAAAGTGAAGATTCCAGGAATCCAATTCTTGGTTGATTTCATAGTCATGAAGAGAGTGGACTACGACATCCTACTAGGCTAACCCTGGATGCACAACGTGAGAGTCACCGTAAAAGACTGTGGTAATGGTCTTATCTTCTTAGGTAATCAAATAGAGGCTATAAGAGTAGAGATGGACACTGGAAAATTATGCGAGTTGACCTAGATGCCATCTCCACCATGCTGAAGGGCGAGGAACAGCAGACTAAGGGATCCTATGGGGCCCTTACCAAGTACATCCCATGCCCTCAGGACGAGCGAAACTAGATGCATGTTCTTGCTACCATCAACCTACCGTTCTCAAACACTGAGGAGTACGAACAAGCCATCAAGGCAACTGGCAAGATCAAGAATGCACTTTCAATGCCAGTCTCCATGATGACTAGGAGCCTACGTGGAAGACCCAACCCTACTGCATTCCAAGTCCCGAACATAGACGAGAGCTCATCCTAGGATACTTGACCAACAAGTTGGCTAGCAATCCAGTAATGAATCTTAAGCCACTCCAAGACCTCTTGGATGAGCCTGAATGGCGATGGTCGAGAGCGCACGATTTAAACTTGAGATACAATCAGACTTTAATACTCGACAAGCAAGAAGACATATGTCAAAACTTGGAAAATGATGAGCAACGGGACAAAGACAGTTCTGATGACGAATATGAGGATTGTTGTTCCTTCAGTGATGAGACCGAAAGGAAAATCGATACCCTAAAGTATGACATTGGGGGACATATAATCGAACAGATACAAGTAGACCCCAACATGCAAGCAGAGTGCACTTAGAGTAGAGAAAGGAGTCAGACACAAAGATTGTGATCGATTTTGGTTAGAGCACACGGGTGTGATCGACAGGCCTAGCCCCAACCAAGTGATGCACCACTACTGTGAAAACAGACTCACTTTCTAAGCTATGACCACTAGGAGAGAGCCCCTCTTCTAGCGAAGATGGAGGGTTTGATTCTGAATCGGAAGTCAGCTCAGATAGTGACCCTGAGATACCTCTGACTCCCAAGACTAGACGCACTAAAGGGGACCTATACCTGTCCACCTACGACGCCAATGGTTAAAGGAAAAACGATGGATGCTGAGCAAAGAAACGTGGACAGAAGAACAAAGAAAACCACAAGACCTACTAAAATAATTCATAAAGATCAAAAAGGGAGATAAAGTGGTGATCTTGCTAGTAGCCAAACGACAGGGGCAAGCAAGCGAACCAATCGAGGGACCCATCAAGGTCAAGGAGGTCAATTTAGCCGAGGGGGAGACCCCATGACTTGTCTTTATAGCCGGTGACTTGCCTAAGCAAGATGAAACAAGTCTCATTACTCTCTTGTGAGAGTATATAGATGTCTTTGCTTGGTCCCTAGAAGAGCTCAAAGGGATAGACTAGAGTGTGGTGACCCACAACTTACCCATGACGCCTGACGCAACACTGATCAAGCAACGACCATATCCCATGAATCCAAAGCACGCCCATGCTGTCAAGGAAAAATCAACAAGCTAATGAGAGTAGGATTCATCTATGAAATTGAACACATGGACTCTGTTTCCCCCATAGTCACTGTATTAAAGAACAATGGAAATATTAGAGTGTGTGTCAATTACAAGAAGGTAAACGCAACTACAAAGAGAGATAACTACCCACCACTGTTGTACATTGAGCACATGCTCGAGAGAGTGGCTAGCAAAGAGGCCTACAGTTTTTTGGATGGCTTCTCTAGATACAATCAGGTGCAAGTACATCCTAACGATGAGTATAAAATCACATTCACAACTGAATGGGGAGTCTTTGTCTATATAGTTATGCATTTTGAATTGACTAGCACACC
This sequence comes from Lygodium microphyllum, assembly GCF_053477565.2. NCBI lineage: Eukaryota > Viridiplantae > Streptophyta > Polypodiopsida > Schizaeales > Lygodiaceae > Lygodium > Lygodium microphyllum. The sequence goes on along the minus strand of NC_141160.1, from coordinate 23,443,947 downwards.
AGCCACTTTCCAACGACTGATGTGTACAATATTCAAAGACATGCTAAGGAAGGAGTTAGAGGTCTTCGTGGATGACTTGTGTGTTCACTCTACTTGGTGAGAGCACTTCAACAGACTCCAAGCGGTCTTTGAACGATGTTGACTATACCATCTCTCATTAAACCCCTTGAAGTGCCAGTTTTGGGTGAAGCATGGATGTATCTTAGGGCACATGGTGTCGAAGAGTTGCATTGCCACAAATTTCTCGAAGATCAAGGTCATTGTCGTTCTTCCACCCCCAACTGAGTACAAGGGTGTTTAGTGCTTCTTAGGACATATAGGGTATTATTGACAGTTTGTGTTAAACTATGCATTAACTGCTAGAGCTCTATACAAGCTGTTGATTATATTCGAATGGACCGAGAAATGCCAATGCGCGTATGAGGAAGTAAAAAAGGTTTTAACCACTGCACTGATACTACAAGCCCTAGATTGGACACTCACGTTTCATGTGCACATCGACGCTTTGAAATTCACCGTAGGAGCTGTGTTATGCCAACCTGGTGAACACAAGCTAGACTACCTAGTGAGCTTTGCTAGGAGACAACTCAGTGAGACTAAAATGAATTACTCAACAATGGAGAGAGAGGGCTTGGACATGGTGTTTGCTGTAAAGAAATTTCAACATTATCTTCTAACTATGCCTTTTACTTTCTTTGTTAACCATTGAGCCTTATTATATCTGCTTAAAAAACCATGCGCTACAGGACGCATTGCTAGATGGCTTATTCTACTTCTAGAGTTTTACTTCTCTGTGATGGTGCATAAAGGGAAGCAGCATTACATGGCTGACCATCTATCTCGTATTCCCACGGGAGAAGTGGTGGGACAAGGCATTATGGATGAACTACCAGATGTGCATCTATTCCACTTATCCAACGATAAATATTTGTTTAAAGCTAACATAACACCATATTGGGAATATGACATAGTTCAAGTTCTTAAACACGGACTACCAGAACGACTGATAGAAAAGGCCTTGGCTCAAGCGACTCATCTTGAAAATCCAACCCTATCAATGATAGCTTGCCAACTTTATAGCTTGGGGAAAAATGGGTTACTGCGCAGATGTGTGTGTGAGCACGAGATGCATGACATATTGACAGAGGCACACGACAGAATTGTAGGAGGACATTTCAATTGATAGCTTGCCAACTTTACAACCTGGGGAAAGACGGGTTACTATGCAAATGTGTGTCTGAGCATGAGATGACGTACTGACAGAGGCACACGACAGAATGTAGGAGGACATTTCAGTGGAGACACGACAGCCCGCAAGGTGTCACAATCCCAGCTATGGTGGCCCACCCTCATTCGAGATGTGGCACTATTTGTGAAGCACTGTGATGAGTGCTAAAGGACTAAAGTTTTGATTCATAAGGATCACATGAAGCTAATCCCAATTATCGCATGACAATCCTTTGAGAAATGGGGGATTGACTTTATCAGACCCATTAGTTCCATTGTACAGTATTCACAACCCAAATACATCATTGTGGCTATCGATTATCTGACAAAACGGGCAGAAGCACAAGCTACAAGTAAGAATGATGCTCGGACCACTGCTAAGTTCCTATGGGAGCAAGTGATCTCATGATTTGGCTACCCCATCGAACTAGTTAGCGACCAAGGCACACACTTCATCAACGAAGTGATAGCTTACCTCTTGTCCTCTTTCCTAATCATCCATAAAAAATTATTGCCTTATTACCCCCAAGTAAACGGTCAGTCAAATCCACAAATAAAATCGTAGCACGCGTCTTGACCAAAGTCATCTCTGCTTCACGCAGTGATTGGGATAACAAGTTGATGGCGGCCTTGTGGGCCTGCCGCATGGCTTACAAGGCAGCTGTAGGACAGACACCCTTTCAATTGACATATGGTACTGAGGCAATTCTACCCTTGGAATTCTTCGTACCGAGCCTCAAGTTAGCCCTTCAAGAACGATGGGATGGAAAGGAGGCATGGACAAAATGCTTAATTGAACTTGAACGCTTATTGAAAATCTGACTTCTAGCCACCCATGTGCTAATATGTGAGAAGACAATATGCAAGAGCTGGTTTGACAAGCATGTTAAGCAGTGCAACTTTGAACTAGGTGACTTAGTACTGTTGTACTCAGTCAAAGGACATAAGCAAAAATTGAAGTTTCGGGGGCTAGGACCTTTTAAGGTTCGAACCATCAGCTGAACTGGCAACATAGAACTCGAAACCCTAGAGGGTGAGGGCATAGGCTTCTTCAATGGCAGTCGCATAAAGAGGTATTTCCCTCCCATACACCCATTGCATGAGTCCCCCAATTCTAGCACCCCTTCTCCATGTACGCATAGCCACTATCACTGAGATGGACAGTGAAGATGAGGAAGCAGTAGCACCGGCTTACCTAAGCATGGCAGTCACTACTAAGCACACATGCACCATCAACGCATTGCTCGATGAAGGAGCTGATTTTAATGTCTTAAACCATGACCATTGGACCCAAATTGGCAAGCCGCAGTTGCAGCCCACTAATGCTAAGCTCACCCCTTATGGAGGCCAACCCTGCACATTTTTTGGAAAATGCAAGATTGCAGTCTCTATCAAGTCGAAGTGCCTACAAATCACCTTCTATGTATTACCAAATACAAAGGATGTAGGTCAAGAATCGTTGTTAGGACACACTTTCAAGAAGTAAGCACAATGTAATCCTAATCACCTTGCCATTGGCAACATTCGAATTGTGACAGCTTTCACCAAGGGCAGCAAGGCTCCACCCAAGCCTGCCATGCCACCGATAGAGCTACCTAGGACCAAGCCTAAGGAGGGGGATAGTGAGTCATCACAACCCACCCAGACTACAAAACCATTGCCAATTAAGGCCATCCCCAAAGCCATAGAGCCCATGCTTAAATGGGTGCCAAAGCACCAAAAACGACCTAATCGTAGCCAACAAACACAGCCCCACAAGGCTAACAACTATCATTTGAAACCTAAGAGACAATCCCCCAACGTTTCAAAGGAGTTGATCAACAATGGCGAAATCTCAAAAGAGCACATGTTCATCAGATGACTAATAGCATCATACTGCAAGCCTCAAAGGCCTATGTCATCTATTGGGCTTGAGGAACTCACTCACCTCGCTGACTCAGACTCATTGTTCTTACACAAATGGTGTAGCCTACATCTCCAATGGGAGAAACAAGGTTACCAAATAATGACTAATGTTGAGCACCTCGTGCCATCAAAACAATCGAGTATGACCCCACTTAGGTAGCACCAACCTCTTTTAGGGTTTTGGCCATCACCCGAAACAAACACTTAGACGACCAAGTATTGGCCCACCCTTACATTGATCGCATCCTTACGAAAGAGGAGCTACATGTGGCTAGCTGCATCAACTCGGATGATTTTCTAACCGATGTCCTAACTTACATTACCCAAGTCTGCATTAGTCCTCATAATCTCAATCGTCATGCCTGCTTGGAATACAACTTGATTTCTATGATTAGCTTATGCCAAATTAGATAGCACCATATTGTGATCAAATGTCTTGCCTCTCCCATGTCTAATCCTAGGAAGGATTCTTCTCATTCCCAAGGGGGGTGGGGGTGGGGGCAAGGTGAACTAAGGTGAAATCAAGAAAAAGTATCATAAAATTCTGGAAATGAATAGAACTGCTCAGAGGAAAATTCCCTTTTATTCTGGAAGTGAATAGAACTGCTTGAAGGAAATTTTCCTTTTGATGCTTAAAGCATGTTCTTCTTTCCATAAAAGCATTATCAACTCCTATTTCTCTTCCAACAAGAAAATGTCTTAGGAATGCTAATGGTGAACCATAAGGTGGGGGTAAGGTGAATCAAACCAAACACATAAGGAAAACAATAAAAGAAAAGCACAAACTGCAAGGGTAGAATGCAACAACTTGTGATTAAGAAAAAGGTTAATAAATTTTGAAATCAATAGACTATTGGGAGGAAAAAGTCTACTTTTGCGCTCAAGCATTTCAGTTCAACAAGTATGTACTTGTTTCTTAATGCTTATAATTATTATGAAAAACACTAATGGTGAATATGGCTTCATGATAGGCATCCATCATGGCAAGCCAAGAAAAGGCTGGCAAATTGCATTTTTTAAAGAAAGAACAAGTAAAATATGGACTGTCAGTGGAAATGCGAGCCTTCAACTAGTTTAAGTTCCACCAGCATATCTTCAACCTAGAAGATATGATCATCAAAGAGCGGTGGGCCGTGAGGTAGATTATCGAGCAGTGCAATTTACAGAAATATGTGGAAGCACTAAGCCAAGGGGTGGACTACTTCCACTGTGCGGAGTTCCTGAGGACTTTTCACAGGAACCAAGGCACCGTAACTGTGCATGAGGGAGAGGGAACTCGTCAGGTGCAGATTGAATAGACCCTGGAGCTGGTGAAAAAGGCATTGGGCTTGGCAAACAAAGTGGAGAAGAAGCCAAAAAGAGATGTATATGCCTTGCTAGGAATGGACAAGGTAAAATTCCACACCAATGACGACATCAACTTGGCGGATATCCCTGACCCTGAAATCCAACTCCAAGCCAAAATGGTGCACGCGTTGTTTTCTAGTCAAAGATACAACACCATCATGAGCCGCATCAACGTCCCCCTCTTAGAGAGCATCACTGCAAGGTCATTGGATGAGGTGAACCTCAATGGTTTTGTGAGGAAGACCATTGAGACCTCAGCAAAAGCCTTGGTAATGGGAGGACAGACTGTCGAAGGGGAATCTCCCGCCACCAAAGCTAAAAGGAAAGCATCGTCTTCAAAGGCTGCAACCATTGGATTCGATGGGGTCGTCACCCGATCATCATGGAGGCTTTAGGACAAGGGCAGGAAGAAGGAGGAGAAGGGGTGGATGAAAAACCAAGCAGGTCGCCACCTCACTAGGAATAGGAGGCACAGTCTAGTAAAAGACACTGAGTGAGGAGGAAGAAGACAGGGGACAACAAGAGCAAACTAGTCGAGGAAAGGCTAAGAAGACAAGAAGAAAACTGCACAAGAATAGTAGGAAGAGGAGAGGAGGAAATAAGAAAAGGCAGACTTGCAAAAGGCCCACAGAGAGTAAAAAGACCGAGGAGGAAAGAAGGAGAAAGTAGGAAGAGGAGGAGGAGGAATTGAGAAAAAAAGAGGAGGAAGACATGGCCATTGCCATGCATAGATCCATTGAGCAGCAGTCCACCCAGGCGTAATGAGCTAGAGCCTGCAAGCCCAATCAGGGAATAAGGGCCAAGCTCAAGCGCCCAGGTGCTAGAATTCGTGCCACCTGTAGTGCAAGAAAGCAAGGGCAAGGCTCTAATCACCCCCATTCCCACTCTCATGATGCCCACCACCACCACTGCCATCTCCACTCCCAGTTCTACAACCTAGGTGGATGCCAGCAACCTAATGGCTTGGATCCAGTACTTTGTGAATAAAGAAATGGGTCAAGGAGCAGAAGAAGAAACCCCCCTGGTAGAAACCAAAAGGCCGACTGCACAAACGTAGAGTTAAGGTAAGACCCTAAGAGGAAAAAGGTGGCAGGTTCCACAAACTCCATCCCTGCAATAGAGAGGCCACTTGAAGACTACGATGAGTATGTCAAGGAGCTCCTCTCTCAACTAGAGAGAGCCAAGGAGGAGAAGAGAATCACAGTAGCAAAGCTCGAAGCTAAAAAATAGGCATTGGCTCCATCCCAATTGGAGAGAATACACCATATGGCCATGTCCCAAAGGGAAGTCAATAAGCTGAAAGAGCAACTACAAGCTAAGGAAGGGACAAAAGTGGAATGGCAAGTGCCCTTGATGAAGAAATCGAGGCCACATGATCCTATGGCAACGCAATGAAAAGATTGTGGCATGCTACGAATACCTACAAGCAAAAGTGGAGAAAATCACTAAAGCCACAAAAGAGCTGGAGGAGCTGTGAGAGGAAAGAGCTCGCAGGTATGAAAGGAAGGTGAAAAAACTAACACAAGAGGCTACCATAGCATAGGAAGAGTAGCAAAAGCTAAGGACAGAGATGAAAGACCAAGAATACAGACTGACAGTGCTAGCTTGGAGATAGGGGGAAAGCCTCGAAAATATGAACAAGAGGGCAAAGGAATGGGCTAATTAGAACGAAAAAAGAGTCAAACCTTGCCATGCCATCTCTCTCAAGTAGAAAAATAAAAAATGCTTGCTGAAAGTAGAGCAGAGGTTGCCCAAGTGAGCTTCTAGACCCAGCAAAGTGCCTTCTTGGATACCCTATTGGACATCACCCAAACAGAAGAGGGAGAGTCCATAGAGAAAATGAAAAGGAAACTGGGAATGGCTACTAGAGCACTCAAAGTAGGACTTCAAATGCCACCACAACCTAGCAAGGTTGGCCCCAGCCTGTAAAAGAAATGCCATTATCTCCTATTGGCAGGCCAAACATCCCAGGAAGTGGATGTACTTAGGTTCATCGAAGGAGAGCAGCAAGAGCTAAGCCAGGAAAGAGAGGTGGATGTGAACTTTGAAATGGGACCACGCGAAGAAGAGCTTATCCCACCACCTCCTTCCCTGCAGCTTGAAGAGTAGCAACACACAAACACCATTGTAGAAACAAAGGTAGCACTGAGGGAAAAAAGAAAACAAACAGTGGAGGAGACAAGGAGGAAATGGAATGCCAAGGGAGTGAGGGCACCCCAAGCACCTATCCCACCATGTGAGGATAATACCCTTGTGATCTAGGAGAGGCAACCTTGTGATCTAGGAGATGCAAGAAATGTCCAAGAGCCCCTTCGATTTTAACTTCCAGCTCCCCAACTCCTTGTGTAGGAAGTAGGCTCAAACAGAAATGGCTAGATGAGAGAGAGAGAAATCCCACCTTATGGGCCACCGAAGATGCCGAGTTTTGGCAGAATAAGGTTTTTGAAGTGCCACGATCTATGGCCAGCTACAAATGTCAACCTAAATGGAGAAGAAGGGTCTACAACTCCAATTTGGACACTTGGATGGCCTTTTGCAACACTCAACCCTTCGAGCAGAATGACCCGGCCTTTATGCCTTACCCTCGAAGGGTGGGAGTGGATTTTGACTCCAGTGTCCACGGTCGCTACAACTTCCCTGTAATCTATAACCCTCATTGTGCTACGTATGAAGATGCCCTCGTCTTCATGTTAGAGAACTTGTATGATACCCCAATCCAATTCATTAACGAATCCTCTTCATGCCCCGACCCGGTCTTTATTACTACTTTTACCTTAGATTGCTTAGGATACTCCTTAGGCAAGACCCCACCCTGCAGGATCCGGCCTCCCAGTACTCCATTTTGATCCTAACACCATAGATAGTTGCGCGATGGCTCAAATAATGATGTGAGTTGCTCTATTGCCTTCATTTTGCTTAGCTCTTTTAGAGGACATGAATGATAGCCACTTCACCTGCTGCAATCATCCATTCCTCTCCACCACCACCCTTTAAGTCCGCCTAAACCTCAAGGGGTATCTCCAAAGCCATCAATTTCTTATCAAATCTATTAAGTCCATGTCTCCACCTTGCTTCGATGATGAAGACTAACTTCTACCACAAGTATGTAACGTAGGTTTAATTTATTTTTTAAAAAATAAAAAAACAAAGGGAAACATCGCAAGCTGCACATTGATAATAGTCATTACACCTAGGGGTTCTCAAGTTAGGTGTGTCCAGTGGCCCCGACCAGCTGGCTCCATCCCTAACTCCCTAGTCTCACTTTGATTCCCCACTCCATGCTTAGGGTACATCAAGGGCAAGACACACCTAGGGAGGTAACACTTGCCTATGGTTAAGACTTGTCACCCTAAGCCCCCTGCACCACACCTCCCTTATGCACAAACTGGGTCCTCAAGTGTGTGACACACCTGGACCCATCTCCCTGTCCTACAAGCATTGGCACCACACACTCCATGGTAAGGCAGACACACCCCCATGTAGTGCACCTTCGTTTCTTTCCAAGTACAAATAGAGACCCCAACCAACGCCCCCATAGACCCCATCATCTATGCAATGCACCCCCACATCTTATGCGACATGCCACCATGCATAAACAACAAATCAAGGAGTGGACATGACATCCCTACTCAAATGTGAATGAAGAAGCTCATTTGGAAAAGCACAAGAGAAGGAAATCATAGAGGGCCAGACGATAGATCCATCCAACACAATATTCAATTTCAAAGATGGATCCACCCATCAGCCTCCCTCCAACACCAGAGATCATATTCAATGCAAGGACCTTTCAGTTCCATAAATCCCTCCAACAGGTCCATAAATCCCTCAAACACCAGGGATCATATTCAATGCAAGGACCTTTCAATTCTATAAATCCCTCCAAGAGGTCTATAAATCCTTCCAACACCAGGGATCATATCTAATGCAAGGGCCTTTCAGTTCCATAAGTCCCTCCAATACCAGTGCTCATTCCCAACTCAAGGGCCTTCTAGTTCCATAAATCCCTCCAACACACCTCCCAACACGGCTTGTATACAAACTCAAAAAACCACCTAGCACCGTCTGACTCACCACCCAGGAAGTGCCATGGGACTAGCACTCAACTAGGAGGGGGTTAATGTTAACCCTCAAACGAACAAGGTGAAAAAGTGGAAAATCTAGAAAATCTAAAGCAGATGACAAGGCCAAGGCAAAAGTGGAATGGAAGATGAAGGCGTGTCAAGAAAAAATCGAGAAACATAAGGAGTGTTAAAAAGTCCTAAATTAAGGAGAGAGACACACAAGAAAAAGTGAAAGTCAATACTTTTGTAAAAGAACGCAAGGCACGCCATGATTTATTTTAAGAGTGTTGGGCTCCCACCTGTGCAAATTGTAAAGGTAGATGGGCGGTAGGAAGGAAGCTAGGAAGATAGGAGGACAATGGGAAAAAGGGGCTAGGCCACGGCTAACCATGTCAAAAAGGGGATAAGGGGATGACCGCCCAAAAGGGATTTAGGGTGTTGTATATAAAGTTTAAAAAGTGAATGAGAGCTCATTCTTTGGTGCATGGCAAAGTGGACTCTTCTTCTTCTTCTCTTATTCTCTTCTCTTGCTTACTTGTGAGTGCTTGAGGGAGGAAGTATGAATGAGTGAGAGAGTGAGTGTGTGAGAGTGAGGGATCTTGGAGCTGAAGCTCTCCACCATCTCCTCCCTTCTTCTTCTTTTCTCTTCTCTTGTCTTGCGCGTGGTTATGGAGGATGGAGCTTGGAGGAAGAGGCTTGAGAATGCTTGAGCTTGCATCACGAATTGCGGAGCTATCGAAGTGCTTGAGGGAGGAAGCAACTCAATCGGGCATCAAGGTAAGCTCACTACACTCATAGAGAGGGAGAGTGCATCAAGTATGTGAGAGGTAGCCATTAGTGCTCGCTTGAAATGCTTGAACAACAAGTAATCTGTGGGTCTTGGCGGTTGGAGCTTGAGCTCACCTCTACAGGTAATGTAACTAATGTTACATTTGGTTCCTATCTTTTTGTCTTCTTTGCATATGCTTCCCCTTTTCTACCTTGCTAGTTGATCCACCAGAAGTTTCTCCTCCTACCTGAATGTACTAGTGTTGTCATTGAGGATCTTGATCATATCCCTTCTATGGTAATTTAGAGGAAACGCCTTAAATGAGTGTCTGAATCAGCCCTAGTTCCTCCTCCAGTCTCCATTCCTGTTCAATCTAATAGTCAACTGCCAACTTTCCTCACAACGCCAAATCTTTTCAGATCACATCATGATGGTACTCTGGAGATTTCCATTCCTTCTATCCAAAGTTTGGTAGCAGGAGATGCAATCCCCTTCTTATGCAAAGACATCTAGAGTTCTGTTGAGCTCTTGATGACTGCCTATATCTAGCAGCTCTATTCTTCTTGCTATGACGAAGTTCAACAGACCAAAGAAGAGCTGACTAAAGCAAATGATAAGCTAGCATTTTCTCAAGAAAGATTTTCTAATCTTTGTATCTAGATGGAACAGCAAACTAAGCTTATTGATGCTTAGAAAATGGAAATTTTTTGTTTGCAAACTCAACTGGCCAACACTAAATCCCAAGTGATTAATGTGACTGAGGAGAGGGATAGATTGTTGAAGGAATCTTAAGAGCTTCAAGCTTTAATAGCTGCCAAGACAAAGGAGCTTAAATTAGCTAACATCGCCCTAGAACATAGCAACATTCAAATTCAACAACTTAACAATCAATTGATTCGGTCACGTCCTTCTTCACAGAGTCCTACTGTACAACTAGTTTCTTCTTTGTCCCCTGTGGACTTAGCAGCTTTTCAAAGACAAGTCACCTTATGCCCTCTGTTCCAGGCTGAAGTGGAAAGGTTTCAATCGAGGATGGACTTATTATGGTCTTCATTTGAGCAGTTCCTGGAGTATGTTCCTCCAGATCACCCATTTTTTGTGCACTATCTGTAACAGAAGTTGCCCTTCTATATTGAGCTCTCAACGATGGATCTACCTCTTCCAGAGGATGGATAGAGTGGGGTTTGGTCTTCTGACTTGTTGATGAAGTAGTCTGAACAGTTTTTGAAGACTCTATGTCTTCAGATACAATGCTAATATCTTATATGTATTTGAGATGTGATTTGCTTATTCCAGGACGATGAATATCTAGCTTAGTATATTGGGGATGTGATCCTACAAGCTACCTTGTATGTCAAACATTTGGAGTTGCAAATAGATTAGATGTTTCATTGTTATTCCTCCAAAGTGACTAATTACCTTGACACTTCATGGCATACAATGATTGATTTTGTGATCATGAATCAAAGATGGAATAAAGCCTCTATTCATGTGCAGAACATTAACCAATTGAGGGTGGATCTTTTAGTCCATCTTTCCAAACAACATTCATTTGATTCATATTTCTTTGATGCTTATCATCGACGATCCGCCATCAGTTCCTAGCTTATCTTATTATCAACAAATGGCCTATAGATATTATGCTTATTTTTTCCTTTTTAAATCCAGCTCAACAATTATTTTACCTCTCCTTTTTCAACCCTAGGGTACCCCTCAAATTTTGATCTTTAATTATTGTTCTTTCATTGAAGATCGAGTATTTTTTCCTTCTCCATCTTTTCCTTCCCCCTCTATACATATTCCCTTCACTTTTCCTGCCTATCAATTAACACATTTTTTAACAGATTCGCTTAAATTTTTAGCTGATCCCTCTTTAGCTCATTCCTCATTTTATGATTTTGCCTATCCATCTCTTCATCCTCTTTTCCTAGTTCCTCTTCCATCTCCTACCAGTTCTATTTCTTAGCCCCCTCAGTTGGTTAATGGATATGCAGGGTTTGATCAGAAGATTCCTAGAAGAAGAGGATGGAGCTCAGCTCATTTTGTTACTGGACTGCATATTAATTGGCCATTAATTCTGGGGGAATGGATGATCGCCAATCAAGCATATAAAAATTATATCTATTTTGCTCAACAACATTCTCAATTTAGATATCCTTCAGTGAGATTGACGGCTCACTTTGCTTGGTACCTAGCATATATGCATAGGCATTCACATAATGATCCAAAGGCCATTCCAAAGTTATACATGAATATAAATGTGAACATTGATTCCCAAAAACTAGATGTATTGTATTTTTGTGCCCTTTGTCTACCTAGCAAATACCTTGTCTTGCTAGAGACAATGTGTTGCCTTCAAATTTTCTAGAATCCTCCAAAAACTTTTATAGATGAATCCTTATCCATGGATCATTTTCATAATCACCAAGCCTTCATGAGGGATCATCTTCACTAATACCTTTAAATGTATCTTTTGTGATTCATAATTATATATATCTTTTTTTGAGGTGCCATTCAGATGGGTGTTTTGTGTTTGTGTTGTGTTAATTTCTATGTGATGGGTTTGTGGTGGTTGAATATTGGATTTGTTCGAGAGCTATATTTTTAGAGATTTGCAGTGATGGTGATGGTGGATGGATAACTCAAGATGCAAAGATACAGAACCTCTTATATCCTTTACGAGTTTGTCATGATTTGTTGTTGTTTATAACATATGTTAATGCATAAGGGGTTTTCCTTTCATTGTACTCTTTATTCTATGTAGGTTATAGGTTGGGGTCGTCGTTGGATGGTTTCTTAATTATGCTAAAGAATAGTGGAGATATGAGGCTCTTGATATTCTGATAGGTTCTATTGCGGTTCTGATAGCTTCGGTTTTGTTATATTTTTCTACTGTATGAAGCATGGAGTAATGATTGATGAATTTTGAGGTTGTTTGAAAGCTCATTGAATGGATTTTGATAGTTTGGAATGTTTTAGTATGAGTTATGTGGTTCTGATGCTTTTTGTTGACCTTCTGTAACACTCTGTTGAGCATTTGCAGAGCCTCTGTTCTTGTTCCTGTTATGTTTTGTATGCCTTTGTAAGTGTTCTGTGGAATGTATGTGCGACTTTGGGCAGGTTTTCTAGCCTTTGAAAGAGATAAATGTAAGTTAAAATGAGCTCAAGGAAGTGGAAGAAGTAGTTGTTGAAGACTCAAGAGAAGACTAGAGTGAAGTGACAATGATGAGCTATGAAGCCTCAATGTAGTGACTCTGGTGACCTTTCATATCAGACACACCTCTTGGGAGGGGCATTCATGACAAAAGTAGGGTTATTATGAGTGATTATTGAGTATTATAGTGAGGAGATGATGTACTATTGATTGATTGAGAGAGAGAGAGAGAGAGAGAGAGAGAGAGAGAGAGACAAGAAGAGACAGAGACAGAGACAGAGATAGCCAATTCTATGCAAAAGAATGTATCTACATATGAGAGATTGTGAGAGAAAGCCATGAAATCTTTGAAGATGAATCATATGTGATATTTTTTCATTCAAAGTGGAGTATTATTTTGTGTTTTCAATGTCTATCAAATAATTCTATGAACAATATGAAGAGAATAATGGATTTTGTTAAAGTAAGGCATGGAAAATTTGTTTGTATGAAGTTGCGTGAAGATTTCTTATTCCTGGTGTTGTTTTCTTTATGGTGATCATATAAAAGATGAAAGAGATGGTTTTTGATTATCAAGATAGATTTTCTTGCAATAGAATCCCTATTTCCTTGGTGTTCCTTTTGGGGATCCATGGACACATTCGCCTTTAAGTGGGAGGTTGTTAGGGGTAAAGATGCCTATGCCTAGCCACCCGTGTATTACTAAATTGACAGTACCTATATACTTGTACACTGCGGGTGGCAAGCGCCCATCATTGTCACTTCATTCTTTACTCTTTTAGTGATATTTGAATAAAGAGAAGGATGGTCATACATTGTGATTGGTGGAGTTCCCACATCTCTCTCTAGCTCTTGCCCACTCCTCACTCCCTTTAAGCCCTTGGTTCATATGTAAGTTGGGATAGGCCATAGTTCCACGAAGTTTCTAGAATAAAAACAAAGGTGATGCATTAATGGATCATGCATTTATTGCGACCTTCAATATCATCCATCACCCAAATATTCTCATTGCTGTTGGACTACCCTAGTTAGAATTACATAATCCTGACATCAATTGGAGGTCAATAAAGATTGAATTGTGGCCAATTTAAAATAATAAAAGAAAGAATTCTTGACCGCCAGGGGTAAACATATTCGCACATCAAACAAAGAAAATTCTATCATTTCTTATTTATACAATTCCAATGGACAAGCCAAATATGTTTTCCTATGTCTGTTACCCTTTTATCTTGGAGGCTCTATTTGTTTTGAGGCTTTGGATGTTGAGGGATATGTGCTATTTGTAACATGTAAGCTTTTGATGCCTTATGATCTCGATGGGATTGCTCTAGATAGGTACATGTTTATGATGATAACCTTGTGACAGCAACTCTCCCATGGCAGAAAATGAACATGAAACCAAGGTAGAAGCGTGTATGTTACCGTGTTCCCGCAACACAGAGGAGCGGAAAATGGAAACAAATGGAAATAGCAAAAAAGGCGCAGGATAAAAGCAGAAAAAGGCGCCTTGACCGGTAGCCAGTCCCTGAAAAATTCAAATGTTCGAGCACAACCCTCAGAAAGATTCGGTGTCGGTCCGAGGCAACAAAGAATTAAAATGCGAAAGCGCCCCCGAATCTTTGTAAAAGAGTGCCAGGCTCGCTCTTGTGCAAAGTGTACACATTAGCCGGGAATAGGATAAATTAGAATAATGGGAAATGGGAAAAAGGGCCTAGGCTACGACCGGCCATGTAAAAGAGGGAAAAGGGGATGACTGCCCAAGAAGGATTTAGGGATTTGTATATAAAGTTGGAAAGTAAATGAGAAGCTCATTCTTTGGTGTGTGGCAAAAAGAGTCTTCTTCTTCCTCTCTTCTTCTCTCCTTCTTGCTTGTGTGTGCTCTTGAGAGAGGGAGTGTGAGAGTGTGAGTGTGTGTGAGAGTGATGGATCAAGAGGGTGAAGCTCTTCACCATCTCCTCTCCTCTTCTTCTCTTCTCTTCTCTTCTCTTGCGCGCATGGCTATGGAGGATGGAGCTTGGAGAGGGAGGAGGCTTGAGGATGCTTGAGCTAGTGTCAAGAATCATGGAGCTACCGGAGTGCAAGAGAGAGGAGGGTACTCGATCGAGCATCAAGCTAAGCTCACTACACTCGTAGGATCGACGGCGCGTCGGCTAGGTGAGAGATAGCCATTAGACCTCGCTTGGAATGCTTGAAACAATAAGCGGTCCGTGGGTCTTGGCGGCTGAGCGAAAGCTCCCACATTTTGGTTCCCTTGTCGGGACCAACGGATTCAAGCTTGAGCACTTGCACGCCCCATATCGAGCATCGAAGTAGGATACTCATCCCCGAAACGGAGCTTGAGATAGGTAGGAAGTTGGGTGTTCTTAATCTTCAAAACAAGTTTGGTTGTTTGATGATTGGAAAGCATGGAGGATCTATTTCAGTTTTTTGCCTTCGATCTTCGTTGCATTTAGCGTAGGTTAGAGTTAGGAAATCAAACCGGAAAAGGGTAGGGTTTATCGTTTCAAAACAAGGCAAAACAGGGAAAAATCGTACAAAATGCGCAAAATGCTCGCTAATGAGGCCTAAGATCAACAAGAGAGCGATTGGAGGCGTCAACACCGCATTTGGGAAGGCATATAAGAGCCAGGAGCCCAAAAGAGAGCTCATTTGTGCCATTTCAGTGAGAGAGAGAGAGAGAGCTAGAGAACCCCAGCCCATGTGATTCGATCGCATCACCGATGCACTTACCAACCCATTCAGGTATACAAATCTCTCCCTCTACTTCCCTAGCTAGGATCTGGAAGTGCATGACCATGGCACCGGCCTACATTGGGTGAAACGATCGAATTCGCATTCACACGGGTTACGTGCGCTACGTTTGGCCCATCCGAGTGGCCTCTCTTGGGCCGAGTCTCAGAATCGGCCCTCAGTCCTTGTCACCCGGCCCACTTGGCCAAACCCTAGTCGGCCCTCGGACTGTCTGAGACAACTGTCCGAGTCAACCCACTCCGCCATCCAAGTCAAAGCTCTTTGCCACATGGCACATCTTACCCTCAGCCCGTCCGAGCAACCCATCCGAGTCCCAAATTCGGCCCTCGGCCAAGTGTCGTTTGGCCCGTCCAAATTACCCTGTCCGAACCTGCCATTCGGCCCGTCCGAATAAAAATCGTCCGAGTCAAATCCGAAAATTCGACCCTCGACCACGTGCCTCAGCCCATTCGAGTGACCCACTCGGACCCTGCAATTCGGACCAGTTGGTCCGAGTGCAATTTTTTGTCAAATCTGTCAGAAATTTGACCAGACCCGACAAATATGCATTAGCGCAACTTGTCGAAACCCTTTGGGCGCTCAGAACTTGATTCTAGCACACGTGATAAGAGAAATTGTAGTACACAACCGCTTAGCGATTGGCAGTAGACAGTTGAGGGACCCAAGGACCTGGATGCGAGCTGCTGAACCGTAAAACCTGATCGATCGAAAGCAAACAAGGCAGCATACAAGGAAACCCTTAACCCTGACTAAACGGCCAGAAAATGGACCTACAAGCCTATCAGGCCCGAAATAAGTGAGAGTGAGTAAGACGCCGCGGAATCGCTTGCGGCACTCACATTGAATTTCCTCACTTGAAGTACACTTAAGAAAGCTGAAAGCCTGATTGGGCACAAGTGCACGAGAAAGAACACACTCACCGAGTGACCATAAATTGAGGTTTGTATTCAATAATCAAAGGAACTCACTCAGATAAATCGCTTAAGGAACCCACTAGTAGGAGAAGACCCCAAGACTTAGACAGGTGCCTGAGTGCCCTATTAGTAGGACCTGGAGAAGACACGAAGACACGGAAAGCAACAATATAGAGGATTGGACGCTGCCGGAGCTACTTGGATTGATTGACAACCTCGTGGAGCTGGAAGCAGAAACAATGTCGGGATCAAGAGGCGAACGAGGAGAGGACCAATTAGACTTAGGAGAATTTCCAACCTCAGTCCATGAACTGGTCCACAACTATGATCTACTCACCAAGACCGTGATCCAGGGCGGACCTGTAGAGAAAGTGGTAGCAAACCTAGAAGAAGAGGGAAGAGCAATCAAGAGAGCGCTAGAAGGCATAATTTCCTACAACCATGAGCAAAGGGCTAGAAGGCTATAGCAAGACGTAGATATGTACGAGGCTAGACGAGTGCTAGACCGAGCTAGAGCAGCCAAATCTGGACCGAATGTAGAGCGGGAACGGGCAGCAGAGGGTGACATGACATTGAGCGAACTGGTAGAGTAAAGCGACTCTTGGACAGCACGTCTGTTGAACAGAGCGCTACTGCCCTAGCCACCGCGCTACTATTGGGATTGGGAGTCACGCAAGGGGCTAAAGGGCAGGCTAGAATCCCCATCGTAGCAAAACAACTAGCTAGATACGAACCTAGCAGTGACCCGTATAGCTTCATGGAGCAGTTCGAGCAAGTATGTGAGGCAAATGGTCTTACTGACCCTACACAGCAAGCTCAAGCTTTCGGCTTGTGCTTAGGCGATAAGGGGAGGACCTGGTATTCTAGTCTAGATGATGCAGAACCTATGAACTTTGTTCGCCTTAAGGGCCTCTTCATCAAGAGGCTTTCGGAGGCAAGGTATTCAGATAACCTCATCATTAGGTTGATGAATATCAGTCAAAGGGAGAAGGAGGACGTTAGGGATTACGTCACTCAAGTACGTAGCCTCTACAAGAGAATCCCTGCCAATGAGCGACCTACCGAGAGGGCAGTGTCTACAGTGTTCATGAACGGGATTCGGAGTGAGAAGCTCTACAAGGCTTTGGCCAGTAACTCCACCTTGCAACGAGATGTGCTAGCTAGAGTTTTCGAGGAGGCAATACGCGTAGATGATCAACTTAGGGAACGTAGCATGAGGACTACCAACCGAGAAAGTGCAAGCCAGAGGGACCCTGAAAGATCAACTACTTCGGGGGAAAAAGCAACTACTAGTGTGTAGGATAAGGGAAAGAGTGTAGACCACGACTAGGGGATGGCAGAGATGAGAATGGAGATTGCACAATTCCAAGAGCTCGTAAGGAAGCCTGTGAGATCGCATGTACAATGTATATACTACAGCGACAATCACCTCCAAGTTGAGTGCCAAGATCCTAGATCTCGGCTGTGCTCAAATTGTGGGCATGATGCAGTGCATTGCAGAATGCCGAGGAGATTCCCATATACACAGTAGTACAACCCTCCATACTTAGGTAATAGGCCACCCGATTTCTTTGGCAGGGAAGGCCAGTTTTCTCTTCCAACACCAAATGACTCAAGACCTATCGTGCCTAGGCTGGAGATGAACCCAACTGGTATACCCAGGCCACCAGGGCCATTTGTAACCCACCCATCTAGCGATGCTCCTGTTCACTTTGTGAAGGAGCCTAATGAGGAAGAAACATATGTCAACCCGTACATATCCTATGACGAGGAGGGCAACCTAGTCCTGATGGACTGTGCCGGTGATGGCTTTAGGAAGAGGAAGAGGCAAAGGCTTTGGAGGGCCTAGCCAGGATCTAGTCACATGCTGGAGTTGCGGCCACCCAGGCCACATTTCATCACGCTGCCCAGAATGAGAACAAGCTAACAACGACAAAGCGGATCTTCGATGCACATAGTGTGGAATCACACATCTATTTCCTGACTGTCCTAGGTGGAAGCCATCAACCAACTCTGCTAAAATGCCATTGGTGCCTTTGGGGCTCTTTGGAGTGGAAACCTTTGGTAGTGAGGATACGCCCATCCCACTACATGTTATGACGCAAGCTCAAACAAAACAGGCATGCATCTCCTTGCCAGGGCCAAGTAACCTTGACGCAACCTCAATAGGAAAGAAAAGTTGGAGGAGACGAAAAAAGAGAACCGATGCAAAGATAACTCTTAAAACCGAGGAAGCGACTACGTTAGTAACGGGAAAGAAGGTCACAAACGCAAAGGCGGAGACCTCAGCTCCTAAGATAGCCGAGCTAGGGAGTGCAAAGGTAGGGGAATATCCCCACCCCAAACGACAGCTCGAGGCTATAGCTAAGGTCAAGGAGTGGGTCAAGGACGCCCAAAAGCACCTCAAGGATGTTGAACCCATATTAGAAGATCCTATTGACGATTTCTCCAGCGTGAGCACACCAGTCTCACCTCCAAAACCATAAGCTGCGAGCATACTTGCACCACTGGAGGAAACTCAGCAGCAAGGCCAAGGGGAAACTTGCCAGGGTAGACAGAATGCAGGGCCTAGAAATGCTAGCCTCAGGGGAAGACAAGAGCCCAGTAGCCTCCTCACAACCTTGTTGTCTACTCCAGTAACTCTAAGCTTGGAAGATCTGCTTAGGCAAAATCATTCCTTGTGGCAGGAGTTAAAAGACTCGATGGAGGGACACACAGGAATTGCGGGTGATGATCCACAAGATCATGATGCGGTTACATAGATCCCAAGTCTGTCTCTACACTCAACCCCTAAGTCTTTGTACATCAATGCTTTTTGGGAAGGCACTGAAATGCACGCAGTTTTGCCCATCCTAGCCTTAGGAGATATGATGCGAAAAGGAATTGTAGACACAGGCGCAAGTGTTAGTGTACTAAACCATGCAGTCTTAGAGGCATGGGGAAACCCTCCTGTAGAGACTGCTAGGTTTAACGTCACGTTAGCAAATGGAATGAAGGTAAGACCATTCGGGGTCTTAAAGAATCGGCCAGTAAAGATTGCTGATGTGCAATTTTCAGTAAACTTCATTGTCATGAAGGGAGTGGATTACAACATACTATTAGGCTGACCTTGGATGAGGAATGCACGTATCATTGAGGACTGGGGCAATGGTTTGATTTTCCTAGGGAACAGAACTAGTGCAGTAAGGGTAGAGATGGATACTTGGAAGACGACCCCTGTTGACCTAGATGCCATCTCAGCTATGCTGAAAGGCGATACTCAAACGACCAAACCCTATGGATCACTCACTAAATATATTCCTTGCCCTGAGGATGAGAGGGATTTGATGCACAATATGGCAACCATTGACCTACCAATCTCAGATGAGGAAGAACTATATCAGCAGGCTGCTAAAGCCGCAACCATGCCAATTGAGGAGCCAATTGTGCCACTTTGCACGATGGCAAGAAGCTCACTCAACCCTGGCAAACCAGCCTCGTTCCATATACCCAGCAACAAACTAGAGCTTCAGGAAATCGTAGAGTATGTGACCAATAAACTAAAAGGCAACCTGGCTGCTAGCTTAAAACCTCTACGTGATCTATTAGCTAAGCCAGAATGGAAATGGACCAAGGTCCACGACCTGAATTTGTTATATAACTGGGCTTTAGTTACTGGTGACACGGAGACTCGAGAGGAAAGCTTAGGTGATGATGAGCAGACAGAAGGACAAGACTCTGATGATGAGGGGTATGAAGACTATCACTCTATGAGAAAGGAGAGTGAAGAAGAGATAGATACAATAGAGTACGACACAGAAGGAAAAGCGATAGAACAAATCAGGGCAGACTCGAGGCCTAGGAGAGGAAGGACCAGTCAGAACAAAAAAGGAGTCATGCGAATGGAGTGTGACAGATCCTGGCTAGAATGCATAGGAGCCGTGGATTACGAGCAAGCCGGAATGGCACGACCATGGGTAATCCCAATGCTCAAGACGGATGCACCTTCTACTGAACTACGACCCCCTGGGGAAACGCCTTCCTCAAGTGAGGGGTGCGAGTTTAACTCAGAGTCAGAGGTCAGCACTGAGAGTGATCCCGAGATACCACAACCTTCTAAAGTCAAATGCACCAAGGGAGACTTGCCAGTCCACCTGAGGCGTAGGAGGCTAAAAGAGGAGGCCAGGAAGCAAGTAAAGGACTCAGAAGCAGAAAGGCAAAAGAAGTCGCAGGATCTACCCAAACGGTTTACAAATTTTAAAAAGGGTGACGGAGTGGTGATTCTGCTAGGTGCAAAAAGACAAGGCCAAACTAGTGAACCGATCGAGGGACCCGCCAAAGTCAAGGAAGTTAACTTGGCTGGGGAAGGTGAAAAGCCAAGACCTGTGTTCATTGCAGATGACTTGACGGAGGATAAGGAGACCAAACTCGTTGCGCTCTTGCAAGAGTACATTGACGTATTTTCCTGGACATTGGATGAACTTAAGGGAGTCGACCCTAGGGTTGTGACTCATAATATCCCAATGGTCCCTGATGCAGTGCCAACGAAACAGCGACCTTACCCCATGAATCCCAAACACACCCATGCAGTAAAAGAGGAGATTGATAAACTCATGAGGGCAAGATTCATATATGAGATCGAGCACACGGACTGGGTATCACCTATCGTGATTGTCGTGAAGAAAAATGGAAAAATCCGAGTGTGCGTGAACTACAAGAAAGTGAATGCCGCTACGAAGAGGGATAACTATCCTTTACCTTACACCTATCACATGCTTGAGAGGGTAGCAAGTAAAGAAGCCTACAGTTTTCTGGATGGTTTCTCGGGCTATAATCATGTGCAAGTGCACCCCGACGACAGGCACAAAACTGCATTTGGGACGGAATGGGATGTATTTGCCTACATTGTCATGCCTTTTAGGCTAATGAATGCACCTGCAACTTTTCAACGCCTAATGTGCACTATCTTTAAGAACATGCTTAGGCGTGAACTGGAAGTGTTTGTAGACAACTTATGCTTACACTCTAGTTGGGCCGAACACTTAGAGAAATTGAGAGCTGTCTTTGAAAGGTGTAGGTTGTACCACCTCTCGTTGAACCCCTTAAAGTGCTAGTTCTAGGTGAAACACGGATGCATCTTAGGGCACGTAGTGTCAAGGAACGGCATTGCCACTGACTTTTCCAAAGTCAGAGTCATTGTTGACTTACCGCCACCCAATAACTACAAGGGAGTTCAGTGCTTCTTAGGACACACTGGATATTATCGATACTTTGTACTAAATTACGCACTAATTGCTAGACCATTGTACAAGCTGTTGATAGTGTTCGAGTGGACTGAGGAATGCCAGCGCGCATATGAGGAGTTGAAAAAGGCTCTTACGACTGCACCAATCTTATGAGCCCCAGACTGGAACATAACGTTTCATCTACACATAGATGCCTCTAAGTTCGCTATTGGAGCCGTGCTATGCCAGCCTGATGAACATAACTTAGATTACCCGATGAGTTTTGCCAGCAGGCAGCTCACAGAGACCGAGATGAACTATTCCACGACAGAAAGGGAGGGGTTGGCCATGGTATTTGTGGTAAAGAAGTTTCGGCATTACCTGTTGGCCATTCCCTTTGTCTTCTTTGTTGACCATCAAGCGTTGATGTATCTAGTGAATAAGCCTTGCGCTACGTGACGCATAGCTAGATGGTTACTCCTTCTACTAGAGTTTGACTTCTCTGTGGTTGTACGCAAAGGAAAGCAACACTACATGGCTGACCACATGTCCCGCATACCCACAGGAAAAGCCGCTGGACAAGGCATACCTGACGATTCACTGGATGCTCATCTCTTTAACCTGTCTAGCGACGAGAGAGAATTGTTCAAAGCTGATCTGACACCGTATTGGGCCAATGACATAGTGCAAGTGCTAGAGAGCAAACTACCTGACCGACCCATTGAGAAGGCCAGGCTGAGAAGACTTATCCTGAAAATTTAGCCATACCAACTGATAGTCGGCCAAGTCTATAGGTTGGGACAAGACGATTTATTGCGCAGATGCGTATGTGAGCACGAGATGCACGATGCATTGAAAGAAGCACATGGCGGAATTGCTGGAGGTCACTTTAGCGGGGACACAACAGCCTGAAAGGTGCTACAACCCCAACTATGGTGGCCCACCCTTTTCCACGATGTAGCTAAATTCGTAAAGCACTGCGATGAGTGCCAAAGGACCAAAGTGTCTGTGCGGAAAGACAAGATGGAGCTGACCCCTGTCATAGCTTGACAACCCTTTGAAAAATGGGGCATCGATTTTATTGGACCTATCAGTCCTGCGGCACAATATTCCCAAGCTCACTACATCATAGTGGCAACTGATTATCTAACAAAGTGGGTAGAGGCACGAGCCACGAGGAAGAATGATGCTAGAACCACTACAAAGTTCTTGTGGGAGCAGGTCATTTCACGGTTTGGCTGTCCAATCAAACTTATAAGCGACCAAGACACGCACTTCATTAATGAGGTGATTTCCCACTTGCTCTCTACCTTACTAATAATTCATCGAAAATCCTCTCCCTATTACCCTCAGGCTAATGGCCAAGCTGAATCTACAAATAAAATCTTAGTCAACGTGCTTACAAAGGTAGTGTCTATCTCAAGAAGTGACTGGGACAACAAGCTAATGGCGGCCTTGTGGGCCTATCGCACAGCTTATAAAATGGCTGTAGGACATACGCCTTTTAGGCTGACGTACGGAACTGAAGCCATTTTACCCTTAGAATTCTTCATCCCTAGCTTAAGGATAGTAGTCCAGGAGCGTTGGGAGGGAAGAGAGGCTTGGACCAATCGCTTAGTGGAGCTAGAGCACCTAACGACTCCTCGCCACTCACTCTCTGATTTGTGAGAAGGCTCGACGAAAGATGTGGTTTGACAAGCATGTCAAATAGCGAGACTTTGAACAAGGGGACCTTGTTCTCGGCACTATGCCACTATTGCAGCCCCTCTCACTGATAGGCTGAAGAAAGAAGCATTTTTCTGGGATGCATTAGCAGATAGAAGCTTTAATCAGCTGAAAGATTTGCTTACTTCATCCCCTATCTTGGTATGCCCTGATTTTTCTAGGGAATTCACCATTCAGTGTGATGCCATTGGGAGAGGAATCGGTCTAGTCTTGCTGCAAAAACATGAGGTCATAGCTCTTGAGAGTCGAAAGCTAGCTAAAAATGAGAGGGTTATGAATGTCTATGATCAGGAAATACTGGCCATCAAGAAATGGCATCATTATTTGTATCGCAGCTGGTTTGGAGTGAAAAGCGACCATAGAGTACTCAAGTACTTCTTGTCTCAGTCAAATCTGACTCCGAAGCAGAGGAACTGTAAAAGGACATAAATAGAAGATGAAGTTTCGGGGGCTAGGGCCTTTCGGAGTACGCATGATTGGTAGAACAGGGAATGTTGAGTTAGAGACACTTGAAGGCGAAGGAATAGGCTTTTTTAATGGTAGCCGCATAAAGAAGTACTATCCTCCTTCCCATCCATTACATGAGCCACCCATTGTAGAACCCCCAGTGAACGTCTGCATGGCTACTATAACCGACCTTACAGGCCAGGACAAAGAAAGAGTGGCACCGGCGTATCTACGAATCACAGTCGCAGAGCAGGAGCGACGTATTCTTTCGATGCCTTGATTGATGAAGGTGTCGACTACAACATCTTGACGCATGACCATTGGACATGCACTGGTCAATCAAAACTATAGCCCACTAATGCCAAACTCACCCCGTTTGGGGATACTGCTTATTCACTCCTAGGGAAGTGCAAGGTAGTCATTTCTATCGAGTCTGAAAGTTTACCAACTTTCTTCCACGTGTTGCCTGACACTAAAGGAGCCAGTAATGTGTCACTATTCGGTCGTACTTTCAAGAAGCAAACGAACTGTAATGTGGATTACAACCTAAACTGCATTCATCTTGCTATAGGAAACGTGCATATAGTGACGACTTTCAGCAAGGGCTGTCATGATTCCTCCACCATTATGAAGCCACCGGTAGAAACCCTTACGACCACACTCCAGTCCAAGTCTAAACAGAAGAAAACTACAGCCTCATGCCAGACTCCTGACCCTAGGCCCAAACCCACCAAGAGTGCTCACAAGGCCAAGGAGTCCAAGTTTATATGGGTGCCAAAATGGCAAAGACCACATCTGGGTAGACCACCCAAACGTGATCCTAAATGCCAAAATAATCAGCCATCATGGCCTAAGAGGCAGTCCAGACGCTATTGACGTAGACACACAACCACGCCGTGATGGATCCCCAAAGATCTCTTGCGAGCACAAGGATACTACAAGGGCAACCCCTGGATTTGGGTGCCTAAAAATGGCCAATTAAAAGGCTCATCTACAAGCAATCTCACCCCAGTGAGGCAGGCTTGCACACATGGCGCCCAGGGCATAGTCAGCAAACCATTGCCCGCTGTGGCTAGTAAGCCCCAGCTCATCTATCGACCAAGGCAAACGCCACAAGCCTTAACCTTACCTAATCCAGAGAACTTAAAAACCCCCATGACTACTCACTCAGAACCCAGCACAACTCCCATGCCCCCAGAGCTTCCTATAGCACCTCAAAGTTCTTCGGAGTGCAAAGCCCAACCTGTGACACCAATGATGGAGTCACCACTATCCAGTCCAGTTGCACCATCCCCACTAGCAGGTCTTAAACCTTCCTATGCGATACGACCTTTCCTCTCCTTGGCTAAAGACCTTGCCGCGACTTCTAGGGATGACTTAGTAACCTACATCAAGATGTTGGACAAAACTTTCACTACATTCGCTAGAAGTTATGAGAGGCTAGACCTAGGTCTTCTTGATGAAATACTTGCTTCGGATGTTCATGCATTACCATGCACTTGGGAAGAATACAAACTTATGACCACTAAATTCCCCAAAATTGCTGCCAAACTGATAGCAAACGATGAAATCTCAAAGGAGCAAGCTGCCCTCAGAAGACTAATCACTTCATATCGTAAGGCTCCTCGTTCTGTTCCTAAACATGAGTTGTAAGAGCTCACGCAGATGGCAAGCTCGACGTCCACATTCTTGCAGTAGTGGTTTGCTCTAAGAATCCAATGGGAGAAAAAAGGTTACCGGATAATGACCAATGCTGAGCAACGCAGGGCAGTTAAAACCATCGAATATGACCCTACTTATGTGGCACCTATCTCGTTTAGGGTTTTGGCCATCACCCGCAACCAGCATTTAGACGACCATGTGCTCGCTCACCCCTACATTGACCAATTCCTCACAGAAGAGGAATTACATGTTGCCAGCCGCCTTAATACTGGAAATCTCTTTCATGATGTCTTGACCTACATCTCCCAAGTCTCCATCCAACCCTCTGCTCTTGATTGTCATGCTCAACTGGAATACAATCCAAAATTCTACACGTGGCTTCTTCACACGTAACTCCTACCCCAATAGGCCCAAAGCCCCTCACCTTTTAACCCCCAATCCTAGGAAGGATTCTTTTCTAAGCCGGAAGGGGAGGGGGTATGTGGGTATGTGGTGAAGGTGAAAGGAATCAGATAGGAAATGAATAAAAAGGGGGTATAGTAAAGTAAAGGTAGTGAAAAGCATAAGCATATAGTATGAAAAAATGGATTCCTAAAAAATTAGTTCAAGAGTTCTTATTCTCACGTAAACAGCAAAGTGATATGTGGAAAATGCTAATGAAAGTTAAGAATTGTGGCAGGAGTAGAAAATGTCGCAGCAAGACCGCACCCATCGACTCCCATCCACAGATGAGGAAAGGGAGCATTATTGCATCCATCTAGAGAACCGCGCCTTCGGCCAACTCAAGTTCCGAACCATCCACAACATCGAAGTCGTGGTGGCCAAGGAGGAAGCAGCCACCCAGGAGGGTAGTGGAACAATGCAACCTTACAAAGTATATTGAAAAATTCTCGCAGGAGCTGGATCACCTAAAATGCATAGAATTCCTCAGAACGTACAACCCAGACCAAGAAGGTGGCATTGTAATAGTGGGCCGAGGAGAGGGTGCAAAGCAGGTGCAAGTCCGGTTGGATCCAGCCTTAGTGGAGAAGGCTTTGGGATTGGTACCAAGGACAGAAAGGAGACAAAAAAGGGATGTTTATGCCTTGCTGAAAATGAAGAAGGAAGAGGTGCTCACGAACGACGGCATAAGCATCCAGGACATCCTTGACACAGAAGCCAGGTTGTAGGCCAAGTTGGTGCACGTGCTCTTCTCCAGCCAATGTTATAATTCCTTAATGCATCGAATTAGCGTGCCAGTGCTAGAGAACGTAGTAGGTCACACCCTAGATGAAGTAGATTGGAATGGACACGTGCGAAAAACGATTGATCAGGAAACAATGGCTGCCTTCCAGCTGGATAAGGCAAGAATGATAGCCTTGCAGCAGCGGGAGATTGCAGATCTGAGACAAGAACTGAAGGCTAGGGATGAGAGGGAGGAACATTGGAGGTAGCTGCTCGAAAACGAAACTCAAGAGTTAGTAAACATGCAAAGAGAGCACAAGCTCCTAATAGTGCAGTACCAGGAGCTTGCTGTGCAATCTGCTCAGATTGATGCACTCGTGACGGAGCTGAATGCCAGGGACGAAGAAAGAAAACGAGGCATGGAGGAGCAGTAGGAGGAACTCAAGCGCCTGACAGATCAGCTGACCTCTGAAAGAGGAGAACAAGAGAGGCTAGTCAGGGAACTAGAGGATTATGAGCAGAAAATCATGATGCCGACCTTAAGACAGGGAGAGGGCTTGAAAGTAATGAACAAAAGGGCAGAGGAGTGGGTTGTGCACAACGAAAAGAGGGTGAAGACACTGGCACGACGCCTTGCTCTAACAGAAAAGGAGAAAATCATCACGGAGAGCAAGGCGGAGGTAGCCCAAGTGGCCTTCAGCACTCAACAGAAGGCCTTCCTTGACACTATTCTAGACGCCACGCACGCAGCGCAAGGAGAGCCACTGGAGGCAATGCAAAGAAATCTCAGCATGGCAAGCAGAGCCCTACACGCTGGATTATAGATGCCACCATTACCTACGGAGGTTAGGCTGAGTTTGGATGAACAGAGAAAATACCTAATGCTAGCCGGCCTAACCCCCAGGAGATAGACGCCCTCGGATTCGAGGAAGAAGCAACACATGCAGAATGGCAGGAGGAAAAAGCAAAGCTGGAAATCAATGTGAATCGATTTAGGGAAGACGTGGTCCCACAACCCTCCTCGCCGTAGGCCACCACAAGGGGACCCAGCTCTGCAGAAAGAAAAGCCGTCTCTAAAGAAAGATGCAAAAAGCTGGTGGAGGAGGCGAGACAAAAACTGAGAACCAAGCCAGCCGTGCTATCGTCCGCGCCTCTCCCTCTATGCTCAGATGATCTTCCTGCAGGATTCCACGCAGAACTGGTGGTGTGGGAGGTACACGAACTAGGAAATGATCCATTCCCCTTCAGTTTCCTCCTACCCAACAGTCTGTGGAGGGTCCTGCTGCTCAAAGTGATGGACGAGGTAATCGCGATCGGTGGTTGGTTGGGAAAAAAATGGCTGGAAGAGCGGGAAAAGACCCCAACCTCTTGGGGCACAGAAGCGGCCGACTACTGGAAAGATAAGGTTTTTGAAATCCCCCACACTATACAAAACTACAAGAGCCAACCCCTGTGGAGGAGGCGAGTATGCGACATAAGCATGCTCGCCTGGATGGCATTTTGTAATACCCTGCCATTCGAGCAGAACGACCCTACCTTCATGGAGTACCTCGAAGGGTAGGGGTAGATTTTGATGCCACCCTCCACAGGCGGTATGACTTTCCCATTATTTATAGCTCCACTATAGTATCCTTTGAGCACGCCCTTCTTTTTACCATAGAAAGCCTAGACGAGTCTATGATGTGCTTCCTTGCGGACTTCTCCTCATGTCCTGACCTCGCTTTTATAACCACTTGTAATTATCTTAGGTTACTTGGGCTACTTCTTAAGCAGGACCCGACTCCACAAGAGCACGGCCTGCCTCCCCTATTCTTTGACCCTAACGCTATAGATAACTGCGCCATGGCTTGTCTCATGATGAGGGCTAGTCTCCTTCCCTCTTTTTGCCTAGCCCTCCTAGAAGACATGAACGACAGCCAATTCACTAGATGCAACCACCCCTTCCTCTCCACCACCTCCCTTCATGTACGCATGAATCTGAAAGATTACATGCAAAGTCGCCAATTTTTGAGCAAGTCTATCCGACCCCCTTCTCCTCCTCATTCCGATCAAGACAATTAGACCTATGTATCATTTCAAAAAAAAAAAAGCACCACAGTCATTGCACCTAGGGTTCTCCCTAGCCCCCTCCCCCACTTCACACTTAGGGCACATCAAGGGCAGGACTTTTAGACCTATCACCCTAAGACTCGCATCACACCTCCAATGAAGCACAAACTGGGTCCTCGAGTGTGGGACATTACCAAGGGCTTACCCAAGGTTAGACCCATCTCCCAGTTCCACTGCCACGAGCACCACCCACTACACGGCGAGTAGACACACCCCTTAGGGAGTGCATAACTTTTCTTGCAGGTTATGTTTCACTCTTAAGAAATGGCTACCCACGGAAGAAGATCACCCACGGAACCCTTTAATGACCCAAACTTCTTTTCATGCACCGGTATCCAACCATTTGCCTACTACTGATGGCCACCATGATCGAACCAAGTCAAGGTAAAACTGCCATTGGCATAGATCTTGGAACCTCATCGTCCAAAGATCCATACCCAACGCCTCAAGATCCATGGATCGCTTATTAATTCCACAAGCCTGAACACCTTCAACTCAAACTGAAGACTTTCAACTCAAAGACAAGGATCTTCAATCAAAGCCACGGGTTTTCAAGACAAACAACGTTTGGGGGGTTTCTCCACAATAAATCCCTCCAATACCATCCTCCTAAAGGATTGCTTATTGCTTCAAGTGTTTCTTATACTCAAAAGACGACCGAATACATAAGGGGCGCCACAACAGGGTGAAAGATGCCGAGTATCTTCATGGAGCCTAAAGCACGCCGGAATCTTTCATGTTCATCGTCCCCAAACTCCATCACCTATCATTCCCCCAACCACCCACCTACCTGTTCTGCCTAACAGCCGACCTAACTAGCCACTACGTCCCACCACAGTGCCATGGGACTGACACTTGGCTAGGAGGGGGTAATGTTACCGTGTTCTCGCAGCACAGAGGAGCGAAAAATGAAAACAAATGGAAATAGCAAAAAAGGCGCAGGATAAAAGTAGAAAAAGGCGCCTTGACCGGTACCCAGTCCCTGAAAAATTCAAATGTTCGAGCACGACCCTCAGAAAGCTTCAGTGTCGGCCCGAGGCAAAAAAATAATTAAAATGCAAAAGCGCCCCCGAATCTTTGTAAAAGAGTGCCAGGCTCGCTCCTGTGCAAAGTGTACGCATTAGCCAGGAATAGGATAAATTAGAATGATGGGAAATGGGAAAAAGGGCCTAGGCTACGACCGGCCATATAAAAGAGGGAAAAGAGGATGATCGCCCAAGAAGGATTTAAGGCTTTGTATATAAAGTTGGAAAGTGAATGAGAAGCTCATTCTTTGGTGTGTGGCAAAAAGAGTCTTCTTCTTCCTCTCTTCTTCTCTCCTTCTTGCTTGTGTGTGCTCTTGAGAGAGGGAGTGTGAAAGTGTGAGGGAGTGAGTGTGTGTGAGAGTGAGGGATCAAGAGGGTGAAGCTCTTCACCATCTCCTCTCCTCTTCTTCTCTTCTCTTATCTTCTCTTCTCTTGCGCGTGCGGCTATGGAGGATGGAGCTTGGAGAGGGAGGAGGCTTGAGGATGCTTGAGCTAGCGTCAAGAATCATGGAGCTATCGGAGTGCAAGAGAGAGAAGGGTACTCGATCGAGCATCAAGGTAAGCTCACTACACTCGTAGGATCGATAGCGCGTCGGCTAGGTGAGAGATAGCCATTAGAGCTTGCTTGGAACGCTTGAAACAATAAGCGGTCCGTGGGTCTTGGCGGTTGAGCGAAAGCTCCCACAGTGCAAAATCTATGCACATGGCTAAGCCATTAATCTCAAAACTGAAAAGAAACCATAAATCTTCCCCTTAGTAATGAACCGATTCGTTATCTTCATCATCTTCATCCATAACTTCAACCATTATACCAGAACAAAAGGGAAAAGAAGAATTTGTGCACAAAAGACAGGAGAGAGAAGAGAGAACAACTTTTTGCACCACCAAAAGGAGAATATGCAATTGGACAAGAGAGATAAGGGAAAGAGGCACATAACCACTCGTGCACTCCACCCCACCTCTTCCCCAAAAAGCACACCCCTTCGTATTTTTATTATTTCTTTGACTTTGATACATTTGATATTATAAGACCTTTGACCTTTAATTTTAAGTATTCCTATCCTTTACAAATGCATGCACGTAACACTTTTGTGTATACTATTTATTTATTATGGATGTAGATGTGGATGTGGATGTGGACGTGGCCCCCTCAAGTAAGTGTGTATTTTAGTGATTTTGGAACAATGTACTTGTTATCTTTTTTACAAAAGATGAAATTATGATATATACATGGACATTTTTATGCCTTGTTTTTATGCTTCTTTTGGTGTCATCATATTCCTCCCGCACTGAAACGTGAAGCGTCCTCGCGAACCTTGTCAAAGAAGAACCACTGTCTAACATAAACAACTTTCAAAATTATTAGTAAAACAACTTCGATCATAAGGCCTAGCCATGGTAGGGTATGGGACTCCAAATCCATGACCACCAGAGTAAGGGAACTCCTGCCTCAAATACTCCCACACTGAAAAGTTTGCATACTTGTCAAAGAATAGGGTTCTGTCTTCAATAAGGGATCATAAGCACAACTCCTCGGTCCAATAGGAAAAGAAAGATGATCCCATCATGTATGTCCAAACACACTTGACATTTTATTAGCATTTTTAGCTACGATGATAAAATTGTTTTAGCTAGTTATCCCCTTGGAAAAGGGTTTGCATTGTGATTGCTAGTGATAGGTATCACAAGGATGTGTTTTTAGAATTTTAGAAGATGTGCTTAGGTTTGATGTTTTTAGCTTTTTGTTTCTTTGATAGTGTTATGTCTCAATTTAAATTTGTGACATTATTTGTTCTTTAAAAGGGCATTGAGGGTTGGCTATGTGGACATAAAGATCAAGAAGGGAAAGAGGGGTGAAGCTGTGTTGGCAAAATGGTGAGGGTAAATATATGAGGCCCATGGGAGGGTTTGTTAAGGAGGAGGCAAGGCTAAGGTTAGCCACACAAAGCTTTGACTATGTGAGACAAGTAAAAGTAGAGCATGGGAATGATTTATGCTAACCTTAAGTTCAAACCTGTGAGTGGTTTTGCAACTAGAGGACGAAGGGGTGCAGAATCCAAATCTTGGGTTAAAGTAAGAGGCATTCGAGAAAGTTGGGCAATGGAAGAAGAGTGGATTCTTTTGGACAATGAGGAAGAGGAGGTCGTTTTGATTGCCTTGCTCATCCTCTTCTTCAACAACCCCTACCTCTACTTTTTTTTCAACAACCCCTACCTTTGCCTATGCCTTGTGCCCCCCTTCTCTCTCTTTCTGTTCGTATGTCCTTGTGTCTGTGTGGTGCTTCTTCTTGTCATTGAAATGCCTAACTGGAGAAGTAGCGCACCACATCGACTAGGTTGCCCCTCCATAACGACAATGTCCCTTCTTGTCTAATAGTGTGGGCAAATCAATCGTTGATGCCCTTATATGGCTTACTCAAGCAACTAGACTTGACAATCTTGTCTTGCGTCTGCACAAGCAATTTCATGCACTTGATGGGTGTAGCCACTACCTCATCCATGGTGGACAATACCCTACCCATCAGAATGTCATCCATGAAGGCAGACCCACCCTTCTTCTTCTCCTTGGTCTTGTCTTGCTCAGCAGGGGTGGCCGCAAATACTTGCCTTCTCTCTCTCTTTCTGTCTGTGTGTTTGAATGTTTATTTTCACTTTCATAAGGCCGAGGGGGTGGCCCATGGAGATGCTAGTGAATGCAAAGTCGAGGCAGGAAGAAAATATCAGGGAGGTTAGGGTTTTGCAAGCAAGAGAGAGGGATGTAGGTGAGGCAAAAGATTGGCTATTTCTTCAGAAGAGCATAAGGGAGCCATGATTTGATTCTGAAACGACCTCTCTCTCTTTCTCTCTTTGGAGGAGCGTCTAGGTAGTTGCAGCAAGCCTGCGATACTGGGAGGGTCTAGTTCTACGATTGCGTAAGAAGAGGAAGGAGAAGGTGCAGGCAGCCTTCTTCTTCTTTATCTTCTTCTTTATCATCCTCATTTTCTTCTTCCTCCAAGGACGTCTGCACTGCATAACGTCGATGGTGCTTGAAGTTGGAAGAAGACAAGGGCATGAGGTTGTCACACAAGTTGTTATGCTCACAAGAGTAGGAGGACCACTCACTACGTTCCACTTTTTTCGAAGAGGTGCCACGAAGGTGCCTCGAGGGAGCCAAACTCTTCTCGAATTGATCTACTGTTGACACCTCCCACAGGTTCATTCGTGCAAAGGGTAAAGGCCTTTGTTGGGTCGAGGATATGATGACAATTCTCTGTACTTCCCACCACTCCTCGAGGACATTCTCTCTCTCTCTCTCTCTCTCTTCCACTCTAATCATGGTGCATGCGTGCTAGGAGGAAGAGCCATTGGAAGGCTTGGGGAAGGTAGTTCACCCTTCTCTTCTTTCCCTTCGTAGCATCTCTTTCTTTCTCTTCGTCTTCTTCTTGACATCTTCTTTGTCAATATAAACAAATTGCTTGTGGACTACACGCTGTCATTGACAGAGATCGAGTCGTGCCTCACAATGAGGGCACATGGTGTTGGATTGCAATCCTTTGTCAAGCATCCAGCGAGGAACCTCTGGCTATGTCATGCAGTGAACACCTATTCTCAAAGCTTGCATAGAAACATGATGCACTTCACCCTTTCTTCTTCTCACTGCGACTGAGGATTCTGGATGTCATTTGCATTTAGGGTGGGGGTGGGTCTGACATGTTGTAGCAGGGCACTGGTTTTAGTAGTACAAGAGGGATGCAAGACGTTCCAAGAGGAGGGGCGGGCATAAAGTTTTGTGTTTCTCTTCCTATTCTCTCTTCCATTATGCTCTAGGGCTTGTCCCCCCTGTCAAACCAGAAGTACTAGCACAGATACAGGATCTTGTTGTCCTCTTTTTCTGGATCACAAAAATTGGATACTGCTCCGCCGTGAATTCTCAACACTAAACAAATACATCACCACCATAGATCTTGTGGTTCTTCTTCTCTTTCCCTCTAACGTCTTTTTGCAATGCATATCCTCTGTACATGCAATTTCTCCTTGGATTGTTTTTGTGAGGATAAGGAAGAGGAATAGGGACATGTTGCAGATCGAGATGAAATGAAACATATGCCCAAGGAGGAGAAGAAAAAAAATCTTCCCATGATGTCTTCTTTCTCCACTATCATTTTCTTCTTTACCAAATTGCAACCTCTTGAAAATGCATCCTTTTGACCTTCTCGTTTTAGGAGCATGTACCATGAATAGCCTCAATCAAGACTTGAGATCAGCTTCGTTCCCCGGCTACGCACCAAAATGCAGCAACTCTCCCACATCAGAAAATGAACATGAAACCAAGGTAGAAGCGTGCAAAATCTATGCACATGGCTCAGCCATTAATCTCAAAACTGAAAAGAAACCATAAATCTTCCCCTTAATAATTAACCGATTCGTTATCTTCATCATCTTCATCCATAACTTCAACCATTATACAAGAACAAAAGGGAAAAGAAGAATTTATGCACAAAAGACAAAGGAGAGAGAAGATAGAACAACTTTTTGCACCACCAAAAGGAGAATATGCAATTGGACAAGAGAGATAAGGGAAAGAGGCACATAACCACTCGTGCACTCCACCCCACCTCTTCCCCAAAAAGCACACCCCTTCGTATTTGTATTATTTCTTTGATTTTGATACATTTGATATTATAAGACCTTTGGCCTTTAATTTTGAGTATTCCTACCCTTTACAAATGCATGCACGTAACACTTTTGTGTATACCATTTATTTATTATGGATGTGGATGTGGATGTGGACGTGGCCCCCTCATGTAAGTGTGTATTTTAGTGATTTTGGAACAATGTACTTGTTATCTTTTTTACAAAAGATGAAATTATGATATATGCATGGACATTTTTATGCCTTGTTTTTATGCTTCTTTTGGTGTCATCACCTTGATTTGAATTTATGATCCTAGTAGTTAATTATGGGCATGACACTTTGGGTGAAGATGAGATGGCTTTTTGACCCTATAGGGATATGTAGAGTAGCACATGCCAAAGGATATGCATGTTTGGATGGGGTGAATGTCATGTGGTTATACGTTCAATGCAAGAAAGCCAAAGAAAATACATCTATATAAATACTTCAAATACATGCTTATGGGATACTAACTTGGGATGCAAACTGGTGTAACGGATCCTCATGCAAGGATAGCTATTGGCTCATATGCATGTTGGGAGCACCCTTTTTTTCATCAAGTTTTTGGAAGAAAAAAAAGGTAATGCATTAATGGATCATGCATCTATTTTTCCTTCAGCATCATCCATTTCCCAAATATTCCCATTGTTATTAGGCTACGTGAACTAGAATTACATAAGTGTGATATTAGTTGGAGGTCAAAAAAGCTTGAATCAAGGCCAATGCAACATAGCAAAATGAAGAATTCTCAACCAATATACGTTGAGGTAAAGGTGTTCATGCATCAAGCAAAGAAGAGTCCATCCTTTTTTATTCATTCAATTCCAATGGAGAAGCCAAATATGTTTTCTTATGCATAATGACAAGGTACGTGTGCATGTATTCTTTTCTATGTATGATGTTGGGATGAAAGTGGGTATGTTTGATGGAACAAAATCAAGTATGTTGCTACTAGTCAAAGGGATGTGGAATGTTGCAATGATCCCACACGATCGAGGTGGATTTGCACATTCTGAAATGCTGCAAAGTTTTGATGTGCTGGTGTTACTATTTTATCTTAGAGGGTCTATTGGTTTTATGGAGTTGGATGCCAAGGGTTACATGCTATTTGTGATGTGTGAGCTTTCAATGCCTTGTGATTGAGGTGGGAGTGCTCTAGATAGCTACCTATTTCTAAGGATGATCATGATTTGGATTTATGATCCTAGCAGTAGCATAATATTGGCATGACACTTTGGGTGAAGCGCATCAAGCAAAGAAAAGTCCATCCTTTTTTTTAATGCAATTCCAATGGAGAAGCCAAATATGATTTCTTATGTATGATGACAAGGTACATGTGGGATGTATGATTTTTAATGTATGATGTTGAGACAAAAGTTGGTATGTTTGTTAGATCAAAATCAAGTGGCTTGCTACTAGTCAAAGGAATGTAGAATGCTGCGATGATCTCATATGATTTAGGTGGATGTACATGCTCTGAAATGCTACAAAGGTTTGATGTGTTATTATTACCATTTTATCTTGGAGGGTATATTGGTTTAATTGAAGCTAGATACCAAGGGTTACATTCTATTTGTGATGTGTGAGCTTTCCATGCCTTGTAATCAAGGTGGGAGTGCTCTGGATAGCTACATGTTTCTAAGGATGGTCATGATTTGGATTTATGATCCTAGAGGTAGTATTATTATAGGCATGATACTTTGGGCGAAGATGAGATGGCTTTTTGACCCCATAGGGATGTGCAAGGTGGCACATGTGAGAGGATCTGCATGTTTGGAGGGGGTGAATGTCGTGTAATTATACATTCAATACAAGAAAGGCAATGAAAAGATGTCTATATAAATACTCTAAATACATGCTTATGGCATATTTACTTAGGGTGCAAACTAGTGTAATAGATGCTCAAGCAACAATAGCCCTTGACTCGTATGCAAGTTGGGACAACCCCTAGTTCCATAAAGTTTCTAGAATAAAAACAAAGGTGATGCGTTAATGGATCGTGCATGTATTGCATCCTTCAACATCATCCATTTCCCAAATATTCCCATTGTTACTTGGCTTCTCTACTTAGAATTACATAACCTTGACATTGATTGGAGGTCAAGAAAGATTGAATTGAGGCTAATGCAAAATAATAAAAGGAAGAATTCTGTAATATACATTAGGGTAAAGTTGTTCATTCATTAAGCAAAGAGAAGTCCAACCTTTTTAATTTATACAATGCCAATGGAAAAGCCAAATATATTTTCATATGCATGATGACAAGGTACATGTGGATGTATGCTTTTGTATGTATGATGTTGGGACAAAGTGGGTATGTTTGATAGGGACCAAAATCAAGTGGGTTGCTAGTAGTCAAAGGGGTGTGGAATGCTACAATGATCCCATATGATCCGAGCAGATTTGCACATTTTGAAATGTCGCAAAGTTTTGATCTACTATCATTTACTATTTTATCTTAGAGGGTATATTGGTTTTATGGAGTTATAGACAAAGGGTTACATGCTATTTGTGATGTGTGAGCTTTCATTGCCTTATGGTCTAGGTCGGAGCGAGGATATCGTGTATTCCAGTTATCGTCAATATTTTGATGGGTGCATACCTTAGGCATAGCGCCTACATTTTGTCGCACCTATTTATCAAGGCGTTTGATATTTATTTATTATTTTTGTATGCGCATGGGCGCACGATTTAGATATTTGTATTTGGACATTGTATTGGGTACTCCTGACTTCTTGGGTGCCCACCCATTAGCTTTATTCTCTATTTGGCACAAAAGCAAACTCAAAAGCCAAAAGCATGCTATTTTGTAATTCGGGCTATTATTTGAGCTTGAAGATGATTAATACATAAAATACATGCTTTGTGGAGCGCTCACACAAGGCATGGGGAGAGATTGCACCCAATTTGTCTCTTGTTCATGTCGTGCAAGTCTTCTACATTGATTTGTGTGTAAAAAGTAGAGTTCTTTTGTTCTTGGGGACCTTCTGACGCTCACTACGCGCGCTTACGGCATTCGATCTGTGCACCAGTTACGTTGATGAAGAAGGAAATTTCCACCCCCTTGCTCCTTAACCAGCTCATTAATAGTTCAGGGGTATCTGTTGCCCATATCTCTTCTCCCATATGGAAGCAACTATGTCAATTCTTACAGGACCAGTTTATGTCGACCAAGTCTGTATCCAAGTATCTGTCCAAAGAATTGTTCACAGCTTCTGTGAAGATTCTAGAGGGTGCTAAGTTCAATTGTTTTCTATTATCCAAGATGGATCAATGTTTCCAACGAGTACGAAAGGGTCAAAACAGATATGTCTCCTATGGTGCCTTATTACAGAGAATCCTCACCTTTGCACCTCCTCCTGGTGGTATTCCAGTACCCAATCGTACTCCTTTACTAGTGTAGCCTACATCTTCAATTCCTTCTCCTCGGCCTATGCAACCTAATTCAAAAGATGAAGAGTTCCCTGTTGTGTTTTCTCGCAAGAAATGCCTTCGCACAAAGGGTCCTTCCAATCCTCATATACTAGATTCCTTGGTACAAACATCCACTCCTATTGTTTCTGGCAGTGCCCTTCCTTCATTCCTCTCTTGTACCAATCTATTTGCAGCCCAAAATGAAGAACAGTTAGATTTGTAGATTCCTTCATCTTTATAAACCATATTATTTGGACCTATGCTTCTACAAATGGTTTCAAATGTCTAGCCTACTCTGGAAACCTCCCTCACTTCTTGTCTTCAGACACTCCACACAAGTGTTTACACTTCCATGCAAGACAAGGTGGATTCCTTAACCATTCCGTTGATTAAGGCACTAGAGGATCTATCTTCCCAAAGGGCTACACTCAATGATATTCATAACCAAATGACTACTACCACAGCCTTAATGGATTCACATAAGGTAACTATTCAAGAGCTGGAATCTAAGATTGCTAAATTGGAGGAGGAGAATGCATCTTTGATGAGTGATTGAGAAAAATTCTGCCCTTGAGGAAATGGTCACTTTGGCTAATAAACTTGCTACTAGTGAGGAACAGTTGTAGCACTCTTAGGAAACTGTAGAGTCCCAAAAGAAACTTATTGAAGAACTTAACCAAAGAGTGGTTGTTCTTTCTGTTTCTCCTCCCGCTCCGGTATCTTCTACTTGTCTTCCAAAGAGGAGCTTGATCAGTTGCAACAAAAAGCTAAATTATGTGATGGGTTCTCAGCTAAGGTTGAACACCTTCAGCAGCGTATGGATTGCATATATAATGATTTTGTCCATTATACTGAATTGGTGTCACCTCCTCCTTCCTTTTGGGTGAAATATAACCAACAAAGATTTGCTTTATATATATCCTTAAGCAATGTGGATTTGGAGCCTCCAGAGGATGGATGGTCAAGTCTCTGGCCTCTGCGGATCTCTTGAGAATTGTTTTTGATCGCTTTGTGGATGAGTTGATTTCCCATGAGGTCTAGTTACTATCTTTCATGTATTTTACAAGCCATTTACAAATCTCTGATGAAGAAGATTTGAATGTTTATGTGGGAGATGTCATCTTACAGGCAGTGATGTATGTGCACTCAGTTGACCTTCTGCTAGCAGAGAGTTTGCGAACCTATCATGAACAGACAATTCTATGTAAGGGACATGCTTGGCATCCACCTTTGGAGGATGTTGCTTTGGAGCCTCGTCGACTCAGAAATGTTTTTCATAAATCTGATATCGAGTCTCTACAATCTCAGTTATTGAGCTTTATTGCTAATCACCCGTTATTTACTGAGTCCTTTTTTCAAGACCTTAATTTTCATTGTTCTATTTATCCCTTAGATCTTGCAGATCTTCTTTCTTATTCCCTCATGTCTTATCGTTTCCCTCTTTATGTTTCTCTTCTTTCATCTAGTCCTGACACCATTCCTCTTTTATCCTTTACCCCTTCTTAGGATATCCTCATATTCTTGTTTTTACTACATGTCCTTTCATTGCTGATCCTACATTATCTCCTACTCCTTCTAAACCTCCACCTACCATTCCTCTTATTCCTTCTGTTTTTCCAGCAAAATCCCTTCATACCTTTTTTATGTATTCTCCGTATTTTCCACCTTCTTTATCCCTTCATTTACCTTCCTTTTATGATCTATCCTATCCTCCATTACAATGTTCCCTCTTTATTCCATTGCCCTCTCCATCCAATTACATTAACCTTCCTCCTCAGATAGTGTTGGATACACCAGGGTATGATAATGACATACTTGGTTGACGACAATGGACGCTACATGATTCTATGACAGGATTGGTGTTTAACTGGCCTTTTATTCCAGGGTCCTGGGATACCTCTGTAGCATGTTCGAACTCTTACCTCCATTTTTTATAGTACAAATTACTTCTGGGGATACCATTGTTTGCCTTGCAGCTCATTTTTGCTAGTATCTTGCTTTTATACATCAGCAGTCCACCCTGAATACTCGAAACAGTATCCCATAGTTGTTGATTAATCCAAATGAGGATGTAGCTATTGCTCACATGGATGTTCTGTATTACTTTGCAAAGGCCTTCCCTACTAGGTTCATAATTTTACTGGAAAGGATGTGTTGTCTACAGTTCCTCCAAAATGTACCTCAGTACTTTGTAGATAAGAACAAAGCCTTGGACTGTCTTAAATTTAGTATGCAATTTAAGAAAAAATACCTTCATCATGATTGTATCCTCTCTTTCTTAATGGAAACTTCTTCTTTCTCTCCAATTTTTTGGGGATTTGTGCCATTCAGACTATATTTGTATATGGGCATTTTTTGTGTTGGGTTTTTTTTGTTTTTTATATTGTGAGGAGCTGATGAAGATGAAGCTGTGAAGATTACCGATGATGGTTATAACATTGTTGCAATGAGAATGTGGATGCTGAACTCTTATATCCTTTAATAGTTTGAGTTATTTTGGTTTTATGGTATTGGAATGGTTTTTGGTGTTATTGGTTTTCCTTTCATATGTGTTTTAGATACAGGTTCTATGAAGCTGATATGTTGGGGTCGTGATAATAGCTGGTGATTTGAGCTGGATTGAAGATTCTTTTTAGCCAATATTAGAGCTTTTGTTCATTTTTTTTTAAGGTCGCGAGGACGCTTTCTTTCTAAGTGTGGGGATATGTTGAGTGCTAAAATGATATGTTTTTTGGGCTGATTTTTTGTTGTTTTTATTGCTGAATGGTTGTTTTTGGTGATGGATTGTTTGAATTTGAAGATGTTTTGAATTTTTTGGAATGGTTTAAGTATGTTTGAAGGGTTTATGATGGTTTTTTATGAGGATATATTGTTCTGTAGGGTTTGTAATTTTTCCTGTTTGATTCTGTAACATCTAATTTTCTTCTATTTTCTTCTGTTTTGTTTTATTCAAGCTAATTGAAATGAAGAAGTAGCTGATGAAGATTCACAGAAGGTTATAGAAGAACAGTGACACAAGCCAGATCTCACAAGATACTATGATGACTCTGGTGCCCTTTCATATCAGACATACCTTTTGGGAGGTGTATCCACAACCAAGAGAGGAGAATTGAGTGCCATTCTTGAGTATTGTAGTGAGGCTATAATGTATTATTAAGAGAGAAAAAGTACGTGAGAGATAGAAGTGAGAGAAACTCAGTTCTATACCTAAAAACAATGTATCTACTATGAGAGATAGAGAGAGAACTATGAAGACAATGAAAATGAATACTATGTGATTGATTCCATTCAAAGTGGTGTATTTCTTTGTGTTCTTGTTTGTTATGATGGATTTTTGAAGATGTTGAAGATTATGGTTGATTCTATCAAATCCGTGGGAGATATCTACTATGATGCTGCGTGAAGATTTGTTCTTTTCCTTGTTGTGGTTCTCTAAAGAATGAAACAAAAGCTTGTTGATGATACAAGATAGATTTTATTGCAATGGAAACCCCTTTTCCTTGGTGTCTTTCTTGAGGCTCCAATCTTAGAAGTAGAAAGCATCAAATAGTTTGATAGAAGTTGTATTATAAAACATTACTCTCCAACCAATCCAATCATGTGCTTGAAAAGAAGCATCCAACTTCCATGCCAGGGCTGTAACTATTATAGTAAAATAAAATAGATTTCTATTGCTTGAATATGAGTCTCATATTTTTTTGTAAAAGAAAATGAGAGATGGGCTAAATCTTGTAAAAATTCTTAAATCTTTCGAAGTTAAAATGAAATAGCCACAATGTTCTACAAACTTATTCATTTTTACATGCACCACATCTATGAAAAATTGGAATATAAAATAGAGTACAACTAGCCACAAAGTGAAAATGAATAGAGGGTGTCCATTTGTATATGATGGGTGATATGAGTAAATACACTTTTTGTTCTTGTGTGTAAAGTTTAAGCTTCCACTTCACTTTCTCTTCCACTAAACTTGCAACCTCAATAGCCTAAGGTGCATCACTTGAATTGTGTGGCTACCAATATCTTCTCTTCTAGTTGGACTACAATGAATCTTCTTTATTTTTTCCTTTCCTGGGTTTGAGTAGACATTGATCATCAAAAATTTGGATCTAGAGTATGAGTTGGCAATGTGAGAGCTAGCTTGAGAAATAAGAAGGATTAAACTCTTGAAACAGTAAGAGCTCCACCAATGTCCCATTGTCATGTGTAAGCCATAACAAATGTGAAAAAATATGAAGTCCAAACAAATCAATTGCAAGTAGAATAGTTTACTTTTGGAGTTTTGAATGAGGGTTATCTACATATCAAATCAACTTTTTGGAAAATGGACCTGCTCCTTTATCTAGGTTAGACTTGATTAGCAAGTTAATCTCAAAATTATTTGGCCCTCTTTCCTTGCTTTTGGCTTTGATAATAGGTTCCAATTCTTGTGTTTCGCTTTAGTAACAAAAAGAAAATAGGAAACTATAAAGCTTTGATTATTATCCACAGCATTTTGCTCTTAAGTTCCTTAGTATGATTGTCGATGGAGTTTTAAGTGTCATTATTCTATCAAATAGGACGAGAAAGGAGTTTAGACTCAAAGAAAAGGAAAAAGTTTTTCATTTTGGGAGGCAACTCTTCTCTTGGACAAATGAAGATTGAGCATACATCTCAAATTGATCACCCCCTTTTCATTTGACAATAGGAACATGTTTTAAATAGGAACGTGTTTTAAAAAGGACACTAAAAAGGGAAAAGGGATCAATGGCAACATCTAACATCCACACATTTTCAAGTCATGAATTTTTATTAGCTAATAAGGAAATATTGATGTTTCTCTCTCTCTAAGATGGGCCTTTTGTAGCTCCTAATGGAACTTTAGTGTTAATCACATGCTAACAATATACATTTATCTCATATATCAAGGTCAAAATGCCTATTTGAAGAACATAAATAACATTCTTTAAAATGTAT
The DNA here is from genome assembly GCF_053477565.2 of Lygodium microphyllum. Lineage (NCBI taxonomy): Eukaryota > Viridiplantae > Streptophyta > Polypodiopsida > Schizaeales > Lygodiaceae > Lygodium > Lygodium microphyllum. The sequence goes on along the minus strand of NC_141160.1, from coordinate 23,401,460 downwards.
ATATTTGACTCCTATGTCCTACTTTTTTTGCTATTTTCCTTATGCAAGTAGTAGTGAAACCATTTTAATGTCCAACTATTGTATATTCTAACTATAATAAGCAATGCATGCAACAAGACATTGAATGATGGTCATCATTACAGGTGAAGCAAATGCAAATATCTCAACATAATTAATCCCATTAGGTTTAGCATAACCCTTTGGAAAATGTTAAGGAGTGTAGCAATTAATCCTAACATCCAAATGACTTTCTTTTGATTCTATAAGTTAGAGGGTCAAATCACCCTTAGTCAATGTACCTAGGTGAGAAGCACCCTTTATGGGCCATGGAACATTGGTACTTTTTGAATATCTCAAGATGTAGTTATGGAGGAAGAGTGCAATGAAGGATAGGAGAGGTTATGATGCTTGGGATTCAATGCCACACAAAAATTAACAAAATGATGATGTTGCAATTATGATGTTGTGACTTTTTTACTCTTGATTTTAAATTAGTAATACTACTAGTAATGTCAATTTGGATCCTTGATTTTAAAATGAGTAATAGTGCTAATAATATCAATTTTGATCGTGCATATTTGATTTGTATTCATGCATATTATATTTTAAATGAGCAATACTACTAATAATGTCTATTTAGATAGTGCATATCAAATTTCATATTCAAGTTAGTGTGTGCAACATGACTTGCTATGATGTGTAGTTTCTTTGCTGAGTACATGGTGATCCTACAACCTTCTTTGTAGCACATTGCAAGCTTGAAGAAAATTTCTAGATCGAGGCATAGTGGTTTTTATTTTGCAAGCAAGTAATGCATGCAATTACGGCAATTATTTCCATGACAAAAAATCCCAACACCTTGTGTGCTAAGAGGGAACCCATTTGCTATAAACTAATAGTGTTTTACAAATCTAGTGTGTTTTTCAATGTTCCTGAGACTTTGCAAATCTCTAAAAATAGAGGTTATTTTCTATAAAATTTAGAGTTTCTTGGATGCAAACAAAGCTTGTTGTATGTGCATCTTGAATGTTGCAAACAAACCCTACAATTTGAGACATAACTATTCATTGTCAGAAAGTGCAATTCTCAATTTTAGGATTTCAAGTGCATATTTTGACATATGACATTGAGGCAGCTTGCATTTAGCATCATACAAAGTAGGTAGTTCATATGTCTTAATGTCAAAGAGTTCAAGTAGCAATTCTAAAAGGTTCCTATGCTGCAATAGTTTAGGCAATCTAATGATTCACATACTTCCATATGGTGCAACAAGTTAGGCAAATGTCTTGTAATTCGAACGATTCAAGACATTTCGCATAGGCTAGACAATTCAAGCAGGTCGTGTATGACACAAGTTTGAAGTATTTCTTGTATTTAGGGACTTTTCAAAGGATTCATGCATCCAGGTCGTGAAATTTGGTTGGTTATGCTTTATTTTGTCTTGAATGGCCAAGAAGAAGAAGAAGAGGTGTCACATATGATTTAAGTCTAGGGATAATGCAAAGATTATTTAACCTTGTAAAGGAGGAAAATTATGCAAGTATTATTGCATGGTGGATCTATGCAGGTTCTATGACATTCAAAACAAGATATAGAAAATAACGAAGAGCATTTCATATTTAAATTTCAATAGAGCACGAAGCAAACTAGAACCTTTCAAGATTGTCTTAAAGAGGCATATGGATGGCATGACGATTATGATGGTGGAAAAATGAAGTCTTGCTTAAATTTAAACTATGTCAATATGTTGAAATGGTAATTTTCAAACTGCAAGATAAGTATGAAGATGAGTTGGACTCAAGTTCAAATGAAAATGATGAAGATGATGATTGGTTTCCTACTATGAGATTGAGGCTATGGAAGTGACAAAGGAAGATAGCAAAGAAAGTCAACCTTGTTTAAGTGCCCTTAACCCAACAAAGGATCCTGCCAATGGTGGAGTAAAGGATTACACTTGGCATTGGAAAATTCAAGGTATCTCTCCTAGATTTTGGTCTATTTTAAACAATCAACCTTAGAAAGTAATCAAAGAGAGATAGATAAGAGCAGTGATCAAGAGGATAAGTTATGATAAGTTATGCATTTGGGAATATGATATTTCAAAAAATGATGTTTAAGGATCATGCTTCTATCAATGAGGATGTTATTGTGGATGGACTAATATGTTCTCTTGTTGATGTGAGTAGGATAATGCAATCATTAAGTTGGATGTTAATCAAGAGGCCTTACAAGTGCAAGAAACGCCTATGCATGTAGTGCAAATTGCAACATCATTGGATTACATTTTCAATAAGCCCATGTTTTCAATATACCAAATGATATCTCAAAAGTTGGATTGATTCAATAAATTTCAAATACTCCAAACATTCAAGTCCACTATCCACATGTATATTTTGTTAAGATAACAAATTACTAGTTTTCAATAATGTTCATATTTGCAAAACTCAAAGAGATCAATTTCTTTACGTTATTTTCTTGGACACCCAAATGTCGTAGGTCCTTTAATTTGAGTTCCCACCTAAGGTGATCCCTTGGCTTTCTTCGAAGCTTCAAAGGGGGAGAAAGGTAGCAAAGATTACAACAATTAGAAGCTCTATCTATAATTCATCAGCTTCAAGAAGAGAAACCACTCTTGCAAAAAGAAAGTTTCTCTTCTCAAGTTAGGGATGTTGTGGATTTGCAATCTTCTTATTGCTTTGAGGTTATTCCTACTCTTCATGACGTTGTTTTGCAAAGAACAATGAGATTGCACATTTACATACTCAAAAATTTCTCACTTTCCATGTCAAGGCATTATTCTTGAGGATCTTTATGCATCAAATGATCATATTATTGATTTTTCAATTGAGAATCATAACTTTTAAGTTTTTGGGAAACCTGATTTGTCTATAAGTGAAGTTGGGGCAAATAAAATTATGCAAGTATCAAAAGTGGATACTTATGCATTTTGGGTTGTTGTAGAAATGTGTGAAATTCAATGTATATTACAATTGCCTAAATCATGAATATTTGAGTTCCATACCTACAAGATGAAGTCTTAGATTTTTTAGAATTTTCAAATTTGCAAGATACTACTATAATTTAGTCATGCCATGTGTCAAATATATACAAACAATTATTCAAATACTAAAATAGCAATACTAAATACAACTAGAATCATTCTAACATACAAAGGACTATAGCAACCTAAAGAACAATAGTTAGAGGAAGCTTAAAACAAACTCGAAAGTAAGCCAATTCAAACTTGAATGGCATTCCAATAGCAAGACCCACATGTGAAGCATCAATTCAAGTTGTAACAATACAAAGAATGCCAATTTGAATGGATGTTGAGAAAGGCTTTACAAATAATGTGATGTAGATTGAAGTTGTGCAAGATTATAATGCAAATGTGGATGTAGTGCTATAATTTTTTCTTTTTCACATTCTCTCAAACTATCTTGCATACACATTTGGTTATGTGATGTTTTATTCGAGATTCATATTGTATGATACATTGTCATATATCTACTATGTTGTAGATCCTAAAGCCTCATCAACAGATCCTAAGATGGAGAGGCTTGATTTTGCCTACATTTTCATTCAATTTCAATGAAGTAGAGGAAACAAAGTGTTGTTAGTTTAGGAATAATCACGAAAATATATTTTTCATTGTTAGTGGAGCAATGATTTACTTATCCATGAGGGATTCCCAACCTGGCATGTTACCCTAAAATGGATGCATTGTATTTCACTTTAGATTAAGGGATATGTGGGTTAAGGTCATGGCTATCAAGCAACTCTCCAAAGGTTTGTGCCTTTTGGATAAGCTAAAATGTTATGGAGAGAGAGCAAAATGAAAGCTAGGAAATCATGTGATGTGTGCAATTCATTGCCATACAAGAATGAATAAAATGGTAATGTCAAAGTATTCTCCATATTATATATGTCATGCTTCTCCCATTCTCTATTTCTGAATGTGTAATAATATTAATAATGGGAGTTCAAGACATGTTGATTAGATTTATAGTTCAAGTTAGTGTGCAACTACTTTGGTGTGGTGTATTAATAATGTCAATTTGGGTCTTGCATATTAGACTTAAAGTTCATGTTAGTGTGTGTAACTACTTTGGTGGTGTATAGTTTCCACCCTAAGTACATTATAGATCCACCTAATACTAATGGTCTTTTTTGCTTTAAGCAAGTCGACCAAATGCCATGTCATTAATTTAGAGGAATCATATTGATTATGATGCCATATGTCATTATTCAAGTAAGGATACATACTCATTACGCAAAGTATGTATCCAATCAACACTTTTTTGTTTCTTCAAACAAGACTAATTATTAGTATTAGCACAAATAGAAGTAACAAAAGCAATTCATCAACAAATCAAGCATGCAAAGGACTTTAAGCATGTGTCATGCTAGGCAAAGCAAAAACCAAGTCACTACCCTTGACAATCTACAACATATTTAAGCATTTGTTTTGAATCAATAAGGGTATAACTCGCTTGAATCACATAAGAGTCCATTTTATCGATCAATCAATTACTGTCAACTATCGCAATGTATAACACTTTGTAGATAGCTAAAAACCACTATTCGGAGCATGCAAATGCTCTCCATCAAAATGGACACCAACACCAACTTAAGGAAGAAGTGTACCAAAGATAGTCTAAGACACATCTCATTTTTTACATAAGAGAGGGGGCTCAACTACATTTTCTACAAACAGAGACCATATCCATACTAACAATACTATTTCACATAATGTGAAGATAAAGTATATAACATTTTCCTTTAATGCTTCATCCACAAAATTCTCTCTTTTTATCATCGTAGTCACTATTTTTTACCAAGAATCATATGTGGAATTAACATTGTGACTTAAGCCACCAACAACGAAGGCCTTCCTTTGCCCTATTGATGACTTGTAGAAAATCCTTAATCAATTCCATATAGGACAAAATAATTTTTCTATATTATTTTTTAATACAACTAAAATCAACTCATCAAACATGGCATTCAAATTGTCCTTGATCATGAGTTAAAAGTGCAAATGCCCAACCCTACTAATAGTCTTATAGGGCATTCAAATTATTGGCAACTAACATACCATCTAAAATCATTTCATCACTTGTGGCAAGCTATTCCTTCAGATCCTTGATTTCTATGGTCTATGTATCCATTGAGTCGCTTTCATATTCTCAAAATCCAATTGTTTCTATGGGCAACTTGTGTCTCATCATCTATTATACCTTCCAGATAAGCAACAGATGACTTGGGCTGCTACTTAATAATTGTAGTAACTTTTATAACCCATCGTTGACCAACATATATTCTACTATATAAGGCCATTATGAATAGTTGATCCAGATCATCACATTCGTCCTCAACTAACAATGTATTGAATACTTCATTGCTCTAAGACATTCTAATATCTCAAATGTATCACTAGAGTGCTCAACTTACACTTACAAAGAATCCCCAATTCACAAAAGCGACATTCTAACTTTGAAAACAAGGATTGGTGTCTTTAATTAGCCCATATGACAAAATTGAAAAAATGGGACAAGTATAGAGAAGACAATCTATATATCTCAAATCTATCACAAGTGTGCTCAAATTACACTTACAAAACATCCCCAATTCACAAAAGCAATATTCTAACTTCAAAAACAAGAAGGATAAGTGTATTTGATTACCCTATATAGCAAAATTGAATAAATGGGGCAAGTGTAGAGAAGACCATACATGAAAAGAAAAGAAAGTTGTTTATGCTAACAGAGTGTAGACATGACATGGAGCAACAATCAATCAATAGAATTGAAAGTTCATGCCTCACAAAGATGGCCACAAAAGTGTTGCCTAACATACCTTTGTAAAAGCTAAGCCCATATCAAATGAACAAGCAATTCAATATCACTTGCACATGGAAGAAGCTTGCAAGAGGAAATTCAAGCCAAAACACTCGTTCTAAAATGATACAAAAAGCAACGGCAACAATAGTAGAAAAGCCAAAACACTCGTTCTAAAATGATACAAAAAGCAATGCCAACAATAGTAGAAAAGCCAAAACTCAAGTTCAAAGAGTAAGAAACAATAGTACAAAAGATGCACAATAAAAAGCTCACGAAAAACTCTTTTATGATGGCTTTGCTACCTCAACAAAGTACCGATATGCCCTCTTTTCTAGCTACCTTTATCTTGGCTTTTCAACTAGGCATACTTGTAAGTCATTCCATGATCAACATTTTTGGAACATTTCAATTGCTTTAGTGCTCCAACTTATCTTACATGTCTCTCAAGTTGTCTAAACATTTTCTTGCTTGGCCATGTGCCATGGGTCACCATATTAACCCTTACTTTTCAAGTACCACTCTTAGTTTAGTTTAATTTAGTCTCTAGCATGTATGACTCCAAACATTCTCAAAAGTCGTCATCATCTAGTTCCTTGTGCTTTTCACCCTACCCATTAAAGAAATGTATGGAAGTATTTCTCCCATGGCCTTGGCTCTCGAGTTGGCTTGGACAATGCTACCAAGCCTATTGAAGAAGCCTTTAGATACATCTCACAACTTCCTAACCTCTTAACAAAGCCCAATATTCAAACCTATTTTATTACATGTCATAAAAGTCATGAATTTCAATTGAGCTTACAATGGCTACCAAATGGATGATAGGTTCATTTTTGGGTGCACTTGTATTTCATTATTGTGCAAAGGGCACAATAAAAAAAGCTCTACTCTAACAATTTCACTCTACTATGAGAATTCCACACTTGGAACTGATTCAACATGTACTGTTTTATACCCACTCCACTGATCCCGCAATCCATCCACCCCACCCCCCGGCCCCCAAAAAAAAAACGCTAACTAGCTATTTGCTTCAGGTACAAAAATATCCCCCCAGGATGGCTGCTCTCATAACTTGTAAACAAAACAACATATGGTGGACACACACACAAGAGCCAATGACAACATGCATGCATGTGTGCACGCACACATGCACACAAAGCATAGAAGTTTGGGGACAAGATTTTACTCAGGAACTTTGGCTGCTTTGATCCATTTAAAAACTCCCAAAGCTAAGCTGTGAATATCATATTGCATTTTGAGAAGCATAAACCCCATCTATAGCTTCTCATTCCTATGGTACATCAATTGATTAAAAATCATTTAAATTTTGTGGTACATGAGCAGAATATCATACACAAGTTTTAAAAACTGCTCTCAACCAAACAAACCCCCAGCGCCCAGTTCAGCCTGTCGTAACTCCCTTTTCCGCTGCTCAGCCAATGGATCAGGACTTTTCATAAGCCTCCGGGACCGTCTGCAGCAGGACAAAGACAACAAATTATTCACTTGCGTGAAAATTTTTGACTGCCATTAAATTACCAAATCAAAAGAAGCATGCACTAATCAAGTGTGCAAGAAGAAAGAAACTACCTCTCATGCTCACTGCGAGCCGGGTAGGTTGGCATCAGCTCTTTCATTTTAGGGAGTGGGACTTCTTTGAACCACTCATGATTAAGAGCCTCTTCCGCTGTTATGCGCTACAGAAGTAACAACAATCCTTGAGAAGTCCTCCAAGCTAAGAAAGAATGCTTTCCAATCCAGAAACCATATTAGCATGTACTGCTGCAGGTAACCATACCTTCTTAGGGTCGTATAATAGAAGCCTGTTCAAAAGGTTGAACCCACTCTCTGACAGAGGTGGTCTTCCTGCAAAGGCTGTTGGTGGAAACTTCTCCCTCAGCCGATTGAAACTGATCAATGCAAAACATAATTAATACACAATAGACCCATCCCTGAAAGTAGGCTTCCATTTTTCATGAAGTGTACGCATACTTACGGTTGCCTCACGAAGTTGCACTTGACACCCGGAAGTTTTGCAAAGTCTGGCCAAATGGTTTCATTTGGAGTCCCCAAGATTTTGAATATCTGCAAATACCAAAACCAAAACGAGCATGTTAAATTAGATGACAAATAGTAATTTGGGACTAATTCTTGATACACAATCCTACCATGACTGGTAAGTGCCCCCATGGAGTTCACCATTCAACAGACAAAAACCACAACTAAATAGTTACCGTAAAAGAAACAAGTTTCAAAAGTCTTTTATTTTGTCAAAACCAAGTGTATTATGAGACCTCATTACATGCTCCAAAATGAATCTGACTTCCATGGTCACAAAGGCTTGGATCACTCTCATTCACCAATCTAATGAACAGTAAAGATATGGGGTACCACAAGCTGGCACTGAAGCCATTACTGTGATTGCTACAAAGCTGACAATAGTGACAGAACACAGATCTCCTCAAATGATGCATATTGTTTCTGCACATGTGCCTCTCACACCAGTGAAGGAAAACAGAAGACGCGCTTTATGAAGTCCTACAAGTGTCTAGACTTGTACACCTCAATGGCTGCCTAGACAGACAGACATTAAGTGACATTCCAATGAAGGTCCAAACCTAGGCAATTCCAATCAATTGAGCCCAAAATGAATGCATCTAAGGCTGGATTTTAATGTACTTAATGATCCCGTCTGCTTGTGGACCAGAGCCATTTAAAAAAACGTCTTTAAAAAAACAGCAATTATGTAAGAACTATATGCACATGAATCTGTAAAGTTTGTCATCTGTCATCTAACTGCAGTGACTACACGTGTCAAATTGTGCGAAGGGGTACAATGGGTCTTTTATTGCCTCTCATGCATCAAAACAGAATTATTGGCTCAAAATTGTCCTTTCAAAAAGTGAAAACTTTATTTTTTCTTATGGAACAGTTTTAAGGTTATAAACAATAAATTGCTTAAGAAGCTACAAAAATAAGTGAGCTGGTGAAACCAGCCTTCCTGTTGGCCCAGGCATGGAGCAATTGTGCAATTAATTTAATGGAAAATGAATAAGAGAGAGACAGAGAGAGAATTAATCAATGCACAACAATACTCAATCATGAACAATGAATGATAGATCAATATTTAAAAGGTATCATGAGTAGAAATGGCTGAATAGCTTCAAACTCTGATGGAGGAATAGCCTTCATATTAAGATCTGTCAAAATGTCTTCTAAATAACAAGCCCAATCACAATCCGTGAATCCATACATAAGTGAAGAAAAATCCTTGAAGAAAAGGCTTGAATCATTGGTGTCGTTGAGGTAAGTGAAGACACTCCACTGTTTGCCAATGATTCATAAGAGGGCTGTCAATTATGATGCTTGATTGGGCATCTGAATACTTTGTTAGTGATGAATACTTTTTCCACGATGGTGGGTTGAAAGGCTTGTTCAATCGCCATGGTAGCATTGTGGTTGAGACGGCTTTGTTCTTTATGCAACAAGAGAGAGACAACCTAGTCAAAGTTGTAGGTAACTTGGTTGCCCATAGTTACCAACTGCAAACTAATAGCGAAACCTTCATATGACTCCAGTAGACCATTAAGAGTGATGGAAACAAGCTAACTATCTAGAACTTTTTCGTCAATATTCAATAATTGTTCGATAAGATCTTTGATGCCGATGAGATAGGCATCCATATTACCTCCTCCTTCCATGCAAAAACCTTCCAGTTGCTTACGTAGGTAAGCAACGCGTGCTTCATTGTGCACTTGATATAATGATGCAAGCTTTTGCCATTCATCCTTGGATGTCTTGCATGATCAGATGTATGGAATGATGGCTCTCCACAGATAAAGTAATTAGGACATGCGCTTGGGCATCATGGCCATCCCATTGAATTTGGCTTTGAGTGGGAGGTGTTGTCGAAGAAGACAATGATTTAGCATCATGAGAGCCATCTCGCAACGTGGAGATGGGAGATGGTGCTTATGTTGGAGAAGTTTGCCTTTGCTCCATGCCATTCACAATATGCCATAAATTCTTTGCAACAAGAACATGTCGCATCATGTAAGCCCACATTGGATAATTGGGGCCATCGAGCAGCGCCAAGCATGCTTAACAAATCATTATTATTGCTAGCCATGAGTGGAAATCAGCAATAACATCATATTTTCCAAGTGAAGAAAGAAAATATATACCCACCCAATAAATCACTGATAGAAAAGATGTTTGCATTAATGAAGTCAAATAATATGAAGAATAATAATTTTTTTCTTCTTGTTTTCTTGCTATGGAGAGAAAAAAATGTGTATATTAATTATTTCCAAAAATTAAATATTACCCGATCAAGACAACAATCAGCATATGCTGAAACCAAACACTAATGGCCCCAATAATGCAGACAGCAGCAGAGTATACTGAAATTTCGCCCAATATTATGCCAAAACAATAAAATTTATCTTCAATGTCATGAAAAAATAGTGCCAGCAATCAAATAATATGATTTTGGAGCACATTGAGGGCCAAGAAAATGAATTGAGGCAAAAGCCCCAAATTTTGGGTGACTTGGTGGTGGAATTGGGAAACAGCCCCAAATTTGACCCACAGATAGAAGAGGAATTAAAATTTTTAGATAAAAATTATACCCACATGTTGTCAAATGCCACGCCACAACGTTAATAGAGCCTTAATATTGATGAATTTAAGAAAAAACCCAAAAATTTCCAAAGAAATTGGAGTGAAATTGGGCTTGAATGATGAAAAGCCCCAAATTTTCTCAAAAATTTTAAGAGAATTTCAACAATTTCTATGAAATGTTTACCCAAAAGATGTCAAATGTCACACTCAATGATGGATTGAGGCTCAATGTCAATGAAGAATCCCAAATTCTCGAAAAGCCCCAAATTTGGTGACAAAATTGGAGCTAAATTGGCCAATTAGGTGAAAAGGCCCAAATTTGATGAAGACCAACAACAAATTTCTTCAATCCAATGTTGAATTCAAGGAATTTGATGGCAGGTCTTGAATTTTCAGCATGGATTGGGGCATAACTGAAAGAATTTTAAAGAAGCCCCAAATGTGGGCGAGTTAATGCTTGGCAAGGGACTAGTGTGTGAACAGGGGCCTTCTAGTTGGAATCTTAAGTGATAAATAATTAATGTACTTTAATAACGATTTGGAAAGGCTTAGATTTTATTTTTTTTAAGAAGCTTGTGTCGGCTGACAAGAGCCACACAGCCGAAAGGTCACTGACGTGGTGCTGCATCCAAGTCGGTGGGAGAGACAAGCAGTGACGTAGAGGGTTTGCCGACTAGTACGGGGTGATCAGACAACAGCATGACGAGGGTGGTAGGGCAAGACTCGTCGCCAGTGTGTCGGCTGATTGGCGCAACCAGCATGGCAAGACAAGACCAACGTGGCGATAGATCAGGAGCAATGATGCCAGGGACTAGTCTGGGAAACACTGGGAGGCAAGACCAACGTGGTGATAGATCAGCAACAATGATGCTAGGGACTAGTCTGGGAAACACTGGTAGGCAGCATGATAGACTGTAACCTTTGATGATTGTTGGCTTGGTGGAGCACGTGATAGCATAGCATGACGATTCTGCAGGAGTAGCGGATCTCGAGTGGTCAGTGTGATCAACAAGCATGAGGGCAGAGGGGCGCGTCCATTTCAAAATGTATGTTGCGAACAATAGGAAGTCACATGTGTGATGGCTAATAGAAATGGGGAGGTGAGTCATGGTGGAAGAGACCAACTAGCAGCAACAATGGCTGGAACGGTGGCATCTGACTGTCCACCACCACTCCATGTTGTTGCAGCACGATAGCAATGGCTTTGAGCAGCAGCCGACCAAGGTGTAGCACTCAATGGCAATGGTTGCATGGAGAGTGATCGCAAGTGATGACAAGTGGAATGAAGAGACTTTACTTTGATACCACTGTTGGCTCAAGCATGGAGCAATTGTGTGATTAATTTAATGGAAAATGAATGAGAGAGAGAGAGAGAGAGAGAGAGAGAATTAATCCATGCACAATGATACTCGAACACGAATGAGAAGTATGTTAGCAAGAGAGAGAGATAGTACAATGCTCATGGCGTTCAAACTCAATAATGCCACACTTTTGCAGATGAGGCAAGAAGTGTCTTTAAATAATAAAAATAAAAGCCTAACCGCTTCACCATTATAGAAAACCCTAAAATAAAGCCCAACCCTAGTATCACTTAGTCCTTAGGACACTAGGGGTGAAAATTGCATTTAACAATAGTTTAAATGCCTAGGGAGCCCAGATCATGGATCAAAGGACATCAACACATAGCCCACAAGACAGCAAACAAAATTCTTCCTTGGAAAGGGTGATAAACAACCTAATTTAACACTAATTAAAGCAAGTATAAAATTCACATAAACTAAAAAAAATGCTCACTTTACTACTTTAATATTGGACAACGGACAACCTGTTGGCCCCAAAACTAGCACCCCTTGCCATATTTCTTTAACTTTTATTACAAATGGATGGAGTACAACTAAGATCCTCTGCTCTCCTCCACTAATCCAAGTGTCTCTTGCTGTCAAAATTGACCAACAATCCTTTGAACTAATTTGCCCCTTGTTTTGCTTGGGGACTGTCCTTTACCCTACTCCTTGAAAGACAAATTCGGCCACAAATCTAATATTGGTTGGCTTGCCTCTTAAATCTCCTTAAAATCCTTTAATTTCAACTACTAGAACTCAAGTCCTAAGCCCTTAATTTTAAGCACACATCCTAAGATGGATATTAAACCCTAACTTGTGTTGTGAATTAGGGTTTATAGTATAGATTTTCTAATATCCCCACCTCTAATGGCATGAATGGCTAGAGTTTACTAAGATAACTTGAGAAATGGCTATAAGACGAGAGAAAATGCTTTAGAGAGAGAAATTTCAAAGTTTCATCACGAGAAAGGCTGAAAAACTGTTGTTGCTTTGCTCAAACAGTCAGAAGTTGTCATCTACAACCTAGGATCACTAGAAAGGTTTGCCCCCTCTTGCATGCTATCACATACACCAGAAGAACCTTGGGTTGCTATCACCTGCACTTGGAGGGCTCCAAACTGTTGTCACTTGCTATAGCACTGACCCTTGGTGACTGCAAATCACATCAACAGCATTTTCTTGCACTCTAACAGCCGCCTCCTTTCTCCCAATGGCTAATAGACTTCCACCAATCCTCAAAAACGTTTTTCCTACTTGTATAGGCAAGTTCTGCCAAAGTAGCAACCTTCCAATCCCATTTTTCAACATTATCCAGCTTGATTTTGAAAATTAATTTAATAATTATTATACTGCTCAAAAAATAATTTTAATATCTAATAATAAAATTGGCTAGACCAATGTGTCTTCCAAGTATCCTTAAGCAATTATTAGCACTTAGACTAGCATTAATTAATTGACTAATGTCACCACTGATATTAGTGGCCAATAAATTGATCTAAGCCAAAATCTAACACCAGATACCACTTACTACCTATCAGATATAACTTGTCACAAGTTTTGCCTTTGGCACCACCTGATATCTCAAGGTCCTAGGTCCCACATTGTGAAATAATTAACTTGCACCTCACATGTGCAAATCACATTAGCACAATTGATTTACTTTTAATCAAATACTAAGCAAAGAATAAAATTTCAAGTCCTCATGACAATTGGGCTCCTTAAAAAAGTCTACATTGTGGTACCACTAAGATTCTAGTAAGAGCAATCAATTGTCTAAGCCCTAATTGTGGAATAAAGGTGTTGTCTCTTCAATTTAACCCCTCCAAAAGTTCAACCTCATGATTAATATAGAACAAGGCTCCAATAAGAGTAGTCAACACTCTAACCCCAAATTGTGGAGTAGATGCCTCCTTTCTTCAAAAGAATTGTCGCTCTTTGCCCAAATATGAAGATCTATCAAAAATGGACACAACTCTAGAGTAGTCTCGAAGGTGCATGTAATCCATGTGACCCATTGCCAGCTAGCAAAAGTGTTACATCCTTGGATATCCAGATTAGCACTACTAGCATTGGTCACCATGGTCATAAAGTGGCCTAGTGAGAATTTACGCTTAGGGCAGCGGAATCCTGTATTTTTTTATAGAACTCAATATCCTAGTGTGGATTGGTGGTATGGAACATCAACTGCTAGTATGTGGTCATGACTTGGTTTGTTACTACCTCCTAGGCTCAAGGTAAACCCATTTGACTCTATGGCAAGGAGGTGAGTCTCATGTTCATTACTTTCATGTTCTTTGTTATCTCATTCGCAAGTTGGATCCTAAGAGGACGTCTCTTTGATATCAAAGTGTCAACTTGCTATATAGATTGCTGCCCTTGGGCATTCTGTACACTCTTACATTCATTCACAAAATTCATTCACATCAAAGTTTTTTCTCTCTGTGTTTATCTCTCTGTTTGAGTTTTGAGTTTTTGCATTTAGGGCTTGAGTTTTGCTTGTCTTTGTCTGAGTCTTTGTGTTCCAATCTTAGTGGTGCATATTGTGTTTCCTCAATGTGAATCCTAGCATATCTTCACGTGATGTCAAAGCCGCGAAAGAGTATCCTACAATGATTGTGGAGGCTAGTCTTTGTGCAAGACTCACACACGACTCAATTTTGACTCATAATGTCTCACCTACCTTCTTCTTCGGATCCTATGATGCCCTATCAAGCTTCTCCGTCATTGGAGGCTTTGAAAAGGTATTATGGTCTCGAGAAGGAGGTAGACATACCTCACATTTACCATCTTTTTCTTCTCGTTTTAATCATCTTATAAATGAAGAGTTTCAGGAGTACTTGCGTATCACGATTGGTTAGACTAGACATCTATCTAATCTTGGAGGGACCACGACATCTTAAAGGGAGGTGAGCCCTAAAGTGAAAGCACGAGCAAGCAGAAGAGCTATGGTGGAAAGAGCAAGAACAAGAGAGAGAGAGACACACACAATGTGGAAACTCCAACAGTCACAATGTGTGACTAGCCTTCCCTTTATTCAAATGTCACGAAAAGAATAAAAAATAAAGTGATAGTGATGGGTACATGTCGCTTGCAGTGTGCAAGCGCGGGTACTCTCAATGTAGTAATACACGGGTGGCTAGACAAAGACACATTTACCCCCAACAATCCCGCTTAAAGGCGAATCTGCCTTAGTGAGGAGTGAAAAGAAAAAAGAAAAAACAATACAGCATATACATAGATACAACATGATAAGGAAAGATGTCATCTATCCAACACCCATCAACCTCCTAAGGAAGGCAAAGTGCTTTGTAGAGAGGCTTTTCATAAGCAAGTCTGCAAGATTATGGTCAGTTGAAATCCTGACAAGGTCAACATACCTGTCTTCAATGACCTCAAGAATGAAGTGATACCTCACCTCAATGTGTTTCATCTTTGCATAGAAGATCACATTCTTTTGGCTAACTAGATAGCACTCATAGAATCTGAATGCAATGTAGGGATAGCATCTGCAATACCAAGGTCAACAACCAAACAAACCAACCAAATGGCCTCCTTACAAACCTCAGTGACTGCAACATTCTCGGCCTCTGTAGTAGAAAGGGCCGTGCATTTCTGCACCCTGGATATCCATGAAACAACACCTTCAGCAAAAGTGAACACATAGCCAAAAGTGGACTTCTTACTATTTGCATATCCTGCATAGTCAGAGCCAGTGTATCCCACGACTCCTATATTCTCGCTACCATAATATATGCACATATCAGCAATCCCCTTTAGGTACCTCATGATACCCTTCACAGCATCCAAATGCCTCTTGCCAAGTGTAGCCATATAACGTGCCACAACACCAACTGCAAATGAAATATTTGGACGGGTGGCTATCATGGCATACATAAAACTGCCCACTGTGGATGCATAGGGAATCTTGGTCATCTCAACTCTTTGCTCATCTATCTATAGGCAATCAACCTATGATACCTTCACATGAAAAGGCAATGGACAGCCAATAGGCTTCACATCCTGCATACAAAAGTGCTCAAGGACTTTATGGATATATTCCTTCTATGACAAATAAAGTAGTCCCTGAGACTTGTATCGCACATCTGTATGCTTTGTGCGTAAATAATGCATGGTATTCTTAGCCTGATACATAGCACTCTGGCTATCACATCCCAAAACTACAGTACCCATAGACATGCCGAGATCATCTGCAAGTTTGCTCAACCAGATAGATTCCTTAGAAGCCTCAGTAGCTGATATGTATTCAGCTTCAGTAATACTCAGTGCAACAATGTTCTCCAACCTGGAACACCAAGAAACAACGCCACCAGCAACTGTAAAGACATACCCGCTGGTGGACCTACGAGTGTCCAACTCACCTGCATGTCTGCATCACAATAGCCCTGCAAACTAAGTGCACCCTGCCCATAGCAAATACTTTTTCTTTGTGTACCCTTAAGATATCGAAGAATACACTTGACAGTCTCCCAATGTGCTTTGCTAGGATTTGATATAAACCAACTAATGACTTCCACTGCATGAGCAATGTCTGGACGAGTAGCAACCATAGCATACATAAGAGAGCCACAAGCTGATGCTTAAGAAACTCCCTTCATAGCATTTGCTTCCACTTCATCTTTCGGGTTGTTGGCTTTGCTAAGCTTGAGATAAGGAGGTAAGGGTATGCCAAAAGGCTTAGCTTCAACCATGTTAAATCTATCTAGTACCTTTCCAATGTACTTTTCTTGAGATAAAAACAGCAATTTCTGCATTCTATCTCTAAGAATCCTCATGCCCAAAATATGCTCTGCATTCCCCAAATCTTTCATGGACAAAGCTGATTTCAGCTGATTTTTTAGAGCATCCAAGCTAGTCTTTCCTTTCGCAGCTAACAACATATCAGCCACATACAAAACAAGTATGATGGGGCTACCATCTGTATCCTTTTTCATGTACAAGCAATGATTTGCGTGGCTACGTGTAAACTCATGAGATAGCATAAAAGTGTCAAACTTTTTGTACCACTGCCGTGGTGCTTGCTTCAACCCATACAGGCTGCGTTTTAGTTTACACACCATTTGCTCTTTACCAAGAACTACAAAGCTGTCAGGCTGTTTCATGTAGATTTCCTCGTCAATGTCACCATGCAAGAAAGCTGTTTTTACATCCATTTGACGAAGCTCTAAATCTAAAACAATAGTAAGAGCAAAAAGCACACATAAAATGGTCATCTTCACAACAGGTGAGAATACCTCTTGGAAGTCAATCCCTTCCTTTTGTGCATACCCTTTGGCAACTAGCCTTGCCTTGTACTTGGGTTTCCCATCAATTGTCTTTACTTTGTACACCCATTTGTTTGGAAGTGGCTTCCTTCCCTTGAGTAGTGACACAAGATCCCAAGTATCATTTGCATATAGAGATTTAATCTCTTCCAACATAGCCAGCTCCCACTTACTGCTGGACTCACATGACTTGGCCTCTTTGTATGCAAAAGGCTCACCCTCATCTGTAAGCATCACATAATGCAAGGAGGGATCAAACCTATGTGGTTGCCTTCTTACGCGTGTAGACCTGCATACTCAATGATCAACATTTTCACGAATTTGGTCTACATCTGGAGGTATATTATTTTCAGCATTTAATGGCTGCTATAAGCCATTTTCAACATGTTGTTCGTGTTGTACAGCACCTTCATTTTCATTTCCAGCACTTGCATTTTCATAATCAGCAAGCCTGTCTTGCTATCCATAACCTCCCTGTGTATTTGCTGTCCATCATCATCTGGCTTAAAAATAACCGGCTGATCATCAATTTCAGCTTGTGGTACAGCACCTTGAGGCTCATTTTCTGAAGTAATGGGTGGCTGTAAACTCAGAAATTTCACCTTTTTCAGATCTTCATTGGAGGCTAAAGTGCCTTTCAGCAATTTTGCCTCATTAAACACAACATTACAGCTGCGAATAATTTTCTCGAACTGAGGTAACCACACTCTGTAGCCAAATTCACCCTCATCACCATAGCCCATGAAAATGCCTTTGGTGGATTTTGGGTCAAGTTTGTTCCTCAACTCATCCCTAACATGTACGAAAGCATCACAACCAAATATGCGTAAATGGTCATATGAGGCCGATCTGCCACACCAAACCTCTTCTCATGGATGCCATTATTTAAGGACCTATTTGGAGAGCGGTTGCAAATGTGAACTGCTCTCCAAAGTGCCTCTCCCCAAAATGCATGAAAAGTTTTAAAAACACCAAACACTTCACTCTTTCACATAAAGTCCTGTTATATCTTTCAGCCACCCCATTTGAAGAAGGATTGCAAGGGGCTATAAGCTCCCTCTTAACACCATGCAAGTCACAAAAGGACTTGAATTCAGTTGATGTGAGCTCACCCCCATTATCAGTTCTCAAGCATTTCAGCTTTCTACAAGTCTAAGTGGTCACAAATGCATGAAAAGTTTTAAAAACACCAAACACTTTACTTGTCTTTTTTAGCAAGTACACCCAAATCTTCTTAGAACAATCATCTATAAAGGAGATAAAATATGCAACACCACCCAACGATTTCATGGGCATACTACATACATTAGAATGCACTAAGTCCAAGACATTGGACTTACGAGAGACACCAAAGTAAAAGGAATTTTTTATTTGCTTCCAAACTAACACTCATTACAAAAGTCAAGTTTAGAGCCTTTTTCCATCAACCCTCTTCAAAGAGGTAAGAACATCAAGTCCTTTTTGGCTCATATGGGCTAATCTCTTATGTCATAACTTCAAGTGGCTGCAAATTTCAGCAACTGCAAGAAACTTGCCATTTCAGGCTTTGCAGTGCAAACAATACAAAGTGTCCTTCTTGGTTCCTTTTGCAATCAGCATGAACCCCTTTTTCACCTTCCACAAACCACCACCAAACAATGTGTTGTAGCCATGCAAATCAAGCTGACCAACAAATAGTAAACTCTTTTTAATGCCAGGTACGTATCTAACATCTTTTAGCACAAGCTCTTGACCATTGTCTAAAGACAAGTGTACTGTGCCAATCCCATCCATGTTGCAAGCATGGTTATTTCCAAGATACACCTTTCCATGGCTGCCTGCATGAACATAGCAAAACACTCCAAGCAAGGAGTCACGTAGAAAGAGGCACCAAAGTCTACAATCCAAGTTTGAGTGACACCATCATCAACTGACAAGAGTCCATCAATCACATCAACCTTGGTAATCTGCATATCCTACATGTGACATACAAGGCCATCATAATCAACTGCGCATAATACATCAACCTCTGTATCTGAAAGCTCCTCTATGACCACACTAGAGGCCACATTAGCCTTTTCTTTGCCTTCGGTTGTCTTCGATGCATCTGTCTTTTCTTCCTTCTTCTTTTTATCTCCGACATTCTTTTTTCTCCCTTGTTCCTTCTTGTAATACCTGCAATCAGGTTTCTTGTGGCCCTTCCGACCACAGTGATAGCAAGTGATGTCACTCTTATCCTTTCCTTTGCTCTTGCTCCTGTTTCTATGTCTTACATTTGCATTTTTCTTTTCAGCCCTACCTCTTACATTGTAAGCTAAGTTGTTGCCTTCTTCACTAGACATACGTCTAATTTCTTCATTCAAGATAGAACCCTTCACCCCATCATATGAAAGATTGGGGTTATTGTTGAGTGAAACCACTAAGGCTTCTCAGGAGTCCAGTAGTGTCATGATCAAAAAAATTACCCTCAACTTATCATCAAAGTCCAAATTTGCATCTTTGAGCTGATTTAGAATCCCTGTAAATGCACTCAAGTACTCAGCTGCAAGCTTTGACTCATCTAGTTGCATATTCACCAACTTGCACATTAAATGCACCTAATTAACAAGTGTGGTGATCTCATACATAGTTTTCAGTTTCTCCCATATTGCATAACCTATGTCTAAACCCATAATGTCTGTCAGAATGTCATCAGTGGGACCCATCTTTATGTAAGCCATAGCCTTTTTATTCACTCTAGCCCAATCTGCATCAGACATTAGTGCGGGTTTATCTTCCTACAAAGCATCCTCACAATCCTTTAGGAACAAAATGCCCTCCATACAATCCTTCCAAAGGTCAAAGCCATGACCATCCAACTGTTTAATCTCCATCAAACTCTTGATGTCTGAACTGGAAGAAGTTGCAGTCATTTTATCACGGACACAGGAGTAAATGCACTAATCTGCAAAAGTACAAGCTGAACCAGCAAAATGCACTACTGTTCTTTCTCAACCAGAAAATAAATCTCTATTGTTTCTACATGAACCAACCACCAAACGGGTAAAAGTGCAGAAATTTACCAAATTCTGCATAGATCCCCAAAATTTCAAGTCCAAAATTACATGTATGTCAGCCAATCTAACCCAGCTGAGCAAAACTTTGCCAATACATGAAAAGCCCCAAATTTCTAGGATCCAATGTTAGGAAATTTTGCCAAAAGAGCGAAAACCCAACAAATTTGGCAAAATCCCCAAATTAATTGAGGTCATTGCTCACAATGTCAGCCATTTTTGACACGAATGTCACTGACAAGCCTAGATGAGATCAAATCTAGGAAAAACCCCAAATTTTCTGGCCAGATTTGCATAGATTTGGAAAACTATGCTTCCACGCATGAACTCTATCAGAAGAGGAGAAAAAAAGGGATTTTTTTCAAAAAGAATTTCTGATTTTTAAAAAAACGGCAGAAGGGGATCCGTTGACCCGTCAGGCGGGTTGCATGACGCTACCTGCTTGTTGCGTGGCGTCCGGCTACGGGCGCACTGACCTATCGTGTGGCGCCCGTCGCCTAGTCACCCGCCTCTCACCCAATCGTCCGCCTGGTCATGCCGGTCCCTAGCTGCAACAAGTCGACACTCGTGTGTTGCCAATCTGCAACCTGGTCACGCCACACGCCTGTCTGGTCACCTCAAGTAGTATTCTGCTCATCTTTTGCTTGGCTGCTAGCCTTGTTCACAGGAAGCGTGCACAGAAGTCAGCTCTCATACAAGTTGTTGGAGGAAGAGGAGGCACAGCAAAAAGAGAGAGGGAGGTCAACCTGGAGTAAGCGTGAGAGTGTGACGGCTAGAGAGAGTATAAGCAAGGTGAAATATACGAGTCGATTAGAGTATACCAACAATGTGTTGGTACATAAAGAATAAAATGTATTTATACTTGGGGCACATAAAGGGTGTGTTCACATGTGCAATGTGCGTGTACTATACACAGAGGTTATCGGGCCTTTACCCCAACATATAAGAGGCCTATTGAAACCGGTCTATGACTCACATAAAGCGGTAGTTCCTTCAATTAATACTTGGTCTTTTCTCACACACATAAACATAGAGACCTCACTTCCTAGCTCAACACCAGATTAGCCCCGAAGACCGGCACCCCTCTCGGTATTTATTTATCAATTAAAAGATGGAAATTTACAAAAGGATAATGTTCCAAAATACATAACCTGTGAACACTTGGTTTTCATCTCTTCTGAGTAAATCCCAGCTATCTAAGAATAGTACAGCATATCCAGATCAACATGCCTTTTAGGAAAAGCATTTTCTGTGACCAAAACTCAATAAATCCTGTGCAGAATTGCAGTTTGCAGATCTCTGGATTCACTGTTCTTACTGTCCAGGATGTCCCGAATTCATTGTTCTTATTGTCCAGCATGTCCAGATTTCATTGTTCTTACTGTGCAGCAAGTGCAGAATTCACTGTTCTTACTGTTCAGCATGTGACCAAAACTCAATGATTAGTGTGCATAATTACAATCTGCAAATCTCTGAATTCACTGTCCTTACTGTCCAGCATGTCCAGAGTTCACTGCTCTTACTATTCAACATGTGCAGAATTCATTGTTCTTATTGTCCAACACACTGTTCTTACTTCGATGGAATAAGCCCATCATGCGAAGCATTTCCTCTGAGGATAGAGAGAGAGTTGATCAGAGGGAGCAAGCTCTACCTCCGTCTTGATTCAGAGACGTAGAAGTACTCTCCATGGCTGATTTTCTTGCAGCAATCTACCCTCAACTCCTCAAAACTTCATTCTCCCATCTGCCTCTTATGCCTGTTACGGTTTTTTTTTTTTAAATGCTCTCTCTCTCTCTCTCTCTTTTGGGAATTTGTACCACATGGCATACATGTAGCAATTATCTCGTTTAGGCCTTCTCGTCTAAAATTCTCCATGATCAGTGCAAAATTTGACCTTGGCACAGACCAGAGAATTAATCCTCGTGCAAAAACGAAGATAATGATGCAAACAGATTCTGGGGTCCAAAAATAGTAACTCCCTAAATTTTAGGGATGGTAACCCCTACATTCCTCAAGTTGTTCTAAGCAACTTTAATCATTGTGACCGCATCAAAAAGTGTAATGTGACTCATGGATAGCCAATAGACTTACCATCCTACACATGTAATCACTAAAGTACTCTATGAATGCACTCCTTCCTAGGACAAGTAGAGAAGTTCCTTAGAGCAATTGCGCATAATGCGTATACCAAGTATGTGTGAGGCTTGCCCCATCTCATTAATCTCAAAGCTCTTCTTGAGCTAATTCTTTAAAGGATCGAGCTCAGCATGAGCACTCCTAGAAACAATCATATCATCAACATACCAAGATAATAAGGCTATCATCACGAGCCTTCTTCTATATAGACATGGATCCATATCATTGTGAAAGTATTGAACTTATGGTACCATTCCCTAGGTCATGAATGAGCATTTATTCCAATTTGTCCAATTTGTCCCAATGGCTACCTCTTCTGGCCATGTAAAGATCCCGGCTTATTCCAAGAGAACTCAACGGGGGTAAGAAGCAACAGCAACAAAAGAAAAGAAAACTAAAATATTTATATAAGTAAATAAGAAAAGTAACTGTAAAAAGTATCACCACCTGGTGACATACCTCCCTCTTGAAAGAAACAAGCGACCTCAATTGCATGCCACACATGCTAACAAATGACACAGGGCGATAACAAGATTCTCCATTTTATTTTACTAGTGTCATCACATGTATCACTTGCTAACAGATGACACGAGGCGATGATAGGAGTTTCCCCACTACCATTTGTGTCATTGCAAGTTCAAGTCTCACATAGGTGGAGGATTACATCATGTATCCAACTATGATTACTAGGAGCCTTTCTAATATACATGTTTCCGGATGCAACACAGGGCAATAGCACGTATGTGCGGACTATTAGTGTCACAACATGCATATTCATTCAACTGAAGTGTAACAAATACAACTTCAAAGCACTGAAATTTCATTCAATGATACACATGATAATACTAAATGTAAACCATACATTGTGCATTATTCAATGAGATGTAATATTCAATTGTACAATAGAGAATGTACATTGCTTCAAAAAGCATTCTAAGTCACTGTAGATTCCAGTAAGAAAGCTTCTCGATAAAGTTGCAATAACTAAGGCGAATCTGTCAATTCAACCTCTTCCATCCATTTGGCATCCATTGGTGAATAGTTCTTTAACTTCACCAAAAATCTTCTTATAACTCTACCTTTCACTTTCCTATCCTTATGTGCCAAGATCTGCTCAGGAGCTAGAATCTCATCTAATTCCTCTACTTCAAGCTATTCCTCTTGAACCATATCTTCTAGCACTTCACCAGTAAAAGGCCTCAATAGGCTCACATGCATTATGAATTTTCCAATTCTTTGGCAATTTCAGCCTATATGCTACGCCATTGATCTTCTCTGAGACTTGAAAAGGGCCATAGTAACACACATACTCAACTTTGGAAACAAACGTTCCTTGCCCTTCTGTTTTCTCAAATGTGCCTTTTCAAAACACAATAAGACCCAATCATCCTTTTTGAACAAGAGCTCCCGACGATGACAATCAGCAGCTCTTTTCTGTTTAGCTTGTGACTTTTCTAGGCCATACTTGGCCTTTTTATATGCTTCTTCCCAATCTTTTACATAACAATCTGCTTCAAAGATGTTATCTTTTGTCTGCAAAATGAAAGGCAATTTCTTTTCACCTTCCACAATCTCAAAAGGTGCTTTGCCAGTAGATAAGTGCACTGTATTGTTGTATGCATACTCAACCAATGGCAAGTAGTGTTCCCAAGAAGTCTTATGATCTCAAACATAACACTTCAGTAGATCTAAAACAGTCGAATTTGCTTCTTCAGACTATCCATCAGTTTGTGAATGGAAAGAAGATGAAAATTTCAGCGTAAAACCCATGTTTTTAAACAATGCTTTCCAAAACAAGCTAGTCATTCTTAGGTCTCTACACTCACAATTGACCGTGGCATTCCATGGTACTTGAAGATATTTTGCATAAATATCTTTACCATATGTTCTAACTTAATCTTTTTCCTTACAGGAATAAAATGTGCATGTTTGCTGAATGTGCAAATGATAGTCCAGATTCCATCATTCCCTGAAGAAGTTCTTGGAAGATAAAAAATAAAATCCATGGTGATACTTTCCCGTGGCCTTTCTGGAATAGGCAGTGGTTGCAATAACCCTGGTGCCTTCTGTCTATCAAATTTGACCTTTTGACATACAAGGCAAGATCTGACATATGCATCAATATTAGATCTCAAGGCCAGCCAATAGAAAAAAGTCTCTACCGCTTTGACTGTAGCATCAATACCACGATGTCCTACATACAGTGGAGCATGACTTTCTAATAAAACTTTTGGCCTTAGTTGTTTTGTAACGCATAGTCTTCCATGCATCATGATCAAGCCTTCTTTGAACACATAATGATCATGATGTTGGCCATTGATCAACAGTTCATAGATTTTAGAGAAATCTTCATCATCAACATACTGCTCTTTCATATCATCCAATTCATAGTGATAAGGAATTAAAACAGCTGACACCTGTGGTTTGCGAGATAAAGCATTTGCAACTACATTCTTCTTGCCTTCCACATGCACTATCTGAAAATGAAACATAGATAGAAAAATTGCCCAACGCATGTGTTTCTCTAATAATTTAGTCTGTGTGAGAAAGTATCTGTGTTTGATGATCCATTTGCACTACAAAATCAGCACCAAGCAAATAGTGCTTCCAACTAGAGAGTGCATGGATCACAGCTAATAATTCTTTCTCATAAATTTGGTAAGTCCTTTCAATAACAAAAAGTACTCTACTCTCGTATGCCACAACTCAACCATTCTGCATTAATACAGCACCAATGTTGTTTCCACATGTATCACACTGCCCTACGAATGGCTTAGACAAATCTAGCAAAATAAGTACTGGATCTGTAGTCATTTTTCCCTTCAAACATCTAAATGATGATTTCTCTTTGTCAGTCCATTGCCATTTGACATTCTTCTTTTCAAGTGCATGTAAAGGATAAGCAATCTTTGCAAAGTGTCTTACAAATCTTCTGTAGTAAGAGCATAGACCAAGAAAACTGCAGACATCATGAACAGTTTTCAAGTCTAGCCAAGAGACAATTGCTTCTATCTTTGCAAGATCCATCTTCACACCATCTTTGGAAACTATGTGCCCGAGGAAGTGAATCTCTTCCAAAAAGAATTCACTCTTCTTACCATTAATGAGCAATCTATTACGCTTAACCTCATTAAAGACTGCAACTAGATGTTTTCTATCTTCCTCTTCATTCTTTGAAAATATAATCATATCATCAAAGAATGTGCCAACGAAACTTCGATAAGGGCGGAAAATTCTATCCATCATCCTGTTAAACGTAGCAGGAGCATTGGTCAATCCAAACGGCATGACTAAAAATTCATAGAGACCAAATGTCGTTCTAAAAGCAATCTTACGGATATCCTCTAGTTTGATTCTGATTTGATGGTATCCACTTTTCAAATCTATCCTGCTGAACATTCCTGCTCCTTGCATTCGATCAAGAATGTCATCTATCCTCGAAATTGGAAACCTATTCTTGATTGTGTTCTTATTCAAGGCTATGTAGTCAATACACATTCGCCAAGAGTCATCCTTTTTCTGAACTAACAACACAAGTGAACAAAACGGAGAACTACTGGGCTGAATTAGTCCCTTCTCTAAAAGCTCATTAACCTGTGTCATAATCTCTTTTTGTTGCACCGCACTGACCCTGTACAATGGCCTATTGGGTGGACTAGTCCCTAGAATAAGATCTATGGTATGGTCTTCACGCCTCTCAAGGGGTAACTCTCCTGGTAACGAATCTGAGAAACAGTCACTGAGTTTACCCAAGAAAGCCCTTCTACTTTCATCTAGTACAGACGCATTATAGTCAACTTCATTAACTTGCTTTGCAAAAACCAAGTATGCAGAAATATGATTTTTCATTACAGAAGTAATTGCAGAAGCAGAAACAACTGGGACAGACTCTCCTTTAAGCTTCACATCTAACACATGAATCTTGCCCCTATGTATAAGAGTAATCGTTCTATTGTAAGTATCCAAGATAGCGTGCTTCCTGTGGCACCATGGGATACCCAACAGAACATCACAGCCCTCTAAAGGCATAATATGCAACTCCTCTGTGTCCACATAGCTTTGAATATGTATACAAAGTTTGCCAAGAATGGGGGTGACAGGTTCAGTATGTCCTCGGCATGCCAAATCAGCATGTCCAACTGGTTCCATTTCCTCGGGATGTATGCCCAGTTTAGTTGCCAATGCCAGTGAGATAAAGTTTGCATGACCTCCAAGATCAAAGAAAATAAGCACTGTGGAATCTCTGATCTTTCCCCAAGCTCTGCACAATTCTATAGCATCATTAGCTAATTGATCTCCCACCATATCAAGCACTAAGCCAATGCTGGGCTTCTTTTTACTTGGTGCATCTTTATCCTCCGCATCTTTAGAAGATTGTTGTGGGCACTTAGAAGCAATATGGCCTTTCTGTTCACATATAAAGCATTTACCATCCATCGTTAAAGCCTTTTTTTCTTCAAATGATTTGCCAAAAAGTGGTCTCTTCTGTCCTTTACCCTATTTAAAAGAAGTCTGAGGTTGCTGCTGAAATCTTTTCTTCCAAAAAAACTTCTTTCTAAAGCTTGTCTTTTCTGGAAATTACTTCTTCTTCTTGCCAAGATCCTGCTTGAATTGAGAATCCTTCTTTTCAGTGCCTTCAAAGCTGTCAGCTTTTCCTTTCAACAACGCATTTGCCACACCAACATTTTCAATTAACTGTACCATATTTGTAACCCTAGTCTTGGTACAATAATCCCTGATGGCTTTGGGCAAGCTGCAACAGTACTTTTCAATTTGTTCTGACAGCAGCACTGTCCTATAACGACTCACGGGCAAAAGTGCTTCCCTAAATTTCTTATTGTACTCTTCTAAATCCGTACAATTTTCCACATCCAATTTATGCCATGCAGTCATGACATCTACTTCATACGTGTTAGTTAACCATGAGGCTACAAACAACTGTTTAAAATGGACCCAAGTGGCAGGTGCATATCCTTGCATCAACAATATGTTCCACCATTGCAAAGCATTACCTTTCAAAAAAGTTGCAGCCTTCTGCACCTTAGAAGTCTCAGTGAAATTCCCTCCTATGTAAGCTGCATCAAACTGTTGTGTAAATGTCAAAACTTTCAGCTTATCTTACATACCACTGAAGGTTTCAAACTTTATTGCCTGACCACCCTCTTTATAGTCTTTAGGCTTTGCACTTTTTGGTTTCAGGTTGTCATAGACAAGTGGCTATAAAAAGGGAAGTCCCTTACGCGCATTATCAGCATTCATTTCACATGTCTTAGCTGCCATATGTCCACTAGGCTGAAAAAAACCAGCCGCTGCATTTTGTATTCCAGGCATCAAATAAGGACTCTTCAAAGTCTAATAACAGCGCTGTAGACCAATATTAGCATAAAGTGGGTTCACTACCTCAATAGGTATCATTCCTCGTGGCCCTCTAGGCAAGTATCCCTGATAACCTATGGATAATCCAGCCATTGCTTGAAAAACTAACCCACCACCAAAGTAACCAAGATAGGTAGCAAACTAAGGAGGAATAGTATGATGTGTCACTTCTACATTACTACCTTGACCATTCACTCCTTGGTCCTGTGCTCATGCTTCTTGTTGCACTGGACCTGTCTCCATGTTTGGTGTCTTTTCCACATGCTCACGCACATTAGAAGTTTGCCTTTTTGAGCGCTCAATGGTATGATGTGATGACTCAGCCTGAGAATCCTCATTATGTGACTTCAAAAAATTTTGCATCCGAGGATTCTTTACAAGCTGTTCGAAAGAGCCAACCATACTGAGGAGTTGTGCCATAAACAAGTCCTCTTGTTCTTGCTCCTCATCCTGTGGTTCAATGTCAGTTCTAAAAGATGCTAACACCTGTGCACCAATACTCTCTCTTTGGTGTCTACGAGCAGAAGAAAAACTCTCTTCTTCATGAGGGAGTTTTCCTTTGCCTTTATCCATGTCTGCCATCTCTCTAATCCTGTAATCTTTGTAAAACCTGTGTGTATGGCCTTTTCACCCAAAACTGTCCGAGCTTAAATTCTTACAAAAAAGAATTCAAATCTCGAGGATTAAACCATGAAACCAGTCTATGACTCACATAAAGCGGTAGTTCATTCAATTAATACCTGGTCTTTTCTCTCGCACATAAACACAGAGGCCTCGCTCCCTAGGTCAACACCAGATTGGCCTCGAAGACCGGCGCCCCTCTTGATATTTATTTATCAATTAAAAGATGAAAAATTACAAAAATGATAATGTTCGAAAATACATAACCTGTAAACAATTGGTTTTCATCTCTTCTAAGTAATCCCAGCTGCATAAGAACAGTACAGCATGTCCATATCAACATGCCTTTTAGAAAAGCATTTTCTGTGACCAAAACTCAATGATTCCTGTGCAGAATTGCAATCTGCAGATCTGTGAATTCATTGTTCTTACTGTCCAGCATGTCCTAAATTCATTGTTCTTACTGTCTAGCATGTCCACAGTTCATTGTTCTTACTATCCAGCATATTGTTCTTACTGTCCAGCATGTGCAGAATCCATTGTTCTTACTGTTCAACATGGGACCAAAATTCAATGATTCGTGTGCAAAATTATAGTCTGCAAATCTCTGAATTTACTGTCCTTATTGTCCAGCATGTCCAAAGTTCACTGTTCTTACTGTTTCACCATGTCTAGAATTCACTGTTCTTATTATCCAACACCATCTCGAGTGGCTAAGCACACAGTCCCAAACCACTGGCATTCTATTTTTCAGTGCTCATTCAATATGGAACTGGTCCCAAGGCTCAGACAAACCATTAGTCCAATTCATCTCAATGCGTGCCTCTTCTAGCCATGCAAAGATCCCGACTTATTCCAAGAGAACTCTGGGGGTAAGAAGCAAAAGCAACAAAACAAAAGAAAAATAAAATATTTATATTAGTAAATAAGAAAAGCAGCTATAAAAAGTATCACCACCTAGTGACACCTATCCCAGATCTTTCATCTCAAAGCTTTTCTTGAGATGAGCCTTAAAAGCATCTAGCTCATCATGAGCTTTCCCTGCTAAAAGCATGTCATCCACATACAAAATCAAAATCAGTAATGAGCTTTCTTTTGTACAAGCACAAATCCATAGCACTATAGCTATAGCCTTGTGACTGCATAAATGCATCAAATTTGTGGTGCCATTCCCTAGGTGCCTACTTCAAGCCATTGAGACTCTTCCTCAATCTGCACACTAGGTATTCCCTGCCAAGCTCTGCAAAGCCTTGAAGCTGCTCCATGGATATCTCATCATGCAAGTCCCCATGTAAGAAAGCCGTTTTGACATCCAACTGATATAAGTCCAAGTCAAGTTGTGGAGCCAAAGCCAAGACAAATCGTAGGATGGTCATCTTAACCACAGGAGAGAAGACCTCATCAAAGTCAACACCATGCTCCTACTTAAAACCCTTTGCTACCAATCTGACCTTGTATGCCGTCCTAGGGTGTCCAAGGGTACTTTTCAACTTACATGCCCATTTGCAAGGCGAAGCCCTCTTGCCACTAGGCAAGGAAACCAAATCCCACGTACGATTCTTATGCAACAAGTCAATCTCAAATCATAGCCTCATCATAGATGAGAAGCTCTCCTACATTTGTAACCAAGACATAATCTATGGAGGGCTCATAGGGGTCAAGAGGTCGTCTATCTCTAGTAGAACGCCTCAATGCAGGCTGTGCTACCTGTCCAACATCTTGTCTACCATCCTGTCTAGCATCCTCGCCATAAGGATCGGCTGCTTGTGCAAGTTGTCTAGCTAGTTTTGGGAAGCACGGGACTCCTCCTGAAAGATAACCTTGCATATCTCAACAACTTTCTCAAACTGCATATGCATTTTGTCCTCATGAAACACAATGTCATGACTGCGGATCACTTTTCACACCTACGGATCCCAAAGACGATATCCCATCTCATCTGCATCTCCATAGCCAAGGAAAATACATTTTTCACTTTTAGAATCCAAATTATTGCGTTTGTCCTTGGGCTTATAGCAGAAGACCTCATATCCAAAGACACGCAAATGAGCATATGAGAGAGGCTTTCCTATCCATACCTCCTTTGCAACCTAGAAGTCAATACCACTACAAGGTGACCTATTAATGAGATGCATGGCAGTAGAGACTACCTCAACCCAAAAATGTTCTGGTAAGCCTGCTTGGCTAAGCATACTACAAACCCTCTCTTGGATAGTCCTATTTATACACTCAGCCATACCATTCTAGGAAGGGATGTAAGGAGCGGTCAACTGACGCTTAATACCCTACTCATCACAAAACTACTTAAAGGCACGTAAGACGTACTCCCTCCCGTTATCGTTTCCTAGGCATTTCAACCTATGCCCAAACTCATTTTTTACAAGAGCAAGCCAACGCTGAAAAACGGCTAATGATTTCTGCTTTATGGAATAAGCCTAAACCTTGCGTAAATAATCGTTAATAAATGTGACAAAGTACTTCGCACCCCCTAATGACTGATAGAGTATGTGTCCACATATATTTGAATACACAAGAGCCAAAGACTCACCCGTGCGTGGAATACCAGACTTTTTATGCGAATTTCTAGTCTGTCTGCCATATAAACAATAATCACACAACTCAAAATGCGAGTAATCAAAAGGCGGAAGATACTACAAAGCACTGAGCATTTTCATTCCCTTAAGCACCATATGCCTAAGACGAGCATGCCAGAGAGATACATGTGGGATAGAACCCATTGACAAAGCATGGTCAATAGTACCAGATACAACAAAGAGATAGAGGCTACCAGACTTGGCACCTCTTGCAAGAATAAGCTTACCATGAGTTATCTTCCATGCAGAATCACCAAAGCATATATGATAACCTGTATCATCAAGCTGCCCAACAAACATAAGGCTTTTAGTCAGTGTGGATACATGGCGTACATTATGCAAAACAAAAGTGCTACCAGAGAAAAACTATAGAGTAACATCACAATGCCAACAATAGCATGAGACCGATCATCACCTAAGCGCACAATATCAAATACACTGCAATAGATATGAAACCACTCACAGTAGGGGGTCACATAAAAAGATGCACCCAAATCCAAGAGCCAATACTATGCATGCATAGATTGAGCTTCAATCAACTGAGAGGTATCACATGAAGAGACTGCTAAGATGTAGTCACCATCAAATTCCTTAGACTGCATGACATTTATCTCCTCATCTTTACACTGGACTTTGCAAGTATAATACTGTGATCATTGGATTTCTCTTGCAGTTTTTATTTCCCCTTTTCTTTGCACTTGTCATCGTGCATCTTATAGCACTGCGGTAGTATATGTCCTGATTTCCCACAATAATCGCATGTAAAATCAAACTTATATCCACGAGACTTGTTGCGTCCACGTGACTTAGATTGGGACTTCTGAGAGTCGTTCCCATGGCAATCATTATCTTTCTTGTCACTTCTACCATCTCTAATGGATAAAGCATGTCAACTACGAGAAGCATTATTGTTTTTCCTGTTAATTTCTTCAGTCAAAAGAGCATTCTCTACATCTTTCAATTTAAGCCCATCAAGTTTGTTGATACAGATCGCAGTGCGAAATACATCCCAAGACTCGAGTAAAGTGCCAAGCAGAAACAAAAGATACAGATTATCTTGAAACTCAATATCTGGTTGAAGCATATTCTTCATGATAGAATGAAACTAGTTAAAGTGAGTAGATAAATGGAATCCCCTCCATGCAGCAATCCATCAACTATTTAAGCCAATACATCTGTGAAGCAGGGCTCTACTTTGCATAAAGTTCCTAAATCTTTTCCCATAGATTCCATACACTCTGATATTCATCTTCAACAACATTATTGTGGACCTCTTCAGAGAGTGATAAAATGATAGTGGACTTGCATAGTGCATCTAAATCAGCCCAGTCATCATCATCCATGTTCTCGAGTTTAATACATTTGTTTCTTAGTAGCTTAATCTACAATTTCTGTACCAAAACCTGTCATATTTGAGACTTCCAATAGCCATAGTTGGTGCCATCCAACTTGGCAATGTTAAACAAAGCCGTATCTTTAAGATAATCAGCCATAATGAGTCAAACAAAGGCTGACTATGCAAAAAACAGCCTGCTGTAATTAGCAATAAACAAGTCAAAACCATTGTCAAAACAAGCTGAAAATAAAAGAAACTGCTAAAATGACCAGTTGTTCACCAAATAGTACCAAAAGTACATCGAAATGACATGATTAAGCTCAATAAATACATCACAATCCGCATAAAACAGCTTGTTGTAATAAATCACAGTAGTGAGAAAAAGAGAGCAAACAATGAGCTGACAGCGATCCAAAGTGAAGTATGATTGCCAAGTCAGATCCTGCATGAAGCAGGCATGTAACAAACACTGTAGCAGCCAAGAACCATGAGCCAAACATCCAAATGTGTCAGAGCAATCGATGTGAGTAGAAGAATACAAGCCCTAGCATAAAGAACTTAGAGAATAAGCCAAGCTAGGTATATGCCTAACTGATATGACCTAACAAAGGTCGGTGTATGCTCAAAGAGAATACGGATCAAATCAGCCCAAAAACATCCAATGCAAACAAGTATATATCAAGAGCATAGACATGTAAGAGATCCCAGTCTCATCTACTCAAGAAGCTCAACTACATAAACCACTCCAAAGATAGCATGAAGCTCCCACTCGCAGAAAGATCGATGTCAATCGCGCAACTAAACTCAAAGATAGCATGTGAATACATAAGGCATCATGGAGCCAAGACCGTATATCAATAGAGCATCCAGAGCAAGGGATTGGTCAAGCATCACCTATAACATCCAATACATCATGTAACAGTCAATGTCAAATCTCTGACAATCCAAATAAGCATCCAAGAGCTCCAAAGTATACAAATAAAAGCCCAACTGAAGCTCCAAGTGACAATCAAACACAAACAATGTAAGGAGCATGCATTTCAAACATATGCATCAAAGCATGTACCGAAGGGTCAAGCATAGATCATAGGCATAATGACTATCACAAAGTATGCCACTGTAGACCAATGTCAATCAAATGCCAACCGAAGCGGAGCTCAATCGAAGCTCAAAAGGCATTCCGAAGCAATACAAGACATGTGCCAACCTCTGTATACATCCGTGTAGTCATATGAGTCACCTAAGAAGCACCTGTGACCAATAGGTAAAGCATACACTGACCAAATAGGCTTCAGCCCTAGTTATTACAACAATAAAATCACTGTCAAAACTGAGTAAATCAGTCCTCAAATCAAGCTCAAAGCCACCTCAAATCATAGGCATATGATATACCAATGTACTAGCATCAATGATATGCATCATTAGTGCATATAGAATACCCGAATCATGGCCAGGAACAATAGGCATATAAAATCCCTATTAAAAGAGGTTCAGCCTTGCTGTATACAGCAATGAATACACTTTCAAACCAAGCTATTTCAGTATCAAAATCAGCTCCAAATCCAATCCATAACATGTGCATAGCATTCCCATACACGTAGACATCAACCCAACATAACCGGGCATCATTAGACCAACAATGTTGACCATAGAAGCATCAAATAGCGTGCTGCCCTGTATTTCCAGCCAGCAAATCTCAGCCAAAACAAAGTAAATGAAGTGGTTAAATCAGTCCAAAATCAACTCCGAGCAATGACATAGTATCCCCGAATATATAAGCATCAACCGAGCATAACCGAGCATCATCCAACCAATGGCAATGAGTGTAGATATCTAAGATAAGTGCTGCCCTATTTTATGACAGTCTGTGGACTGTTATAATAGTCCAAAACTGAAGCTTAGCACTCAAATCGAATGCCAATAGTGGAAGGATCAATGCTAAGTATCAAAACCAAGTGCATAAGTACTTGTATAGCTGCCCAATGAAGAAGATATGTTGTAGGAGATAAAAAACGTGAGCTGCTGCTAAAAAAAGGGTCTATTTCACACAGTGTGATGCTACACTAGTAGGGTGAGGGCTATGGGGGGCTGCTCCAACTTGCTCAAGAAGGCTCAAAGAGTGCCCAAGAAGAATGCAACCTATAGGGAAGCTCGAATGGAGTGCCTATGGCTGCCAACAAAGTAGGTATTCAAATGGAGGCTAAGAGTGTGCCAGACCAAGCTCGAGCTCACAAAGAAAAAGGCTGTGATACTAGTTGAAGGGAGGTGAGCCTTGAAGTGGAAGCACGAGCACAAGCAAGAGCTATGGTGGAAGGAGCAAGAGTAAGAGAGCGAGACACACAATGTGGAAACTCCAACACTCACAATGTGTGACCAACCTTCCCTTTATTCAAATGTCACTAAAAGAATAAAAAATGAAGTGACAGTGATGGGCACCCGTTACCTGTACTGTTAGTGTAGTAATACACAAGCGGCTAGACAGAGGCACCTTTATCCCCAACACATTTGGCACATCTCGCGATCCATCTCCTTTATCCCATTCCAAGTTTGTATAACCCTTTTAAGTCATATGGAGCAAAACCCCCTCTTGTTCTTTTTGTGGTGTAGGATCCGGATGATTTTTAGTATATTAACTTTAATAGAGAAGACTCTCAAAGTAAACACCCTTCATCAAGTATGTCTCTACCATCTGTTTCACTTGAGCAAGTAAACCACACTTCTCAACTCCCTCCCATCCACCACTATCTTCCACACATTCTGATCTACTCACATCTTCATTCCCAAATCTTGGATTACATTCCACTTCCGCTCAAAGCACATCAAGGGTTGGATCTTCCATCTCCGCTCCCAACACCACCTCATTCTCCCTCCTACCATCTACCTACCTTCATTCACTCCACCTCTTGGTGCATCGTTGGGGAAAATGCCACCCTTAAACACTATACCTTCCACCTACCCCCACTTTACCACATCCTTCCACTATAGAATGGTTGTGACACCATCCCCCTCACTACCCCCGAACACTTACAAAACCCCCACACGACCTTTCAAACGCAAGGATATCCATTCTCTGCTTATGGACTATCATCACACATCCCTTGGGTCACTTCTACGTAGGAATTTCCATCCACTCCTCCCCGTGTCCCTATCTCTCCACCTTGGGCTCCACAGGCGATTACCATGCCTATACCCAATCCACCCTTGTCCACATTTAAATCCGCTATGCACACTTTTCATATGTATGGTAGGCACTCTGGGATTACTTTCCAAGTGTACTCCACTCCATCTCCCTATCCACCCTACCTCCATTACACACCTCCATCTCCTAGCACTACCATTCATGTTGCAACAGCCATAAATGCCTTCACGAATAAGACACGTTTAATCGGGTCGAATTCCACCACTTGGTCGAACTTCATGTAACAAGTGCTCGAATCTCAGGGACTTTGGAACCTCGTCGTTGGTATCAAGTCCCTCCATTAGCTCACCTTGATCACATCCATTAATGGAGAGGCCCCAATGTCACAGCCAATGTTGAGTTAATGCAAGGGTTGCTTCTTGAGTTCCACTCTCAATTCCAACATTTTCCCCTCACGTTTGAGCATTGGAGTCATCTCATTGGCCACTATGTGTCTTGAGATCGCACTTGACGTATCAATTTCGATTTTAAGCTTTAGGAGTTTTCAATTAAAGAAGGGGTTAATTTGAAAGTCAAGTTGGCCAAATATCGGTGGTTACCCATTAAGTTTGCTACTATTGGCTTCCTAAAGTCAAACAACAATCAAGTCATATTCTTCTTGAACAAATTGCCTGACAAATACTTCCATTTTATCCAGCACATTATCTCACAACCTAGATTGCGACCTTTGCATTTGAGTGGCTATTCTTGCATTACACAACACTGCATGATCAAGTCCACAAGAAGTCCTCCACACACATCCATTCAAAGGGGCGAGGGTTGATTGCCTCTTCTTCAAGAGGAAAAACTAACCATGACAATAACTCGCAAGATACGAAGGCAAACCAAAACAAGAGTGACACCATTTTCGCCGACAGAAACAATGAAACACGACACCTTTCGCAACAAATCCCTAAGAAAAATAGATTTTTTACACAATGCTAAACGTCGGGCTATGTGGACGAGGAGTGTTGTACAAAGGCCCAAGGTCTTCCTCCTAGAAAACCACCGCAAATTGCGAGAACTACCTCCACTCCAACTGGCCAATCCATTGGGGCTACACCTCCCGCTCCTGCACCATCTACCCCAACTGCTATTGGATATGTGGCCCACGGACAACCTCAACAACCTATCTCCTTCACTACTCTTGAAGGATTCACTGATTGATCCACTAGTGGTTCCACTATTGCACTTTACGCATTCATTCCTAGAATATCCATTGCACCTTCTAGGACCACTTTCCCACCTCGCCCTATGCAATGATGGCCACACACTTGGCCTTTCCTTTTTTAGACTTCCGTCGCATACTTACATGCTCATTGCATTGCACTTAGCTTTGCTCTCTTTTATTTTCAGTTTTGTTTTTGAAGCATCTCACTCCTCACCTCTGTGCTTGCAATTTTTTTCTCTTTTGTAGAGTTTTGTATTTCAATGTAGGACTAACATACAAGCTTGTACCAATACTTCCTAAGCTGGAGACAAGAGATGTGCATTGTTCCTTTCATGGTTCCATCTACTTGAAGTTTTTCTCTATTACCAACGTGGAGGCTTCCCCTCCAATGGCGGATCATGCAACATCTCTCTTGATGCTATCATGGTGGTGCCTTCTATCTTTGCTCTTCCAGTAGGGATGCTTCATCATTTTTATCCGCACGGTTCTCGGCACCACATAAAGACCAGCATCCTCATGCTCCTCTTCCTTCTTCCACATCAACCTCCAAGTTAAGAGGGGGTTTCTACCCTTCTAAGTATTCTACAAGTTTTGACACTTGCCTTCCAAATCGTAGCCTTTCTTCCCTGTTGTACCCTCCTCTATGCATTGCATAATTTCATCATCTTTGTACCAAGGCGCTTGGGCAAATGAACAATTTTCCCATGAGAAACATTATCTAGCACCTGTTGCATGAGCATTCTTCAACATGTAGCATACTATGCATCCAATTGTACAGAGCACCACTAGAATCCTAAGTTGTTTCCATCGGCGGATTACACTATCATTCTTCTTCCCATGATACTTCATCACCTTCCCCTCGTCATCGACATCCTCGAGTGGTTAGGTAAGCTTGTATTGTTTTGTGATGTGTTAGATATACCATCCCTACTTTCGTCTTTTGGGTCACTATTACTTAATCGACTGCCACCCCTAAATTTCACTTTTCACCCAAAAAAAAAAAAAGTTCAATGTGATTCCATCCGCCTTTGTAGGGCTTGGTAGGCCACTAACCAGTCAAAGAGTACCCTTTGTCCGATGCCGTGTCCTCTCTAAGGTGACTACTTGGACTCCCTTGGTAAGATAACCATCACCTCTATAATCTTGATAAACACCTAGGTAGCTAGCGTGCACCCCTTGTCCAATACCCTAGCTGCTTTGGGGTGGGACGCCTTGGGGTAAACATTGTAGGCCTTCCATTTACGCTCAGTTTTGGGCTTGAGAGGAGGTGTTGAGCTAAAACACGCGTTACAACTGATTAGCATTTTTTAAACAATCCCAAAACACACTTAATTAATGGAAAACGCTAATTTGGTACGTGGTTTGAGAGAGTTTTAGTGGTCCCCCAAACCCTAAATTTCTGGGACACCCTTCAACATCTATAAATAGACAAGCTACCCAGCATTCAACTTCATCCTTTTGTGCAGGTTTCTCACTCTACCGTGTAAATTTCAACCATCAGCCACCTACCATCTACTATTCAGCCATCACCAACTACAACCCATCAATATCCAACCCTAGACGGCCTATTTTCAGCCATCGCCTTGATGTTTGGAGATTTCCATCTACTGCATTATCATAACACTTGATCGGCCTGCGTTTTCAGCATCTCCTGCTAAGTGACAAGCTATTGTCATCTCTCCCACCATGACTGCTACAATATCTGCGTTTTTGCTGTCAACAAGCAAGTCGTCTACAGCACCAAACACCTCTCCTATTGTCACCTCAGTTTCCTAACACTGGTGATCAGCATTTGGTGTTTCTTGCACTCCAGCACTCCAACTAGTGGTCACAACACTTGGGATCCATCTCCAGTGGACATCACTCTCCCACACTGCATTGCTCTGCCCTTCAGCATTCTGTACACTCTTACATTCATTTATAGCATTCATTCACTTCAGAGTTTCTTCTCTTTGCGTTTAAGTTCTAAGATTTTGCGTTTTGCATTTTGCATTTAGGGTTTGAGTTTTGCTTGTCTCTGTCTTCGTGTTTCAATCTTGGTCGTAGATGCTCGGTTTCCTCAGTGCAAACCCTAGCATATCTTCATAGATGAGTAGGTCGCCAAGCTATGTCAACTCAAAATGCAACAATATGGACTGTCTAGAGCTGATGGTGATGTGAAGAAGACCTCCAAAATGAAATCACCTCCTTGTAAGGCATCATGACCAACTGGACAACACCACGAACTAAGATATCCACCAAAGTAGAGGTGTGGACAACAAGGGTAGAGGGTTGAGGCTAAAGGTGTTGTGGGGAAATGATAAAGAATGAATGAGAGAGTAAATGTAGAGTGATGAATGCCCATGCCCTATTTATAGGTACATGAATCACTAAACTATCTAGGGTTGCACACCCACTCTATCGAAAGGTGCCTAGGCACTAATAAATGACAAAACTAAAGCTTTTTGGGTGTTGTAAATGGAGACAAAAATGAAGTAATGTAATACAATGAACTTAATGACTTTGATATCTCAACAACACTACCCCAATTGCATCCGTTCCAACTAAGAGATTGACATAGACATTCCTTTACCAATCTGGTTGGTGCAAATTTTCCAATCTTTAGAATACTTCTTTTACCTTTAGAAAGCCTCTTCACATTTCTCAATCTGTACCAAGGGATCCAACCTTACATCTTGTTGAAGACGAAAAAGCAATTGGTAAGCTAGTGAAATAAACCTAGACAAATACTTAACATTTTGAATAAATGTCATTACCTTTCTTCCATCTTTGAGAGAAGGGAGTCACATCAAAGCCTTTACTTACTCAAAATCCACCTCTATTCCATTTTCGAAAACCACGTGTCCTACTAGCTTCACCCTAGCCTAAGCCAATCTACACTTCTTAAAACTTAGTCGAATCCCAAAGTCATCTAGTCTCCTATCGGCCATATCAATCTTTTCACAATGATTAGCTTTGGCACTATAGCCAAAAAAATCAACGATGAATACCTTATAAACTTTCCCAAGTAGGGGGCCAAAACTGTATTTACCCTTTTCGAAAACCAAGCTAGGCCCCTAGATAGACCATAGGGTAACACTCTATAATAAAAACATCCCCATAGCACTATGAAGGTTGTCTTATTTGAACCTTAGAAGAAATTGCCAATTGAAAATACCTTGATTATCCATCACATAGACTATACCTCTCATAGCCTACTATCTCATCCAGAATCTCATCAATGAAGGATAATCGATAATGGTCTCTTTGTGTAACAACATTTAGGGATTAAAAATCCGCACAATTTCTAAGCATGTAAATCCAACCTTCAGTAGTTTATCCACTCACCAAGCTATCCTTGAATCTCTTCCTATGAAGTGACAAATAGATCTGAACACTTTCCAAGTATACTTCTATAAGTTTCATTGTGAGAGTGCATCATGGAAAGGAAAATGAACACAAAGAGAAGACTAAATGAAACACAAGAGAGAGAAGGAACAAACTGACTTGGCAGAAGGATACAAGGTTGCAATGTTCAGTCCCAACACACAAAACTGAACATTAATGTGCACACTAGTCAATGGCAAGGGGATGAAGGAAAATGAAAAGGGTTGGCTGGATGATGATCACAATGGACTTTGCACAACCATAAAAGTAGTTTGTTCCATCTAGCTTTGTAGATTCTAGTACAAAGGGTAGGACACACACTTGCATAAGGGGTGCCATCATTGCCAATCGAGAACTAGTAACCCTGGAAGATTGTGAGGGAAGAGAGATAAGTGTCAAAAGTGGATGCAGCAATAATGGAAGCATATGCGTATGTTGAAATAGACTACTCAACACAAGACAAAGAGAGAAGAAGAACACTACAAAAGAAGAGAACTCAAAATAAGACTTGGGAAATGGAAGACGTGAGTCACTGGCTGCATGGGCACTCGCAGTGGCTCCTCTCTCCAACAGGACCTCTTGGTGATGAATGATGATGAGTGAGGAGGAGGAGCACAATATATAGGCAATAAATATGCCACAAACAACAACTGCTCGATCAACATTAAATACTAGCTTACTAGTACAAAATACCTAAAATGCCGCAAATAAAGCACAATAAAAATGCCTAAAATATCTAACACGTGCCCAACCCAATCTAGTATGCACAGACACACATGAGCCAATATATTTGCTAACACCCTCTCTCAAATCATGGGTGATCTAATACAATACAATATACAATGATAATGTTCCATCGTAGTAAATACAACAGTGTCCACTAGAGTAGAACCAGAGATACCCAAGCAATGGGTGCACAAGCCACCATCAAGGTGCCTTGAAGAGAACCTGATTTCGATGCCAATCGTACCAACTCTTGAAAAGAGATAAGAATCAAAGCAGCTCTCAATGTCTATCAACAATGTCTCACTGTAGCATACAAGACCGTCCTATTAAAAATGCCTTTGTACATATGTGCACATGGATTCCCCGTCTTTGGCTAGATCACCAAAGTGTCTCCTCATGTGAGCACAAACTAGGAGTCAATCCCTCTCTCTATCAAAGACCATCTCATCATGAACCTAGATACCAATCCCAGCTCCAGGATCGAAACCTGCTAGACTTCGATCGATGTCCCATGGACTTCTCTCTCTGAAACTTGTGCACTGATATACTTGTATAGGTGAGGTTCACCACCCCATCTCACCACCCTCTCACACTCCCTCTCTGGGACCAGAGAGTTGTGAGGAATGACCGCATCACCTCCTGTACTAGAAAGCGGAAGGACGAGGGGCAATCAAATCCTTCCCTCAATCGAAAGATGAGGATCCTTGCCATGCCCTGGCCTTTGCCTTGGCTAGAGGATCTAAATCAAAGTCTGAGGAAGAGGATGACTCAATAAAAGAGTCCGGACCCTCTTTCTTCTTCTTCTTCTCCTTCTCCTCCTTCTTAAAGCCACTAAATCCTTGTAATCCTTCCGCAAGTGTCCCTTCCTACCACAATGATAACATTGGGCCTTCGACTTCTTCTTCTTGTCACCCCTCTCTGAAGCTACAAGAGCCTCACCAAAACTTGCATAATGAGAAGCCCACCTTGTAGACGCAAAGATGCCCTATGCTTAAGCAACAACAAAGACATGTGGATAAAACTCACAAAGGTAGAGAATGTCTACGCACCCAAAGCATTGGCCACTCCCTCAAACTCCAAGGGAAGCTTGTAGAGCACCATCCCTACAAGGTGTGACTCTGGAAGAGCAGACAACTTGTGTCGAAGCTGGTCCTATACATATGTAACATAGAGCAAAAATGACTAAATTGTGTCCTTAGGCTTGAACCTCAATTGTTGAAGCTATCCATAAAGTATCATTGCATGCATGGTGAAAGGTGCCTCGTACAACATCTGAAGCTTCAACCATACTTCTAGGCATGTCTTGCATGAGATAACTGCCGGTAGAACAACTTTAGCAATACATCAAAGAAGAGCAAAATAGGCACGAGCATCATCTATATCTCATGCAAGCACGGCTTTCTCTTAATTGTCCTCATTAAAATCTTCTAAAGCTAGAAAAGGACACTGAGGACGTGGAATAGCTCCACAAACAATGTATCATAATCACTTTTGCACGAACCAAGCTTTCATAATAGCAATCCATGTTAGATAATCATGGCCATATAACTTATTAACAATAGAAGTGCACAAAGGGGCCATGTGGAGAGGGAACAGGAAGAGAAGATAGAGGATAGAAGATAGACAGAGAGAAAAGATAGCCAAACCAACAACAAAGACTCCATAAAATGAGAGTTCACACACAATGGAAACCAAAATCTCTTCAAAACAGAAGAGCAACTGCAGCGAGACTGAAAACACAGCCAAAAAATGCTGAAAACTGCAAAAACAACCTAT
The DNA here is from genome assembly GCF_053477565.2 of Lygodium microphyllum. Classification (NCBI taxonomy): domain Eukaryota; kingdom Viridiplantae; phylum Streptophyta; class Polypodiopsida; order Schizaeales; family Lygodiaceae; genus Lygodium; species Lygodium microphyllum. Next base: position 23,359,057 of record NC_141160.1, on the reverse strand, counting down.
AGACAGTCTCCCAGCCAGCAATCAAGGTTCGGAAACCAAAACGCAAGCTGATGTGAGCAATAAATGCAATAAACTAACGATTACAGGTCAGACAACTGTCACAGGCTGTAAACACAAACTTTTGTACAAAAAATATAGGCTACAATAGACCACAAACATGTCGGAAGCAATCAGCAGCAGGTCGCCTAATCAAAAGAGGTATTAGAGACTTGTAATCAACAGCAAAACATTAGTAGGAACTTAGGTCCTACAATCTGATACCATGTCAAAAGTGGATGCAACAATGGAAGCGTATACGTATGCTGAAATAGACTGTTGGACGCAAGACAACGAGAAAAGATGAACACTACAAAAGAAGAGCACTCAAAAGAAGACTCGGGAAATCCAATCCATATACTAACACATGAGACAGTCACATACAACAATAAGTCACTAGCTGCGTGGGCATTGGCACTGGCTCCTCTCTCCAACAAGACCTCCAAGTGATGAATGATGAGTGAGGAGGAGGAGCACAATAAATAGGCAATAAATATGCCATAAACAACAGCAGGTCAGCCAACATTAAATGCTGGGCAACTGGCACAAAATGCCACAGATAAAGCACAATAAAAATGCTTAAAATATCTAGCACATGCCCAGCCCAATCTCACATGCACAAACTCACACATGAGCTAACATATCTACTAACTATCAAATGGTGGTCCAAAAGGGGCCCGCTCATGGTCAGTCTAATGATCCTCACGGTCACAACCTTCACGTTCTCAATCATAGCTTTGACGGTCCTCACGGTCCCAATCAACATGTTCCCCGTAGTCATACGCATCAGCCATAGATGTCCTTCAAGGAAACCTGCAATAAGAAACACAAGAAAATGCTGCAGGTGTTGGAGAAGCCAGCATATAAAGAGTGTATTCCACCTGTTCGAGGCTCACTGGCTGCTGTGCAGCAGAAGAGATTATGGCAGCAGTAATGACCAAAGAATATCCAAGGTAGGAAGCACAAAGCACTGCTGATTCATGAGTCTGGACTGAAATCAAGAAAACAGCCTGTGCAACAGGCTGCAGCTGATCAACCTGCCGAAAGGAGTCTTCCCTGCAGAAAATGCAATGTACCAGGATGACATCAGCAGATAAAGAGGTCACCCAGCACAGTATGGTACCACCCATGCTGCAGATTGAGCTGCCCAGCAAGGGGGTATCAGTCTCTGCACAAAATGCAGTATAAAATGGGCTGCCTGCACAAAAACGCACACAGAGAATGGCTCGTCCCCACAAAAAAGAAGGTCCCCCACACAAGAAATGACACCACCCAGCAAAGATAAAGGGTCCTCTTGATCATCTACAGGGTGAAGAGATGAAGTCCAGCACTAAAAACTCTAAAGGTAGAAGGCAGAATTCAGGTCGCCCTCTGCTGTTTGACTAAAACACACAGTCTGGTCCACCTGCAAATGTCACCTTGCTGGCTGGAAAGGTGGACAGCTGATCCTCTTTGAAGACTCCAGTTCCCAACTTGGTAAAAGCTACCATGTGAGAGCGCGCAGCAGAAAGAAAAGTAAACATCGCGCGAGAAGAGACTCGATGAAACATAAGAGAGAGAAGGAACTGTGAGAGTGCGCTGCGGAAGAGGAAATACGAACACGGAGGGAGAGAGAGAGAGAGAGCAGAAAATAAGGAAGAGAAATCTGCACTGACTAAAATGAATGCTGAATACACTGAAATGGACTGATCAGTCCCTGCACGCAGCCCACAGCATCAGTGAGGGCACCAGATCAGGCTGATGATGATGGCAGCACCACCACGGGGGAGAAGGAGTGTCAGAATCTGCAAGAAGACAAGTGATCAAGTGGGGAGGGGGGCTGCCTATAAATAGGCAACGGACAAACCCTAACCCTAACCCTAAAATGGGCGCAAACCCTAAAATGGGCGCAAACCCTAAAATTGCCCTAAAATGGGCGCCCCACAACAGTGACCAAAAAGTGGCCGGGCAGCCAATGGCTGCCCACTAAAAGAGGCCAAAAAGAAATACACATCCTAAGACAGCCAGTCAAGAGTGACTAGCCTCCCCCATCATAACACATGACAGACATGTCAGAGCTCCTAATGTCCTCGTCTGACTCAGACTGAGGCTCACAGGCAGGAGATGACAAGGCATGACAAACATGACTGCTAACACCCCCTCTCAGATCCTGGATGTGGCTGAAGGCCGAAGAGGAAATAGATCCTGGGGTGGCAAGAGGAATGCCAATGTCGATGAAGTCCGTCGATGTAGACTACCATTGAAGGAGCTCCTCACGATCCTGGGAATCCCCCTCTAAAACACTAGGGCCCAGGGAATCCACAGCCGCATCACCGAGATCGTCCCCCTCTGAAAGGGATGGGGGGTACGAGGGAACCACCGGAGGAGAAGGTGGGGGATGGCAAGGAACCTGTGGAATAGAAAGTGCACAAGCGGGAACGGGTGTAGCAATAGACTGCCTCGGAGGACCCTGCATCGAAGAAGGGGAATGGAGCCTGTAAAGCCCGCTCTCCTGCCAACCTGTAAATAAGACAACTCCTGTAAAAGAATCCTCAATAACAACGGCATGCTCGGTGAAGATCACTCGTGTGCCAAGCCACGTAAGGCCATAAACTGAGAGGAGGGAAAGGCCCAAATCCGGAACATGTAGGGCCTGTGAAAAGGAGCTCGAAGGTTGGTCGGTAAACAAAGGCAATGTGCCAACACCACTAATAGGACCGATAAAATGTCACCAACAGTGACTGAACCCTTTGATGGACGGAGATCCTGTAACAAATCAACTCGGGGAGTCATATGACTTGAAGCACCACTGTCCACTAACCAAGGCTGCGCAGAAGACACTGCAGCCACGGAAGAAGGATCCTCCTTCAAAGCATGGATATGAAGGAACACTGACTCAAGGGTAACAACCGGTGTAGAGGTAGAAGAAGGCTCCAATGTAGATCCACCCTTCGCTCCCGGACGAAGGTAAGGGTACTTCTTCCAACATTTCTCCTCTGAATGTGTCCTTTTCCCACATTGTGGGCACTTCAGTCTCTCTGAATCTGAGTCAGAGCCTGAAAAACTGTCATTCTTCTTAGCCTTTGACTTCTTCTTCTTCTTCTTCTGTCCTCCCGAACCTGCAACAAAGGCTCTAGTGGAGTCGGATCCACTAGCACTGACCTCTCTGAGTCGCTCGTCATGCTCCAAGACAAGCGGGGATAGCTCCTCCCATAGAAGCTTCTCACGGGTCCTCGATGTAAGAAGGCTGGTGTAGAAGACATCAAACCGAGGCGATGGCAGCTCAGCCAAAAGAATCATAGCCATGTCTTCAGAAGATATCGTCCGACCGAGGGATGCAAGCTCATCCCTCATATCCTGTAATCTGTTGATGTGGTCCTTCATGGAAGGACTATCATCAATAGCGAGCATCCGCAACTTCTTTTCAAGAGATATCCGGTGGGCAAACGTCTTCTGTTGATAGAGAGACGCGAGCTTTCTCCACACATCCGCTGCAGTCTTCAACCTCTGAACATGAACAAGGACAGAATCCTGCAAACTCGGAAAGAGGAAAGATCTGGCTCTAGAATTAAGCCGATCCCATAAGGTTGCACGATCCATAGATGTCCCATCTGCGGGATCCACCTGAGGCCGGGAAATAGGAACAGAAACAAGCTCCCAAAGATCGAAGGAGTCCAAGATACACTCCACCTTGCAGGACCATAGAGAAAAGTTGGAGCCATCCAACCGGTCCTCTTTGGGCAACTGAGGAAGTACGGGTACCTGTACAGGGGGTACCAAAGGCTGCATCGTCAGCCCACTGGAAGAGGCTCGCCGAGATACATGAATAGAAGGGGGACGGGAAAGAGGAATAGACTCTGGACGACGGTCCTCATGATAGAAATCACGCCTCCGTTCAGATGAGTATCGAGACAAAAGCTCGTCATCTGAGTCATCAAAGCCCGTAAACTGATGAGAAGACATCTTCCAATCTGCAAGACACCAAAGAAAACTTTGCCGATGCCGAATAATGACCAGCAGTATGGTCACCAATCACCAAAACGCAGGCGGGGGAGGCCTACAGACACCTGGAGCTGCAAAACACAAGGTTGTCTGATGAATATCACCAAGATAGAAGCTGCCAACACCAAAACGTAGCCTGGGAATAGATCGCCAACAGGAAAAGAGCCGCCTGGAGATGGAACGACAACCAGATCAGTAAAACGCAGACTGGAGGAGTGTCGCCCAGCTGAAGAAGTGGCCACCCTGACTGAAAACGCAAGCAGGAACTGGTTTGTGATGACGTGGCAGCCTCTGGAGGGGGGCGCCTTCAGCAAACGCAAGGCTCGTGACACATGGCAGCTTCTGGAGGGGACGCCTGCAGCAAACGCAAGGATGTTGACCTCCTGGAAGGGCCGCCTTGACTGTTGGGGATGAGGCCAACAGCAAACGCAAAGATTTGGGTGATCTCCCGCGTAAATCTCAGCTCCGTGTACTCTCCTTCGGCTCCGATACCATGTGAGAGTGCGCTGCGGAAGAGGAAATACAAACACGGAGGGAGAGAGAGAGAGAGAAAGCAGAAAATAAGGAAGAGAAATCTGCACTGACTAAAATGAATGCTGAATACACTGAAATGGAGTGATCAGTCCCTGCACGCAGCCCACAGCGTCAATGAGGGCACCAGATCAGGCTGATGATGATGGCAGCACCACCACGGGGGAGGAGTGTCGGAATCTGCAAGAAGACAAGTGATCAAGTGGGGAGGGGGGCTGCCTATAAATAGGCAACGGACAAACCCTAACCCTAACCCTAAAATGGACGTAAACCCTAAAATGGGCGCAAACCCTAAAAATGCCCTAAAATGGGCGCCCCACAACAGTGACCAAAAAGTGGCCGGGCAGCCAATGGCTGCCCACTAAAAGAGGCCAAAAAGAAATACACATCCTGAGACAGCCAGTCAAGAGTGACTAGCCTCCCCCATCATAACACATGACAGACATGTCACATCTCCTAATGTCCTCATCTGACTCAGACTGAGGCTCACAGGCAGGAGATGACAAGGCATGACAAACATGACTGCTAACAGGAACAAACTAAAAAATGGCTGAAAGTTACAAGGCTGCAACGGTCAGCCCCAACATGCAATAATGAGCATCAATGTGAATGCTAGTCACTAGCAGGGGATGAGAGAGAATAAGGAGAGTTGGCTGAACAATGATCACAATGGATGAATGATGGATGAATGATGGATGGATGAATGAATGAGGGGACAGGCTGTCTATAAATAGGCAAACTAGGCCACAAGTGGCCAAACCCAAAATGTGGGCACCCAAGACAATCTATAATGCCCAAAACGAAACGCATTGATGTACCCTCCATCTCTAAGTGTTTAAAGCACATAAAGTGGCAAACAATGACAATGTCAAAGCTCCTAACATCCTAGTCTTGAGGTTCATAGGTGAGAGATGATGTCAAAAGTGGATGCAGCAATGGAAGCATGAAAGAATGCTGAAATAAACTGCTGAACACAAGACATGGTATCAGATTTCAAGATCTACACTCCTATGTCGTTTTTGCTGATTACAGGTCTTTTGCTGCTGATCATTGACTGTTGCCACCTCCTTACAGCCCGGTGCCACCTGTTTGCTGCAAATCACCATGTTTCCAGCCTCTGCAATCTGTGTTAACTGCATTACTTGCTCCAGTGTTTTGTCTCCAGCAGTCTATGTTATCAATTTCTGCATTCTTTTATTGTGATACTACTGCATTTAGTGCCTGTTTTGTTTGCATTTTGACTCATACAAGCTAGGCAACTGTATTTTCAGGTTCTATTGGCTGTAATCTTCACTTTTGTCTCTGTTTGATCGGATTTTGTCCTTTTGCAACAACTATTTTGTGATCAGCTATCTCTACATTGTGTGTGAACTTTGATCTGTGCAATCTATGCTATGCTTGGCTTTCCTGTCCCTCTCCTCCTTTTCTTTCCTTTATTTTCTCTTTCTATCCTCTCCAAATGGCTCCCCCCTATTGTTCTACTCATGACAAATTGCACAATCTTGATTACCTAACATGGAGTGCTGTTATGAAAGCATGGTTTGTGTAAAAGCAGTTATGGTACATTGCTTCTAGAGATTTTGAACGTCTTGAGCATCCCACTCTCTTCTTGCTGATTTCAACAAGGACAACTATGAAAAAGTTGTGCTCACATGGGATAACAATGATGCCCGTACATATTCTACTCTTCTTCGCAATATCTCTAAAGAAGTTCTTCCAACATTCACCTCCTACAGAACCACTTGAACAATATGGGTGAAGCTTCACATCTTGTACGAGTATCCCTCAACTATGCCTGCAGTTACCATTTATGGACAACTCCAACAGATGAAGTTTGACCTGAAGGATACTCCATACATCTGGCTCTTAAAAATGGTCAAGAATTGATCCTTCATGATATTGATGTTAGGTATGTACTTGGCATTAAGAAGAGTTTACTTTCTGTTGAGCAACTGGACAGCAAGGATTACTTCACTACCTTTAGTGGTGGAATGTGGAATATATAAGAAAGGGTCTATGCTACTCACTAAAGGTGATAAAAAGGAAACTCTATATTATCTTCACTACAAGGCACTTCCTGGAAAGTTTATTACAGTTGCTGAAGTGCAATTACACATGGAGTTATGGAACAAGCATCTTGGACACATGAGCCAAAAGGGTTTACAGTCACTTTCTTCACTTGGAAGAGTTGATATGAAAAACTCAAAACTTGACTTTTGTGATGAATGTGTTTTGGGAAAACATGTAAAGAGTTTATACTCTCATGGAGCCTCTAGGAAGGCATGTATCTTGGATTTAGTCCATTCTGATGTATATACTGTGCCAATAAAAACTCAGAGTGGTTTTCATTATTTTGTGTCTTTTATTGATGACCATTCTAGAAACCTATGGGTTTACTTGCTTAAGTAGAAAAGCAAGGCATTGGACACCTTTAAAAGGTTTTATGCATTTGTTAGTACCCAAAAGGGCTTAAAATTAAATTGCATGAGAACAAACAACGGGAGAGGGTATATATCTAAAGAATTCAATAAGTTTTGTGATGTCAATGCGATTAAACGAGAGCTTACAGCTCCTTATAATCCATCATCTAATGGTGTGACTGAGCGAATGAATCACACTTTAAGTGAGAAGATTCCGTGCATGCTGTTCACAGCTAATCTCCCACAATCATTTTGGGAAGAGGCGCTTAAAACCGCGGTGCATATTTGCAACCAATCTCCGTATCATGCACTTAAAAGTGGCATCCTTGAAGAGATTTGGTCGGACAAACCTACTTCATATGACCACTTAAAGGGTCTTTGGCTACAAATGCTATGTACATGTACATGTTGATAGCAGAACCAAACTTGACATGAAATCCCATAAAGGCATCTTCATGGTTTATGGAGATGAAGGTGAAATGGGCTATAGAGTTTGGGTTCCAAGCATGAATAAGATGCTAGCAACCAAGATGTGGTATTTAATGAGTCAAAGCTACTGAAAAAAGCCACATCTAATAACTTGCACAAAAAGAAAGTGAAATTTCAGCATGATCAACCACTTGAACAACCATCAGCCCCACTAAAAATTCAGCTCTATTCGATGCTGGTTATGATAAGCAACGTGTCATTATTGAGCCAGAATAAAATGGGTAGCAAAGGGATGCTGAAAATCAGTTTGGGCAACAAAACCAACATGCTGAAAATGAATTATAGCAACCTAAAAATGTATTACATCAACCTGAACATGCAGTTCAGCAGCCAAATAATAAGGTTATTGAGATTCCTTTGGATGTGGATCCATTGCCTGATAACATAGATCACTGGGTAAGGTCTACATGTGCCAAGAGACCCATACAGAGGTTTGATCCCTCTTTGGACTGCATTTTGCTCATAGATGAGCGTGAGCCTCTCACATATAAAGAGGTATCATGTGAGCTAAAGAAAAAGTGGGAGCTAGCTATGCAAGAAGGAATGAAGTCATTGTATCAAAATAATACTTGGGATTTGGTTCCATTGCCCAAAGATAGGAAAGATATTCTGAAAAATGGATCTATAGAATCAAATGTGGATGGCAAACCCAAATACAAAGCCAAGCTTGTGGCTAAGGGCTATGCACAAAAAGCGGGGATTAACTTTTAGGAAGTCTTTTCACCTATTGTCAAAATGACCACTCTTCACGTATTGCTTGCTATCGTAGAATCTATGGATCTTGAACTTGATCAGATGGATATTAGAACTACGTTCTTGCATGGTGATTTAGAAAAAGAGTTGTATATTACACAGCCAGAAGGCTTTGTTATTCCAAGAAAGAAGCACTTGGTGTGTAGGCTTAAAAAAAGCTTATATGGTTTAAAACAAGCTCCAAGATAGTAGTATAAAAAGTTTGATGCCTTCATGCTCTCACATGGGTTTAAAAGAAACAATGAATATCATTGCTTATATATAAAGAAGGCCGATGATGGAAGCTTATAATACTTGTGCTTTATGTGGATGATATGCTTATTTCTGGTAAGCATAAAAGCCAAGTTAATGCATTGAAAGATAGCTGAATTCCGCCTTTTCCATGAAGGACTTGGGTGCAACTGAACAAATTTTGGGCAAGCATATGACAAGAGATAGAGAGTAGTAGTTCTTATTTCTCTCACAAGAAAAGTACATCAAAATTGTACTTTATCATTTTTCTATGGCAAATGCTAAGCCACTTCGTGTTCCTTTACCACCATACCTTAAGTTTAGCAAAGTAGATTGCCCAAAAGATGATAAGGCAGCCAACTCTATGAAGGGTGTTCCTTATACTTCAGCTTGTGGTTCACTCATGAATGCTATGGTTGCTAGAAGACCTGACATTGCTCATGGAATGGGAGTTGTGAGCAGGTTTATGTCAAATCCTGGCAAAGCACACTAGGAAGCAGTGAAATGCATCTTCTGGTACCTTAAGGGCACATAAACAAAACGTATTTACTATGGAAAGGGTATGTTAGATCTATTGTGATGCAGTGACAAGTGACTTGGATACTTGCAAGTCTACTAGCAGGTACATATTTACCTTGACTGGTGGGGCAATTTCTTGGTGCTCTAGATTGCAAAAGATAGTAGCACTTTCTACCACTAAGGCTGAATATATTTCAACCACTAAAGCTTCGAAAGAAGATATTTGGCTTGGTCATTTAGTCAAGGATTTTGGGCTGCCCACCAAAACACCTATACTTGGATATGATAGCTAAGAGTGTTGTATGCTTGGCTAAGAATGCCCTGTTTCGGACACATACCAAACATATTGGTATGCGGTATCACTTTATCAGACAGGTTCTCGATGATGGTCTAGTCACACTGACTAAGATCAAAACGCAAGATAACCCTGCAGATGTTCTTACTAAAAGTCTTGCAAAGGCTCAACATGAGCATTGCATTTAACTAGTAGGGGTTGGTTAAAGATTCGCTTAGGACCTTTAAGAGGGAGGTTGTTAGGTGTAAAGGCCCTTACACTACTCCTGTATATATTAATTTACACGAACACACCTTTGTGAGTGTAAGTGTACCGTACCCCAAGTATAAATACATTATTTTATTATTTATGTATACCACACTAGTACACATCTCTCTCTCGACTCTTCACTCTCACACTACACTGAACAACTGCACACACCTCAATTGACACACATTTCTCGAATGCTTCCTCACGTACTCTTCAACAGCGTTACGGAAGAAGCAATCGAAGAAGAAGAAGAAGAAGAGTAGTAGTAAAGACTTCTTCGGAAGTCTATCATCATCTTCTCGTACAAATTCCAATTCTGACGTTTCGGCCAAGGTGAAGGCCAAGGCCTCAACAAGCTCATCTTCTGCAAAGAAGACAAAGCTGCAAAGGCCATGAAGACCTCCTCCGCCCTCCAACCCTAATGATGCTACTATCCCTCATGACTCTCCAATGCCAAAGAGGGAGTGTGAGAGGGTGGTTGTGATGGGGCTTCCTAGCCTTACCAATATGCAAGTGCAATGTGAATAGAGTGAGGCTTCTCACACGCATCAAACTCTAGTAGGTATGAAATCCTCGAGTTGCAGTTGACATCCATTTGCTTAACAAAGAGTGTCCTTTGCTCCTAGTCTATGTTCACATGAGACACTTTGGCGATCTAGTCAAAGGCAAGGAGTCCATGGTCATGAAGAGCTTTCAATGAAGCTAGTTCTTGACAAGCATTGAATCTACTATGGCTACTTTCTCCTTTCAAAGATTCATATAATCAACATCAACATTAGAGCCTTTTCAAGACACTTGTTGGTAGCTTGATCACCAACTGCTCAGGTATCCATGGTTTTCTCCAAGTGTCATCAATGTATGTACTATGATAAACCATTATTGTTTGTATTATGCTGATCAGCCATAATCTATTAGTGTTAGCAAATTGTACATCTCATGGAATAGAGTCTGTGCTTTAGTGGGCATTTCTATATTTTGTGCTGGGGAGGGATGAGGCTGGCCACCCTGCTTTTTGGGGACAAGTTCTGAACTAACTAAATTACCCAGTATGGGCTGCCCAACTAGCCATCTACTTAGGTACTCTTGTTGTCTCTTTACAGGCAGCTCCCTCCTCATTCATTCACTTCTATTGCTTCTTGGTGAAGAGAGGAGACCATGCCCACTACTAATGAGTCCGAACCTAGAGCTTTGAGTTGTCTTGTGCCTTGGTATATGGATTCTATTTCTTGAGCATATTCTTTTTGAGTTATTTAGTTCTTTGTAGTATTCTTCTTTTTTCTTTGTGTTTGTGTAGTCTATTACTGCAGTTTCTCACACTTCCATTGCTGCCCCCTACTCTGACAAATACTTTATGCTAATAATTCATTTCCCATGTTGAAGGTCCTTCCTTTGTTTCCTCAAATAATGAGGACTCTCTTTCCATACCTTTTTTCCTCTTCTTCACTTTTCTCTTCCAAAGCTCTTTAGATTACGATGCTGAACAATTTCTTCATATCTTCCATGTCATGAAGAGTAATAATCACATCAAGATCCTCTTATAATTATATTTGCCTCTCTCTTCTTAGGGTAACTTTTGGGCCTAAGAGGGAGTATTGAAAAACCAAAACCATTAGATGCAATAGCCCCCTTGTACTTAAATGCCATCAAGACCATGTCACCATTATCCTCAGCTCCTGCATTTGCTGCCAGCAGGACTTCACAACTGCCTTCACATACATTCTCAATTCAGTGTGCCACCCTGCTGTTCACCAGTTATCAGGAGCATTCTTGGGCTACTGGTCATCATTCCTTCTCAGCCAGATCTGTACTTTGCAGATTTTGGTCTGATCCCACTGCTCCCAACCTTATTCAGAGCAGCTCTCATCTTCCTCCTTGCCTATAGCTCTTGAAAACTGTTTCATTCCCTCTAATCCTGTCCATCATCAACCAGTGTCTTCTCCGACATTCTCTTTCCTAGAGGACTGCATCTCGCACCCTCCACAAAGCATCCTCATCCACACATGTTGCCACCTGATCAACTAGGACAATGAAATCATTTTCGAGCTCTACTCAACATCATCAACTCAACTCTACTCACCTCAATACTGATCCTAGGGACAACAAACCCCAAGGCTCCTCTGTCGTATAAGCACTACATGATTCATCATTTTATTCATCTTCTATGTGTTTAGAGTTCTGTGTCTCAATGTTTCCCATACACACTTTGTGTTCCTCCCCACAAACCCTACAATTTCTTTTTAATTATGTCATATGAATTACAAGATCTTAAAAAACAACAAAATATCCTTGTGAAATATTGGTCACATGAACATAGAACATCAATTCTGGAGACACAAGCATTACAATATCAGTTATGGAGGCACAAGCTTATGCATAATCATGAAGCACATAGAATATCAATTGTAGAGGCACAATCTTATGTCATGCAGATTACAAATGAATGAAGATACAACCCTGCATAATATTGATCACCTGAAGAACATAGAATACCAGTTGTCGAGGCACAATCATGTGTAGTGAGGCTTATGTAAAATCTGCAATTCTGGTGTATGTAGTATGGATTACAAAACAGCCATGTAATACGAGTTGTTAAACACACCCTGATATGTATACTTTGACATCAGATAAAAAATGCATCCAGATTTACAGGCTCAAATAAGGTGCTAAAGTGGACATACCTTGTCAAGTTGATCCACCTCACTTTTCCCATTGAAAAGAGGCTCCTTTGCCAGGAACTCTGCCATAATGCAGCCCAGAGACCACATATCTACAGCTGTTGAGTATTGCTTGGCACCAAGGAGTAATTCTGGTGCCCTGTCAAGTTCCAATATTTAAAAATTTCAGGTTTTATGACAGGTATCAAATGCACTGATCAGAAGATCCAACTTCATCCTACTTGTCCATCAGAAAGTACAGTTTACCTATACCAAAGAGTAACAACCATGTGTGTATATGTTTTAAGAGGGCTTCCATACTGCCTTGCTAGTCCAAAATCACATATCTTAAGTTCACCGCGATTGTTTAAAAGAAGATTTGAAGTCTTCAAATCCCTGTAAAAGAGGCTTATCAGATATCTGCTCCAGAGTTCAATAATTTGCAACTCAACCATAAAGCTCTTCTTTTTTTCTTTTTTTCTTTGTGTGTGCGTGTTTTGCAGGGTTTTTTTTCCCCCTTTTCTTTTGTTTGGGAGGGCAGGGAGGCTTTTTGGGTGTGGGGGGGGGGGGGGGGGGGGGGGGGGGGGGGGTGGTGGCGGGGCGGGGGGGGTTGGGGTTGGTGTTTAGGGTGTGCACGCAGGGAGAGAGCAAAAGAGAGACCTGTGCAAAACCCAGTTGTCATGTAGATATTTGACACCTTCAAATAGCTGCAGCATTAGGCATTTCACCTCACTCTGGCTGAATGGCTGTTTTATTGTTTCCATAAGCCCTTTCAAATCATGCTCCATGTATTCCATTACCATATATATACTATCAAGGTTACTGCCTACTACAACTTCTTTGACATCCACAACAGAAGGATGGTGAATTGAAAGTAATACATTGATCTCTCTCAAAGAGGTCATAGGGAAACCTTCCCTCTCTTTCTCCATCTTTACTTTTTTCAAAGCAACAATCTCTCCTGTTTTTTTATTTCGAGCCCTATAAACTACACCATAAGTACCTTCATCTATTTTGTTCAATTTTTCAAATTCATCAACACTTCTGCACCCTTGCAGCATATTAATCATCCGCTGAGGTGGAGCTGGAGGTACAGGCGGAGGTTCTTCCTCTTCAGAGTCGACCTCTGGATGCTCTTCCTCCTCTTCATCATGTTCGGCTTCATCATCAATGTCCATGAGCTCCCGTTCATTCAATTCCCTATCATACTGTTCATCTAACCTGAATATCAGTAATTGTTAGTTCCACAATGTCACTATGATTCCAATACAATGCAGCAATTGATGAAGATCATTAACTACAACAAATAAAAGCTTGAAACTTTAGAAAAACTGCTTTGTCACTTTTTTGAGGAATACTGACCGGACATCCGGCTCCTTAATTCCACCTGATCCTTCTGCCAGGCTCTCAAACTTATCTTTCACATATTCCCCAGGTTCAGGGGACATACTGTTTTCACTAGCCTGCCGGCCTCCATTTTCATCTGATGATAAATGACCTTCATCACTCTCTGAACTATGAGGGTGTCTAGCCTTTGACTTTCCAATGCTTGTATATGGTGATCTCCCTTCACTTGGGGATGCAGTCTCCTCTGCCCAACGGGATGCTGCAATATTTATGCGGGGGACCGGGCCCATCTCAGCTTCATCAACTTGAGGAGGTGTATCAAATAAGTGGCCCAGAAGAGGCTCATCCTGTGTATATGGACTATTCATCTGTGTCTCTGCTTCTTTTTGGTCTTTATCTGCACTGCTGTCAGAATAATGTGTGTGCTTTGGTGACGGAGGAGATGGGGTGAAAGACCGACTTGATTCAGATGCCTTCTGCGATGCTGCTGCCTTTGAAGGTGGCAAATGGAGTGCCCTTGCAGCTGAAACATTTGCACCAGAAAAAGGAGGTGTAGAGCTTCGACCAGTGGAGCTTATAGGTGGCGTTCCCCGTGCAACATTTGAGGGAGGTGTATTGTGTTTGGGAGTGGCACTGCGTGATACGGGCAGAGGGGGTGGGGGAGGAAGAGGTAATTGTGGTGAAAGAGATGCACTTGGAGGGGGAGGGGGCAAAGGAGGCGAAGCTAACTGCCGTGACTTTGCAGGGCTTGCCTTTGACAGCGACGCCCCAGCCGTGCTGGAGAAGCTTGAGCCTTTCTGCAAGTGGGGTTTTTCATCGAGGTCCCAGACAATTGGGGAGAACTTTCTTTTCTTGGGTACTGCAGCAGAGCTGGGGCTGTCTCCTTTGCTCACATCACCGTCATTGCCTCCTTGATGATGTTGGGAACGCTTCGAGGCCGACCGTCCTGAGGAGCGCTGTCCTGCAACGGCACCATCCCCTGCCTCCTCTGACCTGCTGCCGCTAGACAGCTCACCTGGCTCTCGTTCTGTGTCCTTTTCCCTTTGTCCAGATAAGCTGCTACTGCTATCCGGTGAATCCTCACTTGACAAAGACCGAGAAAGCCTGAGAAAGCCTGCCTTACTGCTTGTAGCACCTGATGACGGTCTATCCGTTACTGCACGGTTGAAATCTGCATCATCTTGCCTGTATCTCCCTCTGTCTCTATCTCTATCTCTATCTCTATCTCTTTCTCTTTCTCTGTCCTTATCTCGATGCCGGTCTGAGTCACGGTCGTGAAGCTTATCCCTGTCCTTGTCCTTACTATGGTAGGGATCTCTACCATCATGATGATCCCTGTCACGATAACTGTAGTCTCTGCTGCTGTCACGTTCTGCAAAATACGAGGAGGAGTTGGAATTTACCCTAGAACGAGAGGAGGACAATGATTGGGAATGGTGCCGACCTGCCATGAGAGCTTTGCTGCAACCGATCAATCAATACTGTTGATCATGCCGGTGTCTACAAATCCAGGCAAAACACACCTGCTTCACCGAATAGAAATGCTGGCAAATACAAGATGTCGATGGAGTAGGGTAGCGAGAAGTTCACTGACACAGGATTCTGTACAGTCTTCCTGGCATGAAATTGAAAGGGCCAAAGGGAGGGAGGAGAGGGTATAGGGCGACCCTTTATGGACTCCTCTGGTGTCGCGCTTTCGACCAATGGCTGGTTTTTTTAACTTGACTAATATTTTGAAAGTTACTGAATTTTATATAAAGGCTTTCTTTCCTCTCTTATTTTTGTGGATTTTTTTAACCCTAAACTAACACTAGGCGCTCTGCGCCTAGACTCGACCCGGTGCTTCTCGTGGGAGCGGGCGCAATTTTTGAGGCGAGGGCAGGTACTGGACGCGTGGTACCCGCCCCGCATTTCTTTGTGGGGAGGTTGGGGCTGCCACATGGCACCTGCCCCCACCTCCCCTTAACTAATAGTAAAGATTTTGAAGCTTTGGAAACGTGAAATTAGAAAGAAGCGTAGAGTGTTTTACTGCATTGGTTTGAAAGTTGTGCTTATGAGTAGAGTTTGACTTTGATAATCATTTGTCAGAGTCGATGCTATAAGTTCTCGTGCTACAAATTACAATAATATAGGAGAATCGGTGGTTCAAGGGAGGCTACAATAAGATTGAACCAAAGGTTCGTTGAGTCTCGAGGCAGACACGATGCTACAAAGGGCAATATAGAAGTACAATGTGAAGATCTAGTGGTGGTAAGGGTGTGCCCTAGTGCTAGGGCACATTGTGTTGCCTGCATTGGTACAACCATTTGAACCCTAGTGTGGAGCAGCATTGTGGTAATTAAGGACACTACCTTTTTGGCTACCCATAAGTGCTTGAGCAATTTTTCAATGGCCATCACCCTACCACACTAACAATGCCATCACAAACCAACCAACCAACCCCGTTCGTCTGTCTTCTCTAACATCGGGACTGCTTCCACAAATAGATGTCACCTCATCCACTCCCCCGGTCATCAACTCGCACTTGTGCCTAACACTAGCTACCAATAGCCCCTCCTCAAGGGATTACAAAAGGGTACCTCTTGTAGAATTCCTAACAAGTCCCATTCTTGCTTCATAGTCATCAAACATCTTTAGCAAAACGTAGGATTTATCCATACAATTGTGTAACATATCCCCTTGTCTACTTGTAGGACACGTCTTAGCAGCCCATCAGGAAGAGAGTCTAAAAAGCGCCGCCCGACACTTCCAAGGAATGTCACGGGGTTTGCGATCTAGGTCGTCCTGAGTCTGCCATGAAGCGGAAGCATTCCTACTATTCCCACTTAGGACCAACTTGAATCAGGGTTTCCCTAATGGTCAAGTTCCTAGGAGGTAACTAGCGGTGAGCGAACTACTTTGTGCAGAAACATTAGGGTCGAAGCAGATTTATACTGCACTTGGTTCAAGGAGAATGGGAAACGAGAGAGATGTGAAGCTCGACCTCTCTGCTCGTAAGGCATAGCCCCATTCTGTTCCCCTAAAACAGCATAAATCAGGACTCTAGCTCTATAGATTCTAGGCCATTGTTACCTCGCTGTCAATTCCTTTGAGAAAAGTTCCCGGCCAACTGGGACCACCCTTCTGTAGGACAGACCCAGAGTCACGTCCACCGCACTTTCCTCATGTTGCTTTAGTTATCTAATTACCTACCGTATTTAGTTTGACAAGCAAAAGCAGCTTCCTTAATTACCAAATTAATCATTGGTTCCTTCACGTAACTTGAGCACTAACACAGAAAAACAATGTCAAGCAAGTTCCTTTTCAACATTTGATCTTTATTTATCGGTCTTTGAAATACATCAAATAAATCTGCCCGAAGGCTATTCTAGCAATCCACAGGGGTCGCTATTCCAAGTTT
Source organism: Lygodium microphyllum (assembly GCF_053477565.2). Classification (NCBI taxonomy): domain Eukaryota; kingdom Viridiplantae; phylum Streptophyta; class Polypodiopsida; order Schizaeales; family Lygodiaceae; genus Lygodium; species Lygodium microphyllum. Next base: position 23,342,152 of record NC_141160.1, on the reverse strand, counting down.
CGCCCGTTGACTAGTATGCGGGTCTCAAGATCCCATCTTGAGTCACGTCGGCCTCTTGTGCAGGATCCGCAGGCAAGGGATTTACAGCCAAAGCCTCCCCTGGCACCCAGGAGTCCTCCTGCTCCAAGTAGCACTCATGAAGAGACCTCTCGCAGCGGGTTCAGTCCACGTACCCAGCGCAGCTAACAACCCCCTTGGATAGGGTCAGGCAGACAGTCGGAGGTAATTGATACCGCCTCTCCCTCCAGGCTTTTAACCTGAAGCATTAGATGTTTTTCCTGAATTAGTTCCTTGAGCAAAGAAGTACAAACAATGCATCTAAGTGTACAATCAAGAACATTCCAGTGGTCGTTTGTACAGCCAACTGCTAAGGTATAATTTCTTCTCCTCAAATGCTTGCAGCACTTGATTCTGGATCAATCGCGACTTGGCAAGATCCCAAGGGTTTTGTAAGCTAAGTTGCTTGTTTACCCATTTCCTTGGGTTAGGGTTTATACCCTGTTGACCCAATTTGTCTCTACCTTAGGTTTCCTCAAATTATAGATAATAAATCTTGGGCAACCTCGTCGCCCTAACTTGGTTGGTCAATTGCTTTTCTTGGCAATTCATTACTACCCTGGCTTGGTAGATAAGTCCAAGGAAGAGTGATGTAGCAGGATGACTACTCATCCTCTAGAAAATTAGACTTGTACTTAGAACTCGCCAAACTTGATCTAAGGAGTGGCAATACTATTTCGTGATTTTTTGGGCTATCAAAATGACATTGTTTCTTATTGTACTACAACCCAAAAGCTTTGATATAGATGTCTTTTCCTTGGCTTTCCTACATTGAATGTGTAACCATGTGGCATTCTCCCCCTCCAAACATGCACATCCTCTAGCATGTGCCATCCTACGCATCCCTATGGAGTCAAAATTTGTGAGAGAGTCAAGCTCATCCCCTACCATCTTATCCCTGACATGACAACTATGTTTCTTAGCTATCACTAGCATGTGTGTGTGTGTGTGTGTGTGTGTGTGTGTGTGTGTGTGTGTGTGTGTGTGTGTGTGTGTGTGTGTGTGTGTGTGTGTGTGTGTGTGTGTGTGTGTGTGTGTGTGTGTGTGTGTGTGTCCTAAATAAGTCAGGCAAACTAGGCTAATTATAGCTAGTAGACTACAATTAAGATGTAAGACCTCATCTGATTCACTAGTATTTTGTAGACAGTGAAGTATCATGGAATGATAGGAGAACAATGAAGAAGAAGAGAGCATGTAGCTCTTGACCTATGCTTCATCTCAATCATTGTCTTCCTTTCTTTAACTTTATCATGGTATCAAAGCTACTTTAAACCTTAATTACTAGAAGACAAGAAGGATATGTGTTGGCTCTCTTGATTGGCATTTCTTGAAGGTTAGAAAGAGGAAGATAGAAGCACTATTGAGTGTTGAGCTGAGACACGATAGCAGCAATGTTAGCATGGAGATCTATAGTGATTGCGCCTAATTCAGTGTGGACTACTGAAAATGGTTTATTACTCTAGTTCGATGTCTAGCAATGGCTTTAGTACTCAATCCTAAGCATAGTTGGAAGGCATCAAGTGTATTGTGTGAGACTGGTCACAACTTCATTAAACATGAAAAAGCACAACGACAAGAATAGATTAGGAGAGCGTGAATTTGCACATGTTCTCTTGTTGTTCACCTCCAAGACATGCCACTTTCATATGGCAAAGTTCTTTGCATAAGATGAAGAAATCCAAGGCTTCTAGAGGAGTGACATGTGTTGCAATTGCATTTTGCCTACTTGAGAAAGTCATGCTTTCTAACCAAACATAGATGCTTAGCTGCCATTGATGGAGTTGTGAGGCCAATCCGAGGACTAAATGCTCAAGTGTAAGGTCATCAGGATGTCTTTGCATCATCATATGTGAGGATCTCTGATGGAAGCAACCATGATGATGGTGATGATGTGCTTCAACAAAAGGGTTGCAATGTCTAAAAAGATCAAAGTCAGATCAAAAGGGAATCTCTAAATCTGCGCTTGTTTTGTTTGCTACCCTAAAATGTCTCTCGTTCAATTCAACGAGCATATACTTTGTGACATCATCAATTTTGTGGTAAAACACTCATGTCCATGTCAACAATCCTATGATAGAATATTCATGTATCTAGGAAAGCATTTAGGTGAACTTTGATTACCTACTCCCTGCATGTAACAAACTATGTGCAGTCATATAAGCTAGAATCTTTACAACTCTTGAACTAGATATCCTTGTGGAGCTCAAGGTGCTTGTTATTGATGTTGGTATGGTGCTATTTGATCAATGATAAGCCCATGGATGTTCAACAACATTGTATGCTCAAGCTTGACTTATATGAGACTGGTTTGACTGGATGTTGACTAGCTATAGTCTAGCTAAAGGTTAGAAAGTGTTTGAGTAGGGACACTCACATGCTTGTGTATTGAGGTTTAGTGAATGTGGTACATGTCTATGATATCATTGATCTATTAATAAGCTGATAATGCCTTAGTTATGATGAAGAATTGATTGGTGTTATGTCTAGACTACTTGTCTACAAAATGGTTATGTAGTAAATAATGTCTATAATGGAATGATATCATTCCTAGATGTCATCTTAAATGTCTTGAGATGCAAAGCAAGTTATTGAGCTACTATACTATTGGTACAATAGAGATACTAGTGCAGTCACTCTAAATTGGAATTGTCTTAGTTGAGAGAAATCATATTTATATTATGCAACTAAGATTCTTAGATACTGTTGATGTATTGATGGTTGCTTAATGATTAAAATGAGCTAAACTAGACTAAGTACAAAATGTATGAGTATTACTTGAGTGTTATCCAAGCATTGAGTCATTAAAAAGAGTATTGGTTGTGTGCAGGGAGTCGAGCATTGACACTTAGAATATTGCAATGAGTACATAGAGTAATGACCATGGCAAATGCTGAGAGGGGTGACAATGTTACACAAGTAGTGGGTGAGAAGTTAGACAATAATAACTATGCCATCTAGAAGTTCAGAATGGAAAATTTTCTCCTTGGCAAAGGTCACTAGGATTTAGTCATAGGTGTGGAAGCTGAACCTAAGCTTCCTGAAAAGAATGCAACAGCTGATTAGCTTAGCACACATCATGTATGGATGGAAAGAGCCCAAAGAGTGTTGCATTCTATGTATCCCTGATGCAATGACCATGCAGATAATAAATTGTAACTCGCCAGAGGATGCTTGGAATATTTTGATGAGGTATTATGGCATAACCACTAGTGCATGCAAAGTTCAGTTAAAGCACAAGTTTAACACAATGGACAGGGAAGGATAGCCCATACAAGATTTTGTGAGCAAGATAAAGACCATTGCAGATCAGTTAGTTCTAGTGGGAGCTGATGTAGATGATAAGATTTGGTAGTTGTGACCTTGAATGGTTTGGGACATGAATACAAATCTTTCGACACCTCTATCTCTGTGCGATTTGAGATGCTAGATTTTAATGAGTTTGTTTCATTGCTCATACATGAAGAAGTCAAATTGTGATTAGCTATTGGTTTGAGCAGTTTAAAAGGCAAGGATACAATATTCTATTCAAATCAAAGGGGCCGTGCCAGTTGTGGAAGAGGGTTTGCTCATGGTAGATGAAACCAACAAAACGCATCTCAGAATGCCAATAACCAACAGGGGCAAAATGCTAGAGGTGGTGGATAATTCCAAGTAAGGGGGAGATCCAACTCTAAGGGTAGAGGATCATGGCAGCCATCACAGACGATACATGAGAATGCTAACAAGGACAAGGACTATCATTATTGTGGCAAGTATGGCCACATTGCTAAAGAATGTGGAAAAAAGCAAGCTAATTAGAAAGGCGAACAACAATGACATTATACATCATCTAATCATGCTAAGAATACTTTTGATGATAGGTTGTTTACTATGGCATATGTTTGAAACCGTGCAACTAAAGAATTTAAGACAGATGATGTTTGGTATGTTGACTTTGGAGCATCTAATCATCTAACACTGCATGGTGAATGGTTTACTAACATGGTTCTAGAAAAGCATGGGTATGTTTGCAGAGGAGATGATACTCAACATAACATTGAAAACAAGGGCATGGTTCCCTTGGTCATTCATGACAAGCAGAAGAAAAGTCAACACGATGTATTGCATGTGCCCTTTATTACAAACGAGCAGAAGAAAAGTCAACACGATGTATTGCATGTGCCCTTTATTACAAAGAAATTGTTGTCAGTGTGGAACAGATGATAGAGCAGAACTTGTAGGTTCACTTTAATAAGCATGGTTGTTTTATAGAGGAGATTGGTAATGGTTGCAAGCTCATTACTTGTGGCAACAAACATGGTCAGATGCTCACATTGGATGTTGCATTGCCTTAGTTGAAATCAGCCATGTTTGCACATGGTCAGGGCACTGTCATAGATCTTGAAATATGACACAAGAGGATTGCGCATGTAAATATTCAGTGGCTACAAACTATGCAAAGAAAGTAGCTAGTCACAGGTTTGCCAAAGTTTGCATATGCTGAGATAGGTCATGTCTGTGATGCTTGTCAAATTGGCAAACAATCTCATTCTCTATTTGTAAAACATATCTAGAATAGCTCAAGGCCATTATAGTTGATACATTTGATGTATGGGGACCAGGCCATAATGCATCTCTTGGAGAATCAAGTATTATGTGGCATTTATAGATGATTTCATTAGGTATACCTCCATAGCAAAATGGAGTGGCTAAAAGAAAGAACAGGGTACTTATGAAGATTGCCCATGCCATTGTACTACTGGGCTGAGGCTGTTATGATAGCAATGTATGTGTTGAATCAAACTTTGACTGCACGCATTCATAAAATGACACCATACCAAAAATTGTATGGGCATAAGCCAATCACATCAGCCACTTGAAAGTTTTTGGTTGAAAGTCTACACAGGAAACACTATCTATCAAAGATGTCATCTTTGATGAAATGGCTTCTTGGTATGCATCATTTATTTCTATCCCTACTAATATGCCTTCAGAGCATGGGTCTATTGTTGTTTCACAAGAAAGCACTACTTTGCCTAGGCCTACATGTGATGTATCTCCTAGTGTATCTCCTTGGATTGGCAGATTGCGTAGCTATGCATCATCATCCACTAATAACACTATGTTAGTGAGGGGGAGAAATGATGTAGAAAGCAAAGGAAAAGAAAAAAACACCTAGCATGATGAATTCAAGATATGAGTCAATTGCTATGCTGATAGCTTGGATAATGAACTTGGAATTCCGTTTGTGTATACTCCTAATATTAAACAGAGCATATGTGTTCCCTCTCATGAAAGAGGGGAATCAAGCAGTGCACCACAATTGAGATGCTTGCAGAGGGTGAGATACCCATTTGATAAAATCACATATAGTGGACATTTTGCAAGCCATTATGCATGCATGACTAAGGTCATAGAGTATAAATAACCCACTATGTTTGGTGAAGCTATCTTGGATAAGAACCGCTGCAAAGCAATGGACGAGGAAATGTTTGCATTGGCTGAAAATCGAACTTGGAAACTGGTTACATTGCTTAAAGGTAAAAAGACTATTGACCATAAATGGGTGTATAAAGTTAATTTTCAAGTTTGACGACAGCATTGAAAGATATAAGGCCATGTAGGTTTCAAAAGGGTATGCTCAGCAGTATGGTTTAGACTATGAAGAAACATTTAGCCATGTTGCCAAGTTGGTAACTATATGAATTGGGATTTCTTTGGCTACAACAAAGGGCTGGAAATTACAGCAAATGGATGTGAAGAATGCATTCCTAAATGATGACCTAGAAGAAGAAGTATTGATGGATCAACCCGAAAGATATGTATAGTTGTAGTGTTCGAATCATGTTTGCAAGCTAAAAAAGGCTCTCTATGGGCTGAAACGAGCTCCAAGACCTTAGTATGCATGCATTAATAGATACTTGTAGAGTCTTGGCTTTACAATTGGCAAAGCTGATCATAGTTTATTTACCAATAAGATAGATGTAGGTTTAGTTGTGCTAGTCATCTATGTAGATGACCTCATTATTATAGGTGATCATGGCATTAGAATACAAGATGTGATGACTATGTTGAAAATTGAGTTTAACATGAAATATTTGGGTGAGTTGAAGTTATTTATGGGTATTGATGTGGTAAATTTGGCCAATGGACTTTGGCTAATGTAGAGATAATACGCATTGGAAATGCTAAAGAAGTATGGCATGGTAGATTATAAACCACTTGATACTCTATTGGATCAGAATATCAAATTGGATGTAGACATTGGAGCTGAAATTGCAAATGTTGCCATGTACAGGTAGATGGTGGGAAGTTTGATACACTTGATCATCACTAGGCCTGATCTTAGTTATTCAGTTGGGCTTATCACAATCAATCTATGTAAAAGCCCAGGAAACCCCATTTGGATGCAATAAGAAGGATCATGCGTTATGTCAAGGGAAAGGTAGACTATGCACTTTTTAATGAGAGAGATAAGGACCTAAAGCTCATGGGACACATAGACGCGGATTGGGAAGGATGTCATTATGATAGATAGTCTACTAGTGGCTATGCAATTCAGCCTTGGTAGTGGGATGATTGGTTGGAATAGCAAGAAGCAACCGATAGTTGCACTATCTAGTACTCAAATAGAGCACAAAGGTGCCGCATTAGTAGCTTGTGAGATTGCTTGGTTGTAAAGTTGATGGGTTGCTGATTTGGATATGCAGGTAGAGGCTCCAATGATATTGTATTGTGATAATCAAAGTAGTGTACTTCTGGCTACAAACCATGTTTACCATGTCAGAATAAAACATGTAGAGGTATATTATCACTTCATACGTGAGATGGTACTCGTAGGCAAGGTGGATCTCTTGCATATTAAGATAGATGATCAAGTTGGTGATATCTTTACCAAGTCATTAGGTAAATATAAGTCCAATTACTTCAAACAACTACTTGGAGCCTTTCCTAAGCTTAAGGGGGAGTGTTGAGAGAGTCAAGCTCGTCCACTACCATCTTATCTCCAACATGGCATATGTGTTGCTTGACTGTCACTAAAACATGAAGCTATCCAAAGCACTTTAACCTAGATCACAAGGCAACGAAATCTCACACATCACACATAACATGTAACCCTTGACATCCAACTCTACAAAATCAATAGACCCTCCAATATAAAATGGCAATGATAGCACATCAAACCTCTCTAGCATTTTAGAACATGCAAATCCACCTAGATTGTATGGGATGATTGCAACATTTCACATCCATTTGACTAGTAGCAACCCAGTTGATTTTGCTCCATCAAATACACCTACTTTTATCCCAATATCATACATAGAAAAGCATACATCCACATGTACCTTGTCATCATGCATAGGAAAACATATTTGGCTTCTCCGTTGGAATTGATGAATAAAAAAGGATGGACTCTTCTTTGCTTGATGCATGAAAACTTTACCCCAATGTATAATGGTCGAGAATTCTTCATTTTATTATTTTGCATTGGTCTCAATCCAATTTTTCTTGACCTCTGATTGATGTTGGGGTAATGTAATTGTAGCTAGGGTAGTCCAATAAGAACATGAATATTTGGGCAATGAATGATGGTGAAGGTCCCCCATACATGCATATCCAGTAATGTGGCACCATTGGTTTTCTTCTAGAAACTTCATGGAACCAAGGGCTATCCCAACTTCCATACGAACCAAGGGCTGCCCTTGCTTGAACATCCATTACACTAGCTTGCATCCTAAGCAAGTATCCTATAAGCATGTATCTTGAGTATTTTAGATGTCTTTTCCTTGTATTTCATGCATTGAACATGTAACAACATGACATTCACCCCCTCTAAACATGCACATACTCCAACATATGCCACCCTACACATCCCTACTATGAGGTCAAAAAGCCATCTCATCTTCACCCAAACTAACATGTTGATAACTATACTACCACTACAATCATAAATCCAAATTGTGGTCATCCTCAAAAACATGCATCTATCTGAAGCACTCCCACCTTGATCACAAGGCATCGAAAGCTCACACATCATAAGTAGCATGCAACCCCTTGACATCCAACTCCACAAAACCAATAGGCCATTGAAGATAAAATGGAAATGATTGCACATCAAACCATTGCAGTAATTTAAAACGTGTAAATCCTCCTAGATCATATGGGATCATTGCAGCATTCCACATCCCTTTGACTAGTAGCAACCCACTTGATTTTGGTCCGTCAAATATATCCACTTTGGTCCCAACGTCATTCATAGAAAAGCATACATCCACATGTATCTTGCCGTCATGCATAGGAAAACATATTTAGCTTCTCGATTAGAATTGCATAAATAAAAAATAATGGACTCCTCTTTACTTGATGCATGAACACCTTTACCCCAATGTAATACTAGGATCATAGATCCAAATCATGGTCATCCTCAAAACATGTAGCTATCCAAAGCACTCCCACTTGGATCAAACGGCATCAAAAGCTCACACATCACAAATAAAATGAAACTTGTGGCATCCAACTCCACAAAACTAGTAGATCCTCTAAGATAAAATGTTAACCATAACACATCAGACTTTTGTAGCATTTCAAAATGTGTGAATCCACCTAGATTGTATGGGATCATTGTAGCATTCCACGTCCCTTTGACCAATAGAAACCTACTTGATATTGGTATGTCAAACATAGCCACTTTTCTCCCAACATCATACATAGAAAAGCATGCACTCTTCTTTACTTGATGCATGAACACCTTTACTAAAATGTATATTGATCAATAATTCTTACTTCTATTATTTTGCATTGGTGTCAATTCAAACTTTATTGACCTCCAACTAATGTTGGGGTTATGTAATTCTAGCTATGGTGGCCCAATAACAATAGCAATATTTGGGAAATGGATGCTATTGAAGGCTAAAATACATGCATAATCCATTAATGCATCACCTTTGTTTTGTTTTAGAAACCTCATGGAACCAAGGGCTATCCCAACTTGCATATATGAATCAAGGGCTATCCTTGTTTGAGTGTTTGTTATACCAATTTGCATCCCTGAGTAAGTATCCCATAAGTATGTATCTTGAGTATTTATATAAATGTATTTTCCCTTGCTTTCTTGCATTGAACGTGTAACCACACGACATTCACCCCCTCCAAAAATGCACATCCTCCAGCATGTGCCACCCTATGCATCCCTATGGGGTCAAAAAGCCATCTCGTCTTCACCCAAATTGTCATGCCCATAATTATACTATTGTTAGGATCATAGATCCAAATCATAGTCATCCTAAAAAACATGTAGCTATCCAGAGCACTCCCACTTGGATCACAAGGCATCAAAAGCTCACACATCAAACACCTTTACCCCAATGTATATTGATCAAGAATTATTCCTTTTATTAATTTGCATTGGCCTCGATTTAATCTATAATTCTAGCTAGGGTAGCCCAATAACAATGGGAATATTTGGGCAATGGATGATGTTGAAGGTCGCAATGCATGCATAACCCATTAATGCACCACCTTCATTTTTCTTCTAGAATTCATGGAACTAGGGACTGTCCTAACTTGCATATGAACCAAGGGCTATCCCTGCTTGAGGGTCCATTGCACCACTTTGCATCCTAAGTAAGTATCCCATAAGCATCTATCTCAAGTATTTACATAAATGTCTTTTCCTTGGCTTTCCTATGTTGAATGTCTAACTACACGGCATTCACCCCCTCCAAACATGCACATTCTCTAGCATGTGCCACCTACGCATCTCTATGGGGACAAAAAGCCATTTGATCTTCACCCAAAGTGTCATGCCCATAATTATACTACTGCTAGGATCATAAATCCAAATCATGCTCATTCTTATAAACATGTAGCTATCTATAGCACTCCAACCTAGATCATGAGGCATTGAAGCTCACACATCAAAAATAGCATGTAACCCTCTACATCCAACTCTATAAAACCAATAGACCCTCCAAGATAGAATACTACTGAGAGCATATCAAACCTTTGCAGCATTTCAAAACGTGTAAATCCACCTAGATCATATGGGATCATTGTGGCATTCCACGATTCTTTGAGTAGTAGCAATCCACTTGATTTTGGTCAAACATGCCCACTTTTGTCCCAAACTCATACATAGAAAAGCAGGTATCCACATGCACCTTGTCATGATGCATAGAAAAACATATCGGGCTTCTCCATTGGAATTGCATAAATAACAGAGGATGGACTATTCTTTGCTTGATGCATGAACACCTTTACCCCAATGTTTATTGGTTGAGAATTCTTCATTTTGTTATGTTGCATTGGCCTCAATTGAATCTTTCTTGACCTCCAACTGATGTCGGGGTTTTGTAATTCTAGCTAGGATAGCCCAATAACAACATGAATATTTAGGCAATGGATGATGTTGAAGGGCACAATACATGCATGATCCATTAATGCGTCACCTTTGTTTTTCTTCTAGCAACTTCATAGAACCAAGGGCTTGTTCCAACTTGCATTCAAAGCAAGGGCTATCCTTGCTTAAGCGTCTATTAGAATAGTTTGCATCCTAAGCAAGTATCTCAAGTATTTATATAGATGTCTCTTCCTTGGATTTCATGTGTTGAACATCTAATCATACAACATTTAACCCCTCCAAACAAGCACATCCTCTAGTATGTGCCACCCTACTCATCCCTACAGGGTCAAAAGCCATCTTGTCTTCACCAAAAGTATCATGCAATAAAGGCTACCTATCATGGCACATGGGCTGAGTGAATGTCCCACTATAGGTACTAGCCTATATAAAGAAAGGGAATGAATCAATCTTGTTTGAGCATATGCATAGCCATAGAGATTAAGCAATAAAGGGTCCTCTTGCTCCATGCCATATCCTTCTTGAGTCTTTCTTCTAAGTCTTCTTTGACTGACATCTTGGGTGCTCTTAAACAACATTGTATTGTCCCCTAGTACTTGTGTCGATAGTAGTACTGCCTTAATCATTGTATCTTACAATTATTAGTTTCCTTTTGTTTCCAGAGAATTGTGTTGAGACCATTTGGTCCCTAGTTGATGGACTAATTTTGACTTTAGTATAACACACACACACACACACACACACACACACACACACACACACACACACACACACACACACACACACACACACACACACACACAGAGGATAGAGTCTTGAGTACATTTGCTATTTAATCTCTATGCTTTAAATACGTATCGCTCTCCAACCTAGGCATTAAATGTTGTAAGTGATGTTAGTGTCTGTTTGTGTCGGCTTTGAGTACGCGCATCGTCATTCCTGTGGCAGTTGTGCTTGGATACTAATTAAAACTCCCATTTGGATCATAATGCATCAAAATCTCACACATCATAAATAGCATGTAACCCTCGGCATCCAACTCCATAAGACCAATAGACTCTCAAAGATAAAACGTTAATGATAGCACATCAAACCTTTGCAGCATTTCAAAACGTCTAATTCCACCCAAATTATATGGGATCATTACATCATTCCACATTCCTTTAACTAGTAGCAACCCACTTGATTTTGGTCTGTCAAACATACCCATGTTAGAAAAAGTATACATCCACATGTACCTTGTCATCGACATGTAGCCTAATAATGATGATAATATTTGGGCAATGGATGATGTTGAAGGATGCAATGCATGCATGATCCATTAATGCATAACCTTTTTTTTTCTTTTAGACCGCCCCCACTGCTGTTATCTCTACACATCAACTGGAGCATTCACAATCGTTAGTAAAATAATACAATTAAACCGACAAAAGTGAATACCTAGCAGTCTTCAGCTACATAAATAAATCAATTGGTTAGAAATAAATCCTAACCTTAATTTATCACAAGTCCGCACTCTAAACTCATAAACGTTTATTAATTTAAATATGTATTTTGCGGAATCACCCGCTATGGAATCACCCATGTACACACTAAATTAACAAAACGCCCGAAAAGGATAGGCGTCCCCATCGACGTCTCGCACAAAGAATCCACTTTGTGTATGAGTCCCAGTAATAAAAGTTTACGGAATCCACCATAAAACTTCATGGAATCCACCGTGGCACGGAATCCACAGTGAAATATAAAAACTTCATGGAATCCACCGTGGCACGGAATCCACTGTGAATTCCATGAAGTTTTTATATTTCACAGTGGATTCCGTGCCACGGTGGATTCCATGAAGTTTTATGGTGGATTCCGTAAACTTTTATTACCGGGGCTCATACACAAAGTGGATTCTTTGTGCGAGACGTCGATGGGGACGCCTATCCTTTTCGGGCGTTTTGTTAATTTAGTGTGTACATGGGTGATTCCATAGCGGGTGATTCCGCAAAATACATATTTAAATTAATAAACGTTTATGAGTTTAGAGTGCGCACTTGTGATAAATTAAGGTTGGGATTTATTTCTAACCAATTGATTTATTTATGTAGCTGAAGACTGCTAGGTATTCACTTTTGTCGGTTTAATTATATTATTTTACTAACGATTGTGAATGCTCCAGTTGATGTGTAGAGATAGCAACAGTGGCGGTGGAAAGCATTGGAGGATAGCGTGTATTCAAAGTTATCGTCAATATTTTGATGGGCGCATACCTTAGGCATGGCGCTTAGTTTCAGGATGAAATGCAGATGAAAAATCAATCTTTATTTCTAAGTTAGCAAACAAAGTAATCCAAAAATTATTACAAAATCTAGAATCACGATTAGAAATAATAACTTTTGGTAAACCATGATTAGTAAACACATTTTTCAAAAACAATTGAGCTGCTCGAGATGCAGTTAAAGTTTTCTTGCATGGAATGAAATATGCTTGTTCACTAAACCTGTCACCAATAGTCCAAATCATATCATGGTTAGCTTTAGTGTTAGGTAAACCAATAATAAAATCCATAGAAATATGTTCCCATGGTCATGATGGAATAGATAATGGCATTAGTAAACCATACTATTTACTATGGTGTCTTTTAACTCTTTAACAAACTAAACATTCAGAAACAAAGTTAGATACATCAGTGTCCATATGTGACCAATAAAAATCTTCAGTCAATGTACGCAAAGTAGATATAATACCTCTATGACCTTGATATGGAGGACAATGAATCTCATTCAAAACAAAAGATCTAAATGGAACTATCACACATAATCTCTTTTCATAAAACATGAATCCATTATTGTAAGACAGTGAATCAATAGGAATCCAATTATTTGCAACTAATTTATTCCAATAAGCTTGAAAAGTAATATCCTGATGATAAGTATCTTTCATAGGGATAAGGGAACCAAATGATATCACAGAAATATTATGAATTGTTGGTCTTCTACTTAAAGCGTCGGCTACTACGTTTTCTTTTCCTGGTTGATATTGTATAAGGGGATGAAAACTCTGAATGAAAGCTGTCCATTTAATATGTCAGTCAGATATTTGGGGTTGACTAAGGAGATGTCTAATACTTTGTTGGTCAGTTTTAATCATAAACTCATAACCCATTAAGTAATGTTTCCATTGACGTAAGGCTTGTACTATAGCTAGCAATTCTTTATCATAAGTGGAATATTTAAGTTCAGATGGTTTCAGTTTACAGCTAGAGTAGGCTATGGGATGATTATCTTGCATAAGTATTGCTCCTATTCCAGTAACTACTAAAAAGAATGGTCTTTCGAAATCAGGTAGTTGTAATACACGAGCATGGGTTAATGCATGTTTCAATAAATCAAAAGATTTTTATTGATTATTAGTCTAGTTATAAACAATACCCTTCTTTAAAAGTTTAGTCAAAGGCAATGCAAGTAATGAGAAATTTCGCACAAACTTTCTGTAAAAACTAGCAAGACCTAGAAAAGTACGTAACTCATGCGCATTTTTGTGTATGGGCCAATTTAAAATTGCTTCTATCTTTTTAGGGTCAACCTTAATACCTTCTAATGAAACAATGTGACCTAGATATTCAATTTCTGTTTGAAAGAATTCACTCTTTTCTGGATTAGCATACAATTGATTATCTTTTAACAACTTCAAAACTAAAGACAGATGTTCATAATGCTCATTCTCATTTTTACTGAATACTAATATATCATCAAAGAATACTATAACACAATGCTGATATTTCAAAAATATGCGATTCATCATTCGACTAAATGTAGCAGGTGCATTAGTTAAACCAAAAGGCATAACTAGAAATTCATAGTGTCCAAATTGTGTTTTAAATGCAGTTTTGAATATATCAGATTTATCCAATCTCACTTGATGATAACCAGATTTAAGATCTATCTTACTGAATATGGCGGAACCTTGTAGTTTATCCATAAGATCATCTACCCTAGGTATCAGATATCTATTCTTAACAGTAATTTTATTTAGGGCACGATAATCAATGCACATGCGATAAGTATTATTCTTATTCTTTACTAATAAAACATGTGCACCAAGTGGAGAACTACTAGGTCTAATTAATCCTCTATTAAGCAATTCCTCTACTTGATTTTGAATTTCTTTTTATTCAATTTGGTTATGCCTATATGGTGTTTTATATGGTAGTTGTGTACTAGAAATTAAATCTATTTTGTGATCTTCAGGTCGTGTCGGTGGTAGTCCAGGTGGTAAATTATAAGCAAATCAATCTTTAAATTGTGCAAGAAATTGTGTATGCCTAGGATACATATGTTTTTCTTTAGCTTGAAATTTATTTATCCAAATTAAATAAGATTTGCTACTTTTACATAATGCACATTTAGCTTGAGTATGAGTAAGCAGTGAAAAATTATTGGAGGCGTGCATACCATGCAATGTAATTTGTTTTCCTTGAAAATAAATTTTAATTGAATGCGTGGAATAATCTATGTCAGGATTATACTGATGACGCCAAGGCATACCTAAGATAATATTACTAGACTGCAAAGGTACAACTAGGAAATTTCTACGTTCAGTGTATTCACCAATTTTAATTTCTAAGTTATGCATCTCTTGTGTTCCATTATATCTCGTGCCTAGGAATGCTGCTTTAATGCGATAATGTGTAGAAACAGTTTGTAAATTCAATTCTTTCACTAACTTTGCAGAAATAAAATCATGTGTGCTACTATCATTATGCAAAATAATATTTTCTTTACCATGCACTAAACATTTCATTGTCAACAAAGAATGTGGAGTTGGCATACCTGGTAAAGTATCTGAAGTATTACCAATGTCGTCATCATCTTCCGTAAAGTCAGGCATTTCCTCACGTTCTTCATCTTCCATTGCTCCAAGATAATTGTTATGGATAGGTGGCTTTTTCGATTGGCAATTGGCTGCTAGATGTCCAGGTTGATGGCATTTATAACAAACTATTGGTTTGGCTTTAGATACATTGTTGGCAATGGCAGGAAGTCTAGGAATATCAGGATTTGGCTGTGAGGATGGCTTAGGGTTTGAATTGGTATTTGATGGCAAAGCAGGTGGTCGTGTCCAAGACTTACGGAATAAAGATGGAAGAAAACGACTTTGATTGAATCTTCTAAAATTTGAATTGAATTGCTTGGAACCATAGTTACCATTAGCTTGAAATTGTTGTTGACGCTTGTCTCTTCCTCGAATCTTGTCTTCAGTATCATGAGCCAAAGAAATTGCATCTTCAAGGGTTGTTGGCTTGAATATATTGACTTCAACGTAGTAATGTCCAAGTAAGCCAGACATAAACTTGCGTTTGTGAGTTGCTTTAGGTACATCTTCGAGCATGCGTAGTTGCAGTAGGGCATTCCAAAAACATTTAGTGTATTGGGAAATAGGTTCACGATCTCTTTACTGAAGAAGATCCCATTGCTTTATGGCTTTTTCATGGAATTGAGGAGGAAGAAAATTCTGCAAAAACTTCTTTTGGAAACTCTCCCAGGTAGTGGGACAATCAATGCTCTTGCAAACCACAGTCCACCATAGAGATGCTCGATCGACTAAATGATTAGTGACACATTTAATTTTGTCTTTTTCAGCATATGTCTCTTTATGAAAGTAATCATCAAACTGATTGATAAATGCAAGTACACTCTTTCCATCTCGAGATCCATTGAAAGTACGAAATTTGAAGTTTCTTTTACTTATCTTTGTTTCTTTACAGATGGATTGAGCTTCGAGTATCGCATCGATGGTACATCGTATAAGATCTTCAGGTTACGGTCCATCTTTGTTGGTGGTAGGTCGTTGCAAATTGGCCAATTGAACTTGCAAAGCTTATCAGGCTCTTTGTTCTTCATGAAGCTGCATCATAATCAAATCCAATTTTTGTTCCATCGTTGGTTCGGGAATATCGCCTTCAACCATTAAATCGTCCATGTGTTGTTCCGTCATCCTATAAAAATTCAAAAGATCTCACAGTCTCGAAATCCGATTAGCGGGATGAGCATAGCTTAAAGTCGGGAATACAAGGCTTATAAATTTTGTTTGGCTTTTACGGTCTTTGTCTTTTGCAGTTGCGGGATTCGTTGTCTTCGTAAAAATGGCATATAATCTTCGTATGACTTGCATATGACCTTCTGCAGATGCTGAAATTGGTTCAGCCAGTCTGCATGTGTGAACAAAGTCTTTTAGAGAGCAATTCCATGATTCTATGCTTCTGCACAGGAACAGTCTTTATGGGAGTTGTTGAAGTAAATCAATAATGACTTCTGTGGACTTAGGTGACTTGCAAAAATAAGTGAACTTGGAGGACTTGGATAGTTTAGTGAATTAAGAAGCTTAACTAACTAAGCTTGAATATGATTTGTCAACGATTTTTGAGGGGGGGCCGTTTTTCACGCCGATTTTGACGTTGAGATGCCGCTGTCGCCTAGTCGTTGAATTTTCGTTTTAAGTAAGCTTTTTGAAGCTTACTAATAAGGCTTACTAAGATTTAACTTAAGCTTTTGAACTTTTTTGAGATATGGAAGAAGAGTTTACTGTCTGTTGAAAAACGACTTGTAGAAGGAGCTTTCCTTGTGGTCCTCCGCCTCCTCAGGACGGTCCTTCGTGATTAGAGGCTGTAGATAGAGGTTCTTGACCACCAAGAAGTCACCCGTATCGACCATTCGCGATGAAACTGACTGTAGAGCTCGATCGTTCTAGGAGCTCCGCCTTCACGCAAGATGGTAAGCGATTGGAAGCTCTCGATCTCAGTTTTGCTTTGATACCACTGGTGCACAAATCAGATGCCGTAAGCGCGTGTAGTGAGTGTCAGAAGGTCCCCAAGAACAAAAGAACTCTACTTTTTGCACACAAATCAATGTAGAAGACTTGCACGACATGAACAAGAGACAAATTGGGTGCAATCTCCCCCCATGCCTTGTGTGAGCGATCCACAAAGCATGTATTTTATGTATTAATCATCTTCAAGCTCAAATAATAGCCCAAATTACAAAATAGCACGCTTTTGACTTTTGAGTTTGCTTTTGTGCCAAATAGAGAACAAAGCTAATGGGCGGGTGCCCAAGAAGTCAGGCGTACCCAATACAATGTCCAAATACAAATATCTAAATCGTGCGCCCATGCACATACAAAAATAATAAATAAATATCAAACGCCTTGATAAATAGGCGCGACAAAATGTAGGCACCATGCCTAAGGTATGCACCCATCAAAATATTGACGATAACTGGAATACACGCTATCCTCCAATGCTTTCCATCACCACTGTTGCTATCTCTACACATCAACTGAAGCATTCACAATCGTTAGTAAAATAATACAATTAAACCGACAAAAGTGAATATCTAGCAGTCTTCAGCTACATAAATAAATCAATTGGTTAGAAATCAATCATAACCTTAATTTGTCACAAGTGCGCACTCTAAAATCATAAACATTTATTAATTTAAATATGTATTTTGCAGAATCACCCGCTATGGAATCACCCATGTATACACTAAATTAACAAAACGCCCGAAAAGGATATGCGTCCCCATCGATTTCTCGCACAAAGAATCCACTTTGTGTATGAGCCCCGGTAATAAAAGTTTACGGAATCCACCGTAAAACCTCACGGAATCCACCATGGCACGGAATTCACCATGAAATATGCCTCCTGGCATCAGTAACAATCCCTTCAACAGTGAGTAACTAGTTACTGCTGGGCACAAATGAAGCAGAAATGGGCAAGCATAGTGCTTCACTGATATTAGCTACAGATAAACAGAAGGTGCGATTATAAATAAGACTAGACTGGTTTTTGTAAGAAGCTAAGAAGGAGTAACAAAGTTTCTCATCCACAGATGGCAATGTGAGGGCAACAAATGGGCGAAGGCCTGCACATCGGATGCAATCCGCCTCTAAAAGGAGGGAATTATCATGGACTGCGAGGGGAACATGTTGTACCACAATGAGAGGGATAGAAGTAGGTGCCATTGAAACTATAGTAAGAAACCCATATACACAAAACCAGGAAGACAAAGAGAAAACGTGCAAAACCCACAAACAAAACCTTCACTAAGACCATCGATAGAAAATAGATTGAGGACCAGATTGACTGGACCAAACCACCCTAAACAAACCACATCGTATGGAAAATTCGACATGATCTACGCATATATGTGACCGAAAGCTTCATGCTATGCAACAAACATGCACCCGAGACCCCGTATCAAGCATACAAAATAAAACAAAAATGGCACACATACCGTAGCCCAGACATGGACTCAAAAAATCACGATTGAACCAAATATTCTGACTAAAAATAGAATAAATACCATATGGACCAAGGTCAGATTAATAATCCAAAATCCCCACGTAATGTTTAGCGTCCTACAGTGCGGTGAAGTGGATGGGTGAAACTAATGACTCATTTTTTAATTAGATAATCCATTAAACACAATTCATTGTTAAGTTAATCCGTTAATGCATGGTGAGTCAGAAACGTAGCCCAACCCCTCTTAGACTTGACACAACTTGACTTGACTTGGTCTCTATTGACGCAGTTCATTGTTACAACTACATGATGTGTGGCAATTGAGTGCATGCATGCGTGACTTCAGGGGTTTCTGTAATACGTGTGCGTGTGCACTTGTGAATAGAGTTTAATTTACAAATTACATAAGTTAGGTTGCAAAGGTGCACGTGCAACGATGGGGTTCCTTTTGTAATTAACATCCAATTCGTTTTAATTATAATTTTATGATGTGCATTCTGTTAATTGGGCGTGTGCAACAGTCAATGGATTTTATTTAAATTAATGGTGTGTTATGATGTAAGTGAGAGAAGGAAAAAAAGAAAGGAACTTGGCAATGTATGGGTGGACGCTTCGCAAGGTTTGAAACCATATCCTCCAAAATGGAATGCGCAATCCATGCAAATCCACAAAAACAGACAAAAGGCCAACTAACAATAGTCGTCCTATTGGATTTTAAAAAAAAAAACGGAAACTAACTAACACCTTGACTAAACAAAAACAATGATACATATGACCAAAATAAAGGAGAAGATGTGGATTGGAATTTTAGTGGGATATTTTGATTAGTGTGGTTTTCTTTTTTTTGTTGTTTTTTTATTTTTTAATTTGTTATTTTTTATTTTTTAATAAACAGTAAATGAAAAGGAGAGTTTGTTTCTATTTGTTTCGTTGGTTTGGTTTGTGTTTTTGTGTATTTTATTTTGTTTTTGTTTTTGTTAAAAAAAGAATAACCAAGAAACCAATTTGTCCCACTATGAGGGTTGAAAACCATTCTGTTTCAATGTAATGAAAATGTTCTTAGCATGTTTGGGAGTTTCAAAGAATGCGTTTATGATAATTACATTGTCATAAGATTTTTTTTAAAAATATTTTAATAATTTTTCATTTCTAAAAAATATCCAAAATGGGAAAGAAAGTGAATGTGATTTTTTGGAATTTTTTTTGCTTTTTAGGTATTTTTTTCTTGAATTTTTATCAATTTCCATCATTTTGTGAATAATGTTAGATAAGTTGGATTTTTCAGTAATTAATTAATGGTATTTTCCAATAAAAAAATTAAAATGTGAAAAATTTTTAAAGCACTTTTTTGTAATTTTTGAGATTTTTTTAAATATTTATGTTTTTTAAAAAATATTTTTTAATTTGTGGAATTATTTGTGGGATTTAAAAAATGAATACTCGAACGCGCAGGTGAACAATCATGTGTGAACATCAGCAAGGACTCATGCCCACGAACGAGTCCAACACAAGTCCTTGCACGTGAACGCCCGCAAAGACGATGGACTCCACGACTACGCGTAGCTGCGCGTGAACAATCGCGACAAAGATCGATAACCAGCACAAAAAAAAATATTCGGTGAAGTGCGAAGAGGGACTTAAGAGGGGTAGGCGGAGAGGGGCTTAACAGGGGGTGGGGGAAGGGGGCTTATGTAGGGGGTAGGAAAGGGGGCCTAGGTAGGGGGTGGGAAAGGGGCTTAGGCACGGGGTAGGAAAGGGGCTTAGGTAGGGGGGGAGGAGGTGGAGGAGGAGGCGGTGGGCAGAGAGGAGGAGGAGGAGGTGGAGTAGGAGGAGGAAGAGGAAGAGGGGGTGGAAGAGGAGGTGGTGGATTAGGTAAGAGGAAGAGGAAGAGCGGATGGAAGAGGAGGCGGAAGTGGAGGTGGTGGTGGAGTAGGTTGGAGGAGGGGTGGAGGAAGAGGAGGAGGACGAAGAGGGGGCAAAAGTGGAGGTGGAGGAGTAGGTGGGAGGAGGGGAGGAGCAATAGTGCGACGGGAGGTGGAGCGAGGGGTGACGGGCGCAGGGAGGAGGAATAAGGGGAGTTGGGCGAAGGGAGGAGGAACGAGGGGTGGCGGATCACTCCAATGGGGGTGGCGGTGGGTGACGCCAACGGCAGCGATGACACAGAAGGAAGGGGAGAAGGAGGAGAGGAGAGGGGGAGGAGAAGGAATAAGAAGAAGAAGAAGAAGAAGAAAAGAAAGAAAAAGGAGAGGAGGAGGCCGAAGGAAAATGGCTGGCCGGGGGGGGAACCTTTTTTTTTTGTTTTTAATGTGTTTTTCATGGTTTTGTTTTTTAATAAAGGTTGCTTTTGTTTTTTGTTTTTTATTTTGGTTTTTTAAATTAATGTGTTTTTTTTTAAATTTTTGTGTGTTTTTTTTGCTTTTTTAAGTGGGTTGAAAAAAAATGGTTGTTGTTAAATTTGGTGTTGTTTGTGTTTTTTAAAAATGTTTTTAATTTTATTTGTTTTTGTGTGTGTGCATGTTTCAAAAAAAATAATTGAGTTGTGATATTGAATTTTGTTTGTTTGTGTTTTTAAAAAATTAATTTGTGGTTTTTTTTTTTGTGAATATGCATTGTTTGTTTTTATGATGTGTGTGTTTAGGTGGGAAAATTTTAAAAAAAGGGGGAAATGAAATAAAAGAAAAGTCCGAAAAAGGGGAGCACGCCCCCGTCCGGTGTGTATGCACGAGGGGGGAAAGAAATTTGCATTGACGGGATTGACCGAGACGTTGGTACGAAAGGGGGCGAAGGCGACGGGGCGTCTCGAGGCTCGTAACTTAAAAAACGCGCGCATTCACGCACGAGACGAGGCACACGGGAACACAATGCGGTAAAAAGGAAAACTGGGCCAGAAGGCGAGGGGGAGACTATGGAAAAGTACAATGGGGTGTCTGGGATCAAGTCAGGGCATTCCCATGGAAAAAAGTCAAAAAAGTAGGCTCGAAAACCCATATGACAATTAATATTAAAAAATCCATTCACCGAAATAAAACGCATGTAAAATGAAAATTGGGAGAAAAGTCATACTGGATAGGCGTATCATGTCAGAACACAGATTCGATGGAGATAAGACCCGTTCACATGGAAAAAAACCCAAAAAGTAACTCCGAAACGAGATGCAAAAATTAATATAAAAAGATTAGGTCATTGGAATGAAGGACAGAAAAAAAGAAAAATGTTCGCAGGAAGGGGATTTACAGGGCTGTCACATCAACACACAGTTTCGGGGGAATTAGGAGGGGCTCACATGCAAAAAATACAAAAAAAGACACTCAAAAACACATGGAAAAATTAATAACTAAAAGTCCGGCGGATTGGAATAGGGGATAGAAAAAAGGAAAAAGGGGGAAAAAGGTGGCTAGACACTGTTGTCAAATGAAACTAAAAGTCCGGTGCAAACAGGGCATGTGCACATGGGAAAAATGTAGAAATTACTCACGAAAATGTCCCAAAAATCCGCAAAAATTAATCTCGAATCAACCCTGCATCGGAATGACATGGAGCAAAAATAAAAAATGTAAAGGGAAAAGTGGTTGTCAGGGTTGTCATGTAAATCACGGTTCGGAAGCAATAAAGGCGCGTTCACATGGAAAACCGTCTAATTTATGTGAAATGCGTCAAAAAATTAATATCTCAAGAATTGTGTGTCGAAACAAGGGTTGTTAAAAAGGAAAAATGGATAGTTCAAAGGGACGAAGAGGGTTGTAAGGTTGGATTTGGATTCTGGTGAACGTAGGATGCGTTCACATGCAAAACGCCAAAACAAGGGATAAAGGAAAATAGTGAAGGAACTGCCCCAAGGGTGGGGTAAATTTAGATAGGTGGGTGGAAAAGGGACCCCATGAGGGTAAAAATAGGTCATGGCATACATGTATAAGCAAATTGAGGCATACATCATAGATGCGCATGGACACATGCCCACACTTAAAACGTTAACGGACAGAGGAAAATGCATCAAGATAACCTAAGACTCATCAACCAATTGGACTCTAACGTCCCTACACTTAAAAAACATTACATACACTTTCAATCATAAAGATAGGGTTAGAAAAACTTGGCCCGTTTCACCGAGCATTGCAGTTGATGGTTGATGTCACGTCCTGTGTCGCAGTTGGCTCTGTAGGAGATACCAAGGTGTCTTCACAGCATATGTTGAATACATCAAGGACCACGCAATGACACCTATGGAGGTAGCTGATTGATAAAGCCTGTTTGGTAGGTGTCGTGGACGAAGGATAGTCTCTCCGCTCGCAACACTCAGATGGGAATGAACGAACAGTCACTGGCCCCATTACTAACATCACTCGAGATAGTATTGATGGTAACCTGGGGCTCACACCTAGTTTAGAAATCGACAAGGGGAATGGTGTAGAGGGAGTATGCTAGGGTGCGCAGTTGATTGTGCATTAGTACGTCCAACCCTGTTTGGCATAGGTGTAAGCAGGAAGGCCAGGGAGCCTTGTAGTGCAGTGTACAAAATAGGGTGACGTGTCCTGTGATGGCAGCAGAGACCCATCCCGTGTGTGCATAGGAAAATGGAAATGTACCTAACTCCAATTATCGTAACGTCCCTCAAACTCATCTCTCGGAATGGATTAAGGAGAAACACTAGTCACACTCAGCCCACCCTGTCTCACACTCAGTTGAAAGATACAGAGGGCAGCCCATTCCTGAAACCCATTGATGTAATCCTCGCATTCACTTGTGCAGCGGTTGTATGCCTTGTGCGCATTTGATGGTGCAACAGTGTATCATGCCCTGTGCCGGCATACGGTGCAAGAAGGAAGGCCAGGGAGCCTTATAGTGCAGTGCACAGGAACAGATAGTGCGTTGTGCATTGAGAAGCCCAACCCGTGTGTGCAACACTCCATTCACACATCTCACCTCTCATTTGATTTGAAGGGAAATACTAGTCACTCACCTCATCCTCTATCTCACACTCTTTTGATAGATACAAAGGGCAACCCATACTTATGTCCCTATCCTATTAGGATGAAAGCTCGCATAACTTAGGGGGTTGGTGATGAAGATCGCGTCGGCTGTTGTTGTCACTAGAGTGTTGAAGATGATGCGTACCCAGGGAGGTAGCTGACACGTATGGTACTTCAATGATTTATATGAAAGATCATCTGTTAAGGAGGGCAGCCGGACTGATATTGCAGAGACAGCACACCAAGGGAGGTGGCTTCAAATTGCTTCTCGAAAAGTTCTAGTGGTGAATCAACTATCCTGAACTGCGGGGTGTTATCACCTTGTCCACAGTCAGCTTCCTGCCCAAGGGTGTTTCCACCTTTTCTTGGAACGAGGCCTGCTATGACAGGGAATTTCTTCATTTTCTCCCATAACATATTTTTTTAATAAAAAAATTATTCCTTATAAAAAAACCTATTCTTGAGGGTGTCTCCACCTTTTCTCAAAGAAATAGGCCGGCATGGCAAGGACCACATTCCTTTTTTTTTTCTCTTTTTTTTTTTCTATTTTGTTCGTTCGTTTGTTTTTTTTTTTCCGCTTTCAGAAGGGAAATGGTAGAAACACCATTTGT
This sequence comes from Lygodium microphyllum, assembly GCF_053477565.2. Taxonomy (NCBI): domain Eukaryota; kingdom Viridiplantae; phylum Streptophyta; class Polypodiopsida; order Schizaeales; family Lygodiaceae; genus Lygodium; species Lygodium microphyllum. The sequence continues at coordinate 23,317,885 of NC_141160.1, read as the reverse complement.
CAGAACCATTCTCTCCACCGCGGTTGATTGAAAATAGAGGATAAGAGATCAGGGACATGAGGTGGGCCGGAGGGGACAGAGGGTTGCATGCACCTCTTCAAGAGTGGCAGAAGAATGGCTATTAGAAGTAGCATCAAAAGAATTATAGTGCCATGCTAATGGGGGAAAGGAGGGGGTGACTGTGATTGTCAAGATCCCCAAGGAGATAAGTACTTCTTCAAGCGATAGTCATTAATTAGGAAGGGATCATCAGAGGCATCAACGGTCTGCACCTGAATAGAGCCATTAGGGCTGACAGCAAGTACCTTGTACGTGCCTATCCACCGTTGTTGAACCTTGCCAAAACTCAAATCATAGGCCAAAACTAGATCACCTTCTTTGAACTCCTTGTGCTCGATGAAGTTGTCATGATAAGCCTTACGTTGGGCTTACTGGGTTCCATGCACTATCTGTTCTGCTTCCGTCTGGTAGGCGAATCAATGGGACCCACGAAATCAATCCCCCACTTCTCGAATGGCTTTAGGGGAAGGATAGGTTGCAGTGGCATGGCACTTGTTTTGGTAGGTTTCCCCATTCGTTGACAAGCATCTCATCTCTTGTAGTAGTCATATGCATCCTTGTGGAGGGTCGGCCACCAGTATCCCGCTATAACAGAGCCTTCCTGCCTGTTGCTTCTCCTACAAAGTGTCCACCACATGGTTCGTCATGGCATGCTTTCAATACTATGCCGATTTTGTCTCCTGCAACACATCTTCGCAACACTTCATCTTTGCCTCTCTTGTATAGTGCACTGCCTAGCAAGGTGTAGGGGGACTGATTCTAACAGAAGCTTCTTCTTCTCACGGCTTGAGATGCCAGGAGGATACTATTGAGTTGCCAGGAGGTTGGCTATGTCTGCATACCAGGGAGTAACTATTTCCACTAGAAACAAGGAAGCATTAGGAAGGTTTGGATCATCTTGTTCCTCTTTTGCAGTTTGAGGGATTTGTAATAGATGATCGACTAGGACATGGGAATGGCCAGGATTATTGACCACTTCAAAATCAAACTCTTGGAATAGGAGCAACCATCTCATCAGTCGTCCTTTGACATATGCTTTGTTCATCAGGAAGGATAGGGCTTCATGATCCATGTAGAACTTGAAATGCGTTGACAGTAGATAGTATCGAGACTTCTCCAGTGCAAACACCATTGCTAAGGACTCAAGCTCTGTCATTGTGTAGTTCTGCTCTCGATTAGTTACTTTTTGACTTGTATAATATATTGATTGATCTAATTTAGAGGGGCCCTTTTGACATAGGACAACACCTAGCCCTTCAACTGATGCATTTGTGTGCACATGGAACTCCTTCGTCCAGTTAGGAGGTTACAAGATAGGTGCTTGGATGAGGCATTGTTTTAGGGTATTAAAGGCTTCTTCACAATCATTAGTTCAAAGGAAATCCGCATCTTTCCTTAGGATCTTGTGTAGAGGGGTTGCCTTGGTTGCAAAATGTGCAATAAATCTTCTGTAGTAGTCCACATGACCAAGAAACCCTCTCAATTGCTTGAGGTTTGTTGGTGCTGTCAAGGCGGCAATCTTTTCAATCTTCCTTGGGTCTGTTGCAATCCCTTATGTAGAGACAATATGGCCCAGAAGAACTCCTGATGAGATGCCAAAGACACATTTGTCGGGGTTGAGAGAAATTCCATACTCTCGGCATTTGTCAAAACATTGCTCTAGGTGTCCCCAATGCTCATGGATTAGGCTATAGACACAGAAGTCATCGAGATACACCTCAATGAAATCATGCAGATGATTCTGGAAGGCAGCCATCATTACTCATTGGAAGGTGGCAAGAGCATTACAAAGCCCAAACGACATCACTCTATAGAGATAGGTTTCCTATTCTGTTGTGAAGGTTGTTTTGCATTGGTCCTCCTTTGTGATTTAAACTTGGTTATATCCGTTGAATCCATCCAAGAGGGAATAGAGCTCATGGCTTGCCAATGTTTCCAACAGTTGGTCTGTGAAAGGGATAGGAAAATGATAATTCTTCGTCTTCGAGTTCAGCTTTCCAAAGTCCATACATATTCAAAGTTTTCCGTTCTTCTTGGGTACAACCACAATGGGCGAAACCCATTCACTGTTAGCCACATGATAAATGAACTCTGCTTCAAGGAGCTTCAATAATTCAGCCTTCACCAGAGCATAATAATTAGGATTCATATGCCGTTGTCTTTGCCTTATAGGTTTGGCATCAGGCTCTATGTCAATGTGATGTTGGCATACTGTGGGATCAATCCCCTTTAGATCTTTATACGACTAAGCAAACACGTCTAAGTTCTCCTTTTCTTGTAAATACTCTAACAAATGTACCAAATCCTACAATTGAAGGTGTCATTCAGTCTTGTCTAGATGAGGAAAAAAGAAATCAAAAGGAAGGTAGTACTAGCTTAGCGTCTGCCTCAGCAACATGTGATCAACTCTTAGTCCATATTGTTTCTACTAAATATTCCTTTTGCAATAAAATTGGACATATTGTAAGCAACTATTGGAAAAAACATCCCAACAATATGAAGTGCAAAAAATGTAATAAAAAATGACATATTATGAGTAAATGACCTAACTCCCCTCAAGCACCAAAGGAATTGGAGACCGCTATGTCTCCAATTCACTTGATGACCGTCTTTTACTAGCATTCTTTGTATAATCTTTCCATAAACATAATTGTAGCCTACTTTATAAAGGCATCCCACTAATTGATTAATGGGGGGAACATTTCCATGCTATGTAATTCAATGGCACCTTGGCATTGAGGGGGGGGGGGGGGGGGTGTTAGAAGTATAGCATGAGAACCCTATGTAAGCAAGGGTGCATGAGGGAAGGTGAGGTGTGAATGGACTAGAGGACATGGGAAACCCTAATCCACTAGGGGAGATTTGGACTCAAGTTTGGGCATTGTAAGCATAGAGAGAGGTAATTCAAAAAGTAATAAAAAAGCTACAAATCTAAAAATTTCAAGATTTTTCCTTATTTCCAAAATACACAAATTAGCCCGTAGCCTTAATTAAGAGTTTAAAGGTCAGTTCTTGGAATTAAGTGCCCAGTGCTCAAAACTTGACAGCTCATATCTAAATCAATTGGAATTAATGACATAGTCTCTTTTTATTAAAAGATGAGCCAAACGACCACATGAAGGCCTAAGTTGTGCCCGCCACATTACATTTGGAAGATTTCCATGTATTCTCCCTAATTTTTTTGAAAGCAACTTCACAAACATTGCAAAACAAGGATGGATGAAGTTGAATAAACATCAGAAATGAACAGGGATGGCTAGGGCAAAATCAACACCACGAATGGAGATGGCTGGGCTGAAATCAATATCATAAAGGGAGATGGTAGAGTCCAAATCATCATCAAAGAGATACACGAGAGAGGCATATCATCTCCTTGTTGAGCTTGATTGCGAGTATGAGTCATTAAGTAACAAAAACAAACCTCGTCTCATTTTGTCTACATCCAAAGAACTTTGTAGGTTGCAAGGAAAGAGAAATATAGATCTATGGACTGATGGGAAATTGCATCCAAAAGGTCCTTTGCATAACTCTGTGCCTTCGTTCATGGATATTACATCCTTAGTAAGATTTGTTGGAAATGGTTATAACGGCCTTGTAGGATACACTCAACATTTGGATGCCATTAGCAATGTATACAAGCTAGAAAGAGATTTATTAGAGAAGGAGAATGCCTCTTTGTTGAGGCAAACATTAGAGCAATGTAAGCACAAATTACTGCAGAACAAGGAGACTATTTTAGAGTTGGAGAAACATAGAGTTCAATCAAGGCTTAAAGAAATAATATTGGGGGTTCGCAAACAATACAAGAAACTTTAAAATATTCAAGACATAAAGCTATGAAGCGGTGGTATTAAGAAAATAATACATGCAATGAAACAAGTAAGCTCTTTGTTACTTTTTGCTCCATCTCATAAAGTATTTGTAAAATAGTTTATGATGATTGAACATTTTTTATTGTGAATACAGGGATATCCTACAACCCAATGAAGAAACGACTTCAAGCACGGAGGCATTAATTGAACACTTTAAAGTGCTTCTAAATAAATAAGCTATCAAAGCAATCTTGAAGGATCCAAAGTATCGAAATCTTGCAAAATAGGAGATTGAGATTTTCTTGACTTAGCTCAAGTGATATGCAATGGATGAGTCAGGTATCTCTAGCAGGGGATACACAACTATTTACAAATCTCTTTATAGGAAGATGAATGTGACTTTAGATAAATATGATGGTCTCTTGAAATTTGTACTCAAGCTCAACGAGTGCCAGATTGTGAAGGGTAAAAAGCTAGAACGGGTCACCATCACCTTGATGAATAGGGCACTCGATCCAACAATTTCAAAGCACAATCCAAAATGGTTTAGTGTCTAGTCTAAGAACAATACATTCTCTCTAGGGTCTTTTGAAGGGAGCAATATATTTTAAATTAAAAGTTTACTTATGCTAATATTGTTGTTGTGTCATGCTTATAATATGTGTGTACTCTAGGTTATGTCCTAGAATTCTGAAACCTTGCATTGGATTTTCCACAAGATAAATATACCACAAATCATTAGTGAGCAAAGGAACGGGAGAATCTTGGTCATGGAAGGATTTGAAAGATTCAAAGTAAAGTGACATTTAGTAGGTGATTTGAAGACACTAAAGTGTATATAAAATGTCTCAAAAGGGGCTAATTCAAAGAGCCCATGCATACATTGTATACATGCTGCAAAGGAACTTGACAAAAGGAATTGAAAAAAGGCACCCAATAGGTACCTAAAAGATCCAAGTTTGAGAGTAGTTTTAGATATTCCCTTGTCTCAAGTCCATAACTGCACAATGCATGGTCTGTGCAAGATCATTGAGAAATTACTTTTCTTGTATATATGTTTTGCTTGGACAATGTGACACCTAGGTCTATGCAGGTTAAGGCAATTGCAACATTGGAGAAGGCATTATCAAACATTCATGGTGAAAATTTTAAGATTAAAAGGGATGAGAAAAGGTCAAATGATGGTTGAGACATGCCAAAGAAACTCTTTGCTTTTGGGGGCATGAAAGTGCAAAAGATTTTTATCTCCACCACCCTTAGATAATCCTAGTCAAGTAAAAAATTTCACTCAAAGAATTCAATTCAACAAGTGGAAGTGCCACAATGCAATTGTGGACCGTGCTGATAGTGGTGAAGCATGATTACGCAAGGCCAACGTTTGGAAGTCTTTAGATACAATCTTTAAGTCTTATGACATGCATGCATGGAACATAAATGACCAACATGCCTTTGAAACAACATTGGATGAATTTAAAAAGTCAATGGTTAGTGTATGGACAGATCAACACATTACCCACCCTATGGTATGTTATCTTCATAATATCTGATAAAGTATAATTGCTTAATTGCAAGTGCATGAAGCACTAATTTGGCATCCTTTCTTATGATTTGATAGCACATTATATATAATCACACCCCTTGGCTTGCCAAGGAATATGGCAGTTTATCAGTGTGGTCAACTCAAGGTACGGAGAAAATCCACTATCAAGCGCATATTGGCTATTTCAGCCATACAAGACATGGTGGAGGAGTAGAGAAAGCCAACAATTTAGAAGAATTACATTAATGGACATATAGAAATATTGTCCATAGAGCTAATAGAAAAGAAGCACTAAGAACATATGAAATCAACAAAGCAATGCAATATTTGGAGAGACAAAGAAGAAAAGCATTGTAGGAGAATTCTAATGCATAAATCAAATAGACTATGTGGTGACAAACTAGAAAAAGGCAAGAAAAAACTTGGATACCCATAATCAATAGTTCCTTATAAATACTTGAGGTGTTTGTAGAAATTTCGACAGAGAGGAACACTTATCAATTATCTATTTTTGAAAGAAATATTTTATATTACAAATATAAAACTCACATTTTTTGGAAAACCATTATTCTTGAGTATACAATAATGAAGCTCACTCCTTTGCGCGTGGCCTCTTTGAAGATGGCCCAGCTTCTTCTTATAATTGTTGCTCTAGTTCATTTAAAGATGATTACTTTTTGGAATTGATCTACTTCTAAGAAAGTGCCATTTTCCATATTCTGCAAGCATATTGGAATCCTTGATCCTACTCATCAGCTCGAATGATGCATACACAGTATTGGGCACATAGTTTCTGGAAATAGGGCCTTTACCAAAAATTCTCATAGCTTCCTATTTCTCCAAAAACATTATTTTATCTGCGTTCCACTTAATAGGATACCCTCCAAGATATCTTGATAGGGTCTTCCATGCAAAAAGAGGAAACTCTACATTGTCCCTTGAGAACTTGTGGTGGAACAACATAATAAACTTTGGAAAGGTGAGGTCTTTAATGTAATGGCCCAATGCAAAGTGCTTGCCTAAACCTCCCTTCCATTTTCCATGTGCATGGCTAATGAAACCATCTTAGTACATGACAAGCTGAAAAATAGCAAATATACATAGTGAGTCTTAGGAAAAATTTTATGGAAATCAACATGGTATCCAAATGAACATAGTTTGTGAAACAAGCCTTTTCATTTTCATTTGAAACAAGCAACTCCTCACTCCATATTTGAATGGATGATTGGTCAATATGCAAGGACTTAGGATTCAAGTCCATGTTTGATTTGCCCAAGTGAGAAACATTCAAAATTTTTTGCGTTGCCTCGAACTCTTCCTCTGAAGAAATGGACGACTCATATCGGAGTGCATCCTTGTATATCATAGTCAAAGTCTTTGATGTGGAGAGTTATTCCATTTCCTTGACATTTGAATCCACAAGGAGATACTTATCCCAATCTAGTACAATAAGAATAGAATCTGTTTATAGATTATGTACAACAATGGCTAGGTAGTAGTCGTCCCCGATGTTAAAAAGGGCATGGATATTGGACATGATAACAAACTACCTTTCGCCAATAGCGAAGGAGTGGAGCAAAGCTACGGGAACTTAACCAACATCTTCCTCAACCTCTTGCTCAACAATAGAACCCACCACGTCAGTGTCCTCCCTTCTCAAAGCTTCAACATTGAGTTGAGCACTTTGCTCCCTCTCACTAGCCACATCTACTAGTTGTGAAACCTCTTGCACTCCCTTTGTTTCCACTTCATAGGTATGTTGTGTATTTTTTAGGTCTTGGACAAGCTCGTTCCCTTCATCCCCTAGCAACACATGTAGAAAGCATACAAACCTATGAAAGTACTTGATGAGATGGTACTTTTGATAATGTGCAAGGGGCACTATAGATCTACCTTCTTCATGTCCTTGGGAACCCTTAGCACTACCCTATAGAACATTTTCCTTTGGGGCTTATCAACAAAGGTATAATTCATGTGAACATATTGCAGGCCCTCGATAGGAACTTTTCTAGTAGACGTCCACTCCAAAAAAGTGGCCCCATGAGATTAAATGAAACTCTAAATCCCGGAATCATGATGGAAATAGTTGCAAGAGGTTATTGCACATATGACTTTATGCACACTCGAGATTAGTAAAATAGTTCGATATAATTATTGTCAAATACGATAAGGTTAAGTGTTGACTAACACTTAAAAAGTGAAACTCTATTTAAAGGATTTGTAAGTCATCTCGTTAAGTTATTGGCACAATATATTTCCTTAAGGAATTTCGCTTATGTTGGGTAAGATAGCCCAAATGGAAAATTCATGCCTTGCTTAACATGTTGTAAGAGATGTACTTGACACTTCTTTATGGGGAGGAGATGTTGGGGGTAAAGGTGCCTCCGCCGTGCCGCCCCGTGTATTACTACACTGACAGTACCCGCCACTGCACACTGCAGGTGGCGGGCGCCCGTCACGTCACTTTATTCTTTATTCTTTTAGTGACAGTTTGAATAAAGGAAGGCCCGGTCACACATTGTGACTGTTGGAGTTCCCATTTCTTGTCTCTCTCTTTCTTGCTCTTGCTCTCCCGCCATAGCTCGCGTGCAAGCTTCGATCCTTCTCACCTTTCAACTGGTATCAGAGCTTGGCATTCTCTTGCTCGAGCTCGACTCGATGCTTCCCGACCTTCGCATCGACTCGCTTCACGCATTGGGTCTCCATCCCGGCAGCCATATCCGATCTCCCCGAGCTCCCATCACTCCCCGGCTTCCCGAGCACCCTCCCAGCCTATTGAGACACCTTCAAGGCATTGATACTGAGGTATTTGATCATTCTTTCACGGTTTTATTTCAGTCTACAGGTTGCAAACAGCAAGGGCAGCCATGGCTTCAAACTCTTGAAGCTTATTTCCCTCATATTGTGCCTTACACCTATCAAGGCTCAAAGAGGCTTGTCATAGGCCTTTGATAGGCCCTTCTTGAGCCCCCCATTACCCCCTTTTCAGCCCATGTGAAGCATCAGCAAGTTCAGCACCAACAGGGCAGATTGCATCATTTTTTTCCAGGCTGTGAGCACTCATCTACTTCAGCTCCACACTTGGCCATTGCTTCTTGCTCTCTACCTTGATCAAGAGGGCTATAGACTTCATGTTTGATGTCATTCAAGATTTGGGCATTGGTCTTGATCATTCGGGGCTGATTTCTTCAGATTTGGGACTGTCATAAACTGTCATAACAGGCTGAAAACAGGGCAGCACCATTGGCATTAGCATTTGTTGCTTATACTCCATTCCGGTTGTGCTATTTGATGCCCGTATGCGGTCTACATGATGCCTAGTGCCTTGGGAATGTATGCACATGATTATGCCATGATTTTGGCTTGAAATATTGGCTGATTTGGGACTGTTATTTACTGTTATACAGTGCTGGAAACAGGGCAGCCACACTTGGCATTGGCATTTAATGCTTATACTCTACTCCGGTTACCTTGTTTGATGCCCGTATGCGGTCTACTTCCTACCCGGATGTATTGGGGATGTATGCATTTGGTTTGACCATGATTTTGGCTTGAATTTGGGGCTGAAATCTACTGTTTAGAACAGTAAATACATGCTGGAATAACAGTGGGCTGAAGGTACTTTACAGGCTTTGGCACTTACCTACCGATACCGGATGTATGCTTTGAGATTTGGCATGATGTCTCTGACATTTGGGGATGGCTTGGAGCGTATGTATGAGATTATGGGATGCTTTTGAGCTTCGCATTAGCTCCGTCTTCACTGGTATTTGGACCGACTTGGCATGCTCGTGGACCGCCTATGCCTCATGTCTCTGCTTGACAGTTAGGCTTTTGCATTACATGCTTTGGTTCGTGACATATGCTATTTGGTTCGTGTATGCCATACCGACATTTGGAGCTTGGATTTGGATGTATTTGAGCATTCCCGGCTTACACACTGATCTTGGTTGCTATTTGGATGTCATTGAGTTGACCGAGAGCTTATTTGGGCTTATGTATTGCTTCATGGTTAATACGACCGGTGCTTCATGTATGTCATGCTCTCTTGGATGCGCTTGATGCATTGACAGGGTCACTTATCACTGGTGCTTTCTCTTGGGTTGTTTGAGCTTCTGAGCTTGCTTTGTACGCCTTTTGTGCCAGTGGGAGCATTTTACATGCTTGCTTGACCTTTGACAGTTGCATGCTATTGGAGCACTTACATGTATTTGGAGCAGTTTATGTCTTGAGCAGCTACATACGCATTGAGACTTTGGGATCATACTCCGATCTTTATGGATATGCATTGATGTACTCTTGGTTCACAGGATGCTTATGAGCTAAGTCTCATATTTGGATCTTTCTTTTTGAGCAGACACCTATTTGTGTCAGGTTTTGGCAGTTACAGGAACACTTTGCCTAGAGTGTCTGGGGGTGTGCCTTTCACTGGCAGATGTTATTTTGACATGCTTCGGTGTTGAGCTCATGTTCTTTTCACTGTCATTGGCCTTGCTTATGTCTGTTTCATGCCGGCTTTGGACCTAGCATTGTTTGCTTGACATTGGATCCTATTTTGGGACAGTTTGCTCTCTAGACTGCATACCTGCAATTTATTACAGCAAGCAGTTATTGGTGGACTGAGGTGTACTTTTCATGCTGAAATATCCTGATTTGGTGTACCGCACCTAGTACTAAGTGGGCAGCAACTTTTGGCACACTTTGCTCACCCTTTGGACCCCGTTTTGGTCATTTTTGGGCAGTTTCTGCAGTAAAACAGCAAGCAGTTTTGGACTGTTTGGGCATTTCCAGCCTGCATAATGGCGTCATCTTTGCATGATAGTGCCATCTTTAACATTACAAAGTTGGATGGTACCAACTACTCTTACTGGAAGAGTCAAATATGGCAGGTTTTGGTGCAGAAATCTCAGATTAAGCCACTTCGGTTGAGTGGGGAGCAGCCTGAAACTATGGACATTGACGACTGGCTTGAACTTGATGAGCTATGCAAGTCCACGATTGTATTGTCTCTCACTAAACAGGTACATTATAATGTATTTGAGGAAGCACAGAGTGCATGGGATCTATGGAATAAGATCAAGAATCTTTATGATAAGAAAAGTCCGGCGAGTCAGATGTACTGGTTGAAGCAGCTTATGGATCTGCGCATGAAGGATAATGCGACTATGTCTGCTCACTTGAGCCAGTTCCATGCTATACTGAAGAACCTGACTTCGCAGGATATCACCTTTGGAGAGGAAGTAACTCCTCTTTTCTTGCTTGGAACTCTGAATGAGTCATGGGATGTATTCCGCACTGCTCTTTGTGCCTCTAGTGCTACTCTAAAATTGGCAGATGTTGAGAGTGCTCTTCTTCAGGAAGAGGTGAATCGCAAAAACTTGGATGCCTCTCGTGGTAGTCATGCTTTGACAGTTAGAGGCAGGAATGACAGGTATGACCGTGGTAATGGCCGAGGCCGTGACTCGCAGAAGGGTCGGTCTAAATCTCGTGGTGGCAAGTCGCGTAGTAAGTCGCGTGGACGCAATGCAAATGTCACTTGTCATCATTGTGGGAAAAAGGGCCATATTAGACCACAGTGTCATGAGTTGTGCAATGATAAGCGCAAGGATAAGGGGAAAGATAAAGTGCAGGAGAAGTCCTCTGATCGCAGCATAGTACCTGCGAAGTCCAACGTCAAGATTGAGGAAATTAATGTCACGCAGACTGAAGAGTCCGATGGTGGTGATGAGTTTATACTTGCAGCTAGTTCTTCTGATGCTTCACACTTGACTGAGACACCTAGTATGTATGCACAGTGCTGGTTATTGGATTCAGGTGTGTCCTTCCATGTGACGCCTTACCGTGAGTGGTTTCACTCTTACCGTACTGTGTCTGGATCAGTCAAACTTGGAGATGACAGGTCTCTTGATATTGTGGGCTGTGGAGATATTCAGTTGCAGTTTTCCACTGGCAGTTCCTTTTTGCTCAGGGATGTACGTCATGTACCTGCGCTTACGCGTAGTCTTATGTCTGCAGGACAGTTGGATGATGCAGGATTTCATGTCTGTTTTGGGGATTCTGCCTGGAAGATTACCAAAGGCAGACTTGTGCTTGCTAGAGGCGCCAAGGCTGGCAGCCTCTATCCTCTTGTTGTATCTGGGTCTTCTGTAGACCATGTTTTGGCAGTGGGCTCTATCCCACATGTATCACTTTGGCATGCCCGTTTGGGGCATATGTCTTTGAAAGGAATGAAAATGTTATCTGGTTTGCAGTATCTTCCGCCTTTGGATTATGCATGTTTTGACTCGTGTGATCATTGTCTTTATGGTAAGCAGAATAGGTCTACGCATAAGAAATCGGGTAGGCCACGCATGAGTGAGCCCTTGGCATTGGTGCATTCCGATGTTTGTGGGCCTATGCCTTGCATGTCTATGGGTGGCGCGAAGTACTTCGTTACCTTCATTGATGATTTTTCTAGGAAAGTGTGGGCTTATCCCATAAAGCAGAAGTCCGATGTCTTGGCAATTTTTCAGAGATGGCTTGCTCTTGTTGAGAACCAGACTGGGTATAGGCTGAAATGCCTTAGGACAGATAATGGGGGAGAATATGTCTCGCATGCTTTTGAGCAGTTTTGTGATGACAGGGGTATTAAGCGTCAGTTGACCGCCCCTTACATCCCACCCCAGAATGGTTTGGCTGAGCGCATGAACAGGACTATTCAGGAGCGTGTGCGCTCTATGCTTAGCCATGCAGGCCTACCCCCGAGTTTTTGGGCTGAGGCAGTTAGTACGTCAGTGCATGTCATAAACCGATCGCCTTCCAGTGGATTGGATTTCCAGGTTGCAGAGGAAGTTTGGGCTGGTAAGCCACCCTCTTATGCGCATCTCCGTGTCTTTGGATGTGAGGCATTCTGCCATGTGCCCAAGGACAAGAGGAGTAAATTGGATCCAAAGAGCATTAAATGCATATTCCTTGGCTATGGTGAGTCAGGAGAGATGGGCTATCGCCTATGGGATCCGCAGGCGCGGAAAATAGTACGCAGCCATGATGTCGTCTTCCATGAAGACAAGATGCACAGGCAGCCTGAGAAGGTGGTTGAGATCCGCAGAGTGATCTTTCAGGAGGAGCCTAAAGCTCCAGCACAGCCAGTAGTACAGCCTGCAGCAGTTCCTCCACAGGGCCAGGATGTTGGACAGGTAGTTAGACAGGCAGCAGAGCCTGCGGTGAGACGGTCTGCTAGAGATAGACGTCCACCTGACAGATTTCAGCCCTCTATGCATTATGTTTTGGTTACAGATGCAGGAGAGCCTTTCACTTATGATGAGGCTATGCGCAGGGGTGACAGTCACTCCTGGGAGAGGGCTATGCAGTCTGAGATAGACTCCCTGCATAAGAATGAGACTTGGGATTTGGTTGCCTTGCCTAAGGGCAAGAAGGCTTTGCCATGCAAGTGGGTGTACAAGCTGAAAAGTACCCCTGGACACCCCAAGCCGGCATACAAGGCTAGATTGGTAGCAAAGGGTTTTAAGCAGGAACATGGTGTGGACTTTGATGAGGTCTTCTCTCCTGTGGTTAAGATGACCACCCTGCGCTTAGTCTTGGCTTTGGTTGCACAGCTTGACTTAGATCTATATCAGATGGATGTCAAGACGGCTTTTCTACATGGGGACTTGCATGATGAGATCTATATGGATCAGCCTAAGGGCTTTGCAGAACCTGGCAGGGAGCACCTAGTGTGCAAGTTGAAGAAGAGCTTGTATGGCTTGAAGCAGGCACCTAGGGAATGGTATCATAAGTTTGATGCCTTTATGCAGTCACAGGGCTACAGCAGGAGTGCTATGGATCCGTGTCTTTACACGAAGAAAGCCCGTGATGGCAGTTTGCTTATCTTGGTACTCTATGTTGATGATATGCTGATAGTAGGGAAAGCTCATGATGAGCTAGATGCTCTTAAATCTCAGCTGAAGAAGAGCTTTGAGATGAAGGATTTGGGACAGGCCTCACATATACTTGGGATGCGCATTAAGCGCGATAGGCATCAGGGACTTTTGTATCTCTCACAGCGGGAGTACATTCATAAAGTCCTTGAGCGCTTCCGCATGCAGGACGTAAAGCCTATAGGCTGTCCATTACCTTCTTATGTGAAGGTATCACAGGCCGATTGTCCGCAGACAGATGAGCAGAGGGCCGAGATGGCCAAGATCCCTTATGCATCAGCCGTGGGCAGTTTGATGTATGCCATGATAGCCACTCGTCCAGATATTGCACATGCAGTTGGTGTTGTGGCACGCTATATGGCTACACCTGGCAGCAGACATTGGGATGCCGTGAAGGGTATCATGAGGTACCTGAAGGGCACAGCAGATATGTGTATTTGCTATGGCAGCCAGGATACAGGGGTCGTGGGGTACACTGACTCCGATTATGCAGGACATGCAGATAGTAGGAAGTCCACTTCTGGCTATGTATTCACCTATGCTGGAGGGGCTATCTCTTGGATGTCCAGGGTTCAGAAGTGTACGGCTTTGTCTACCACTGAGGCCGAGTATGTTGCAGCCACTGAGGCTTGCAAGGAGGCCATATGGTTAGGCCGTCTAGTTGCTGACCTTGGGATTGATGCTACACCTACACTGCATTCGGATTCTATGAGTGCCATTCAGTTGGCTAAGAATCCGGTCTTCCATGCGAAGACGAAACACATTGAGGTGAGGTATCACTTCATACGTGGTGTCGTGGAGGACAGGTCTGTTGACCTTGTCAAGATCTCCACTGACGAGAATCCTGCAGATCTGCTCACGAAGAGCCTCACTATTGAGCGCTTTTCCTTCCTCAGGAGGTTGATGGGCGTTGGATGAGATGTCGCCTTTCCTCATCCCTTGTACCTATGTACATTTGTACTGTCTTTTCTTTTTCTTTTCTCTCTCACTAGGGCAGATTCGCCTTTAAGTGGGAGGTTGTTGGGGGTAAAGGCGCCTCCGCCGTGCCGCCCCGTGTATTACTACACTGACAGTACCCGCCACTGCACACTGCAGGTGGCGGGCGCCCGTCACGTCACTTTATTCTTTATTCTTTTAGTGACAGTTTGAATAAAGGAAGGCCCGGTCACACATTGTGACTGTTGGAGTTCCCATTTCTTGTCTCTCTCTTTCTTGCTCTTGCTCTCCCGCCATAGCTCGCGTGCAAGCTTCGATCCTTCTCACCTTTCAGGAGAATCCTCATTAGAATGTAAGGTTACCTTAGGATAAGTTCTACCTTGTCTATGGAAGTTGTGAGTTGCACGATTGTGTGGTTGTCATTGCATCATTTGATATACATTTTGAAAGGATTATTTGTGTTTGCTAGAATCTAGATCTCTAATTAAAAAAATTGACAAACAGGATAAAAGGAAAGGTCCCGCTAGGCTACCCCCAAGCTAGCTTTGCATGACCCTACTCCAAGGGGGTCATGGTTATCACTTCGAGTGGCTTAGACCAGCTTCATAGTAGCGAAAGGTCTGTCCTTAGGGATAATCTCGGGCAGTAGGAAATATGGATGCTAGGGGGGGCTTTGGCCATAAATCATGCATTGTTTCCAAAATCTGACGAGCCCCTTCGTGACCGAGGATGGGATCCTAGAACCCTAAATACTAGTTACAAGGGTGGAATCTTGGTGGACAGAATACCCTCATGGAATTTTGTATATCTTCCGTAGGGTCAAAAAGATGGAAATTGTAATAAACTTTCAATATAATAAATAAATTTATTTATTCAAGGATTTTTTGAATTGTATGCATGTATGTGAAATAAATTACATGAAAAGGAATTTGTGATTTAACGAACTAATTAAGGAAGTTGGTTGTATATGTTCCAATAAATGTGTTGTAGGTAATTAAAAAACTAAAGATGATTCCGTCATCAAAGAAAAGTGAGTGGTTGTAACCCCCGATGGGTCCTTCCAACGATAGGGTGATCTCGGTTAGTTGGGAGCTTTTCTAAATCAGCAATAGAAATACGAAGATGACATTTTGACCAACCAGCCATTAGGTAGGACCTACTTGCATTATTTTAGGGGTCTAGAATGGGATTTTGCCTTATGGGCAGGAGGGTTGACATACCATACTCCCCTCCGTCTCCCATTCTCTTTGAACCAAGTGCAATGTCAAGTTCGCTTTAGATCGAGTAATCATGTAAAAGTAAAAACTCGAAATTACTGACGCTAGGTGGCTATTAGGAGACCCGTTTGATTTCAGGAACTCGAAAATTTAGGTCAATCCTAGTGGGTTTGGTGGGAATACTTCCATTGCAATGTAGACTTAGTGGGGTCTAAGTGACAAACCCAGTGATGTTCCAAGGGATCACTGGGCAGTGCCATTGGGAAAACCTACTGATGGACTACAAAAAGGTGCGCCTTAGAATGAGCCTGGCAAACACCTCACAATGCCTCATATACCTTAACAAAATGGCATTGTTGAACATTGAAATTGCACCATTGTGGAAATGGCAAGATACATGCTTAAAGGCAAGGAATTACCTAGCCATTTTTGGACAGAAGTTGTTAATATTATAGTATGCATTCTCAATTAGAGTTACACAAAGGCTGTTAATGGAAAAACTCCTCATGAAGCCTATTCTGGTAAGAAACCATCTATCTCACACTTTAGAACCTTTGGATGTGAATGTTATGCAAATGTTCCAAAGGGTAAGAGAAATAAGTTAAAATAAAAAAGCATAAAATGTATCTTCGTGGGGTTATAGTCATGAGCAAAAGGCTTATGAATTGTATAACCAAGATGCAAAGAAGATCATACCAAGCCATTGTGTGGTGTTCAAGGAACAACCACATATTGTGGAGGAGGAAAATATAAGTTCTTCCACTTTATCATCCAATAAATAAGTAGTCTACCATGAACCTATCCCAATAGCTATCCTTACCCTCAACAAGGAGGAAGTATCATCTTCAAATGATGAGAAAAAAGTTCACCAACTTACAATCACACCACCGGAAAAGCCATTGCCGTGATGGGTGAAGTAGCTATGTGGTCACAACAATCCTATACCTACAATTATTCAAGAAAATGCAGATGGACCAAGGCAGTCTCTCAAAATAGAGGAGAAAAGATAGGCTTCTTCTCACATAGTCAGTCTAGCCTTGATAGTTGAGAGATAGACTTCTTCTCACATAGTCAGTCTGGTCTTGATGGTTGAGATTATGAGAAGTAAAGGAGCTAGCAGAATTAGAAGAAGCACTTGCCGATCCAAAATGGAGAGCAACTATGCAAGTTGAGTATAAAAGCATAATGAAAAATGATACTTGGGAACTAGTGGATCGGCCAAAAAAAAGGAAGATTATTAACATCAAGTGGGTCTGAAAAGTAAAGTACAGGGCTAATGGAAGCTTAGAAAAGTACAAAGCCAAATTAGTTGCATAAGGAATTTCACTGGTTGAAGGATTGATTTTCAAGAATCATTTGCTCCAACTACTAAAATGACTACTATTTTCATAGTACTTGTAGTGGCCACTTATAAGAAGTGGCCAATTTACCAAATGGATATTAAGTTAGCATTATCGAATGATGACCTCAAGGAGGAGGTGTACATGGCTCAACTACCTTGGAATAATTTTCATATATTTTTCCAAGAATTGTGAGCTCTTTTCAAGTTTCACCCTTTGAAAAATCTTGTCACCTTCCTTAAATGTTCATACACTCTTTCCAAGGTCCTTGTAGGATTTCTACTAATCTTGGGTAGCTTTGATGTCCTATCAGATAGCTTAAATCTATTGCCCATTTCTCCAAGCATAATTCCACCTTGAGAGTAGGATCTGAAAAGTTTGGAGGTGTATGGCATTCTTGTTGATATAAAGCATGAAATGGTGATATCTTAATTATCTGTTGTGATAAGCAACGTTGTAGGAAAGTTCCACAACAAGTAGACACTCAATCCACTATCTTGCATCTCTATCACAATAAGATCTTAGGATATCCTTAATGGTTTGGTTCATTCTCTCAATTTGGCCATCAATTTATGGGTGAGGAGGAGTAAAGCATAAGAGAGTTTTGAAGGCTAACAAGTCCAAAACTTCAAGGTGGACTTAGAGTCTCTATCATTGACTATAGTCATTTGGTAGTCCATGAAGTTTGAATATCTCCTTGATGAAGACCCAGGAATTATCAAATACTTTCTAGGTGGTCTTAATTGGAATCAAGTGAGCTACTTTGGTCACTCTATCCACCACTACCATGATAGAAACATATCTACTAGTAGTAATAGGTAACATGACCATAAAATCCATACTAATTGACCTTCATTTCTTTCTATGGAATATCCAAGTATTGTAGTTCTCCAAGCATCTTTATTATTTCTACATTAACCCTTTGATAGTTTACGTCTCTTTCTAATCCTCACTAGTGATAGATATTGGGAATACCATTGAGAGTCTTGCCATATCCTAGATGTCCTAGTAATTGGCCTATCGTGAGACTCCCATATGATCTTGGCCTCAATTTTCTACATTTTCAGAACATAAAGGCAGTCCTAAGAAATGACTTGGCATACAAGCTCTAGGATAGAGTTGTGAGATATTGACATGGTTTTCATGCTCAAACTTTAACAATACTATTAAGGAATGCTTTGTGTCTTAAGGCAGCATCTACAACAACATTATCCTTTCTTGGGTGATATTTAATCTCAAAAATAAAATACTTGCAATGTTTCTTTCCACCTTCTGTACCTCATGTTTAGGTCATCTTAGGTCAAAATCCACTTAAGACTTTTGTGATTTGTCATGAAAGTGGACCTTCTTTCTAATAGATAATACCTCCATAGCTTTAAGATATAAACCACTATTATATAACTAAATCTATACACGAATTGAAACTAAATGTATGTCTATGGTTCCAAGAAACCTTGGATTTCCCTAGTTGTTCTAGGTATCAACCAATCTAGGACGTCCTTCACTTTTTTAGGTCGATTGATGATTCCATTGGCAAACACAATGTATCTCATATATTTAATTTTGTCTGAGTAAAGAATACACACTTGCTCTTCTTGGCATAGAGTTGATTTTCATAGAGAGTTTGTAATCTACTTAAGATAAATGAATCTCATGATCCTCCATAGAGTTGGAGTATGTCCATACTTCATCAAATAATACTAGCACAAAATTGTCCAGGTATGGCCTCAAGACATCTTGCATAAATCAATTGAATATTGACAAGGCATTATTGAATCCAAACAATATACCACCCAAGGATTCATCATGACCATATGTGGTGCTAAAGGTAGCATTTGGGATATCCTATTCTTTGATTCGGATTTGATATACCCAAATCTCGTGTCTATGTTTGAAATGGCATTTTCTTTTTATAGTCAATCTAGGAGTTCATCAATTCTAAGTATGTGATGCTTTTTTTAAAACCAATAGTTGGTTTAGTCGTCTAAAGTTAATACAAAGTCTAATGGATCCATCTTTTCTTCTTTTGGAAAAGAATAGGTGCACCCCAAGATGAGTTACTTGGGCAAGTGAGTCCTTGCTCAATCAATTGTCTCAATTGTTTCTTAAGGTCGATGGCTTCAAGTACAAATATCTTATATGGTTGTTTGGATACTACAACTCCAAGATTTGGTTCTATCTCGCAAAGTCCCGATTCAAGGAATGAGTTAGATACTCTAGAAATTCATCTTTGAATTCATACAAAGGTAATGTGTTTTCTTTAGTCTTTTGGACCTTGTTTAATTGAATCATATAGATTGGCTATTCTTTCCTCAATCCTTTCTATAGTCAACTTGTTTTGACATGCCTTACAATGTTCCCTTCCAAGTCCTAAAAGATCACTTCCTCCTCAATACACAATATGTATACTTTATTCTTATTGAGCCAAACCATCTCCAATATATAGTCATAGCATCTCAGTGGTAGAATTCAAATTTTGGCTTTAGTTACTCAAATTTTTAGTTTGTATTGTTGTGAATACCATAAATCAATTTAAAGTGTGATTAGCGTCCTCCAAATGGGCACTTCTCAAATGGTCATACAAAATGTTGTCCTATCAAGGATCAAAATAATTCTAAAGTCAAATTAGCTTATGCTTCTCGAGCCTTTTCAAGAGTTCAAGGTGAATTTCTACATCTTTATGGACTCACATATAAGCCTTTCTAAGGACTCATCACTTACTTGTCTAGGCACATCTCACAAATTCTTACAAAGTAGTAATGATTTCCCTTTCTTGTGATCCATGAATGGATCCCATCGTTAGTGAGTGATCTCAATCTCCCTGCAAGGACTCTTAACCTCTCAAGGTCATGTTCTAATCATTCAATGCATTAGTTCATAAATCATCTATTCATAGAACCGATTAGGATCTTTGTCCTCATAAAATGGTGGTTTCTCTCAAGGATGACAGATAACATATCTTATAGCTTATTGGGGATAGCCCTAGCATCAAGTTCCAAACACCCACTTGGCACTATATCGACCCCTTCAAAAATGGTAATATTTGCAATACTTACCAATAGACCCATTATGTTTTAGGTTCCCTTTCGTTGTCAATATTCAATGACCATTCATCATAAGTAACATACAAAAAGCATATCTTGACTAGCTTTAGTCATTTTGCCTAACGAATTCTCCACAATTCATGTTGGAGCAAGAAGTTCCATCTTACTTATATTCCCATGTGTGATCTATTTAGTGGACAAAAGTTACTCATGTATAACCTACCTTGGTGAGGTTGCAACACACTTGGAGGGATAAATATATTCTCCAATATCTCAAATGCCACTTGATACATCAATGGAAATTTATCTCTCAACTAGGCAGGCCAATTTGATGTGGGTCATAGTACATATACTAAGATCAATGGAAAAAGATCAACTAAAGCTCATTCAAAAAAGTATTATTATCTCTATTAATTCCATTGTATTTATCACTCACCTATCCTTTAAACTATTGCTATGATATCACATGTGAGATGTCTTCTTTATAACCTAGTAATCAACTAAAATTCAAGTCCCTATCTATCACCACCCAATATCCCCTTAAGAAAGTTGGACTTAGTTGGACATAGAAATTCAAATCCTATTTCATATGAGAAGTGGGGATAGATCAACCTAATCAACCATCTAGCATCCATCTAAGAAAAGTCAACTTGCAATCAATTAGAGGAGAGAATATAACTAACACTACACGATTCAATGAGAGTGATAGAGAAGAGAAGTAAATGCAATCCCTCTACCCCTAAGGCATAGTCTTGCACTAGGCCCCTAAAATAGTGTTAAGTATAGTAACTATTCTACTAAATTTGGAGGGTCACATTCTGATAACTTCATTTATAGTGTTTAGAAAAGCTACCCAACTTATCAGGTCCATCCAACCATAAGTGATCAATCATTGCTATTGAGGCCTTCCATTCATGCAAAACTACCCTTCTTATTCCCCTATTACATTCTTAAAAGGAAAATATTGAATTTAAACTTGATTTCATTGTTTCATAAGCTATTGTTTAATGAATTTATAGCAATATAATTTATGAAGCCATTCAATAACTATATGTGTCTTTTCTTTAGATTTAAAGCATATGACCATCCATTTAACTTTAAATAGGAAAAATTAAGAAATTGAAAGAAGGTTTTTTGAATAATCTTAATAACCATAATTTACCTAAATATATTATTATCATTTGGCCATCCATCACATCACATGGAATCACCACAACTTTGGGCTAGTGTAATGGCCACCATAACTTCAAGTTGTGATGGTTGTAGGACTTCTTTGGATTGCACTTCAACTTTTGGATGAGCCTTAGCTTTAGTGACAAGCTCATTGATTATGGAAGCATAAGTGGAAAGGAGTTGTGACTATCAAGAGATAGAACATTGATGTTTGTTAGATGTAATCAGCAAATCAATCACCAACATCTTAAGATATTAGAGGAGATTGCTCTCATCATAGGGCACTTTACAAGGGATGGATAGAATGGTTATGTTCCTCAAATTCTGAACATTACAATTCTTCAAGGATTCAACCTCTCTCATAAACATTCAAATCCATGGTTTTTTTCCAAATAGGAAAGGTTGAAATATAATTTTGAAAAGTAAAAGCATGACATTATTTGAACTCTCTTGCTTTTTTTAAAAGTGTCATATTTTTAAATTGGTCTTATTAAGCATGTCTTTCTCTTAGAAAACATGTTTTCTTTTACTTCCTATTTTTATCACAAAAAATATTTAATCTTTATCACTTTATATTATTATTATTATTTCCATTATTTTTTATTCCAAAAGTGATTTTCATATTTATTTCTTACAAGTAAGGCCTAGTGTGCTCCTTATGTTTGATCATTACATAGTAAAATTGTAGAATGACTAATTCTTTGGGATAAACATGTGTTTATGCCTTTAATTTTTTTAGGTTTAAATTGTAGACAAGAAAAAAACATGCTTTCTTTTAACCTTCCTATTTTAATTATTAAAGTAATAACAAATTTTTTATCACTCTAAATTTCTTTCCTTTTCTCATTTTTTAAATTTACAAAAGCTTTTTTCTTTCCTATTTGTTATAAGTAAGGCCTAGAGATAGCTTGAAGCTACTCAACAGGAATTCAAAAAGAATCAAAGAAATGATGAGTAGAAGTCTATTGAGAACTTCTTTGATGAGCTCATCCAAGACTTCTATGAAGAGAATTTCAAGATAATATGGGCCCTTCAAACACTAACAAGGTTGGACCTTCAAACATCAATGAGTAAAGCTGCAACTTAATATATCACTATATAAACCCTAAACACATACTTGGCACATCAACCGTATGTTAGGTAACTACTCCATCATGTAGTGTACATCTCAATTGCAAATGAGTTCACTCAATGAATCCATTAGGGGAAATATGGACTCCAAAAGGGCCTCATAAGGTATTGATTAGGACTCTTTAAACTTGAGTAGTCCCTTGAGTGTGGCCATTATTATGTGCCTTTTTGTCTCCTAGATCCTCTACATTCCTAGGCTCCACCCAACCTTTTATAGTGTATCTCATCTCAAAAGAAGGAGATCTCCCTTTCTTTTTACCTAAGTAACAACCCTTCTCATCCTCTAAGATGGAATCCACCACTCTTTCAAAAGTGCCACATTAGCAAGTCAGATTTGTTTCTATCCCAAAGAATGAGTTTTCTTACCTTTTCATTAAAAAATACAACTCTATATCTCAAAGGATACTCAATCATATTTCATGTTGAAATACCCATTTTTAATACTCTATTTTTCATTAAAATACCTCCAAATCTATTTACCTTTTTAGAACTCCACATATATGGTACATGGGATTCTTCGATGACAATTACATAACCACTTTATGCCCTACTAATTCTCCCAAATGCCACATCAACATGGTGAATGGCGCCAAAAATTGACTTTTCCTCCCCATCTTTCCCTTAAAAAGTAGCATTTTCCATCTATAACAATGCTTGCCTAACCATATTGTATGTTTACGTGAGTATCTTTTATGCTTTATTTTTTGCTTTGGTCCTTCTTAACCAATACTACACCAAGAAAATCAATATATACAAGTTTATCTTTTACTTACATTTCCTAATCAAACCACTTAGGAATATAAGCAACCGTAAGAGGAAAATGGATTTATATGTTTGTGTGGATGAGAGTATCGTGCAAAAAAAAGAGAAATATTGATATTTTCATTAAGGGTTCCTTATATCCAAATGATTGTATAACTAGCCTAAATTCTCATTTTAACTATATATATTAATTAATTATTTATGTTGAAAGCATTGAGTAGGGTCTATTAGGTTATTGCAAATGCTTAGGTGAGAATATTCACATGTATCAATATTATCAATCCATGTTATGTAGATTACATGGCACAAGGAGTAGAGAGCACATATCAAATATGAGAAGAACATAACTACTTTAATTTCAAACGAACTGATACAAAGATAACTCTATCCACTCGTGCACTTCCACTGTAAAGCTTAGATGGTGATCTAGACAGTAAGGGTTATGCAATAAATGATGTCTACATGAGTATGTTATCACTCCTAGATGTTGTGTCAGATGTTTGGAGATGAATAGCCGGCTACTAAGTTGAAATACTACTGGTTACTACATAGAGACACTAATGTAGTCACTCTAAAACCATCATAGTTGGGAAGAAGTCCTTGATAACTCCCACACCCCAAAAATCAATGCATTGTGCCTCAAGTTTGTACTAGCATAACTACTCTATCTAACCCAAAGACTAGATTCACAAAGGTCATATTTTTTCCATCTGATCACTTAGACCTCATCTAACATACAAGTCAGGACCCAACCAATATCCATGCTCACACATGGATTCTCCTCATAATGGGAGCCTTACAACTTTGAGCATCATGTATCATTGGTGGCACCTGACGAGGGTGGGGCAGTAAGCATATTTAACATGTTATATAATGTACATCAATCTGTCTTGCAATCACAAGATCCTTTGAATGAATTTTAAAAAGCCCTGCATGACTAGAAAAATAAAGTGCTTAAGCTAGAAGAAGAATTGATGCAATACAAAGATACTTTCCAACACATGGAACGATGGAAACAGTAGAGGAGGTGCAAAGAAAATAGTCCCTAGAGCAAGAGAATGCATCATTGAAAGCAATTCTTGAGTAACTAGAGAATGACAAAAACATTCTAGAATCGAAGTTACAAAGATAAAGCAAAATCCCATGGGTTGAAAGAAAAGAAAATCCAAACTACTACCAATCTTATCACTATCAATGAATGATGGAGCAGGAAAGAAACACATGTAAGTATTTGCAGTTAGTAATATACCATAATTAGTCTATCTTCATTTACTATATACCTTGATGTTATCTACATTTTTTTAAAGGACTTTTTAATGATGTTGGAGGTTGAGATGAGGCTCATTAGTTTAAGCTTATAAAGGCATTTTTGAAATTCAAATATATCTTGATGTTATCTACATTTCTTTTTTAGGATTTTTTAAATGATGCTAGAGGCTAAGATGAGGCTCAGTAGTTTAAGCTTTTGAGGCTAATATGAGATGAGGCTTAGTAGTTTAAGCTTCTGAAGGCACTTTTGAAACACAAATATCTTATTATGATTTTGAGAGACACTCGACATCCAACACCCCATCTTATTGCATTGAATAATTTCTTCTAGATAAACTTAAATATTTTATTCATGGAAGAAGTTCAAATACATGTGATATAGTCAAGTTTAATTGACAAGGCTACAAGGCTATATCTTCAATTTCTAAGCATTAGATAGAGCACCACAATGTGAGCAATGACTGGGTAATCACTCTAAGATTAAGCCCACAAATTTTGGTGCAAATTTTAATGCCCTTGCTACTCTAATTTCATGCTCCTGCTAGTCCCAATCTCTTCTAGACTTGTCAAGCATCCTTGGCACACTCAATGGGGAACTTCTACAGTAAGATTTTGCAAGATTTGAGCCCTAATCTTTATTCTCTTGGCTAAAACCCCTAAAACATAGCAAGAGCCATAGCCACAGATCTTGAAGCTTCAATTTCTTTCATATTTGGCTCTTCTTGACCTCTAAGGCTTCTCTATTACCATTTGGGAGCAAGATTGGATTCAAGATTGAAGACATTTCCAAGATTTTAGCACATTGAGCCTCTTGAAGCTCATAATGGAGTTATATTTTGGGGATTTTGTTCAAAGAGCTTCAATATTTGACATTTAAGTATTTAAGCAGGCTTGGTACATTGATTCTTCAAGGATTTAATATTCTTTGAGTACTGTAAGCTAAATTCTATGGATTATGGGAGGTTTATGATAGATTATGGAAATTTCTTCAACCATTGGGCTACAGCTTGATTCCAAGTGAATCAATCATCTTTTTCAAGATTGATCAAGGTATTTTACCTTCTTAATCTCTAAAATCTCTCAACATCCACTTGTTTAAAGCTTGTCCACTTATTGATGCGAGTTTTTTATTAATTAATTCTCTAAAATTGATCAATAGATCAAAGATTAGTGTTCTTCTCATTGATCAAAGCCTTTCAATTGAAATTATTTTTAATCAATTAATTCTAGGACCTATATAGGGTATTTCACATTATATTCAGCTCCTATGGGTCATATACAAGGCACCATAGGATTGGGTGACCTTATTTTGGACTTAGGGGAGGTTGATACACTAAAATAGTACTTTTACGAGGTACATGGCTATTCTGTATAGTAGTAAAAGATTTTTAAAATTTTTTTACAATTAAGTATTATAGCTCATCCTAAAGAGCTACTTGTTGGCTTTGTTTCCATCAAAAAGTTATTGATTCTGATATCGTAGCAAAAAGTTATAGCCATTTTTGTATTAGGGGATCTACTAGGACTGCACTATACTAGTGAGTAGAAGTGGCTAGAAATAAGGGAAAGAACAAGCCTAATGATTATGTTCATAAACAAACAAAGGAAATACGTGAGGCAATACTTGAGGTACATCATGATGGTAACGATTCTCAAGAATATAGTGCATATAGTATTCTTAATGCCACTCTTTGTAACCATAAGACTAGGCATTCCATCACAACACATGAAATTAGTTTCTAAATTGGACCAAGTGGTTGAACAGTTGGTTCAATCCAATATGCAACCAATGAATTCATAGAGAAGATGGCCCAATCTACTAAGGATTCCTCAAAGAAGTTTTTTTCTTCCACTAGAGATTCTTTGGACAAACTTAGTGATCAAATCTCTATGCTTGTGGCAGTACAAATGGTAGACAAAGACAATAGAGATAAACAATCTTTTCATCCATCAAATAATAATCCTTAACCAAATATCATTGGGAAAAAAGGAATACCACACAAGAGTTATGAGATTGAGGAAATTTCTTTTAGGGATGATGAGCCTATTTTGAGCATTCATGGGTCAAATCCTTCTCAAACTAGAAGTCAGCCACTTATTCCTCTAGGTAGGTTTCAAATCAACTGTAAGAAAGGTAAGGCAACAGTAAACCTTGAAATAATTCAACAAACAATGGCAAGTTTATACCTATGGATCTTCTTAAGGAAAGAAAAGAAAAGGGTCCACGTTTTAAATGTGGTAAAAAATATACGGCTTATCCTGCATCTAAATGCACTTACAAAACTGTATGACAAATCATGCATCCAAGTGCACTTACAATAATGCCAAGGCCAAGAATTACAATATGATAGTACTTGAGGATGTGGATGATGAGGCTATTGAAGAATCAATAATGAGTGCACAAGCTGAATTTGAAGAGCATGATAAGGATCTAGATTCCAATCAGTCTTGTGAGATTGCGGATGGATTTCCATTAGACCCTAGCGGGCATATTCCTTTTGATCCTAGTGGGACAGATTTACCTAATACACTTTATATGAAGGGTACCATTCATGGAAAGAATGTGTTTATCTTGATAGATAGTAGTAGTACACATATTTTTGTGAATAAGTTAGTTGTGGATAGCTTATATTGTTTTTTCACTGATTTACATCAATCCATAAGAGTACAAGTAGCTAATGGTAAAGAGGAAATCAACACTTGAATGTGCCCATAGGTTTCCATATAGTTAGCTAAAAATTATGAGGTTAAGGTAAACCTAATTGCTTTGGAAATAGGACCCATAGATATTGTGCTTGAGTGTGATTGGTGGCTGATGACTTTAGGCAAAATTACTATGGATTTCTCACAGTTATACATGGAGTTTGCTATTGATGGGTAGCTTATCCATCTATTTCAAATCCCTAGTAAATTTTATTTTCAGTTTATCATCATCAAATAACTCAAGGAGTACAAATGACGATCTCTAATTTTTGTTTTATACTTGAATAAAGAGTTAGAAGATGAGTCCAAGAATTCAACTGAGCATCTAGCTTTGAAAGCCCTACTTGAGGAGTATAGGAACTTGTTTGAAATGCCTACTTCATTACCTCCTAAGAGAGCAATGGATGACCTCATAGATTTGGAGCCTATTTAAAGCCAGTCAATAAGGCATCCTACAAATTGTCTAAGTGTGAGTGTGAAGAAGTAGCCAAACAAATCAAAGAGCCTTTATAGATGGGGTTCATTGAGCCTAGTTCTTTGCCTTATGCATCTCCAATCTTGTTAGTGAAAAAGAAAGATAGATCATTTAGGATGTGTATTGAATACAAGGATCTAAATGAGATCACTGTGAAGAACATGTATCCAAGTCCTAAAGTTGATGATTTGCTTGATGAGGGGTTGGATTCTTTACTAGGATTGACTTGAGTTCCGGATATCATTAGATCTATATGCAAGAGGGTGATAAAGTTAAAACTCCCTTAAGGACTGATCATGGGTCATACCATTTCCTACTGATGCCATTTGGGCTTACTAATGCTCTAGATACCTTCTAGAGTTTAACAAATAATATTTTGTAGTCTTTCCTCTTCCAGTTTGTCCTTATCTTCTTGGATGACATATTGATTTATAGTGAGACTCTACAGGACCATTTATCACATATGAGGAAGGGTTTTGATATATTGAGACATCATAGACTTTTTGCTAATGAGAAGAAGTGCTTTTTCATGCAGATTGAGGTGGAGTACTCGGGCCATATTGTCAGTAAAAAAGGGATACAAGCTAAACCTAAGAAGGTGTATTGTGTTAGATATTGGCCAACACCTACCACTACTACTTCACTTAGAGGGTTTCTTGGTCTATCATCATTCTATAATAGATTCATTAAGCATTATATGGTTGTAGTAGCTCCTTTAACTGAAAGGTTGAAGAATGAAGTTTTCTTTTGGGATGTAGTTATACATAGTAGCTTCAACTAGTTAAAGGAACTACTTACTTTTGCTCCTATTTTAGTATGCCTAGATTTCTATAGAG
This sequence comes from Lygodium microphyllum, assembly GCF_053477565.2. NCBI lineage: Eukaryota > Viridiplantae > Streptophyta > Polypodiopsida > Schizaeales > Lygodiaceae > Lygodium > Lygodium microphyllum. The sequence goes on along the minus strand of NC_141160.1, from coordinate 23,289,671 downwards.
AGTTTACTATACAGTGCGATGCCAGTGGCCATGGCATAGGGATTGTTTTGCTATAGAAGCATTGAGTTATTGCCTTTGAAAGTCGTAAGTTTATAAATAAAGAGATGGCTATGAATGTCTATGGCCAAGAGATGTTGGCTATTGTATATGAAATAAAGAAATGATACAATTATTTGTATGATAGCTCATTTAGAGTTCAAAGTGATCATAGAGTCCTAAAGTAATTTCTTACTCAGTTAAATCTCACCTCTAAGCACTGTAGATGGGTAGCTATCTTGTAAAATTATGATTTTGACATCACTCATACAAGGGGCAAAGACAATGTGATAGTAGTTGATTCTCTTTCTAGATGCTGGACATGTCCGATTTCAACTATAACTGAGTTACATGGTGACTAGATTGAGGAATTACAAGAGGCTCACTACTTCACAGGTGGCTACTTAGTTCATGGAGCAAATCTTTAGATTACATAGATTACCGTAAGTAATTGTACATGATAGGGATACCAAGTTCATGATATGTTTTGGTAGGTGGTATTGAGCTCTATGGGCACTAAATTGGCTCCTTCTATAGTCTATCATCCATAGACTAATGGTCAAACAAAAAGGGTAAATAAGTGGTTGGAGACTTGCATTCTCTATTTTTGTGATGATGTGCAACACACATGGGATTCATGGTTGCATTTGGCTGAGTTTGCCTATAATAACTCTACTCCTGCTAGCATTGGAGTTTTACCTTTTGAGACTATGTATGGCTACAAGGTGCCCCTACCTACAATTATTTTCTATGAGAAGATTAACCCTTATGGAAAGAAAGAATGGGAAAGAACGAAAACTCTTCTTTAGCAATGTAAGATGAATCTTAGAAAAGATCAATATCCAATGAAGGTGTATATTGATGAGAAGAGGTAACACTTGGAGTTTCAACAGAGGGAGTTAGTTTTATTGAAAGACCCAAGTCTTGCTATTCTACTTTAAAGAATGGATCCAGCAACAAACTTGCTCACATGTTCTATGGACCCTATAGGATCTTGAAGCGTATTGGAGACTTGGTATATAGATTGGAACTTCCCTCTTCCACTAAGATTCATAATGAATTTTAGGTTAGTAAGCTCAAACCCTTTTATAATGGTACCCAAGTGGAAATAGTTGATGACTTGCCTCCTATGGATGAAGAATGACTTATTCATTACATTCTTGAGGAGATAATATGTCAATATGAAAAGAAGCTTCACCCTCATCTATCATTGAGTATTTGATCAAGTGAAAGTGTTTACCGCTTGAGAAGCTTCCTAGAGGCTTGATTCTATTTTGGATGAGTTTTCCTATCTACGGGATGGATTAGTGGTTGAGATATAGTCAACATGGGAGCTAGTTGTACTATAAATAGGGTCTATGAAATAGTCTATTTTAGAATATATTTTACTTTGCCTAATTTTTTGAAATATTCCACCTACATATAGGGACAAAGTACTCTTCAATAGCTACATTTTGACATGTGACATGACCTATTTGGATACTTCTATCAAAAGATACAATAGTTTTGTTCAACATGGATTGTTTCTTTTAATAGCAAGGTGTCTATTCTTTATAGAGTCTCTTTCTTGAAGACATTCTGATTGTATATGGTAGAGGCTTTATGTCTTCATTTCAACAAATATCTCTTTATTACTTGATTTATTACTTATCTTTTGTATAGTTGAAATCAGAGTAGTACTTTTTTTAATCCATCCTTCTTTGCCATTGTAAATTTGTTTTTGTGAGAAAAAAACCTTTGGGTAGGGATGAATTGTAAAAAGCTAGGAAGACATGTTTTAGTGAGAGAGTTATTAATAATACCTTGTTACACTGACATAGGTATAAAAGGTGTAAGATATGTAAATTTTGACATCTTTTATTATAGTATAAGTATTGTCTCTCATCTCACCTACTTGTACTCAACTTTCATAGCTTCTCTTTGTTCTTTCCTATCTTTCTAGTTTTTCTCTCTCCTTGTCACTCATTCTCTCTCCTCTTTTCTCTCTAGCTGTTGTACTGGGTTAGGATAGGCATGGCCCTTGGAAATGGTATCTTTTGTAGTTTGCAATGCTTTTGTGGCATATTCTGCGTGAGAGACTAGAGTAGTTTGTGGAATTGAGGAGAGGCCTTGCTCTTAAGTTTGAGTTTAGCTCTCTATCTCCTTTTCTTGGCACTCCTCTTGTTGTCATAGGGCCTTCAATGCTGAATCCCCCTACTTGGAAGCTTGTAGCTTGCTAGAAGCTATTGAAAATCATCAAAACTACCTCTCAACTTACTAGATCTATCCATAGCATTGGCTACAGTCCCCGTGGTAGGTCTGTAAGTTGACTAGGTTGATGATGGAATTTATGAGGTCATGCACATATGTGTTTTCTAGGTCAAGAGTGCAACCAGGGCTTGGGTCCTTGCTAATGGGTAGAGTATGAAGCTCATGACCACTTCCTAAGCACATGCAACTCTTGCAAAGGTCTAGTCCTATAGTCTGTTGGTGAAAAGTGTAGTGGTTCACAATTAGATTGTGTGTGTCAAAACACATGAGTTGTTCTTTTTATTGGTTTTGTGGTTCTTTTATTTTGATTTTGTTTGTTTTGAAAGAAAATAAAGACAAAATCATTGTGGCATACACCCCTAGTTGTGATGTATGTACGTGTGTATCATGCAATAAGTGGTTGTGGGTTAGTGCTATGATGTGCACGTACTTGGGCGTGCAAGGCTAGAAGGAAATGCAATGTGTCCTAAGATGCAATGGGTCTTTGAATGAATGATTGTGGATGCACATGCATTCACATGGATACACATAGGTGCACTCTCATGTACAAATGCTCACAAGGATATATGATTCCACACATGCATACTAGTGTTCACTCATGTTCACTTATGCCTATGAATGCACCTAAGTGCTTGTATGTGCACAGGATGCTAGATGAATTGTGCTAAGTGTGATTATGTGTGCTAATCCTTTAACAATGCAAAATGAGTGCATGATATTTGTGGGTATTTGATGAATATGCAAGTGTACTTATGTGTGCATCGTGATGTCTTTATGTGCAGAGTAAGAAACTCTAAGCATTGTGAGTCCTAGAGTAGATGTTGGCTATATGCAAGAGTATTCACAAGCACACACAAGTACCCACAAGTATGCATGGATGCATGCTAGTGCACACAATTGGACATGCATGGTTATTAGAGTTTTCTTGTGTTCAAAGGTGTATCGTAGGTGTATGTCAATGTGCAATGTGTGTATGTGTACTGGTGTTGTTGATGGATATTGTAGTGCATGCTTGAAGGTTGAAGGGCACATCTATATGTGTTAAAGGAGGGTCCCTATTATGATGTAATGTGAATAGTTTATGTATGTGTAGGTGTGTGTTGTTGTATGCACTAGGTGTATACACTAAGTCAATATACTGTGTGTACAATTGGATGCACATAGTGTATGGTCAAAAGTAAAGTGCAAGAGTGGTGTGTAGGTGGATGTAGATTGTGTGCTGTGTGGTGACGAATGCACTACATGCTATATAGATGTGTTAAGTAATGTCGTGTGCTCTTAGTGTGTATACATGGCGAAGGCACAATGTAGGAAGATGTACACAATGTAAGAGGACAGATGCACTATAGGTATATGGGTACTTAGTGGGTTTATGGGCACAATATAGGTTTTGTGGATTCCTAAGACATGTGTAGATGGTTGCAAAATTTAGATGTGTAAATGGATGCATGATACATGGTAGATGCACTATGGATAAGAGTGGATGCACTGTGTAAGCATATGCTGGTGTACTAAGGTCTTTTGATTGAATGCACATTACACTAAGGTTGAGCTATGTGATGTGTGTGTACATGTGTCACTACATGGGCTAATGTGGATATGGATGCATTGTCTTACTATGGGTGCACTAAGTGTTGGGGGTAAAGGCGCCTCCGCCTAATTGCCCGTGTATTACTACACTGACAGTACCTGCCACTGCACATTGCAAGTGGTAGATGCCCATCACAACCACTTATTCTTTATTGTTTTAGTGATAGTTTGAATAAAGGATGGCCCAGCCACACATTGCGGTTGTTGGAGTTTCCACTTTTGAGTCTCTCTCTCTCTCTTGGCTCTCGCTCTCCTTCCGCTATAGCTCTCACCGCCAAGCTTCTTCCTCCTGGGTTCCACTTCCCTTTCAACTGGTATTAGAGCAAAGGCATTGGAGCTTGCCCGGCATTCTCTTTAGCCCGGATTTGAAGAGCTTCAATCCAAGCTTCAATGGAAACCATGGCACCTTCATTTGCATGTATGTTTTGATCTTCCGCCTCCTCCTCGAGCTTCTAGACCTTCATCGGCTTCTTCCTGAGCTGTATTGGAGCCCCCTTCACCTTGCCAAGTCCCCCCAAGAGGGCTGTTGTAGATCCCCTAGCCCCCAGGAATAGCTAGCGCAATTTTCAGCGCATTTTTAGGGGGCTGGGCAGATCTGCTCCCTGCCATTTCCCTGCTCCTCCTCGGCTTCCCGGCACTCTTGGCAACCTTCCCAAGCATTGCTTGACTCCCTGACATTGGTGCTTCATTCCCAGTTATCGATTCAAGTGCTTCCCCCTTTAGCCCTTTGCTGTAAACACAATCCCAGGACTGTCAAAATAGGGTAGCACTTGACATTTACTGTTTAATGCTTCTTGGCATTGCCCGTTTGATGCCTATTGATGCCCGATGATGTTCCGATGTTATGGGATTCTATGTCTATGCTTTGAGACTAATTTGGAGCAGATTTGAGCACTGTTTGAGCTTCATATAATAGTAAATTGCTTGCTATAATATAGTGGGCTGAAGCTCATTTACTTGGTGTATGCATTGGTTCATGTATACGGGGTGCTTCCTGGAGGTTTGAATGATTATATCGATGTATTTGGAGGTTTTCAAATGCTTATTCTTGGTTCTAGAATGCTTTTGAGCTTGGATTAAGCTTTGACTTGGTCATTCTTCACTAGCATTTGGCTTCAGTTGGCATACTTTGGATTGATTTATGCCTATTGTCACTGCTTGACATTTAGGCCTCTTGTATTTATGCTTTGGTCAGATATGGATGCCACTTGGTTTGCCCATGCTTGACAGTTACTTGGAGTTTCATCTTCAGATGTATTTGAGCATTTTGGATCTACTGGGCATTACATTTGGTTGACAATTACATGCTCTTTGAATGCTTTCAAGCTTATGCTTTACGAGTTTGAGATAGCTTGGGATTTATGCTCCGGATGTACCCTATTGGGATTTAGCATGTCTGATGCTATGCATTTGATGTATTAGAGCATTGTTTTCTCTCTTTGCATCTGACTTCACTTCCAGTGGGAGCCTCTTGGTATATTCGGATGTACACAGAGTCTTATTTACATATGAGCTTGAGCTTGTGGGACAACTACATGCATTTGCTCTCTTGAGAGCTTTATGTCTGCAGTTTGTCTGCAGTGGGCTGATTTGATACGCCTATTGGGGTAGGCACCTATCTCTATCACAGGTTTGTCAGTTTTGTATGCATCTTGGATGGTTATGTATTGAGCTTCTTGCTCTATTGGTTATGCTTGTGCTTGGTCTCTTCTCTTACCCCGAGACCCATTACATGCATGACTTCTAGACCTATGAGATGTCTCTTGCCTGACAGGTTATTGGTTTGACAGTTCTTGGTACTTTCTTGCCCCTAGAAACTCATTGTTGGATGTATCTTACTACATGGCAATTGCAGTGACATATGTATCAATGATTGCTTCATTTTGGGACAGTTTTACATACTGCTATCATTTATTATAGCAAGCTGAAATCTAGAAATTTTGAGCACTTCTATGAGGGTAATGCTCACTATTTGATGTTATCTTGGTTATATTTGGTGGACATGTGCTTCTCTTGGTGAAATCCATCCTTTCAGCCAATTTTAGCAGTGGGTTTAGTGCATTTTTTGCTAATTACATCAACTTGCAATTTTACTTTTTTTATTTGATTTGGGATAGTATGACTAGTCATTTGAAAGATACAAATCTCTTTAACATTGCCAAGTTGGATGGCACCAACTATGGGTATTGGAAGTTCCAAATATGGCAGGTTTTGGTGCAAAAGTTGCAGATTAAACCCTTGCGTTTCAAGGGTGTCAAACCTGAGGATATGGATGATGATGTTTGGATGGAAGTTGATAAGCTTTGCAAGTCTACCATTATTTTGTCACTCTCAGAAGAGGTCCATCATAATGTTGTTGAAGACGAGAGTTAGAGTGCATGGGATCTATGGGAGAAGATTCAAGCGCTTTATGCGTAGCACAGTCCTACGTCATAGATGTATTGGCTGAAGTAGTTAATGGACCTTCACATGGAGGGGACCTCCCTTTCATCTAATTTCAGTCAGTTTCATGCTATCATGAAGAATTTGTTGTCACAGGGTATTGAGTTCAAAGACAACTTGCACCCACTGTTTCTGCTTGGCACCTTGCCTAAATCATGGGATATCTTCCGTACTGCCATATGCACGAACAAGCTTGATGGGCTGAAAATCAAAGATGTTAAGAGTACTTTATTGACTGAGGAAATCAACAAGAGAAACAATAATGCTTCCTGCTCTTCACATGCATTGACCGTTAGAGGTGGGAGACATGGCATGCATGATAATGATCATAAGGGCAGGGACTCTCCGAAGTCCAGGTTCAAGTCACATGGTCGCAGTAAGTCCCATGGATGGAAGTCTGATCTTACCTATCATTATTGTGGGAAAGCAGGACATATTAGGCCACAATGCCATAAAATGTGCGATGATAAGCGCAAGGAAAAGGGAAAAGAAAAAGTGCAGGAAAAGTCTTCTGAGCGCAGTATTGTATGTCCAGTGTGAAGATATAAGAGGTTAATGTCATGCAGGCCACTGATTCAGATGATGATTACATACTTGCAGCTTCTTCATGCAATGCCTTAAAGACTTCTGAGATACATTCTATGTATGCACAGTGTTGGATCTTGGATTTGGGTGCGTCCTTTCATGTGACACCCTATAGAGATTGGTTTCATACCTATCGTACCATGTCTGGTTCTGTGTGTCTTGGTGATGACAAGTCTCTTGACATTGTGGGCATTGGAGATGTTAGGTTGCAATTTCCTTCTGGCAGTTCTTTTGTTTTGCATGATGTACGCCATGTTCCTGCATTGACTCGCAGCCTTATGTCAGCTGGACAGCTTGATGATGCAGGGTATTTTGTGTCTTTTGGAGACTCAGCATGGAAGATTACTCATGGTAGGCTTGTTTTTCAAGAGGTGCCAAGTCTGGCAGCCTCTATCCCTTACTTGTGTCTGGAGCTACATTGGATCATGTTTTGTCTATGAATTCTATTCCCCATGTATCCCTTTGGCATGCTCGTTTGGGGCACATGCCTCTTAAAGGAATGAAAATGCTCAGTGCTTTGCAGTATCTTCTGCCTTTTGACTCTTCGCATTTTGATTCTTGTGATCATTGTTTGTATGGCAAGCATACAAGAAATACGCATAAAAATTCTGGTAAGAAACGCATGGGTGAGCCCTTGGCTCTTGTGTACTTAAATGTATGTGGGCCCATGCCCTGTCAGTCACTTGGTGGGGGAAATTACTTTGTTACTTTCATATATGATTACTCACGTAAGGTTTGGGCTTATCTACTACAGAGGTCGAGTATGTTATAACCACAAAGGCTTGCAAGGAGGCTCTTTGGTTAGGCCGTTTGATTGCAAACCTTGGTATGATAGATGCTATGCCTACACTACATTTGAATTCTATGAGTGCCATTCAATTGGCCAAGAATCCGGTCTTCCATGCAAAGACAAAACATATTGAGGTGAGGTATTACTTCATTCGCGAGATCGTTGAGGATAGGTCTATTGACCTTGTCAAGGTTCTGATTGAGTAGAATCCTGTAGGCTTGCTCATGAAAAGCCTTACTATTGAGCGCTTTGCCTTCCTCAAGAGATTGATGGGCATTGATGAGATGACGTCTTTTTCCTCATCCTGTTGTACATGTGTACATGTTGTACTGTCTTTTTCTTTTTCTCTCTCAATGGGTTAGATTCACCTTTAAGTGGGAGGTTGTTGGGAGTAAAGGCGCCTCCGCCTAGCCGCCTGTATATTACTACACTGACAGTACCTGCCACTGCACACTGCAGGTGGCGGGCACCCGTCACAGTCATTTATTCTTTATTCTTTTAGTGACAGTTTGAATAAAGGAAGGCCTGACCACACATCATGGTTGTTGGAGTTCCCACTTTTGAGTCTCTCTCTCTCTTGGCTCTTGCTCTCCATCCGCCATAGCTCTCACCACCAAGCTTCTTCCTCCTGGGTTCCACTTCCCTTTCGCTAAGTAGTGAGGGTATATGTAAGGATGCATACACAAAGGTGTGTCTCCAAGGTTCCTACCTCTTGTCTCACTTCTCGTTATTCTTCCTGCCCACGAGTAGGTTGGATTTGGGTTGTAAAGAGGGGAGTGAGGCTCCTTGGTGTACACTTGTCGGTGATGAAACTAGGTGTATCACTATGCTTATGTGTGTGTGTGTGTGACAATGGATGCAAAGTATGTATGATGAGGTGGAAAAAGCTCGGGGTCCCAAGGGGGGGTTTACTTGTAAATACATGTGTATGTCATGTGGGTTCACAATAAAGGATTTTCAAAATAGCATTTTTATCCATTTTTTACATATAGAAGGGTGCCATATATAAAGGGATTATTTACACATTGAAAAAAAATAAATGGTTGTGTTCTATTCATGAAAAATTCATAGATAAGGATATTCATAAATAGGCTTTGAATGCATGTGATATAGAGGATATACATATAGATAATCCCTTGGAAAAAAGAGAGTTTTTTCCCCTTATTGTATAGCTTTCATTGAGGAAGTTGATATCTCACATGATCATTGTAGAATCTAGGCCTCCTTGTGGTATGTTTTAAAACCAACTCAAGAAATTGAAAGATTACAACCTTGTTTTATTTCACACACTTGATTGCTTCATGGAAGGAAATACATCACTCTAGAGAGGAGGCTAATCCATTGTGCAACCAAAGATTTTGTTCACATATAGGTTACTTAACTAACCTAATAAGCACATGAAATGCGATAAGTTTGATAGGATGTCATGATTAGGTTTAGAGACTATATGAGATGCTATTGCTAGTTAGTCTTGAGTTTATTCTTTCGTTACATCCACTAGTACTTTCATGTTCCTAAGGGTTACATGGATATTTTGGACCAAGTTGTAGGAATGACTTCAATGACATTTTCTTTGTCTATATTTCAGCCTTCCATCCCCATGGTTGGATTAGGCTTTTGTGTGCTTAGACAATTTCATAGAATGATCAACCAAGTAGGTCTATAATAAGATGGTTGATGATAAGAAATAGAAAATTGAGACGAAGAAACAATTTTGGTTCTCTTGGTATAGCAAAGCTAAGTGGCATGATTGGTTACTTCAATTGTGGAAGTCTAAGCTTCCCTATTAGGAGAAGTTTTTAATATGGAGGTTTCTTATCATAGGGTATCCCTATACATGATATATTGCATTGCTGGAAGATCTCCAATAGGAGTGTCTTCTCTATATACTATATGTTACGAGACATCTACTCATTTTCTTGAGTAAGAGCTAGAGAAGTTTAGGGTTTCATTTCATGAGTATGGGATTTAGTGGCACATTAGCATGTAATATCCATTCTTAGGTTTAGACCAAGATGTTTTCCATTGCCACTTTATAGACAAAGTATATCTAGTCTTAGCACATCTAGAGGACATGCAATGCATTTGTTTTTTATTCTTGGGCTGTAGGAAGTTGTGGTCATGTGGGCCATGTTTGAGGATTATTATTGTGCCAAGTTAGTTCTATGATTTCTACTAGCATGATCATTGGAGAGGTGGCTATAGATATCATGCATACCACCTTCATGTTGTGCTTGCTTCATGATTTCCTTTTGTTATCATTGTAGGCTTGTGTTTTTTCAGTGTTTTGGTTCCATGTGTTGTTTCTAATGTCTTTAAGTATGCTTGGTCAGCCGTTATCACTAATTCAAACCTCTCTCTCTCTCTCTCTCTACGAATCAAAGTAAGAATTATAAGTGAAATGTAATGTCATCATGAAGTATAAAATAAAAAGAAATGATTATTCATGGAAAATAAATCACTTATATTCAATAGATTTTACTAAGACTGATCAATAGACCTAGCTAAGTTTATTCATTGCAAGTGTTGTCATGATGTTGCCACTATGGTTTAAAGTAGATCTGTCATGGGGTGATGTCTTCTTATCATAGGGTATCCCTATATGTGATATATTGCATCGCTACAAGATCTCCAACATATGCATCTTCTCTATACTGTATGTTACGATACACCTACTCATTTTCATGAGTAAGAGCTAGAGAAGATTAGGGTTTCATTTCATGAGTATGGACTTTAGTGGCACATTAGCATGTAATATCCATTCTTGGATTTAGACCAAGATGTTGTCCATTGTTGTAACATGCTCACTTGAGCTTTCCTTGGTGGTACGTTCTTAGTGGTCCATCAAGAGATGTCCTAGGAAGTGATGTCCAGGATTTTGATGAAAACCCTCGGAGTTTGAGTCTACACCACAGTGGAAGTTCCGGCCATTTCCATGAGGATTTACTTAAGTCTTTTTGGTCAATTCAACTACTTACTTAACAGTTGACTAGTATCAGCGGTTCAAGATTCTATCCCTTATAGGAATTGCTGATTGAAATGAACTTACGTTGTGCTAGGTTCAAAGAGAATAGGAGAAGTATGACACTTTAATTCCTTCTACCTAGGGTTTTAAAGTGATACAAGTCACGCTCTCTGATCTCTAATGTTCGATCAAAAATACGATTTTTATTCCTTCTTAGGAAAGCTCTTGGCTTACCGAGACCACCCAATGTAATGTCCCTTCCCGCCCCTGCATAGAATCCCCCCTTAATAGAATTAATAAAAAAAAATTTAACATTCCTTATCAATGCCGCTAGTTGGTGGAGGGAGGGGGAGCCGCAGTAATCAGTCGACGTGCAGGGGGGAATCACGGATGATATCCAAGAACAAGGGGGATGTCGACGATGCCAAGGCAAGGAGGAAGGATGCGGTAATGATGATGGAGAGGGGGGAGGCCACGTGGCCTACCACCCCCTCCCTCATGGACATAACAATCAAATTATGGGCAGTTGGGAGGTTGCGAGCCCTTGCCACCATGCAAAACAGGTGGTGGTCACCGCCACTACCACCACCACTACCCCCCCCCCCCCCCCCCCCCCCCCCAGCACCTATATAAACTCCCCCTCCACCATCATAAAAAAGAAGGAGGAGGCTTGGACCTGCTGCTATACGAGTGGGGAAGAGAGAGAAAGAAAGAAAGAGAGAGGGTGTGACATAGAGAGAGAGAGAGAGAGAGAGAGAGGTGACAGAGAGGTTGAGAGAGAAAGGGAGAGAATAATCTAAGGAGGATTCTCCTTCTTTTCCCCTTCTTAGAGGGTGTCCACACACGTTCCTTCTTTCCCCGTTGCTGCGAACCCATACCCCTTGTTCCTCTTGGATTATCCATAGTGTATTGCACTCCCCAATTGGCCCCATTAATCAAGCACAAGGTAGTAAGTCTTGTGTTACTCGCGTCTAAGGGAGATGAATATCAAGAATGGCCCCCAAGCAGAAAATGATGCACGTAGATGGGAACCCCACAACAAGCAATGAAGCCTCAGGCAAGGACATCACTGCCAATCCAATTGTGGTACCCGTCGTAAGTAATGTATTCCAAAATTGATGAATGCTTGCTTTGATTCTTGCATGAAGTACGTTAGGCCCCATACTATGCTACACAAGAATAGGTCTTCGAAAAAGATAAATTTCATTTAACATATTCTAAAGGTGGAGTTTGCAAAGTGCATCTAGATGCTATGCGACAAATCCATACGTAGCATGAACATCATACAAGGTTCCAAGATATTGTCGACTCTCCTTTTCATGAAAATAATAGACAGGTATTTTCCCACATTGAAAGTATGTTGTAGCTTGCACGCTTGACACTTACATGATAAGTAATCTAGCCCAGGGAAAATTCAATCTCGAATCTCTAAGATCTTTGTCCAAGCTCTTGTTAATAGCTCATGTTTGATAGATTGGGAATATTGATGTTGTGTTTAGCTAGTACAAACAATGATCATAAGGATTAAGGGCTAAGATGCCTTGGGATCTATCCGATAACCACTACATTTATCAATCCAAATTCGAGGACTGGGCTAGATACAAACAACAACTCCGGGCCTCAAGGGCAAGTAGAGAGCTCAATGGGTTAGGAGAGCCCGAGCCAAGGGAAAGACCGATGCTTTTGTACTCATTGGGAAGAAGGCTGGGTTATTGATCTTAACATAAGTGACTACTAGGACTTATGTCTTGTACAGTGTTTGAAACCTTACCATATGCCTTAGTCAAAAGAAGTGTGTGTCAAGTAAAATTTATATGGAACCACTCCTGATCCCAAGGGGGAGAGCAAATATGCGATGGAAAGGTTATCACGACCATTCTTGCAATGTTTTGAAAAGGATACCATTGTTTTTGTTGATTGATTAAACAACATCCTAAATGCTTTTGCATTAAACTGATTGTTGAGATGTGATTGGATGACTATTCCAAGTGCTTGTGTTTGATGGTAAATGCATGGTAGGGGTCAATGATGACGAGTTGCCATAGAAAAATAAAGGAATATTTTCTTGGAAGATGATATTAGGATGATTGCCTTGATTGTTCTTGATTCTTAATTGGATTAATTAAGGAAGGATATTTTGCGTGGGTGGATCATCTCCAAGGTCACATCGCGTTTCAACCCGCCGAGAGGGCATTGCTCAATTCACGGGTTGAAGGTGGAGTGGTGAAAAGGCCAACCATAGAAGTTGTGTCTCTCTCCTAGGTTTCTTGGGGTCATTGGAGCTTTGGACACCCCTTGCCTAGTCTAGAACGGAGTTGTAGATTACCGTGAGCCCAATGTTTAGGGTGTTGGAAGATCCTATTCTAGATAAAGGATGGAAATTATAGTGCCATGTGATTTGGACCACGTATTTTTATTGGACAGAGGGGATACATAATTTCTTCTATATGGGTAGATGACAAAGATTAACATGAAGATAAGTTAAGGAATTTGTTTGAACGTTCTTGTCAAAGGATTGCTTGCTTTGTATTCGTGTTTGTTCCATAAATTACACGAAAAAACCCTGTTCCTTAAAGGGCTTAATTAATGAAGTTGATATTAAATATCACACATAATTGTGGTAGGCCTAATTAGAAAACTAAAGCTATGAAGGGAAGTGGGTGGGTAGAACCCCCAATGGGTGTGTCCTACAACAGGGTGGTCCCAGAGAACTGGGAGGCTTCTCATAAGGTTTTACCAACATTTGACCTTTAGGTATTGTTATGTTAGAACCTTGGTTCATGATGTTTTAGGGGACCGGAATGGGAGTATGCCCTATGGGTAGAGAGGTCAAGCAGCGCATCCTTCTCGTTTCCCATTCTCTTTGAACCAAGTGCGGCATGGATGTGCTTCGGCTTGGATATCTCTATGTATATTAAGATGTCCAGGACCCGACACTAGCATGTTGTCAGGAGACCTTGACCACTAGGGATCCAAGTTTCAAGTCAATCCTAGTGGGTTTGGCCGTGAATGTTTCGTTGCGAGGCGGACTCGGGAAACCCTAGGCGACAAACCCCAAAACATTCTATGGGAGTGCCGGGCAATGACACTTACATTTTTTTCTCAATGGACCACTAAAACGTGCTTAGAGAGGTGGCACATTACATTTGGTATCAAAGAAAAACTTCATAATGATATATGATTGATTAATGTAGGGTTCGTAGACATATCCTAAATAGAATAACCTGTGGTGTGGCTTGATTGTTAGGCACCTTCTGCACCCACAAATGTTGACATGCAAGAGAAGAAATTCATTCTCAAGCAAATTAAGGCACCCTAGTTTGATGGAAAAGGAATAGACGTCGTAGCAGAGGTAGAGATATGGATTGAGTCGATGGATGACTATTTCTCTATTGTGGGGACTATTGCTCCCAATCAAGTAATGATAGCCTAGTTGGCCAGGCTCGGATATGGTGGAAGCAATGGTGCAAAGACCGAGGTGTCCCTAAAGCCACTGTCACTTGGGCTTAGTTGAAAGATGCTGTACGTGGATGATACCTTCCGTTGACCTACCAGACTTTGAGGATGAATTAATTTTTCAAGCTTAAGTAGCTGGAATTAACCTTGGAAGCCTACTATTCAAAGTTTGTGACCCTACTAAAATACACACCACCTATGGATATTGCACAGCAAGTATCTAAATTTTTAATGGCCTAAACACTCCTCTAAACTACTGTCTTGAAGCAATGCATCCAACAAACTTGCAATATGCATTACTTGGAGTAAATCCAATCATCCAAGAACTTAAATCGGGTAGTTGTGACAAAGATGATTTTTGAGATAAAGACAAGAGATGCCACACGTGAGAGAGATAGGGCACATCCCTAGGAAATATCCCTAGTATCAATGCTACCACTGCAATGAGCTAGGGCATGTCCAAATAGACTGCCCTGACCTAAGCGCAAAAGATATTGAGCCTCCAAGAAAATGAAGGTACACAAGTGCAGTCTTCAGATATATAGAGGAATCAGATGAAGACAAAGACTTATAACCCACTATACCTTTTCACAATGATTAGTGATCCTAAAAATTCTACCGACATGTAATACAACTTATATTGGAAATAAATCCTACTATTGTACCTATGGTTAATTGCAATAATATGAGTTGCACTACTTGAATCCTTAAGAGTAGCGCAATGGAAGCATGGTGAGTCCTAACCCATAGGTCTTAAGCCCCATTAATTCTTGTCTTCCCCAGTTCTTTCGAGATGAGGACATCTCGAGTTCTCGAAGGGGGAGAGGATGTAATATTCCCCCCCCCTTCCCCCCCGGCCCCGCATATAACCCCCCTTAATAGAATTAATCAAAAAAAAAAATAATGCCCCTTGTCAATGCCACCACTTGGTGGAGGGAGGGGGAGCTGCAGTAAATAGTCGACGTGGAGGGGAAAGCTGCTAATGAGATCGAGGAAAAAGGGGGATGTCGACGATATCGAGGCAGGGAGAAAGGACGTGATAATGGTGATGGAGAGGGGGGAGGCCATGTGGCCTACCATCCCCTCCCTCATGGGCATAACAGTTAAATTATGGGTAGCTGGGAGGCTACGAGCCCCCATCGCCATGCAAAACAGGTGGTGGTCACCGCCACCACATACCACCATTATCCCTGCATCATATATAAGGAGGAGGAGGCATGGATCTGGTGCTGCATGGAAAATGGGGAAGAGAGATAGAGAAAGAGAGAGAGGGTGTGAAAGAGAGAGAGAGAGAGAGAGAGAGAGAGAGAGAGAGAGAGAGAGAGAGAGAGAGAGAGAGAGAGAGAGAGAGAGAGAGAGAGAGAGAGAGAGAGAGAGAGAGAGAGAGAGAGAGAGAGAGAGAGAGAGAGAGAGAGAGAGAGAGAGAGAGAGAGAGAGGTGACCGAGAGGTTGAGAGAGAAAGGGAGAGAATAATCTAAGGAGGATTCTCCTTCTTTTTCCCTCCTTAGAGGGTGTCCACACACGTTCCTTCTCTCCCCATTGCCACAAATCCATATCCCTTCTTCCGCTTGGATTATCTGCAGTGTATTTTGCTCCCCAATTGGCCCCTCTAATCAAGCACAAGGTGTGAAAGTCTTGTGCGACTTGCATCTAAGGGAGATGAAGATCGAGAATGGCCCCAAAGCGAAAAATGACACGTGCAGATGGGAACCCCACAATGAGCAACGAAGCCTCGGGCGAGGGCATCATTACCAATCCAACTGTGGTACTGGTCATAACTAACGTATTCGCGAATTGATAAATGCTTACTTTGATTCTTGCATGAAGTACGTTAGCCCCATACTATGCTACACAAGGAGAGGTCTTCGAAAAGGATAAATTTCATTTAACGTATTCAAAAGGTGAGTTTGCAAAGTGCATCTAGATGCTATGTGACAAATCCATACGTAGCATGAATGGCATACAAGGTTCCAAGGTATTGTCAACTCTCCTTTTCATGAAAATAATATACACATATTATCCCACACTAAAAGTATGTTGTAGCGTGCACGCTTGACGGGTTGCATGATAAGTAATCTAGCCTATGGAAAATTCAATCTCGAATCTCTAAGATCTTTGCCCAAGCTCTCACTAATAGCTCATGTTTGATAGATTGGGAATCTTGATGTTGTGTTTAGCTAGTACAGACAATGATCATAAGGATTAAAGACTAAGATGCCTTGGGATCCATCCAATAACTATTACGTTTATCAATCCAAATTCAAGGATTGGGCTAGATACAAACAACAACTTTGGGCCTCAAGGGCAAGTAGAGAGCTCAAGGGGTTAGGAGAGCCCAAGTCAAAAGAAAGACCGATGCTTTTGTACTCGTTGGAAAGAATGCTGGGTTATCGATCTCAACGTAAGTGACTACCAAGACTTATGTCTTGTATAGTGTTTGAAACCTTGGCATATGCGTTAGTCAAAAGAAGGGTGTGCTAAGTATATTTTACATGGAAACACTTGTGATCCCAAGGGGAAGAGCAAATATGCAATGGAAAGGTTATCACAACCATTCGTGCAACGTTTGGAAAAGGATACCATTGTTTTTGTTGATTGATCAAACAACGTCCTAAATGCTTTTGCATTGAACTGATTGTTTGGATGTGATTGGACGACTATTCCAAGTGCTTTTGTTTGATGGTAAATGCATGGTAGGGGTAAGTGATGACAAGTTGCATTGAAAAAATAAAGGAATGTTTTCTTGGAAGTTGATATTAGGATGATTACCTTGATTTTGCTTGATTCTTAATTGAATTAATTAAGGAAGGATATTTTGTGTGGGTGGATCATCTCCAAGGTCACATCGTATTTCAATTCGAGAGGGCACTGCTCGATTCACAGGTGGAATGTGGAGTGGTGAAAAGGCCAACCATATAAGTTGTGTCTCTCTCCTAGGTTGCTTGGGGTCACTCGAGCTTTGGACACCCCTTGCCTAGTTTGGAATAGAGTTGTAAATTACCGTGAGCCCAACGTCTAGGGTGTTGGAAGATCCTATTCTAGATAAAGGATGGAAATTATAGTGCCATGTGATTTGGACTGGGTATTTCTATTGGGTAGAGGGGATACATAATTTCTTCTATATAGATAGAGACAAAGATTGACGTGAAGATAAGTTAAGGAATTTGTTTGAACGTGTTTGTCAAAGGATTGCTTGCTTTGTATTCGTATTTGCGAACAAACCTTGTTCCCTAAAAGGCTTAATTAATGAAGCTAATTTTAAATGTCATACATAATTGTGGTAGGACCTAATTAGAAAACTAAAGCTGTCAAGGGAAGTGGGTGGGTGAAACCCCCGACGGGTCTGTCCTACAGCGGGGTCGTCCCAGAGAACTGGGAAGCTTCACTTCTCACAAGGTTTTACTGACGTTCTTCTCGACCTTTAGGTATTGTAAGGCTAGAACCCTAGTTCATGCCATTTTAGGGGACTGAAATGGAGCTATGCCCTACGGGTAGAGAGGTTGAGCACCAATGCATCTCTCTCGTTTCCCATTCTCTTTGAACCAAGTGCAGCATGGATCTGCTTCGGCGCTTGGGTATCTCTACATAAAGTAAGATGTCCAGGACTTGATGCTAGAATTCTATCAGGAGACCTTGACCACTAGGGACCCAGGTTTCAAGTCGATCCTAATGGGTTTGATCGCGAACGTTCCATTGTGATGCGGACTCGGGAAACCCTAGGCGACAAACCCCAAAACACTCCATGGGAGTGCCGAGCAGCAATACTTAGATTCGTTTCTTGATGGATCACTAAAACGTGCTTGGATAGCTCATAGGTGGGCACACTACAACCCAACTATAGGTCTAGATCCGTCAGGGTCCATCCTCCCGCTTCCCTTGAGAGAGTATTTTTAATTATCTAATTACCTACCACTTTAGGTTTAACATATTAAAGCTACTTCTTTGAATTATCTCCTGATACAAATTCGTTATATGCCTTTAATTCCTAACACAAAAACAGAGTAAAGAAATTCCTTCTTAATAGTTCCTTTGAGAAAAATAACTATTTACAATGTTTTTTATTTGAAGATATTATTTCTCTCCAAGTTCTGTTTCCCAACTAGTATTTAAACTTTCAAGACATAGTCTAGAAATCAAAGGGTAGTTGGCAATTCGTAAGAGCCTAAGGAGTTAATGGCTAGAGCCCCTTGGTACCCTCACCTCCTCTTGCTGATTAGAGTTCCCTACGACAAGACCTTTCGCACCATGAGTGGTCTAAACTTGCTAACACAAAACAAAAAAGAAACCCCTTGGAGTAGGTTTTATTCATGCTGGCCTTCGCGAGGACTAGTGCCATTAAGAACGCTGCCTCAACGTTCTGTGCTCACTAGAATACTACCTTAGTCAGCAATCTATACTCAATCATCATTCTTTTAGCTTGATGATTTTAGAAAAGATCAGTACCTAACTTACAACCACAAACATCTTCTTTTGAATACATTACATTTAACAAATTTATTTCCAAGAAAAATCTTTTCTTTCCAAAAGTAATAACATCGAGGCAAAACTTAATCTAAGTGGCAATACCTTCGAATAGTCTTCTCGGATTTTCCCTTTCTCAAGATTTAGTTGGATTAAATCTAAACTCCCTTGGAGTTTCGTGGATCCATGCCCGTGATAAGAGAAATCTTGGTTTGTTTTATTATGAAAAATATTTTTTTGACAATTCCATCACAAGGTATTTTATATACTGAAAATTAACTTCTATGATTACCCATCAAAGGTTTCGTTTGATCAACACAAGTCAAAATTATAAAAATTTTTAGGGACAGAGTACCTTCCTTGTGCTCAGTTAGGTTCTTCTTGTACAAACCCAAGTTACCCCTTGGAATTTGCGGTAAGAATTCCTTTAAAATATTATATGTAGGAAATGAATAAAATTCCTATTTTATGACTGCAACTTTTGTTGCCAAATCATTTTCAATAAAAAAGGAGGGGTGGCTTGTTTGCCAACATTTTTTTCTCCTTCTTCTTTATCTTCATAAGCTTTTAAGCTTTAAAGCTTAAAGCTTTGTGATTTGTCTTACTTGCCAGGTTTTAAATGGGTTTCGTCAAATTCGACTTATGGCCCATCACTCACGTTCATGCAGTAACTTTTGTGACGGATGGCCTTCTCTATTTAATGGTTTAGAGTTCTTCATATCCATTTTGCAAGAAGTCGGGAAGATTTGAAATGAAAGTCAGGATATCACATCCTCTCCCCCTTAGAGGAATCGAGATGTCCTAATCTCGAATGAAACTGGGGATATTGGTTACATAGTGATTTCTCGTCAAATCCAAGTGGCATCCTCTTTAGGGTAGTCTTTTCATTGGACAAGATACTCTCTGAGGGTTTTGTTTCTTAGAGTCTTCTTCCGCATGTCAGATATCTTTTCTAGTTGAAGTTCGAGGACTCATTGACTTGGCATTACAATTTTTTGGTCATTAAGTACATGGTCTGGGTTAGGAACATATGCTTTCAATAGAGTGATATGAAATACATTATGTACTTTCAAGTTTTTAGGGAGTTACAGCTGTTCGAGACACTTTAGCACCTTACATGACCCACAATACTTGGGACTTAGCTTCTTGAATTCCCCCAAAAATAAGGAACTTTTCTTCAGATGAACTTGTAGGAAAACCATGTCATCTTCTTTGAAAATGCATTCTTGCCTTCGTTGATCGGCATATGCCTTTTGTCGATCCTTGGCTACTTGAACATCTTGCCTTATATATTTCACTTTGCTGATCCATTTCTTCCAGTATTCTCCTAGATGCTTCTATCTGTAGGGTAGGATCATAAAAATTTAATGGTGTAAGACAACCTTGCCCATATAGTACCTGAAAAGGAGTCATTTGGATATTTTGATTGTATGATGCATTGTAGGAAATTTCAACTAAGGGTAGATATTGGATCCACCATTTGGGTTCCCTATTACGATAAGCTCTCATTGTCCTCAATAACTTGGTTGACCCACTCTGTTTGACCATCGGTTTGGGGATGGTAAGCAGTACTAAGGCAGAGCTGCGTTCCTAAAGCTTCAAACAAACTCTTTCAAAAGTTTGAGGTGAAGAGAGAATCTCGATTGGGTGATGATTCTTTGGGGTAATCCATGTAACCTGAAAATTTCCTTAATGAAAAGCCTGGTGATATCAGAAGCCTTGTAATTGGTTTTTATAGGAATAACGTGTGAAAATTTTGTTAACATATCAATGACTACCATTATGGAGTTATATCCTCCTTGTATTGGGGGTAATCCAACAATGAAGTCCATGCTCATTTGAGGGATGTCAAGTGATTGGAGCTTTTCTGGCAACTTGACACATTCCGCCTTAATTCGTTGGTATTTTAGGCATTCAATGACATACTTGAGTGCATCACCCTTGAGTCTTTCCCAATAGAAACTTCTTTTGACTGTGTTAAGAGTCTTAGCATAACCAGGATGAGCGAAAAATCGAGAATCGTGAACTTCCCATAGTATTTTTCTTTTGAGTTCTTGACTTGCAGAAATACACAGTCTTGTCTTGTAATAGGGAAGCTCCTTGTTTATGAAAAAATCTTAATACTTAGTCTTGAGTTTTGGATTTGAATCCTTGATGGAAATTTCTCTTAATAATATCTAACAGCTTAGATCCTTCGATGCCTCTTCTTTAGCCATTTCTATGAGAGGGTTATTGGGCATTGAAATCATTGTAGCAAGAGTTCGAGCCCTAGAGGGTTCCTCTAGGATTAGAGAATTAAGAAATGATTTACAGCTTGGGGCATCCACAATCACGTTCTTCTTGCTTGGTCTATATTTGATTTCAAAGTCAAGTTCTTGTAAGGTCTCAATCCATCGGCATTGTCTCTTATTGAGATTCGGTTGAGTAAAAATCCACTTTAGGCTCTTATGATCAGTGACTAGAGAAAACCTATTACCAAGTAGGTAATGTCTCCATAATTTAAAGGCATGAATTACAACAAGTAATTCTAGATCATGTGTGGCATAGTTTCTTTCGTGAATCTTTAATTTTCTTGAAGCATAGGCTATTGGATATCCTCCTTACATAAATACGCAACCCAAAGCAAGAGAACTTGCATTAGTTATGAATTAAAATTCTTTGCTAAGGTCGGATAGCCTTAGGATGGAGGTGGTTATCAAACTCTGGTTAAGCTTCTCAAAGCTAGATTGTTCAGCGAATGTCCATGTAATGGAGACTTGTTTTTTTAAAAGGTCGGTGAGAGGTGCAACAATTGAGGTATACTCTTTAATGAAGATTCTATACCAACCCATTAGCCCTAGAAAGATTTGCACTTCCTTAACTGTTCTCGAGGGTGGCCAATCTTGTACATCCCAAACCTTGGCAAGATCCATTGAAGTGCCATTTGTTGATACTATGAATCCTAGATATTCAATTTTCTTCTTGAAGAAGTCACATTTCTTGTTTTTAGCATATAGTTTGTGGGCCCTCATTTTTTCAAGAACTATTCATAGTTGTGGTCCATGGTCTTCTTCATTCTTGGAATATGTTAAGATATCATCAAAGAAGACAAGGAAAAGTCGTCAAGGTAGGGTTAGAAAATGTCTTGCATCAACTTGTTGAAGGTGGTAGGAGCATTTGTTAACCCAAACGACATCACAATAAATTCATGATGACCGTACCTTGTGTTAAATGTAGTTTTAGGAATATCTTCCTCCCTAATTCTTATTTGATAATATCTTGATCTTAGGTTGATATTTGAAAAGACCTTTTCTCCCTAGAGTCAGTCAAGAAACTCATCTATCCTGGGAATTGGATATTTGTTTTTCACCATAACCTGGTTTAATCCCTGGTAGTCGATACAAAGGCAGAGTGTTCCGTCTTTCTTTTTCTCAAATAAAATCGTGGCTCCCCATGGTGAATTACTTGGCCGGATGTGTCCTTACTCTAATAGCCACTTGAGTTATTCTTTTAGCTCAATGGCTTCAGGAATTGACATTTGGTTGGGCCGTTTGGTGATGGGGGCAGCGCCCAGAATGAGTTGAATTTCATGATCTACTTCCCTTGCTGGTGGGCGCCTTGTCAGGTCTTCTAGAAAAACATCGACATATTCTTTTAGCCAAGATGGTTGATCCTTGGCTTCACTATCATGCTAGCCTTTTTGAGTTTAATTAGATAGACCTGTAATCCTTTCTTCAGTCCCTTTACTATTTGGGAGGCTTTAGCCAGTTGAACCTTAAGGTTCCCTGCTTTTCCTTGAGTGGTTACTTGTTCTCCCTTTGAGTTTTGAAATGTGATTTGGCTCTTTCCACAATGGATATGGAAATTATTTGGAATTAACCAATCCATTCCTAGCAGACGCTCATAAGCCCCGAGGTTCATAATTCGGAATTTCATTTTGGAAGAATTTCCACCCAAGCTAAATTCTACCTTACTAGTTTATTATGTTGATAGAACTTCTTTGCCATTCGCTAACTCCACAATCAAACTAGGTGCAATAGTAGTGTTCATGCCTAGCCTTTTCACACATTTTGGTGATATAAAAGAGTGGGTACTTCCATAGTTGATTAAAATTCGAAAGGGTTTACCTTGATAATTTGTTGGTATTTGAATTACTGAGAATTGGCAATTTGGACCATTCTTATTGAGAGTGGCGTGTACTCTGGCTCTTTCCATATCGGATTCTATTGTAGGATCTTTATCATTACTAACCTCCTTTAGGTTTATTCCAACAATCTTTCCCTTGGCATCTTGGCTTTGCCCACGAAACTGACCTTGACCAAGCTTCGAGCACTCCATCTTGACATGTCTTGGTTCCTTGCAGTAAAGGCACCTTGGAGCCTCATTGCTCTTTCTTGTGGTTATAAAGTTCTCCACTGCATTTGATTTGGCTTTCTTTGTCCTGTTTGGTTGGTATTGCCCTTGGACCCTTTTTTGATAACCTTGGAAGCTCAATATTTACATTTCTTGGCCTCCTTTGATTGATCTCTTGAACTATTGGAGCTACTCGAATCAATGCATTCTGTAAATCCGATGGTCTCATTGATTCAAGACACATATTCAGGGACAGATTTAGACCATTGTAAAATTTGGATACTTGCTTTGATATACCATTAACAAAGTCAAGGAATGGGTGAAAGCAACACAAGATGACTTGGACATAGAACAAGCTCTCCCTAGCTTGTCTCACATGCTTAATGCATCTATTCAAGAAAGGATATGAGAACCAAATGAGATCATAACTGAGCCACCAACCAATTAACAACCCATGGAGCAGGAGGTTTCTCTTATTTCTTATGCAAGTCAATCACAATACATGTATGCAAACATTGAATCTTCCATAATTGTAGTACTTGAATCAACCCAAGTCACCATTCCACTCGGAAGCCTACTTAAAGATAGTTTGATGATTTAGCAAGGATTAAAATTGTGGCTAGAAGGCATGAATCCTAGCCGATCCCACCATATTCCAAAATATAATCTTAGGGGTCAACGCATTTGGGAAGGGAGCAGAGCAACATGCAATGCTTCCTATGGAAACCCTTGGAGAAACTACACATGAATGAATGAGTAGGGTACTTGTGGTCAGAGAGCTCAAGTAATCGAGAGTTCAACAACTCAATCACATTAACATAGTCGTCTCTAAGCCTAGGGCAATCCACCCATTGAACTAGCACACTTCAATTTGATTGTCTAATGGATTCAAAGTTTAACCATTGGGAGTGCTAAGCGATTGGCTAGTCAAAATTGCATGAGTGTTGTTTAAGGTTAACTTTATTGATGGTGAAAGGAGTTGACTACGACTTACTACTCAATCGATCATGGATATGCAATGCACATATCATTGAAGACTGGGGCAATGGTCTAGTCTTCCTAGGTAATCAAAGGAGGCGGTACACATTGAGATGGAATCCTAAAAACCAACTCATGTTGATCTACATATTATCTCAATATTGTTGAAATGGTTTGACTGAGTCTAACCTCTAACCACCTAAGCTTTGGCTAGATCTATTTCCTCCCCTAAGGATGAGCAAGATTGGATGCATATGCTTGTAACCTTCGAATTTCCATTCACTAAGGAGTTGGAGTACCAATCTACCCATGAACACATGAGTCAAAAAGATGCATTGGATACTATAGCTCTTTTACTCAAACCTTTTACTTTAGCACCTCTCTTCATGATGGCCCCTAACTCAATATCCACCATATTTTAGGGCTATGCAACCCCAATAGACAAGCTTGCATTGTGTAAAATCCTTAGCCAATGGAGGCCTTGTTTTCACAATTGATCAAATACCAATATGACTACCTTTGAAGGACTCTTAAACAACTCCACATGACAATGGACAAGTTTGCACCAAGTCTTGTTTAACTTCCATAATAACCTCTTCATTTCATTGATGCAAGAGTAAGGCATAGATGTTGAGGGGATAAGTGACTCTGAGGACTATTTTTTTATTCAAGATGATGAATACTCTTATTCAAACTCAAAGGACTATGACACTGATGGCCACACCATTGAGCAGATATGCTCAAACCCAAAATCCTCACAGCCTGAGAGTTTTCTCATTGATGCATGGATTGTCACAGTCACATCAAAATTTGAATGACTTGACTATCTCAAAGTTTATGATTACCAACAAACCAAATATCATATTGATGATATATGTCTTGAGCCAAATATATTCTTAGCCAAGAATGACTAAGACAAGGTCCAAGAGGAAACTATGACAATCTTTGACTCCTTTATAGAAGGAGATCATGATTTTGACCTGCCAACAGTTTCAACCTCTAAATTCCAAAACTAGACTTGTGCTAAGAATCAAGAACAATTCCATCCTCATCAAGGACCCTCTTAATGAAGACATGAATATATTCATGCAGCTACCAACTTTGGCATTAAAGTGAGTATGTAAAAAATGTGATACATTCAATTGTAGAGTAGAAATAGTCTAGAGAACCTAACAACACATCACCAAGAACTTCGAGAATTGATAGCAAAATGTGAATTAGGCACCTATGTTAGAACCTTGTCCAATACTCCATCCAATTCACAGCATGTGAAGCCATTATCTACTACTCATTAGGGGGAATATGGACTCAAAAAGGGTCTTGTAAGGATTGGATTGAGGGATTACTTTTCCTAATCCAAAGTCCATGTTGGACCAACATGTCATCATGATCCTCAAAAAAGGCTTTTAACAAAACCAAGATGGTATTGAATTTAAAAATCTTTCAAATTTTCCTTACGGTGTGGTTAAAGGTTTAAGATCTAGGTGGCCTTACAACATTGGCCATTAACTTAGTTGTTAGTGGGGGTGTTAGAATATAAAGCTCTCGTTACTCTTCAGTCAGTCTATCTTTATGTGTGTGACCGACATTAGCTGGATACATCTGTACATGTGTGTGACATTCAATAAGTCAGTGTAGTCAGTGACTTAACCACAATTAGTCTTGATTAGTCATACCTATGTGTGTAAGTCTCTTTCAGTTAGTATGACAGAAGAATAACAACAATGAGTTGAGCCTCATCTCTTGCTCCACTTTGTCTCTCTCCCTCTCTTCCAACATGGTATTAGAGCTTAAACACCTGAAGCCTGAAGGCTTGACAGTGGCCATTTTACATCAAGACATCAGATCTGAAGAAAATTTCATCAAAGGAGAGTGTGCCTACAACCCGTTTTTTTGCAAAAGCTATATCTTGCTACAAAAATGATTTTTGGAGAAAAAACTTGCTCATCCTAACCGTTTTGATGTAATCTACAGCTTTGCAGAAGAAAGTTTTTTAAATTCCTCACAGATTTTGAGATATTCAGTACAGACTTGTACAAAATGGCTGTTTACTATAGTAAACAACAAGTGATTCCAGGGCACTGGTGGCTTTCATCCTAACAATGTATATGCCCTTATTATCATGCATTTGAGCATGATGTTGGAGTATTAAATGCTCAGTTTTGGAGCTTATTGTGCAGATTGGAAACAATGAACTGGTTGTTGTCCTAAATTTGGAAACAATATAGCTACAGAGGGTTGAAGTATTTGTGATGCTTGTTTGCTACTGACAAATGCTTGGATCATACCACTTGAGTGGTAGATGCTTTTTGGGATATTGTGAGTGTTGAAAGTCCAAATTTTGGACTGATTTGTTGCTGGTTATACCAGGGTATTGACTGGTTATTGTCTGCAAGAAGGATACCTATCATCTTCACTCGACATACATGCAATATATTCTGAGTAGTTGGACATGTATCAACTCCTACATAGAGTGGCAACTAAATGAGATGTTTTGGGACTATTTTGAGGTCTGAATACTATTTTTTTAACAGAGAAAATAGTGTTGGTTATAGCAATGGGCTGGCTGTATTTGGTACTGCTACTTGCATACAGTACAAACATTGATACTTGTATGGACATACTTTGTTGCTGGGATTTTTTGCCACTATCATAAAATGTTTTGAACTGATTTGAGCTTGGCTTATGCTCAATTGACTATGTTTTTTTATTGTTGGAATATAGTTTATAACAAGTAGGTTATTAGGAAAACTGTCATGAATTGCAAGAAACTGTGTGCTGAATAGTAGGAAACTGGTCCTGAATTGTAGGAAGAGTCAGATACTTACATGTTGTATACATCATTGAATACCTAAGCTGCAACTATGGAAAATGCTCAAGGCATTGACAATATCACTCAAATTATGGGAGAAAAGCTGGACAACAAAAATTTTGCTTTATGAAAGTTCCGTATGAAGAATTTTTTGGTTGGCAGAGGTTATTGGGACTTATATATGTCAAGATTGTGGGAGAGAAGGAAGGAGTCTCACTTGAAGCTTTCTTGCTTGCACAATGGGGGAATACACACAAGGGTGGAGGCTGAAAACAGTTTTTTTATTCTTAGTTGTGTAAGCCAAAAGAACTCTAGTACAAAGAAATAGAAGAACCCTATATATGGGTCTCAAACCAAACTCAACTAACTAAGGTGGCATACTAACTGAGCCACGAACTAGAGTAGATAAGGATAGCTGTCATGTAGCTATTATTCATGGGCGGTGTACCAACCGCGTCTGCAACTGACAAGTCGGTGACATAAATACACAACGGTCACCTTGGCATATCACGAGTGGAGCTCGATATCTCAACACTCCCCCTCGAGCTCAATCCCAATTCCTGCACACCAAGCAGGTCTCTGAACTTGCGCAGCTTCTCTACGCCCAATGCCTTTGTGAATATGTCAGCTACCTGATCCTCTGTGCTGACATAAACTAGATCAATAAGACCTAGTAAAACCCTCTCTCACACATAGTGATAATGCACCTCAATGTGCTTTGTTCTAGCATGATAGACTGGGTTATTTGCCAAGTGTATACTACTCATGTTGTCACAATAAATGACAACTGGCCCATCTATAGACTGATGCATATCATAAAGTAGCTTATGCAACCAAGCTACCTCACATGCAGGCATTGCTGCACCCCTGTACTCAGCCTCTGTGCTCAACAAGGCAACTGTAGGCTGTTTCTTGCTGCTCCAAGTGACTGCAGCACTCCCAAAAGAGAATACATATCCACTGGTAGATCGTCTATTAGAAATGCTACCAGCCCAATCAGCATCAGTGTATCCATGTAACTGTATCTGAACCCCAGTCTCATAAAATAGTCCATACTGCAATGTGGACTTCACATACCTGAGTATGCGTCTAGCCGCATCCAAATGTGGTTTCCTTGGAGCCTGCATAAACTGACTTACCAATCCAACAGCATAGCTCAAATCTGGCCTGGTAATAGTCATATAAATCAAACTTCCTACTATGCGTCTGTACATAATAGGGTCTTCTAGAAGCTCACCTGCATCTGTGCTCAGCTTCACATTCTGGTCCAAAGGAACTGAAATAGGCTTACAGCCTGTCATCCCATATTTGGACAGCATGTCCAATCCATACTGCCTCTGCAAGAGCTGTATCCCACTTGGTGATCTAATCACCTCAATGCCCAAGAAATAACGCAGCTCTCCCAAATCCTTCATCTCAAACTTTTGCTTCAATAGCATTTTCACATGAAGGATATTTTCATTACTGTCACCTGTCATAATCAAATCATCAACATAAATGACAAGTAGCATAATATCTTTCTCTGTTTTTCTCACATAAAGTGAGAAATCTGCCTTGGAAATCTGAAAGCCAATAGTGACAAGATACTGTCCTATCTTGTCAGACCATGCTCTAGGTGCTTGCTTCAAGCCATACAAGGCTTTCTTCAACCTGCAAACAAACTTAGGATGAACAGCATGCACATAACCTGGTGGCTGCTCCATATAGACCTCTTCTTGCAAATCACCATGCAAGAAGGCATTCTTTACATCCATCTGATGTAAAGACCATCCCTTTGATGCAGCCATAGCAATGACTGCTCTTACGGTTGCCATCCTTGCAACTGGACTGAATGTTTCTTCATAGTCAATGCCATATGTTTGTGCATACCCCTTGACTACTAATCTTGCCTTGTATCTGTTCACAGAACCATCTGCATTGTGCTTCACCTTATAAACCCACTTACAGCCAATTGCATTTTTACCTTTAGGCAAAGGTACCAATTCCCATATAGCATTTGCTTCCAAGGCATCCATTTCTTCATCCTTGGCTTTCTCCCATTTTTCTTTTCCCATGGCTTGCTCAAAAGAAGTGGGTTCTGGTTCCTGTATCACTTTGACCATATATGCATAGTGAATGGCTGTAAATCCATCATATTTCAGCCTATCCACATGATACCTAGCTCTCGTAGACCTGCGCAAAGTAGGTTCACTCCCAGGTGCTCTCAAAACATCCCTGGTCTTCCTTACTCCAGGTGTAACAATAGAAGGAATACCCAACTCATCATCAATGCTCTGTTCTGAGCCACTGGATTCACCATCCACATAAGAGTGACCTGCATTCACATCAAACATGGGCTGATCAACCTTCTCTTTTCCTTTTCGTGATACCTGCATACCACTATCTGCATTACTTTGAGAAGATTCTTCTGATCTCAATCTGCCTGTCCATGGTGAAGAATGTGAACCACTGCTAGAGGACGCTCCAGGTCCACTAATATTTTGTGACTGCTGCTGTGAATTCTATGCAGCATTACCATTTTGTGATCTACATCATCAATCACATTTACTGGTTTATACCAGCTACTCATCTCATCAAAAACAACATCTCTACTCACTGTAAACTTACGAGTAGAAGGGTTATAGCATCTATACCCTTTTTGCGCAGAGAGTAACCAATAAAGATGCACTTCTCAGCTTTTGGATCCAATTTGGATCTCAACTCATCTGGCACATGTACATAGGCAATGCAACCAAAAATTTTCAAATGAGAAATATCTGGTTTCCTACCAGTATACCTCTCCTCTGGAGTCATTCCATGTATTGCTACAGTGGGAGTCCTATTCATTACGTAGACTGCTGTAGCAACTGCTTCAGCCCAATAAAAATCTGGCAAGTCTTTTTCATTGAGTATGGCACGAGATACCTCTCCAATATGCCTGTTTTTCCTTTCTGCAATTCCATTTTGTTGTGGGGTATGACTACATGAATATTGCTGCTTTATGCCATGCTCCTATAGGAACCTTGCAAACTCATTTGAGAGGTACTCTCCCCCTCCATCTGACCTTAGGCATTTTATTTGCAGGCCTGTTTCTTTTTCAACCATAGCTTTAAGGGTAATGCCCAAAAACTTCACTTTTCTTTTTCATAAAATACACCCAAACTTTTCTGCTATAGTCATCAATAAAAGTGACAAAATAATGATAGCCTCCAAGAGATGCAGCTTTAGTAGTCGACACATCAGAGTGGATTAATTCCAATGGCTTCTCACTCTCTTGAACATGTCTAGGAAATGGTTTTCTTGCCTGTTTTCCAAACTGACAGGCTTCACATACCTTATGCGTTTCTGCAACCTTGAATTTAGGCAATCCTGCAACAATATTTTGGGCCTGCATTGATTTAAGTCACTGTACATTAACATGACCAATGCGTTTATGCCAGATATCAATATTTGCAACTACACCGGTCCCATGTGCAAACATTGCTGCACTCAATTCAGACATGTCTGCATCCAATGTAAACATTCTGCCCTTCTTCTTTCCTTTTGCTATCAAGCGACCTTTATTTTTCATATCCTCAACAAAGCATCCATGAGGATTAAATCTGACCTGCAAGCCCAGCTCAACCATTTGACCAACAGAGACCAGATTCTTGTGATATTCGGGACATGAAATACATCGGACAGGTATTTCTTTTTCCCATCCTGCATAGACAAAGGAATTTTTCCAATCTGCACAATAGGATGTGCAGTATCATCACCAGTCTCCACAAATCCTGGTTTTTCCATTTTCCTTGCATCCTCCATCCATTCTGCATGACTATCATGTGGTTTGATGCACCTGAGTCAACATACCATACATCGTTGCTTTCTTCTGCACTTGTCACAGAATTGTTCATGTGGTGCACCATAAACAGATGCTCATTTCTGTCATCACCCTGTCTACTAGAGGATGCATAATTTCCTTGTTGCAGTTTTCCATTCATGATGTCATTCTGCTTTTTATAGCAGTCTTTAGCCATATGACCCATTTTACCACAATAGTAGCATTCAACATTACTGTTTGCATTTTGGCCTCTTTGCCATCCACCACGACCTCTTTGGCTCCCCCTGCCTCTAGAGTTACCACGTCCTCCTCCATAGGACTGGTTTTCTTGAGTTTGCTGCATATTCTGATTTCTACCACGGCCTCCAAATCAGCCTCCTCTACCTCTGCCTCTACCTCTTCCAGCATTTGAGTAGAAGATAGCTTCTTTTGAAGTTCCTCCTGAAGAAGATGCACCACCATTTCTTTGCTCCTCAGATTAGAAGAGCAATCAGCTTCTCAAAATCAGGAAATCTTTCACGAACTGAAATGGATGTCCGAAACTGTGCATAATCCTTTTCTAGACCATTCAAGGTTACAGAAACTAAATCATCATCTTCCACTGGCGACCCAATGGAAGCAAGTGCATCTGCAATCTTCTTCACCTTCATGTGGTAGTCATTGATGCTCATATTTTCTCTTTGCACATTATGCAACTCTTGCTTGAGCTGCATTTTCCTAGCTTGCGTATTTGTGCTATACATTTTTGACAAAGTATCCCATGCCTCCTTTGGCGTACTTGCATCCTAAATATGCACAATCATAGAGTCTGAAATGCTGATAGACAGCCAATACATAACTTTCCTGGCTCTCTCATGCCATGCTTTAAATGCCTGCATTTGCTGTTGATTGGGAACATCAGGAAGAACTGGTTCTTCTTCATTTCCTGCAACAAATTCCCAATATCCTTTTCCCATGAGGAAATTCGTCATTCTAAACTTCCATGCTTGGAAGTTGTTCTTGTCAAGCTTTTCAGTGACAATCTGTGAAAGAGAATCAGACGCCATTACAGAACACTGCAAAAAATTCTGTCACTGCAAAAAACACAACTTCACCCTCACAAGGGCAAATCTGCAAAACTGGCGAAAGTGGTATTTGACCACACAGTCACTTCCTAGTGACAATTTTGCATAAACAGGAACCAAGGATGATTCTGTAACTCCCAATGTCTCTGCGCATAAGCATACAATGAAATTTCTATAGTAACTTTTCACCGACCTATAGAACAGTGGCTGCACAGCATAAAACTGGGCCTTTTCCTGAGTGCATGCAGAAAACTTCCGTCTCCAAAACAGGCCCCGAAATGGCCTCAAATAAAAAAAACAAGGTCGCTAAGGGCTAAAGCCTTCTCCCGCAGCATATACGGCCCTCTTGCTTCACCGCAAAGGGCGTCTCAACCTGAGACAATGCACTCTTGCAGTTTTCGGCTGTGCTACCTGCAGAGTTCTGCTCCCAAAACAGAAAATGAAAGCAACACTGCTCCTCTTACCAGAACACCGTGAGCTTGGCTTGCTTTCTTGAGCTCCTTACCACGAACAAGGCTTTGATACCATGTCAAGATTGTGGGAGAGAAGGAAGGAGTCTCACTTGAAGCTTTATTGCTTGCACAATGGGGGAATACACACAAGGGTGGAGGCTGAAAACAGTTTTTCTCTTCTTAGTTGTGTAAGCCAAAAGAACTCTAGTACAAAGAAATAGAAGAACCCTATATATGGGTCTCAAACCAAACTCAACTAACTAAGGTGGCATACTAACTGAGCCACGAACTAGAGTAGATAAGGATAGCTGTCATGTAGCTATTATTCATGGGCGGTGTACCAACCGCGTCTGCAAAAACTGACAAGTCGGTGACATAAATACACAACGGTCACCCTGGCGTATCACGAGTGGAGCTCGATATCTCAACAATATACATGTGATGAGGCTGAACCTGAAATGCATGAAAGGAATCTAACAAATGATCAGAAAGGGGCTCATAAGCTATGGAGTAAGAGAGCATGTAAGGTGCTACATTGGTTTTCCTTATATATATCAAATGCTATGGTTATACAGATTATTGGATGCAGTTCCCCAAAGGATGTATGGGACATACTCATGAAGAATTATGGAAATGTAACACATGCAAGAAAGATTAAGATAAAGTAATAGTTCAATAACATGTTTAGGAATGACAGAAGCATTCAAGCCTACACTACAGAGATCAAGAACATAGTGGATCAGCTTGCCACCATTGGATCTTCAGTGTCTGAGGATGATATGATTACAGTGACATTGAATGGACTTGGCAAAGAGTATAAAGCATTTGATACGTCTATTTCTATGATAGTTGAATCCCTTGATTGGGATGAGCTAATTGCTTTGTTGTTGCATGAGGAAGTTAAGCTTGGGCTGAATACAAGTTCTAGTACGTCTCAAAGCAGAGACATTATTCTTTACTCTAGCCAGTGTGGCAGAGGCGGTAGAGGTCGTGGCTCTTTTTGAGGTCGAGGAGAGACTCGAAATACTTATAGACAGCATAAACAGAATGCTTGGCATGGCACAAATACACAGGGCCAACGTCGATCTGGTGGCTTTAGAGGTAGGGGGAGATCATCCCGTGGTAGAGGTGGTGGATTTGGTTCATGACAGTCAAATGATTAGTCAAACAGAGATAAGGGCTGTCACTACTGCGGCAGATATGGACACATTGCAAACGGTTATTACAAGAAGCAGGGAGATATGAAGGCAAAGGGCAAACAACATGGGTACTATGCATCTTCTAGCATTGCTCATAATGAACAGGTTGACGGATTGTTTGCCATGCAACATGTGTCTAAGAATGCATCTAGGAAGAACAGAGATGAGAGATGGTACATTGATTCAGGGGCTTTAAATCATATGACACCACATGGAGAAGATGAGATGGTTGTAGCTTCACATGGTTATGTGTATACTAGGGATGACACCCAACATGACATTTAGCACAAAGGAATTGTTCCGTTGTTGATGGTGGCTGATGGTAAGAAAAAGAGCGTGCATGATGTACTATATGTACCTACAATAACCAAGAATCTTTTGTCAGTTGGATAGATGGCAGAATAGAATCTACAGGCGAGATTTAATAGAGATGGATGCTTTGTTGAAGAATATGGTCATGACTGCAAATTGATTGCTAGAGGTTGAAGAGATGGCAGAATGTTTACTCTTGATGCGTCAATTCCAGAATTGAAAGCAGCCATGTGCAACCAAAATTGAAAGCAGCCATGTTTGCACATGATGATGGTCCTATACAGGATGTTGAGATATGGCATAAGCGGATTGGCCATGTGAATGTACAAAAGTTGAAATCTATGCAGTAGAAGGAGATTGTGCTTGGACTACCTAAGTTTAAGTATTATAACTTTGGACATGTATGCGATGCATGTCAGTTTGGAAAGAAAGCATAGTTTCCATTTATGAGACATGTACGGAATAGCTTACGACCCTTGTAGTTGGTACATTCAAATGTATGGGGTCCATCTCATAATGCTTCATTTGGTGGTGCTCGTTACTATGTATCCTTAAATGATGATTTCAACAGGTATACTTGGCTTTACATACTGAAACATAAGGATGATGTGTTTGATGCATTCAAGGACTTCAAGAAGTATGCTGAAAATGAGTTGAGCTGTAAAATTTCATGTCTTAGATCAGATGGAGGTGGAGAATATGTCTCTAATTACTTTGACAGGTACATTGCTAAACATGGGATCAGAAGATAGTTAACTTGTAGCTATACACCATAGCAAAATGGTGTAGTAGAAAGGAAAAATAGGGTACTGATGGAATCGGCGAGAGCTATGCTGAATGAGAAGAGTTTGCAAAATGGTTATTGGGCTAAAGCAGTAGTGACTGTTGTCTATGTGTTGAATAGAACTCCTACAGTAGGGATTCATGATGTAACTCCATATGAGAGGTTGTATGGTCATAAGCCTAACATTTCACACTTGAAGGTATTTGGTAGCATTGCATATATGCATGTTCTTGATGAAAAGAGGAAGAAATTGGATCCTAAAGTTTTTAAGAGTGTGTTCCTTGGTTATGCACAAGATCAGAAAGCTTACAAGTGTTATGTACCGTCTACACATGAGACATTGATTAGCAGAGATGTTGTTTTTTATGAGCTGGCATCGTGGTATGGTAATCTGGTAATGCTAAAAATACACCTACAGTGAGTACAATTATGAGTTGTCCTAAAGGTGATGGGTCACCTATAGTAAGTCCTTGGTTAGGACGCTTGCACAGTCATACTCCTACGTCCACTGACACGGATATGTCAATGAGGGGGATATTGGATAAGGGAAAAGAAAATATGCTTGAGGATGTGACAAGTCCACTTACAGCACGTTATGAGTCATCCAACAACGACAGTTTGGATAGTGAGTTGGGCATTCCGTCTGTTATGATGACTGGAGCAAGGCAAAGTTGTTATGTATCGCCTCACGAGAGGCAAGCTCAGAGTGAGTCACAGTTTATAGAGATCTGAGAGAGTCAGAAAACCAGTTGACAGGTTTACATACACTGGTTATTCAGCCCGCCAGTCAATCTATCTTTATGTGTGTGACCGACATTAGCTGGATAAATTTGTACACGTGTGTGACATTGAATAAGTCGGTGTAGTTAGTGACTTAACCACAGTTAGTCTTGGTTAGTCATACCTATGTGTGTAAGTCTCTTTCAGTTAGTATGATGGAAGAATAATGGAAGAAGAACAACAATGAGCTGAGGCTCATCTTTTGCTCCACTCTGTCTCTCTCCCTCTCTTCCAACATGGGGCCCATAAAGAAGGGGTCCAAGGTTCAAGTCCCAAGTGTGCCATATTGTGAAAGCACCTATAATTTGTGAGGGCTTGTCGGCCTCTTTTCAAGCATTGCTTATGTGGCACACAACTTTTGTATTCTCCCTTGTATGGGAGTTTCAAAAATCAAGATTTCTTAATTGAAGGTAGCATTTCTTGAATTCAAATTTTGAATTCCATCCTTCCACCTTTACACATGGTAGCTAATGAGGAAAGAAGAGTCTTAGATTCAAAATTAAAGATTCTTTTTCCACATTACCACTCTTCATGACTTATTGGGTCAAGGTGGAAAAAGCAAGTGGATATAATATGCACACCACCTCCCTTCTCATTAATCCACCTCAAATATCCCTTACTTAGAGATTTTGTTAACTCTTAAGCTAAAGGGCTCTTTTTGTATCCATATTCTCCCTAATGACTACCCAGAAAAGCAAGCCTCCAAGCTAAAATTTAACTCCTACAATGGAGACTATTGGGAGACATGGGAGACCACCATTGAACTTACCCCAAAAGTAGTTTTAAAAACTTTGGATATAAAGAGAAAATCAAGAAATATGTAAAGGCATAGAAGCTGGTAGTAGTACCCCATCAATGGAAGTACCAAGTTGTAACCCAAAAGGGGGTGCCCCTACATGGCATACAAGATGAAGAACTAAAAGTCACAACACAGGTGCTCCACCAACTCTTCACATACAACAAGCCCACAACTAGCCAGCTCAAGACACCGAAGTGTTCATTGAAGGATATCATTGTAGAGATTTTTATAAATCGGGACCTAAATGCATTGTGATTGGATTGCATCACTAAGTCTCTCACCAAGTCCCACAAGGTCTACGAGCAAGATATAACCTCAAAACCAAACCATATGAAGGAAAAAACATCATAATAAATTATGGCAGTGCCTTGTCTCATCTCATAGTAGTCCACCTTAGCATCATTGCTGCAGGAGCCAAAATAGAGCACCTCACTTGCGACTCATCCTCGAAAAACATAAAAAGGAATCAAAAGCCCAATCAGAGTAACAAAAATGGTACATGGAAGAAGACAAAAGAATAGTGGAGAAGATCTCAATGGTGTCTAAGATGGAATTTGATAAGTGGGAAGCTTTAAAAAAATATCTTTCAAGATAGGAGAAAGAAGATTATGTGAGGGCTACCAAGGAGTCTATTGAATCCTTGATGTATCACAAAAACAAATAGACATAATATGGGATCAAAGAGGGAAGAGAAACTTAAGGAAATGAAAGGAAAAAGCAAGGGAAGAGCCTGTTAATCCAACACTCTTACTTGATGTACAGAAGAAAATGGAGCAAATGCAAACCTAGGTGAGGAAGATAGAGTAGTTGTTGCAAGATTAGGTTTCTAAGCTTGCAAAGTGCCAATCTTCACAAAGAGACCACCATTGACATGCAGAAAGAAAGGTAGCACAAGAGACCACCATTGACTCATAGAAAGAAAAGTAGCAGCAAGTTGAGTCCACCAAGAGCACTCGGAAAATCAAAAGGGACAAGGCAAAGTGGGTGGACTAGATGCCTTGGAGAAGATGTGTGAGGTGCTTAAGAGAGACAAAGTTGAGATGCTCAAAGAGAAGCAAGAGTTGCAGGATAATCTACAAGAGACACAGGAGGAATTTAAGAACTTCATCATCCAAGAAAAGAAGTAGGATTGAGAATTCCAAATAAAGTTGAAAAATAAGATAATTACACTTTATGGAAAGGCTAAGGAACTCAACAAAAAGGAAGCAATACTAACAAAAGAATTTTAAAAGACACTACAAAAGAAGAAGAATTCTCTATAGGAAGAATCCTAAAGGGCACTAGAGGGAAAATAGAGTTTCTTGAGGGAAGAACTTTAGAAGGAACTACAAGAAAATGAGAAATCCCTGCAAGATAAAGTCCAAGAGACCACAAAAAAAGATGCAGCATTGATAGAAGAGCTACAAAAGCAACTGAAGAAGAAGGAGATTGTCCTGTAGGAAACCATCACTGAGCTTCAAGTTTGTTGCTTAGACTCTACTAAGTCTACATCGCAACGGAAGAGTTTCAACCGAACCCACTAGGATTGACTTGAATTTATGGGTTTCTAAAATCAGACAGGTCTCCTCTCAACGAGCTATCATTAGTAGTTTTTCCTATAGGATTACTCGAACTGAAGCAGATTTGCCATTGCACTTGGTTCAAAGAGGATGGGAGACAAAGGTGAGTGTGGTACATCAACCCTCCTGCCCATAAGGCAAAATCCCATTCTGACCTCCTAAAGCATCGCAAGTCAATTCTACCTAGCAACTAGTTGGTTGCCTTCCTATTTCTATCACCAATTTAGAAAAGCTCCTAGCTAATCAGGACCACCCTCTACCATTGGACGGACCCGTCAGGGTCATGCCCACCCGCTTTTCTTTGATAATGGTATCATCTTTAGTTTTTTAATTACCTATAGCACATTTATTGAAACATATACAACCAACTTCTTTAATTAGTCTATTAAATCACAGGTTCCTTCATGTAATTTATCTCAGGGACACGCATACAATTCAAACAAACATTGACTAAAAACAAAATCCTTTATTATATTTAAAGTTTATTACAAATTTCATCTTTTCAATCATGCAAAGGATATACAGAATTCCACCAAGGGTATTTTGTCCACCAAGATTCCTCCCTTGTAACTAGTATTAGGGTTCCAGGATCCCATCTTGGGTCACAAAGGGGCTCGTCATATTCTAAGAGTAATGTGGAATTTATCGCAAGAGTCCCCCCTAGCATCCAAATTTCCTACTGCTCGAGACTATCCCTACGGAGAGATCTTTCTACTACGGAGCCAATTTAAGCCTCTCGAAGTGATAACCATGACCCCATTGGAGTAGGTTCTCACAGCTAGCTTGGGGATAGCTTAGTGTGATCTTTCCTTTTATCCTATTTATCAATGTTTCTAATTGGAGATCTAGATTCTAGCATACACAAACAATCCTTTCAAACATATAATGATGCAATGACAATCACACCATCGTGCAGCTCATACAGCTTCACATGGCCAAGAAGGATCCTTAACCTAAGGTAACCTTACATTCTAATGAGGAATCTCCTTCCCATAAAGAAGTGTTGAGTACAATTCTTTAAACTTTGTTAAGCAAGACATGCATTTCCTGTTTAGGGCTAACTTACCCAACATAAGCGAATTTCTTTTAGCTGATACTTAGAAAACTATTGCGACAATAACTTAACAAAACAATTTACAAGACCTTTAAATAGACTTTTACTTTTTAAGTATTAATCAACACTTAACCTTGCCGTGTTTGACAATAAATATATTGAGTTATTTTACTAATCTTGAGTGCGCATATAGTCCTTTACTCATTTCGTGCAATATCCTCCTACAACAATTTCCATCATGATTTTATAGATTATAATCTCGATTAATCTAACTACAAATCATATGTAGCAGTTAACCATTTATGCATGTATTCATATGCTCTCTAGATGAAATTGTGATTTTGTGTAAATGTAAATATGGAAGCTAATATTTTATGAAATTAATTTGTATATGGATGTTGTCCATGTAATCTGATAAGTAGTTCTTGTACCATTTAATGCAAAAGATAACATTTTATGTAAAATTATGGTAAAAATCTTATTATTTTATATGGCGATATGAAAATAATAGCCTATTTCTAAGTTTTGAATAACATGGTTTGGCACGACGACATTGGAAATGTCGTCTTGGCCTGCACTTACATTCGCCAACCCAATGTTCCATTGGTAGTGGATACACCGGCAACCTCGAGCACTCCCATATCTCTTGCAATAAATGTTCTTTGACCAGTTGCGACGATGGATCTCATGGTCTTTGCACCTCATTGCTTTGGAGCCATCGTTCACAAATGGGTTTGAGAGATAAAGAAGGAGGAATGAATTCAAGATGGGAGAGCGTGAGAGAAGATTGTCGAGTTAAAGACCGAGATAGGGGATTGAGTTAATTTTTTTCCCTCTCCAACCCTCTATCGCAGCCTCTCGGGGTAACTTCCTCTCTCTCTCTCTCACACACACACACACTCTCTCTCTCTCTCTCTCGTGGGGGGGCGAGGGTATCCTTCTACCTCCCTCCCTCTATCTTCCTCTTGTAGCCTCTTGGGATCTCTTTCCACCTCTAAATAGACTAGAGGGCATGCCTTTATATAGGCAGAAGGGAGTGCATGTTGCCTCTCCCTTCCCCTCTCTTTTTCCTCTCTTTATGTTAAGACAGCTCCTTCACTCAGAGTGGGAGATTCTTTCTTATTTTATTTTATTTTTTCTTTAATTAAATTTTAAAAGGGGTCTCGTGAAGCTATCGACACTAATTTTGGTAATGAAGATGATGATGAAGAAAATAACGATGAAGATGCTGATGATAATGATGATCAGAAGGACCGCGGCCTATTCGACGAGGAGGCCCTTCTTTCCGACAGTGATCAATTCGATTCTCTTTTTTTTTACGTTAATTTTTTTCACATTAGTAACTATAATATATATAAGATATATATTTTACTAACCATTAACCTTACTAACTAATGTATAAACTAACTAATGAGCCTTGGTTGACTCCTAATCCTATGAGTAATGAGTTTACTAGTGCTATTGCGCTCTGCTTTGCTGACATGTTATCTAATAGTCACTTCATGAGAAGCTTGCTTAGCATAAGGTCTCCTTCTTGTGCTCTGTGTGTGTGTGTGCATTCAATCTTGTTCTATTTCTATTTGCTAAGGCTAACACTCATTGGATCTCCCGCATTTCTATGTTTTGTCGCAAGCTTCTAGCTTGTTATTCTTAATCGTATGCCACTATGCCTTGCAAAGCTTCCCACGCTATTTTCTTCTCCTCTTTGAGATCTACTATGATATCCTTGGATGGCCTACTATGGTGGTCAATCCAGGTTTGCAAGTCGTACTTGGCTACCATTTGTTGGATTTCATCCGAAAGATCCCCTAGATTGAGCTCTTTGTTGCGTCTGCAGTTCAAGCTGGTCTCTACCATGTCTACAATCTCTTGTTCCACCAGGTTGTCAATGAGATTGATCGAGTCGAGTAGATTTACTTTCCCAATGATGTCAGTCCTTGATGCGTCTGACTCCTATGTCGTATCTTTCTCTTGGTCCTACAACTTGGGTTTCTCGATTACGCGTCTAAGTCTCATGGTCTTCTCCTACTAGTGGGTTAGTTCGGTTTCTTAAGTATGAGTGAGTTTCTTGCTATTTACAGACAATCCTCAATTTACATCACTGTGTATGTGTGTGTGCTCTTTTTCGTGCACTGTGCGAAGTCAGTCTTTCATCTTTTCTTAGGTGCACTTCAAGTGTCGAAGAACAATGTGGGGTGGAATGTAGAATGGATAATGTAGCTTCAGCACTCCCATCTATGTTCTTAGCCTAATAGGGCTTTAGGCTCAGTTGTTGACTGCTCTCGCTGGTCTCTAGGGTATGTGCTATGTCTTTTTGCTTAATCAAGGTCCAAGTCAGGGTCTATGGTTTAGTTTGGCGCTCTTAGCAGGGTGGACAACTGGTAGATTGGTTGGCGTTGCTTCTAGGTCTATGATTTGCCGATTTTCTGATTTCTTGCACCAAAAAGGTATTTTGTTCATTTTTATCGCTCTCGGAGGTTTGTACAGCTATGGTCCAGGTCAATTAGGGTCTACAGATGTCAAATTTGAAAAAATCTAGATTCGGTAAAAAATAGATGGGTTGCAAGGGCAAAAAATAGGAGATTTGGAGCATTGACATACCATGTTAGGATAAAGGGCTCAACAACACCATCATTGAATATGACACACAAAGAAGCATCATTGCTAAAAGTGTATATCAATTGAGATGTGTGTGGTCCAAAAACC
This sequence comes from Lygodium microphyllum, assembly GCF_053477565.2. NCBI lineage: Eukaryota > Viridiplantae > Streptophyta > Polypodiopsida > Schizaeales > Lygodiaceae > Lygodium > Lygodium microphyllum. The sequence continues at coordinate 23,248,463 of NC_141160.1, read as the reverse complement.
ATGTTTACATAAGCTGCGAAAAAAAAAACATTCCAAATAGTCAAAGGCCTTCTCCAAATCCAAGTGGACAAGGAAAACCTCTTAGGTTGGAGTGCTATGAATTCTCCAAATCCAAGTGGATAAGAACAACTTCTTAGTTGGAGTGCTATAATCTATGCCCATTTGAACATTTGTGATGTTATGTAAAATATTCTTGCCCTTGATGGACCCATACTAATGTGGATGCCCAATGGTAGGTACATCCTCATAAAGGTGATTAGCTAGCACCTTTGAAAATATCTTATAGATAGTATCCATTAAAAAAAAGTGATCACCAATGTTTGAGCATTATAGGAGAAGGGACTTGGGGGGTCAACTTTAAAATTCCTTTCCTCAATTCAAGTATGATTCCAATAGTCCAAATCTCTTGATACATGGATCTCCAAGGCTTCACCAAGTCTTGAAAAATTCATTTATAGCTCATTCCAACTAGGGGTTCTATCCTTGGACAAGTGCAACAAGATATCCATAACCTCATCCTCATGAATATTAGCCTCCAAAATAGCATGAATGTGAAGAGAAACCTGATCCATAATCAAGGCGAAAAATATTGAACAAGCATGGGTACTCTAATCAGGTATCTACCTCGAACCAAGAAGATCCAAAAAATATTGTCTATAACCATCTAACCATCAACATTCTACAATCTTACCGTGTTATCCCAAAAAGAGGATGCATGCAATTTTTTTTAAAAAATTGTGGGATTGATAGGAGTATCCTACAATCCCTTTGCCAAGGCTTTTAGTTTGGTTTGTTGATAAGATCACATGTGAAAGTGCTTAGTGAGACTGAGCTAGCATATAGAAAATGGAGCCAAGAAAGCATCGTTTGGAGACTCAAGCAACAAGGGAAGAAGCAAGGCTAACAATTCCTCAATAGCACGTATGTGTTGCCTACAAAGCGAAGCATGGTAAATCTCATATTGCATAGCAACCCCCTTGCACATTTTGAATCAACTGCTCAATGGAGGCACTATCCACACATGGAAAGTAAAGAAAACCCTATTGAGTAGCTATCCCATGTAACCATTGAAAATCACATGGCTCAAAAAGGAGTAACTGAAGTGCAAAGGAAGCCTATCTAGAACATCCATATGATGCAATAAAATCTATGTCATAGTATGCTACATTGAATGCAAGGTAAATCTTGATATTGATGGATAGAGCCAAGACCAAAGATCCTATTTGAGAATTGCCAATGTAAAATCATCCTAAGCACGATCTTGTATTGTATCCATTAGATTGAGTGCTTAGAAGTAGACTATAAAGGACGAATGCACATATTGATGTCGCTAATCAGCAAGCTGATATACCAAGGACATGCTTGCTTTCACACGATTCCAATTATCACATCGATGTGAGCCATCAATAGGTGCATAGACTCCAACTAGTTATATGGATTTACCTTAAAAAATAATCACAATCACTAAAAAATAATAAAACACATTATTTTGATGAGAATTGACTAAAATATTTCATGAACAACCATGACAATACCATATTATTGCATTGCAATGCCCCTACCACAAATAATGTGTATCCATGGTGTTCAATAGTTCTACCTCCTTTACTATGACTCTTATTCTCAAGAACACATAACACATGCATTTATTCTCATGAAAGTATCGATGGATATCATGCTACTTGTTGCAAAAGCAAAACCCTCTAAACATTTTGAGTTGTAATCTTCATAATCCATAAAGGGGACTAGGCCCAAAGCTTTGTAGAAAGCTTCAAACTTCTCATGAGGTAAAGCCTTTTGGAAAGGATTTGCAACATGTTGTTCTTTGTTGGTACATAGGGTAAGCTAACTCTCTTGCAAAGAGTCTCCCTAGTATAATGATGGTGCACCTCAACATACTTAGTATGTGCATGAAACACTAGATTCCTTACAATTGCCAAAGTAGTTTGTGGTGAATGTGGTGGTGAAAATTATCTAAGAGATATCTAAGACAAACACACTTGCCATGTACTCAGCTTCACAACTAGAAGTGGCCACAATGGGTTGGTTCTTGCTCAACCATGATATGCATGTGCTAGGTGGGTGCTTCTCTCTTGATATTCACGGCACTTTTTTTTGGATACTTGTATGATACATGGGCACCACGTGGCAAGCATGAAACAAAAATAACTTGTGGATACATAAGTATCATACAAACTAGCCTAGTCAGAATCTAAAAAGGCATGTAAATCTAGTGGTAATGATTGATGGGACCTGAAATGGGCCAGCACTGGCTATGGCACTAGCCGGACCTCATGCTCATAATAGACAAACACACCCTCACGACCTCACGGACCACGAGTGTCTATCTACTGCTAAAGGACAAACTGCCCTAAAGCCTAATCTAAGCGTTTATAGTTTTGTAGTTTTGTAGTCCAGTGTTTCCCTTTCTATAAACTCCATAGAGGGAGAACCCATACACTTTGGTACTAAATACCACGATAATCACACATATGGAGGCAACCTCTCGGTAGAAACACCGCGGCCCCACTGCAGCTCTCCTACATCGCCCACTGCCTCTTATGAGTATCAGGCTACTCCTTTGAGGAGAATAGCGACTTACGATCTCCAACCGCCATCTAGCCCTCTCAGCACGTTCTGCTTTTTGTATTTCGGCTTGACAGTCCTTGTCAGAGGACATAAACCAACTTTCTTGGTCCCTAAAAACCCTAGATTTGAGAACCATGACTTGTTGGCAGCTCCCGGCAGATGCACCACTGATGGGACCTGAAATGGGCCGGCACTGGCTATGGCACTAGCCAGATCTCATGCTCGTAACAGACAAACACACCCTCATGGCCTCGCGGACCAGGAGTGTCTATCTACTGCTAAAGGACAAACTGCCCTAAAGCCTAATCTAAGCGTTTATAGTTTTGTAGTTTTGTAGTTTTGTAGTCCAACGTTTCCCTTTCTATAAACTCCATAGAGGGAGAACCCATACACTTTGGTACTAAATACCATGATAATCACACACATGGAGGCAACCTCTCAGTAGAAACACCACGGCCCCACTGTAGCTCTCCTACATCGCAAGGATTGGCCCCTTGATGCGCTGCTCAACATATAAAGCAGACGAACAAACTCCACTCTTCATTTTGAATCGATGAGATATACCATGTGTCCTCACTTAATAGTCCCTTAGGAAACCGACCCTCTATCCTACGGCAAGAGATAACCTTACACTCTTAATCGTGGGTCAAATTCCTAAGAAAACAAGTGCTATGCAGTCCAGGAGCTTTTCCGTTGATACCATGAACTATGCATAGTGCATAATGTGAACGGTTTAGTGAACAAACAAAAGAAAATTAGCATTATGCATCGTGCGAAACCACTCTTTTCATGATTTCCATACTAGTGGTTATGTACTGCAAAGAGAAAAGACACCGAGCCTTATGCTCATGCTGCCTTTCCCTTTATTTTAAAACATCCTATAGGCATGATGCAACACATAAACTAGATTTTAGTTTATATTTTGACGCTCAACTTCCCCTCTCACCCTACCATTTAATGTTTTGCATTCGTTGATAGGTGATAGGTGAAAGGGTCATTTTATGTGTGTTTCCTTACAAAGAAAGCGATAAACATGAACAAAAACATAGAAACGAGGGTAAACCGAGGCCAATCTCGTACTTTGCCTTCATTATATGCTGCACAAATACACATGTAATTTTTTGGAATTTTCCTTTTACCGTTTCCGAATTTTCTCCCATTTAAAACCCATTTTTTGGTATTTTTTCTCTATTTTCTTCAATAAAAAATGACTAAAAATTAAGATTGATTGTGGGATGTGGCCCTTAGGTTCCTTGATAGTAAAATTTCAGGTTTTATAGGCGTTATGTCTCATATTTCCCATTTATTTTGCAAAAAATCCATTTTTACCCCTATAAACGCATGTTTTTCAAGTTTTATAACATTAATTTTAGCCATATCGCTTATGATTTTCTGATTTTCAGATTATAAACTGTTGAAACTCATAGAAAACAACATCATAATGAATATTTAGCCCATGGGAACAATGTTTCATCAATCAAATGGCATAAAAACTCATTTTTCTTCATAAAATATTGAATTACCACTTAGGTTTCGTGTTTCGGGATTTCGGTTTTGCTACGGGACTGCGGGTCAGCCCACATTCAATGTCCAACATCTTCACAATCAGCAATCTTCATGTCTACATCAACCCGGAAGGAATCCAGTCCCAACCGGACAATCTTTCCTTCACCATTCTTCATTTCCTCTTGCACACAGGAACAACCCTTTAAAGGAGAGAGAGGGAGGAGAGAGAAAGACTAGATCTGGTTCTCTTCATTCAATCCATCATTCCACGAGCGAAGACAGGTGATAAGATCCATCAAGAGGGAGAATATTAGCCCCAAGATCGGTTGCATAGGGTGTTCACAGCCAGGAAATCCAAGTTCCATCCATGGAGGCGAAAAATGTGCCTGTGCAGTTCACACCATGTCTCTCCTTCTCTCTCTACATTTTTTTCATCAAGAGGTGTATAAAATTCTAGGGGGAGGGGGTCCAAACTCCAAAAGGCACACCCAATTTTGACCTCTCAAATGTCCACCTCTTCGAAGTTTGACCGTTTCTTGGCTCCTTCTTCGTCTGGCATCCGATTCGAGCTCTGAAAAATCATGGGCATCCGGCTTGACATCCTGCATTGACTAGCAACTCTTGACAACCTGCACGGCAGTATGAAAAACTGTCAAAAATCCACAAGTGTCGCTTGGGCGCCTTTTAAAAGCCATGTTTCACTTGGTGCTTGAAATTGTCCTAGCTGGAGCCGCCGCCTTCGATGTTAAATATTTTTCCCCTAAATTTTAAAAATTTTGGCAAATTTTAGGTACATCTCGGGCTCAAAACTCCGCTCTCAATGATCCCCCTTGGGATAAAACAACCTAACATGCCAAGTACCACTCAAGTGGCAAAAGTTCCACTTCATTGCCTACCAATTCTTAATGCTTGGGCTATACATAATCCCACTCAATTGTGAGATTGTAAATTGAAAGTCATGCCTTGTAATGCATATGTAAATCAAGTATCCAATATCCTAATAATAGAGGAAGACATCAAAGCTAATCTCTAGCATCATGAAGGCTTAACTTCAAACCTGTCTCCATAGGAGAAGTAATACGCTTTCTAGTCTTCCAAACCAAATCTCTACAAGAATTTATCACTATACTAGTTTGATATAAAGCTATGCCTCCATCACATTGCTTAAGCTAAATGTCCAAATAATGATGAAATAGACCTAAATCCAACATGTCAAAAGCTAAATTTAATTCAACCTTAAATTTAGCAATATGTACCTCATTAGGATGAGTGAGCAGCATGTCATCAACATAAACGTATAAGGTGCTTTTAGTTGGACTATTTTGAAAACTGCGTCTAGTCAAGTATGCATGTACCTTCTCATGCCAAGCATTATGTGCTTGTTTCAAATTATACAATACCTTTTTCAATCAACACACTTTATTTTCTTGTCCCTTTTGCACAAAACCATGAGGCTAAAAAGCATATACATTCTCATGTAAATCACCATTTAGAAACATAGTTTTGATATCCAAATGATCTACATTCCAAGCATTATGAGCCTCTAATGTGCAATTGTTGCAAATAGTTGTCAAATGGCAAGTGTGAGCAAAGGTCTCATCAAAATCAATGCCCTTCTACTATGCAAAACCCTTTGCCACAAGTCTAGCTTTGTAGTGATCAACACTACCATCTCACTTGTGATTTAATTTATAAACCCACTTGGCACTAATGGCCTTTTTGCTAAGAGAAAAATTAGATAAGAACCAACTAATTTTTTGATAATACATTCCAATGCATAGCCAAGGGTGTATCCAACTTACTGCCACAATGTTTGCATTAGCCCCTTTGCCATAGTGCCATTAGAAGAGGAAAACACACAGTGGAATAAGTGAAAGGCACAAAATGGAAGAAAGAGACAATGCACAATATGTGATAGGGAATATGAATCCACTATGTTAAGAGTACAATGGTTGAGCACAAGCTCACATACTCCACAAGATCCCTCTCTTTGCACACCAAGAAGCAAGTATATGAATGATAATGGGGTATGGCCATGCTCACGGCGTTGTCCTACCACAAAATAGGTTGTCTAATTATCAAATAAATAACAAAGAGAGTGCCCATAAATTAAGCAATGGACACTTATAAACTTGTGATATGACCACTTTAAGACCCTATCTTGGAGCATATGTGAACAAACAATTAACAAGAACACCCAGGATGCACCATGGATACGCCAACGATGTTCTTTTTTTTGTATACACCTTGGTAAGAAAGCACCATGAAGAATAATTTTAAATTCCATAATTCCTCTCTAAAAACATAGTAGTCAAGCTAGCCACCTTGCACCTCTTGTAGCCACATAGGCTCCATGGATGGCTCACCATGACATCAAGATTCCTCCACTAGAGAATATGCATATCCTTTGGGTCCCCTTATGCAAGGCCACACGAACACATCACATCACACATCCTAGCATGAACTTGGCAATGGGACACACAAGTCCAAGGGTTGGATTGCCAGAAGATGTGAGTTGACGATATACATCAAATCCACCAATAATAAAAGAGCATCAACACACCCTCCCTCCACCCTCACACTTTCCCCTTTTGGCTAGGAGCAGGTGAGGGCATGAGTATCACTAGACCTAAGAAAGCCATCCACTTGAGCCATTGGTAGGCCCCAAGTAAACCAGTATGATATACACATGTATGAAGTCTCATGCTTTACTAAGCATGTCCATGATATCCACCACATGAAGTAGCAACATGTTTGTATCTTCCTTCTCTTATGACACTATGCCACACCATTCCATCTCTTCTACCACTTCACCACATCGTGATAGAAGCAACTCCTCCAAAGACTAGAGCAATGCAACACCTTCTCTAAAAGGCACTTGTGATAATAGGAACACTCAACCACAACTCAATAAGGTATGTTAGGAATGATGAATATCGCAATCACAAGGGAGCGAATAGGATAATAATAAAGTGTGGTGAGAATGGAAAAGTACTAGCATGTTACCTTGATCTAAGGAGAGTAGCAAACAGAGTATAGTTAGCTTGAAAAAGAAAAAAATTAAGCATAGAACGAGAGTTCACAAGTATGCATTCAAGTCAAACACAAAAGTGATCACAAGTATGCATTCAACTCAAACATAAAGACAATGAAATGAAGATGAACAACCACATGAACTAAACCAACACAAGCTCAGGGAACTTCACCACATGGATGAAGGGCGATCACTCACGACTCATGGCTCCACAAGAATAAGGCTATATGTTTGTCACCACATGTCAGTGCAACTCAATGCAAGTAGGCTAGACACAAAATGACCTAGGAAAATGGATGATAGGTAGGAGCACCATACCTTTATCAACAATTCAACTATGCAGGATTGGTAAAGCAACTAGCTTATTGAGCACCTCTAAAAACTTGTGAATCTGCAAACTTTAAGATTCCTTCACATGTAGGCATTATTCTAGATAGAGAAGATGTGTACATAGAGCAAACCTATCATCTACCATATTTGCTAAGAGCTCAGTACAATAGGTAGCAGTATGGCCTAACTCAAAGCCATATCATAACCATTCGATCAATCCTAGCATTTACATCAAGGAAGAATGGTGGCAACCTTTCCTCATAGGGTATGATGGGTTGTCGGAGTAAGATGTGTTGGGGTAAAAGGCCTCTAGGCATGCCCGTGTACACTATGACCACCCATTCTTTATTCATATATAATATGATAGTGCAATAAGGCTGTCAATTCAGTTGGACAACGTCTACATTGTGTGTGCTCTTCTCTCCCACATCTTCCTCTTCTCCTTCTCCACTGCCATTGCATCCCCTTCAACTGGTATCAGAAATTTGGATCAGAGCTTTGATCATGGAGCTTGGCTCGGCATTACTTCAGCCCAGATTGAAGACCTAGAGCTTGGAGCTTCAATGCCAGCCATGGCTTCTTCCCCCCAAGGTAAGATTTCATCTCCCACCTCTCCCCGGCCCTCATAGGAACTTTGATGGTGTTCCTTGGCTTCGTTGGGCACCTTGTATGCCCCCATTTTCCCCCTTATCCTTAGCATAACTAGTAGGCACCACAGTAGCAGCTCACGTTTTTTTGCGCCTGTTTCAAAATCTGGCTAAAAAGTCCCATTTTTTCTCATATCTCGGGCATTCGGAATTTGATTTAGGCAAGGTAAGTTTCTAACTTGGGGTTTTGGCATGCTCCGGACGCAATGGTGATGTCAAATCTGCCAAATTCTGATCACAAAATTTTCTATAAAAGATTTGAGTTGATTTACATCAAGAAAATGTCATGCTCTTAGCTTATGTGATGCTCCCAAGGCTTGGTATTTGATGCCCAAATGCTTTGGGGATGTTTGCCCAATGTTTTGAGATGCTTTGAGACTTGGTTTGAGCTTCCATAGCTCGATTTATGCAGGGATTTACTGCTGTACATTGTTTAGGCAGCAAGGTTTTATCAGGAACGACCTATGCATAATGCTTTTTGTTGACATTCGGGTGTCCTGTTGGATGTATTGATGCTTAGTCATCATGGTTTATGTCCGAATATGATATTTGAGAGCTATTGAGCCTTGATTTGGATGCATACACTTCGCTATTGGTTGGGATTTATACTACCTTGGTTGACAGGTTATTTTACCTCCAGTTTGGTTATGCCTATGGTCTACGGATGCTCTCGACTACTGGGATGATATGCTGATGTATTTGGATGATGCCACTTTGATGTTTATGCTCACGGATGCTTCTTGAGAAAAGAGTAGAGCTCAATTCTTGGTTCACTATCATTTTCTTTGCAAGTGGCATTTCACTTGACAAGGTTTATGTCTCGTGTTACCCATTATGGGACTAATGTCTGATGTGGATGCTTTTGGGTTCAACTGTAGTATGGCAGATGTTTGGGCTTGAATGGACTTGCATTTGAGAATTTTGTGGAGTAGTTTGCATTTGGTTGGCTTATCACTTATACGGCTTGGATGCTATTTGGCCCTTAATGCCCTGATTATGGATCTTGGATTTACTTGGATGCAAATACATGTTTTGAGCAGTTCTTGCTCCATTGTCTTGACAGTTGGTTATTGAGATTTCATTGCTCATTGATGCTTGGTTCTTTGCAAGTTATTCCTTGATCACTAGACTTCTTGATAGTGCTTGGGTTTAGCAATTATGGCTTTGTTGCTTCTGTGTTGCCTAGCTTCTATGCTAGTTGGGTTGCTTTTGCCCATACAGGTCAGAGAGCAGTTGCTCTTGATGCTTACATGGCTATGAACTTTGTCTACTGTCATGTACTTTACAAAGCCACTTATTTGGATGTTGTTGTACATATACTTGGAGCTTGACCATTGCAGGATCTTATGCCACTTATCGGTCTTGCATTAACTTGGATGCTACTATGTGGTCTGATGTATTGCAGAGTCATGTTTGCCTTTATGGTTATGGGTTGATTTCATGACTGAATACCATATGCTCTTATGGTAGATCTCTTATGCTTTACCATACTATGGTTGGTTATGTCATGTGGTTGGCTACGACTCTTCTTCATGCGGGAGCTTTTGCATCCTTGATTGATGTCTTTATGTCCTCCCATCTGTTGAGGTTTCATGAGCCTTTGCAGCATGCTTCTACCACTGAAGTACTTGCAGATGATTGTCTTTATGAGCAAATTCCCTCCGTTGGGATAGCCCTTGACTGTTTGAGCTCCGTGGATGCTTCTACCACTGAAGTACTTGCAGATGATTGTCTTTATGAGCAAGTTCCCTCCGTTGGGATAGCCCTTGACTATTTGAGCTCCGTGGATGCTATGGATAGCCCTATTCATGATGACTTGGATTCCTTGTCATTTTCTACAGGTTCTTCTACTTCAGATGTTGTTTGGTTCCATTGTGGGAAGCTTAGGCATGTTCAAAGAAAATGATTTAGACGGATTAGAGAGCAGCAGAGATAGAGATGGACTCTACATGATCAGAGAGTCAAAGATACAGCAGATGCAACATGTGTTACCACTCTTACTAGTGGTGAGGTACATGCAGTTACCATGATGATGCAGTTGAGCATGTACTCCTGTCATCTTGTTTCCCTACAGCTTACTTGCTCAGTGATCAGGCCTATGTGTTTGATTGGATTTTGGGCTCTACGGCATCTTGTCATGTTACCCCTCATAGAGCACTGTTCTCTTCTTACATAGAGGTTGATGGATGTATTGATTTGGGCCTTGAGCAGCCTTATGCTATTGTTGGTACAGGGGATATACACCTAGCTTTGCCTAATGGGACTTCTCTTATACTCAGGGATGTTTTACATGTTTCCATGCTTAGTAAGAGCTTGATTTCTGTCAATCAATTGCATAATGCAGGATATACTATTTCTCTTCAGGATAGGTCATCGAAGATCTGTTGTGGTTGCTTGGTTTTGGTCAGAGGTTCTAGAGTTGGTTCTCATTACCCAATGCATGTCTTTCATGTGGGAGATTCTATGGTTGCAGTTATCTGGATACCACATGCATTGTTATGGCATTATTGCCTAGGCCATATGCATCACAGAGAGATGGAGATCTTATCTCGTTTAGACTCATTGTTTCCTCCTATGTCACTTACAAATCTTGATGCTTGCCCTGATTGTGCTCTTGGTCCTTGTAGATCCCCCTTGGCTTATGGCAATGCCTTCCCAGTCGCTTGGTGGAGCGTCGTACTTTGTGACCTTTGTTGATCAAGCTACCCACCATATTTGGGCTTTTCCCTTAGTGCAGATTGAGGATGCTACAGTTATGCTTGACAGGTTTATGGATTCTGCTGGTAGCAGGCCTAGGTTCTTGCAGATGGATTATGAGAGTCATGCTCTCTCTCCCAGCTTTCAGACCTCTTGTCAGTAGTATGGCATTGATTTCTTGTGCCCACGGTATTATGGATTGCTCATGGCATGTGGCTGACCTTACATGCAAAGGCTGCTTCTATGCTTACCACAACTGGGTTGTCTTATGGATTTTGGGCTAAGGCCCTTATGACGGAAGCCTATTTGGTTAATAGGATGCCGTGCTTGACCTTGGATGGTATTACACCCCATGAGGCATGGAGTGGTATGTAACCCTCCTATGATTACTTGAGGATGTTTGGCTGCTAGGCATCTGTACGTATGCCACATGAGCCTATGTCACGTAGATGTATCCTCCTTGGTTATGGAGCTCATTGGAATATATAAATGCATTCCATGCTACTTTGTCTTAATCTAGGAGTAGGTACTTTCGTTCTAGCTACCTTGGCTAGGCTTCTTGATGATTCATAGTGAGATATGTGCTTGCACTCCCGATCTAACAAGATGCTTTGAAGGCATCATTATCCACTTGGCGGGTGTAATATTTTTGCGCAAATATAAGTTAGTGAAGTCAATTGGTAAGTTAGTAAAGTCAATTAGTTAGTAAGTTAGTTAGTTAGTTTATACATTAGTTAGTAAGGTTAATAGTTAGTAAGTTATATAGCTTATATATAGTATAGCTACCAAGGTTAAAAAAATGAACGTTTAAAAAATATAAAAAAAGAGAATCGAAGTGATCACCTTCGGAAAGAAGAGCCACCTCATCAAACAACAGAATGTGGGCCTTCTGATCATCATTATCATCACCATCGTAATCATTAGCATCATCATAGTCATCTTCTTTATTAGAGAGTAGAAGAGAGAGGCATCATGCACTCCCTTTTGCCTATATAAAGGCATGCCCTCTACTCAGTTTAGAGGCGGAAGGAGACCCCGAGAGGCTGTGAGAGGGAGGTAGAGAGAGGGAGGTAGAAGGATATTCCCCCCTGAGAGACAGTAGACAGAGGTAGAGAGAGAGAGAGAGAGAGAGAGAGAGAGAGAGAGAGAGAGAGAGAGAGAGAGAGAGAGAGAGAGAGAGAGAGAGAGAGAGAGAGAGAGAGAGAGAGAGAGAGAGAGAGAGAGAGAGAGAGAGAGAGAGAGAGAGAGAGAGAGAGAGAGAGAGAGCGAGAGAGGCAGTTATCTCGAGAGGCTGCGAGAGAGAGAATTAGAGAGGGAAAAAAATTAACTTAACCCCCTTGTCTTGGTCTTCAACTCGACAATCTTCTCTCATGCTCTCCCATCCTAAATTCATTCCTCCTCTATCTCCCAAACCCATTTGTGAGTGATGGCTCCAAAGCAGTGAGGCGCAAAGACCATGAGATCCACCTCAACAATCGGTCAAAGAATGGTTATTGCAAGAGATATGGGAGTTGTCCGAGGTCATCGGAACATCGGGTGTGCTGAACATAAGTGCAAGCGAAGACAAAATTTCTGATGTCGTTGTGTCAAACTAGGTTATTCATAACTCAAAAATAGGCTATTATTTTCATATCACCACATAAAATAATATGATTTTTAAAAAAATGTACATAAAATATGAGCTTTTTTATTAAATGGTGCAATAACTTCTTGTTAGATTACATAGACAACATCCATATAAAAATTAAATACATAAAATATTAGTTTTCATATTTACATTTATATGAAATGATAGTTTCATCTAGAGAGCATATGAATATAGGCATAAATGGTTAACTGCTACCTATGATTTGTAGTTAGATTAATCAAGATTATAATATGTAGAATCATGATGAAAATAGTTATAGGAGGATATTGCATGAAATGAGTAAAGGACTATATGCACACTTAAGATTAGTTAAATAACTCGATATATTTATTGTCAAATGCAAAAAGGTTAAGTGTTGATTTACACTTCAAAAGTGAAAGTCTATTTAAAGGTATTATAAATCGTCTCGTTAAGTTATTGTCGCAATATTTTTCTAAGTACAAACTAAAGGAAATTCGCTTATGTTGGGTAAGTTAGCCATAAACAAGAAATTCATGTCTTGCTTAACAAAGTTGAAAGAATTGTACTCAACACTTCTTTATGGGGAGGAGAATCCTCATCAGAATGTAAAGTTACCTTATGTTAAGCATCTACCTTGGCCATGTGAAGCTCTGAGTTGCACGATGGTGTGATTGTATATCTTTGAAAGGATTGTTTGTGTTTGCTAGAATCTAGATCTCCGATTAAAAACATTGACAAATAGGATAAAAAGAAAGATTCCACTAAGCCACCGCCAAGCTAGTTGCAAGACCCTACTCCAAGGGGATCATGGTTATCGCTTTGAGAGGCTTAGACCGGCTCTATAGCAAAAAGGTCTGTTTGTAGGGATAGTCTTAAGCAGTAGAAAATGTTGATGCTAGGGGGGGAACTCTGGCTGTAAATTTTGCATTACTCTTAGAATCTGACGAGCCCCTTCATGATGCAGGATGGAATCTTGGAATCCTAATACTAGTTACAAGGGAGGAATCTTGGTGGGCAGAATATCCTGGTGGAGTTTTGTATATCTTCCATAGGATTGGAAAGATGAAAATTGTAATAAACTTCAAATATAATAAAGGAATTTGTTTTTTCTCAAGGTTTGTTTAAATTTTGTGCATGTTCGTGAGATAAATTACGCAAAGAAACCTGTGATTTAACAAACTAATTAAAGAAGGTGGTTATATATATTTTAATAAATGTGATGTAGGTAATTAAAAAACTAAAGATGATATCGTCATTAAAGGAAAGTGGGTGGAGTGACCTCGAGGGGTTCGTCCAATGGTAGGGTGGTTCTGGTTAGCTAGGAGCTTTTCTAAATTGGCGATAGAAATAGGAAGATGTTAAGTTGACCAACTAGTTGCTAGGTAAAACCGACTTGCATTGTTTTAAGGACCCAAAATGGGACTTTTCCTTATGGGCAGAAGGGTTGATGTACCACACTCCCCTTTGTCTCCCATTCTCTTTGAACCAAGTGCAATGGCAAGTTCGCTTTAGTTCATGTAATCCTGTAGGAAATGGAAACTCGAAATTACTGACGCTAGCTAGTTGTTGATAGGAGACTTGCTTGATTTTAGGGACCCAAAAATTTAGGTCAATCCTAGTGGGTTCAGTTGGAACTCTTCCGTTGCGATGTAGACTCAGTAGAGTCTAAGCAACAAGCCCTGTGATACTCCAAGGGAGCTTCAGGTGCCGTCATTTGGAAAACCTACTGATGGACTATAAAAAGGTGCACCTTGGAATGAGCCTAGTAGACATCTCGCAGTTGGTATTAGAGCACTCGTAAAGTTTTCAATATCTATCTATTTTGTGAAGCCAATATAAACTCAACCCTGTATACTAGGGATAAGAAGATTAAACTAAACTCGTATATCTATGAGAAAGTTACAAAGATCCTTCCAACCCTGGTAGAATAAAAGTCATAGGTCGCTCTAGCCACCACAACTAAGAAAATGATGGATTTTTTTATCTCCCTAAAAAATATAGATTCCTAGATATCTACTCTCAGAATCCAAGTTACTTCATAAAGAATGTATTAGAGTGTCATGCTTAGATTATTGTAGTAGCGAATCCTTTTTTGAAAAAAAATAAGATGAGCATGTGAGCTATCTGAATAATGTATTTCTTCCCATTTGATTACCTTATATATCCATTTGATTACCTTATATATCAGTTGTAATAAATATTGATTGATACTTTATCAATCAGAGAAATAATGGAACCCTACTTCTCCCTTGGAACCTTTGAAATTGTAGTTTAACTTTAGCAATGGAAAAAGAGCTTTATTTGAAATTGTTTCAATAAATTAAGCAAGAAATAATTTGATATCAAACTCTAATATTAACGCTATGTAAAATTGGTAAAGTTAACTTGGAAATTATTGAAAATTTCCCAGAGTCTTGTGCCCACAATAATTCCCAACAAAGCCCAAGAAAAAATCAATCTTTTAAAGCAAGTCAGACCACCGAAATTTGATGGGAGAGGTAAGAATATGGAAGCCGATGCAGAAATTTGGATTGAATCTATGGAAGATTATTTTAGTGCTGTTGGAATTGTCCCAGTAAACAATGAAGCCATGATAGCTAAGCTAAACTTAATTGGCGAAGCTCGACTCTGGTGAAAGCAGTGGTGCTGAGATCAAGGTGTCCCAAAAAATACAATTACTTGGGATTTGCTGAAAGAAGCTGTAAGAGGAAGATATTTACCTCCAGCTTATCGCACCCAGATAAATGAGTTCTTTAATTTAAAGCAAATGGGACTGACCTGGAGGCATATTACTCGAAGTTTGTTTCGATTCTTAAATATGCACCCTTCATGGATACTCCTTAGCAAGTGTTCAAGTTTTGCAATGGGCTAAATTCTCCTTTGAACACTCGTTTGGAATCAATGCACCCAATAGATATCCAATATGCTTTGATTTGAGTAGCTCTTATTGTGTACGAAATACAATCAAAACCTAAATATAATAAGTTCTAGAGCTAAAATAACCAGAATAAAGGAGGATTCAAAGGCCAAGAAAAAAGAACCCAATGTCAATTTCACCAAGGTTAGAACAAAAATGAAAAATCCAATGCAATCGAAAATTTTGTTTCTACCTAGGGAAACATGGATGGTCTTAGGTGCTTTCACTATAACGAGCCATGACATTTCAAGAGAGATTGTCCAAAGCTTGGTGGAAACTACTGCCAAGGCCAATTATGAGGTCAAGGAAGAGCTGCCCAAGGCCGTGGTCAAATAGCTATGACAAGAGGAAGAACGTGGAATATTACCCTTAAAGAGATTAATAAGGAGGAATACCCTACTATGAAAGAAGATATTGAAAAAACAACTGTTCATGCTGCATTCCACAAGAAGGGTCCAAATAATCAATATTTCGAGAGTACAAACACCAGCTAGTCACCGAGGTAAACCATTTAATTTTTTGATTGACTGTGGAAGTACACACTCATTTATTTCACCCAAGTGAGCTAAGAAGCTAGGAATAGGTACAGTAAATGCATCAAAACTGCTTGTGGAATTAGCAAATGGAATGGAAGTGCTTTCTACAGAGCAAACTACCAAGGTAGAGTTTAACTTAGGACGAAACCTTTCAAGTATGAGGTTTAGAGTAATGATCTTAGGAGCTCATGAATGTTTACTGAGAATGGATTGGCTGATTCCCAATGATGCTCATATCCATTGTGGAAAATGCCAAGTCACATTTCAAGATCTGAATGGTGAAATAGCAACTACACAAGGTGAAACATGGAAACCTAAGCTTCAATTAGCAAAAGCTTCTCAAATTGTGAAAGGCCTGGAGAAAGGATTACATGTTTATTTGATCAAACTTAACAAGGTAAATCAAGATGGTCAGATAGAAGAAGAAATATCATGGTTAAAAGAATACACCGACGTATTTTGTGAAGAGCTAATTGAGCTATCTCTTGAAAGAGAAGCCGATCATGAGATCAAACTTGTTCTAGGAGCCGCTCCAGTTGTGCAAAAAGACCTTACAAAATGTCTATTCCTGAAGCCACCGAACTAAAAGAGCAACTTAAATAACTGCTAGAACAAGGGTATATTCGGCCAAGTAGTTCACCATGGGGAGCCTCAATATTATTCCAAAAGAAGAAAGATGGAACTCTCCATCTTTGTATCGACTACCGAGGGCTAAACTAGGTAACAAAATGAAGAATAAGTACCAAGTACCCGATCCCGAGGATAGACAAGCTTCTTGATCATCTACAAGGAGCAAGGATCTTTTCTAAGATCGATCTTCGGTCAAGATATTAGATCAAAATCAAGAATGAAGATATTATCTAATATCTTCAGTCAAGATACTATCAAATCATAATCAAGAATGAATATATTCCTAAAACCACCTTCAACACAAGATACAGCCATTTCAAATTCATTGTGATGCCATTTGGATTGACAAATGCCCCAACGACATTCAATAGATTAATGCAATATATTTTTAGACCTCATCTTGATGATTTTATTCTTGTATTCTTTGATGACGTCCTAACTTATTCTAAGGAGGAAAAATATCATGAACCACATCTTCGCATTGTCTTGGAGACAATGAGAACACACAATTTGTATGCCAAGGAGAAGAAGTGTGTCTTCTTTAAAAGGAAGATTGAATACTTGGGATTCATAGTGTTTGCTGAAGGTATATCAGTAGATCTTGCCAAGGTCAAAGATGTTCAAGATTGGCCACCCCCAACCATTATCAAGGAAGTGAGAAGTTTTCTAGGCCTAACAGGATGGTATAGGATATTCATCAGAAACTATGCCCAAAATGCAGGACCTCTTACAAACCTACTCAAAAAGCAAGTTGCTATTATCTGGACGCAAATTGAACAATCTAGCTTTGAGCAACTAAAGCATAGTTTGATAACTGCTTGTATCTTAAGTTTACTTGACTTAAGCAAGGAATTTGAAGTTGTCACAAATGCCAACTCTCTTACATTGGGATGTGTACTAATGCAGGAAAGTCATCTTGTAGCTTACTCTTCGAGAAAGTTGAAAGTCCATGAAAAGAGTTATGCTACTCATAACCTGGAGTTAGCTGTGATTCACGCTCTCAAATTATGGAGACATTACTTGCTTGGAAATAAGTTTTCCTTAGTCACAGATCATAAAAGTCTTAAGTGGGTTTTTACTCAACCTCATCTTAATATGAGGCAATGACGGTGGATCAAAATTTTGGAAGAGTATGACTTTGAAATTAAGTTCAGACCTGGTAATGAAAATGCAGTAGTAGAAGCCCTTAGTCGTAAATCCTTTCTTAATGCTCTTATTGTGCTGAAAAACCATCCAGGGCAGAAACTCTGGCTACAATGGTATCAACGCTAACTAATCCTATTATCGAGTTGACTAAGGATGAAGCAAATAAGGACACAGACTATCAACAATTATTTTGGGAAGTTCAGAATAAGGAACAAGATTCCAAATTCAAAAGTAAGTATCAAGAATTCTCTACAAATGAAGACGAAGGACTTGTTTATTTCAGAATGAGATTATGCATTCCTTCAAGTCAGCAGACTCTCAGGAGAAGAATATTTTCGGAAGCACATGACTCTCCTTTTTCATGACACCCGGGGTATGCAAAAACTCTTAATGTTGTTAGGAAAAGCTATTATTGGCAAAGACTCAAGGTGATGTACTTAAGTATGTCACTAAATGTCTAAATTGCCAAAGGGTAAAATTTGAACGTGTCAAGTTACTAGGAAAAGTCTAGTCACTTGACATTCCCCAGATGAAATGGGAGTTTATTAGCATGGACTTTGTAGTTGGGTTACCTTCTATGCAAGGAGGATATAACTCAATGATGGTAATAGTAGACATGGTAACAAAGGTTGCTCATCATATTCCAATAAAAACCAATTACAAAGCTTTAGATATTGCAAGAGTTTTTGTAAAAGATATTTTTAGGTTACATGGGTTACCTAAAAGGATCATCGGTGATTGCGATTCTCTTTTCACAACGTTTCCATTGTCTTTCATGCCTTGCTTACCATTGTTGATTGTAATGGCATTGAGATGGAGTGCAAAAGAATTGTGCAAGTGGTTCAGGGTCACAGGTCTAACCATAGGCGAGGCGAGCTCCCTAGGTATGTCCTGCCCTTAATGTGCCCTCAACAATTGTGGGGGATGTACAAAGGGCTAGGGAATTAGGGACGGAGCTAGCCGGCCAAGGTCACTGGATGTACCTAATTTGAGGACCCCTAGGTGCGGTGCTGTGATTGTTCAAAGTTGAGAGAGAGAGAGACAAGGAAACTCCATTGTCTTGAGCCTTCAGGCTCTCACCGTCATTCCTTCATGTTCCACACTCTAAAACTGAAAAGGCACACACAATACAAAGCTAAAGTGACCTAGTGTTAGTGTAGACTAGACAGACTACAGGTCACTAACTGACTACTAACCCGACTTATTTAATGTAGTCACATGTAGACAGTTGCACACTCTAGCTGTCATAGATGTCGGTCATAAATAAAGACACACTGACGGTGAGCTTGATTTCTAACACTCCCCCTCAAGCTCAAAAATAAAAACTCAAATCATCTGCATCACTCCAAGTAGCTGTCTAAAGTGAATGAATTTATCTTTACCAAGTGATTTGGTAAAGATGCCTGCTACCTGGTCTTCAGTCTTCACATGCTCCAAGTCAATCTGATCTGCTAAAACCATTTCCCTGATGAAATGGTAGTGAACCCTAATGTGTTTTGATCTTGCATGATAAACAGGATTGCTTGCTAACATAACGCTGCTCAAATTGTCACAATACAGCTTGACTTTGCTGTCCAACTGTACTCCCAAGTCATTCAGCAACTTCTGTAACCACTTAGCTTCACAGGCCGCTAAGGCCGCACCACGATACTATGCTTCCATACTAGACAATGCAACTGTAGGCTGCTTCTTACTTTGCCAACTAATCATGCTACTACCCAATCCAAATGCATAGCCGCTGGTTGACCTCCTATTATACGTGCAACCAGCCCAGTCAGCATCAGTGTACCCCATCAAGTCAAGGGGTTTCCCATATGCATAAAACAGCCCATGATTTGTGGTACTCTTTACATATCTCAGAATTCTCCTGACTGCATCCAAGTGTGGTTTGCGAGGCTTCTGCATGAACTGACTGATCAGCCCCACAGCATAACTCAAGTCAGGTCTAGTGATCGTGAGATAGATCAAGCTGCCTACCATCTGTATGTACATAGTAACATTCTCAATCTATGTCCCAACATCAATCTGCAGCTTGACATTCTGCTCCAAAGGCGTATCCATAGGCTTGCAATCAGCCATACCATATTTCTGTAACATGTCATGAGCATACTACTTCTGTAGCAGCCATATGCCTTGAGGTGTAGAGACAACCTCAATCCCCAAAAAATATTTCAGCTCTCCAAGGTCCTTGACCTTAAACTCAGCCTGTAGACATGTCTTTATTTCAACAATCCCATTTTCATCATCTCATGTAATGATTAAGCCATCAACATAGACAACTAGGAAAACATAGCCACTATCTGTCTTCTTCACAAATAGACTATGATCAGCATTATCCAATCGGAAACCATGTTGCTGCAAATAACTGCTTATGCGAGCATTCCATGCTCTGGGTGCCTGTTTCAGCCCATATAGTGCCTTTTTCAGCCGACATACATGTGCTGGAAATTCTGGATGTACATAGCCTTCAAGCTGTTCCATGTAAACCTCTTCCTATAATTCTCCATTGAGAAATGCATTCTTTATGTCCATCTGCCATAGTTTCCAGCCCCTAGCTATTGCCAAAGCAATCACAGTTCTAACTATAGCCATCTTTGCTACAGGGTTGAAAGTCTCCTCATAATCAAGACCATACTGTTGCGCATACCCTTTTGCAACCAGCCTGGCCTTATATCTTTCCAATGATCCATCTGATTTACATTTTACCTTATACACCCACTTGCATCCAATAGGTGTTTTGCCCTCAGGCAACTGTACCAAATCCCATGTACCATTTTCAGCCAAAGCTGAATATTCCTCATCCATAGTAGCATACCAATTCTCATCTGCAACTGCCTCATCAAACTTACTTGGTTCTCTAAAACCTGTTACTTTCGTCATATAAGCATAATGACGGGTTGAATATCCAGTGTAAGTATACCTGTCAACAAGTCGTCTGACCCTCTCTGATCTCCTGAGCTGTGGCTCACTGTGAGCTTGCCTCTCATGAGGCGGCACATAACGGCTCTGCCTAGCACCTGGCGTCATAATAGACAGAATCCCCAATTCGTTGTCTAAGCTGTCACTGCTCGATGACTCATAGCCTGCTGTGAGTGGTCCTGTCACATCCTCAAAGACCTTTTCTTTTCCTTTTCCCTTGTCATTTCTCCCCCTCACTGACATATCCATGTCAATGGATGCAGAATTACAGTTCCGTAAGCATCCTGACCAAGGACTAACTGTGAAAGATACATCTACTGTCTGACCACTCATAGAAGTACTCTCTGCAGGAGTATTTTCAGCATGACTCATACTGGGTGAGCCATCAGTAGGCACTGCAATAGGATTCCCATACCAGGATGCTAACTCATCAAATACCACATCTCTGCTTATGAGTGTCTCATGTGTAGAAGGTACATAACACTTATAAGCTTTCCGTTCCTGTGCATATCCTATAAACACACTTTTCACTGCCTTAGGATCCAATTTCTTCCTCTTCTCATCCGGTATATGCACATATGCAATGCTGCCAAATACCTTCAAGTGTGAAATATCAGGTTTATGACCATACAGTCGTTCATACAGAGTGATATCATGAATCCCTACTGTAGGGGTTTGATTCAGCACATAGACAGCAGCCACCACTACTTCAACCCAATAACCATTTGGCAGACATTTTTCATTCAGCATAGCTCTAGCTGACTCCATCAAAATCTTGTTTTTCCTCTCTGCAACACCGTTTTACTACGGCGTATAACTACATGTGAGCTATCTTCAGATCCCATGTTTAGCAAGATACCTGTCAAAGTAATTTGAGACATATTCACCTCCTCCATCTGATCTCAAGCATGATATGTAATAGCCCAATTCATTTTCAACATGTTTCTTGAAGTCTTTGAATACATCAAACACATCATCCTTATGCTTCAAAATATAAAGCCAAGTGTACCTACTAAAATCATCAAGAAATGAGACATAATACCGTGCACCGCCAAAGAAAGCATTATGTGAAGGACCCCAGACATCAAAGTGCACCAACTGTAAAGGCCTAGTGCTGTTTTTTACATGTCTCATGAAAGGAAACTGTACCTGCTTCCCAAACTGACATGCAGGGCATACATGACTAAAATCATTATACTTGAATTTAGGTAATCCAAGTACTACTTCTTTCTGCTGCATAGATTTCAGCTTTTGTACATTGACATGTCCAATCCACTTGTGCCAAATCTCTACATCCCGAATGACACTCTCATCATGAGCAAACATGGCTGCCTTGAGTCCCGGAATGGTCGCATCCAATGTAAATATCCTGGCATCCCTTCTGCCCTTGGCAATTAACTTGCAACCATTTCCATACTCCTCAATGAAACACCCATCTTTGTTGAACCTCACTTGCAAATTTTGTTTTGCCATTTGACCCACAGACAACATATTCTTTGTTATGGTTGGTACATGTAATACATCATGCAAGCCTTTCTTCTTGCCATCAGGCATCATAAGAGGAACAATCCCTTTATGCTTTATGTCATGTTGGGTGTCATTCCTAGTACATACATGACCATGTGTACCTGCAACCATCTCATCAAACCACTCTCCATGCGGTGTTACGTGGTTTGACGCTCCAGAGTCAATGTACCATTTGTCATCTCTATCATGTCTTGATGCATTTTTAGATACATGCTGCATGGCAAAGAGTCTATCAACTGGCTCATCATGAGCACCACTGGAAGATGCATAGTGCCCATGCTGTCTGCCCTTTGCCTTCATATCTCCCTGCTTCTTGTAACAATCCTTTGCAATATGCCCATATCGGCCACAATAATGGCAGTCCTTGTCCCTGTTGGACTGATCAAATGACTGTCATGAACCAGATCCACCACCTCTACCTCGGGGTGATCTCCCCCTTCCTCTGAACCCACCAGATCCACACTGGCCTTGTGTATTTGCACCATGCCAATTACTCTGCTGCTGCTGTTGTCCATAAGCATTATGAGTGTCACCACGACCTCTAGATCCTCTGCCACGCTGGCTAGAGTATAACACAGTGTCTCTACTCTGAGATGCACTGGAACCTGTATTCAAACCAATTTTGACTTCCTCATGCAGCAACAAAGCAACTAGCTCTTCCCAGCTAGGGGGCTCTTCTCTGACAGAAATGGAAGTGTCAAAAGCTTTGTACTCTTTGCCTAAGCCATTCAAGGCAACATCAATCATATCATCTTCTGATACACTTGAGCCAATAGTAGCAAGTTGATCAGCTATGGTGTTAATCTCCATGGTATACGCCTGGATGCTCTTGCCATTCCTAGACATGTTGTTGAACTGCTGTTTCAATTGGATCTTCCTTGCATGTGTCATGGTTCCATAATTTTTCAACGGTATGTCCCAAGCATCCTTCGGAGTCTCACATCCAGTGATTTGAATTACCATAGCATCAGATATACATAAAGAAAACCAATGCAACACCTTGCATGCTCTTTCATTCCATAGCCTGTAGGCTCTTTTCTGCTCATTTGTTGGATTGTGTGCAGGTAACTCATGAGCAACTTCATCTCATGTACATAGATCCCAATAACTTCTGCCAACCAGAAAGTTTTTCATTCTGAATTTCCATAATGCAAAGTTCTTGTTGTCCAACTTCTCTCCAACTATCTGAGTGATATTGTCAGTCCCATGTGCATTAGCCATGATGCAATAGATTGTCTATCAAGTGTCTGACTCCCTGCAAACCAGTAAGTATGACTAACCAAGTTCAGTCCGTAACAGTTTATGACAGTTTTTTGCAATTAATTGCAGTAAAAAACCAGTAAATTTCAGCCCAGTATCAGCCCAAAATAGTCCACAATCAAGTTGTCCAACTCATAGAAATAACTATCAATACATATGCCGTGTACTTGCTTTAGATTGAACTCCTGTAAATCCACTACCAGGATCCAAAAACATGCAATCCAAACCTATAAACTGTGATTAACAGCAACACTTTCAATGCCAAAAACAACATGCATACATGTCATATATGTCCCAAGTCTTCTCAGATGAGTGCAAGTACATATGTCACTCCAGACATGAGCATAGAAGCACGAAACAATGCATAATCAGCAAGTACAAGTGTCAACAGTTTTGTTTGCAGGTTGTAGTCAACCAAAAACCAGCATAACCAGCTTCAAACTGCTTCAAAGTGTCTTCAAACCAAACCATACATTTGCTCCAGTATGACAAGGTCAATGCATGACTATGTAGTGACCATAGACTGTCTGTCTCTAATGAGCAAAGTCATGCATTACTTCTGCAATTTGTATTTAGCCAAAAGATGAGATTGCATTTGCTTCAGCTCCAAAAATTTCAGCATTTAGTGGCACTTAATGTTTTTCTCAACCCATGAACATTCTGACATACATATGTCAGTACATACATCTCATAGATGTCACCAAATGTCACACTATGCTTTAGTAAAGAACAAATGCTTGCTGTCCATGTTAAATGACAATTTTCAGTCGGTCTGAAATGCTCCACATCTGAGTATTTCAGTTACCAAAATCATCTTGCAGTGGATCACAATGGGTACATATGACCTCCAGCATATACCTATGCTCCAAGAGTGCTTCTGGGCTTGTCAGAGGGCTTCCAAAGCTCTTCAACGTATTGCATATACCATGCATATTGTGTATACAGTAGTGCTGCCCTTTTTTTTCAGATCTGCCCACTCTGATCTTAGCTCATGTCAAAGCTCAAGGTCAAGCATTTGCCTCTTGCCATCTCAAAGCACTTCATACCTGACATAACCAAGCATTTGATGACCAAATGCACTAGCATTTGATGAAGTGCAGCCCAACAACTGATAGCAGCAAACATGCACAGTTCACGCAGATCTGTCCTCTACTCCAGCAACTCGATTTGCTGAGTTTGATGCTGATGGAGCACACACTAGTTCTCAATACCCCCTTCACAAGGCTCTAAACAAGCCACAACGTGCAGTTTGACACATAGAGTAGGCAATCACTCAATGCATACCTTCAGTTTACAATGGCATTTAGCTTGTTTGAAAAAATGACACAAGCCTTCAACTGCAGATCATCTTCACTCCCTCCTGCTCCAAGAGGTCCACCAAGTAAGGCTCTGATACCATGTTCAAAGTTGAGAGAGAGAGAGACAAGGAAACTCCATTGTCTTGAGCCTTCAGGATCTCAGCGTCATTCCTTCATGTTCCACACTCTAAAACTGAAAAAGCACACACAATACAAAGATAAAGTGACCTAGTGTAAGTATAGACCAGACATACTAACTCTAGTCAGGTCACTAACTGACTACTAACCCGACTTATTTAATGTAGTCACATGTAGACAGCTGCACACTCTAGCTATCATAGATGTCGGTCATAGATAAAGACACACTGACGGTAAGCTTGATTTCTAACAGTGATCGTGATTGCTTTTTCTTTTCTTTTCTTTTCTTTTCTTTTCTTTCTTTTTTCTCTTTTTTTTGGTGGAAAAAATGAATGCAATTAATGCCATACATTGAGGCTGTTAGCCTTTCATTTGGATTGAGAAATGTTGGGATCCAAAGGCTATGAAGAATGGATATTATAGAGATGATTGTGTCACCAGCCTTGATGCTAGAGGAACTGTTGTTGAGATGAAGAGATACACTTGAGATTTTGCAAGCCTCTTTGTAACATGTGAGACATCGAACAATTGAGGTAGCACTTGGAGTGAGCTGTGCATGGACAAGGGCAGAGCATCTTGCGAATTGAATCGTGGATGATGAAGAGATGTTGGCCCTTGTTGAGAGCATGGCTCTTGCCCAAACATAGAGTTTGGCCAAGAAGGAGGAGGTAATCGATGATTATGCTTTGGCCATGCTCAGTTGCAATATATGCTTTTTGTAGAGGTGTCCTTGGGTTCTCATCCAGTGGCGTTTCCGTCATGGCTTTTGTTTCTTAGTATTCCTGTCACTTCCTCCATAATGGTTCTTTGTGGGGTTGGTGGTCTTGTGGTGACTTGGATATTAAACGCTTCTAGACATTGACCTGTGTCATTCTGCATTCACTTGGAAAGGCATGAGAGTACATGCAAGTCACATGCTTTAAACATAATGAAAATGTCCAACTAAACAAGACATCACCAACCTGAATCCCTTAGTTTTAACTTGATGTGTATCACCTACACTTGGTCATCATTGCTCATGGGGTGTGTTGGCCTTTGCTTCTTTTGGTATTCTTTACACAGTCACAAAACACGTTGTTTATTTATATACATGTTCATGAAACCATGTCACTCCGTGAGGATAAAAACCAATTGTAGAACTCAGGATTGTACTCGAGTGTGGCACACATATCTAGCTTCTGTGGTAGCCTACTTAGCAATAATAAATATTTGGCAACATCAAGTAGCATGGTGCCTTGTTCGAGTCTACTAGAAACATGTAGCTCCTCCTCAGTGAGAACTTTATCAATCAAAGGGCTCTCTAGGCTAGTTCCAACTAGGTCCATACCTCGAATTGTAGCTAGAACTCGAAATGAAGTTGGTGCCACATAGATCGGGTCTCTTTGGGACAGCCATTTGGCCAGTCGCTCCTCTGAGACTGTCATGATTTGGGTTCCAAGTTTAGCCATTGTAGCGCGGTTTTCAAACCAACGTTTTTCAAATTGGCTTCTACCCTTTGATTGTCGCTTTAGTTGCTCTATCTCTAAGAGATTTGGCTGGCAGAGCATTTCATTAAATGTCACGGTTAAGCGTAGTTCGTTAGCCTCCTCATCAGAGATGAGTCGCATGCGTTCATGTAAGATCTTGTCATAATGTCCGTCAAGATATTCTTGCTCTTTCCACGATAGCGAATAAGGAAAATATTCCTCAAGCTGCTCCCTAGGGAATGTGCCCATGTCTGCATGAACATAGACACGTGCGAATAATTTCAGTTTAGTGTCCCACTCGGTCAAGCACTCTATAACATCTCTATGTTCTATGAGGGCTTGCTCGGTTGCTATCTCATGCAAAGTTCTAAGGGTTTCCTTAGGCTTTGGCATAGCTAGGGGCTCAGGCCTAGATGAGCAAGATTGATCAATGCCAGGATTGCTTATGCCTTCGAGGTTTTCATGTTTCTCCTGAGGCTTTATGGTAGTTGTGTCATGGTTCTCCTCGGATGTGACCAGCGTGGTCTTAGCATTCTTTTGTGACGGTGTTGTATCCACTCTTGATTGGTCGATGCGAATTCTATTATCGATGGATTGAGTGTTGAAAGCAACTATTTATGGCAACGGCTGCTTTGATTTTTTAGAGCACATGTATGTGTCTGAGGTTTCACCGCTATTAGGAGAGACATCAATGGGTTCATTGGTGGATGGAATCGATCCTTTATTCATCAGCTCTCCAGCGCTCTTTGCCTCAATGTTGTTGGGGTCCACAACCACCTACAACTGTTGTTGTTTTCGTTGTTTTCTCCTCTTTTTCTTGGCTAATGAAGGTGCATCTCTCACCGACTCAAGACCCTGGACTAGGTCAACCATTGATGTGCTTGGTTGGGCCTCAGTATTTCCTTTCTCTAGTGTGTCCTCATGGGACATAGCCATGGCCTGCAGAATCGCCTTGCCAGGTTGTGAGGATACAATTGTCTCCCTTTTGGGAGAGTCTAGCTCTTCAGCCAATTTCCATGTGTTTAACTCCTCTAGTCTAGGATTTAGGCACTTTGGAAGTGCTAGAGTTGTCAAGGAAGTTGGTTGCGACACCTCCTTCACAGTTAAACTGCTAAGGACACGTTCCACAAGGGGCATTGTCACAGCCAAGGGCTGTGACTACTGTGATCCCTTATTGGAAGTAGTAGCAGCTAGTCTAGTGGGCTGGCTACTCTTGGTGGATTGCGGTGTCAGGTCCCTAGTGCAATCGGAAGTGATCGCGTCTTTTGTTGCCCTTTGAGCATTCATCTGTGCAAATCGAGCATGAGTTGATCTAGTCCCATTGGGTTGCACAGGCATATCCTTGGGCCGAGAGCTACGGTGAGTGGCATGTCCCCCCTCTTGGATATTTGGAAGCTTTAATGGAGATAGAGATTGGGAGTGAGCAGCCGCCATTGACGACCACTATTGTGCTTCCTGTGTCCATTTGGAAAAGGAGGATGTAGGAGATCTAGGACTCTCAGGTGGACTTGGCACTGGTTGAATGATTTGCTCGAGGCTATTAGATGATTGTGCCATTTGCTTTGTTGAGCAATCAGCCTTGCCATGAGCAATGTTGTGACTATGATGCTTGTTATCCTCTTGGAAAATCAAAGACTCTTTGGGCACTAATGACTTTTGTGCACGCTCAATGGCTACATATGACATCTGCTTATTAAGCATGCTAGGATGAGGCTCTTTCTTTCGAACACTCATGTCTGGTTTTTTACCTCGAGACCTAGAGTTTCTCTTAGATTTCCTCCTATGCTTCGTTTCTTTTGATGCAATCTTGCCTTCAGCTGATAGAGATGGTTTAGCAGGGGATTTTAGTACCCAAATCCATCTGTTACCTACGTAATACCCTTGAGCACGTAGCAACGCTTTGGATATCCATCGTGGCATTGTGC
The DNA here is from genome assembly GCF_053477565.2 of Lygodium microphyllum. NCBI lineage: Eukaryota > Viridiplantae > Streptophyta > Polypodiopsida > Schizaeales > Lygodiaceae > Lygodium > Lygodium microphyllum. Next base: position 23,220,289 of record NC_141160.1, on the reverse strand, counting down.
TGAGCCTCCATCAATGCCTTCGTGTATAGGGCTTGGGCTTGTTTTGGGGTCTTCTACGATATTTGTAAGTCCAAAGCCCGTCCTTGGCATTGTCTCTTGACCTTCTTGTTTCAAGCATGGCCTCACTCACTGGTTCTCGTTGTTCGACCTGTGCTTGTATCAACTCTTCCAACATGCCCTTACTCTCGTTAATAGGCTTGACTGTTACGTCAGCACCTTCCTTGCCTTTTCCTCTAGGTTCAATGAGGTCACCCTTGCTAAAGGTTGTGACTATCCTCACACCCGGTAGTGTCAGGTATATCCTCTATTCTACATAGTCAGCCTCACATTTGGTCACCTTTTTGAAGGGTCTTCCCAGGAGGGTTTCCCTACCATATTCAGCACTATTTAGAGGAACATGAAATAGGGAATTGCATTAGTCGGTGTCATCTCTGCTTGGACTAGTAGGGTCCATGCCTCATAGGTCAAGACATTAAAATCTGCTCCTTCATCAATCAAAGCATCGATAGTATGCTCTCTTTTCGTGGTGAGTTTGACCCTAAGATAAGCAGGTGGTACTATGTCTTCATCTTCCGGGTCTTGGCTTGTAAATTTAAGCCTTTTGACAAATGCCCTTGAGTCCCCAACTGTACGACCAGATGTGGATTCTCCACCAATATCTTGGGTTGTCTATGCAGTGTTGCTCAAGGTACATCTCTCGTCAAGAGTGTCATGTCTAGTCATCTTGGAATTTGTAGCTTGCTGATGTTGCATTTCGCTCTGACTACACATGGTCTAAACACAATGTCTTTGTGTTCTTATGGTGTGGCCTTTTTTCCCTTGATGGCTAGATTGACCCATTGATGTTCTAGGGCCTCTCTTTCTTTCTATTCGGGTATGGGATTTTGGTTGCTCTTTTGCAAGTGAGAATCCATGCTCGTGTAGAGCCATTACTACACTAGGGTCCAATTTGGAGGACCTCTCACGACGCACATTTTCTCTCCAACCTACTTGGGGGAGGTGCGGAGGGGGCAGTCCCCCCGGCCCGCAAGGCCGTTACGGTAAATGCCATATGTGATTTGAAGGACCATCTACAGACAATTTTGAACTACTTGCTTCTAGATTTCAGCCCAGTGATCGATCTATGAGGGGGTTTCGACTCTATATGGTCTCTCAGTCAATTTCAAGGTCTACAGGTTAAATTTTTTTTAAAATCTAAATTTGGCCTAACAGGTCCGAATTGCAGGGGCCGAGTGCCCAATTCGGCCCATCCAAGGGCTGAGTAGGAAGGGCCAAATGTGTCTGGTCTGAATGTCAAATTCGGCCAGTCTGAATCTCGTTGTCCGAGGCCGAGTGGGCCAAGGGTCGAGTCACATGGGCCAAGCCAAGTGGGCCGAGGGCCAAATTTCAAAGTGGTCCAAGTGGTAGTGGGCCGAGGGCCAAATGGCTGAGCGGTCCTAGGGCCGAGTCAGACGGGCCGAGGGAAGATTCTAGGACTCGGCCCAGAATCAGTTTTAGCAGATTTGACGAATAATGCTTCGTTTTTATTGGTCCCAGCAACGGAACCTAAATGTGGGAGCTTTTGCTCAACCGCCAAGACCCACGGACCGCTTATTGTTTCAAGCGTTCCAAGCTGAGAACTAATGGCTACCTCTCACATAGACGACGCGCCATCCATATCTACAGGTGTAGTGAGATTACCTCCATGCCATTCGAGTTACCTCCTCTCTTGCACACTCCGGTAGCTCCACGATCCAAATGCAAGCGTCAAGCAAGCTCGATCCTCCCACTCCAAGCTCCAAGCTCCATCGCCGCGAGCAAGAGAAGAGAAGAGAAGAGAAGAGAAGAGAAGAAGAGAGGAGAAGATGGAGAGCTTCTCCACCCCAGGGTCCCTCACCCTCACACACTCACTCCCTCACACTCTCACACTCCCTCTCTCAAGCATAAGCTCAAGCAACCAAGAAGAAGAAGAAGAAGCAGAAGAAGAAGAGGAGAGCTACTTTTTGCCACACACAAGAATGAGTTTCTCATTCACTTTTCAACTTTATATACAAAACCCTAAATTCCTTTTTGGGTGGTCATCCCCTTTTTTACATGGTCGGCCGTAGTAAATTAAACCATGATGCGCTTGCGCTCTTTTACAAAAGTTTTGACTTGCGCTTTTCCTTGTGCGCCTTTGTCTTCCGTTTCTCTTTGCCTTGGTCTTTGTCTTTGTCTTCTGTTTTAGCTTTCCAGATTTTCCACCGCCTGGCCCTCTTTTACAAGATTTGAGGATGCATCTTTGTATTTTAAAATGCCCTTTCCCCTTTTGCATTTGCCTTGGACTTTTTAAGGTTGCCCTTGCGCTTTTGGCCTTTTCTCCTCTTCTTTCTTCAGTCAGGCTACCTTTTTTCCGCCTTTGCTCTGCATCTTTTTTTTATTTTCTTTTGCTTTCTTCGTTGCTTTCTTTGTGTTGGGGTTAACAAGTAGTAAGGGTAGAGATGGATACCTGGAAGACTAAGTGACTTAGATGCCATCTCATCCATGCTAAAGAATGATGCATAAGTTAGAAAATCGTACGAGCCACTCATCAAGTATATCCCTTATCCTGAGGATAGCAAGATCAGATGCCCGTGCTAGCCTTGATAGATCTGCCATTCTTAGATGATGAGTATGAGCAAGCCGTTAAGGCAATTGGTAAGCCTAGTGACACGCCCTCAATACCAATCTACACGATGGCTAGGAGCTCACATAGACAGTCCAACCCTGTCATATTCCACGTACGAAACAACAAGTGAGAACTCCTTGAGATCTTAGAGCTTCTAACGAACAAGCTAGCTAGCAACCTAGCATGCTAATCTCAAGTCGCTCAAGGATCTCTTGGACGAACCCAAGTGGCGGTGGACCAAGATTCACGATCTGAACTTGATGTACAATTGGGCCTTAGTCGCAGATGAAAAGGAAATGCAACGTCAAGACCTAGCTGATGATAAGCAGTCAGATGAGGAAGATTCTAACAATGAATATGAGAACTGCTACCCCTTCAGTGTGACGAGAGCGAAGAAGAGATCGATAGGATAGAATACAACATTGAGAGGGACATGTAATTGAGCAAATACGTGCAGACTCCAAACTTCAAAAGAAAAAAACTTTTAGAATCGAGAGTCATGCACATGGATTGCAGTCGCACATGGTTGAAGCATATAGGAGCAATTGACTATAAGCAAGCAGGCCTGGTCCAACCGAGTGCAGCACCATTATTTGTGATAGATTTATCCTCTGAGCTATAACTTCCAGGAGAGACCCCCTCTTCTAACGAAGGTGGAGAATTTGATTCTAAGTCAAAAGTAAGCTTAGACAGTGATCCTGAAATACCTTGACCCTGCCTAAGACCAAACGCACCAAAGGAGACTTAACAATCCACCTAAGGCATCGAAGGCTAAAGGAAGAACGAAAGAAACAGCCTAAGGAACCGTAAGCTCAGGAGCAAAGAAAGATGCGACCTACCGAAGCGATTCATAAATTTTAAGAAATGTGATAGGGTAGTGATCTTACTAGGATCCAAATGACAAGGGTAAGCGAGTGAACCAATAGAAGCGCTAGCCCAAAGTCAAGGATGTTAATCTAGCTAAGGAAGGGGAGACACCTCAACTTATCCTTATAGCCAATGACTTGACGAGAAAGCAAGTCTCATTACTCTCTTACGGGAGTATATAGACATCTTTGCTTGGTCCCTCAATGAGCTAAAGGGGATAGATCTGAGTGTAGTTACTCACAATATACCCATGACACCTAATGCAACATCGGTCAAGTAGCGACCATATCCCAAGCATGCTCATGATGTCAAAGAAGAAATCGATAAATTGTTGAGAGTAGGATTCATTTACGAGATTCAGCACACAAACTGAGTCTCACCCATAGTAATGGTACTGAGGAAAAACGAAAAGATCAGAGTGTGCGTCAACTACAAGAAAGTCAACTCTGCCACCAAGAGAGACAATTACCCATTGTCGTACATTGAGCATATGCTCCAACGATTAGTTGATAAAGAGGCCAATAGTTTTCTGAACAGCTTCTCAAGGTACAATTAGGTGCAAGTGCATCCTAATGATAGGCACAAGATTGCATTCGCCACTCTAACTGGGGGGAGTCTTTGCCTACATAGTCATACCCTTTGGATTGACAAATGCACCAGCCACATTCCAAAGGCTCATGTGTGCCATATTCAAAAACATGCTTAGGAAAGAGTTAGAAGTAAATTTTGTTGATGATCTATGTCTTCACTCTAATTGGGAGGAACACCTAGACAAACTTTGAAGCAGTCTTTGAACAATATCAATTGTACCATCTCTCATTGAACCCCTTGAAGCGCCAATTCTAGGTAAAACATGGATGCATCTTAGGGCATGGGGTGTCAAAGAATAGCATTGCCACCGACTTTTCGAAAGTCAGGGTTATTGTCGATATACCACCACCATCTAATTATAATGGAGTTCAGTGCTTCCTAGGCCATACAAGGTATTATCAGAGATTTGTACTAAACTATGCAATGATTGCTAGACCTCTATACAAGTTGCTGATAATATTCGAATGGTGAACCGAGGAATGTCAGCACAATGCAAGGAATTGAAGAAGGCTCTAACCACAGCACCAATCCTACGAGCCCCTAATTGGACCATAACCTTCCACGTTCACATTGACACTTCGAAGTTTTCCATGGGAGCTGTGTTGTGCCAGCCTGGTGAACACAATCTAGACTATCCAGTGAGCTTTGCTAGTAAACAACTCATGGATATGAAAATGAACTACTCAACGACAAAGAGAGAGGGTTTGGCCATGGTGTTTGCTGTAAAGAAATATCGGAATTATCTTTTGGCTACACCTTTTACCTTGTTTGTTGACCATCAAGCCTTGCTTTATCTCATTAATAAACCTTGCACTATAGGATGCATTGCTCGATGGTTACTTCTGCTTTTAGAATTCGACTTCTCCATGGTTGTACACAAAGGAAAGCAGCATTACCTAGTTGACCATATGTCTTGCATACCCATAGGAGAAGCCATTGGACAGGGCATTACGGATGAATTGCCAGATGCACATCTGTTTAACCTATCTAACTAGCGAGATTTGTTTAGAGTTGACTTGACACCATATTGGGCAGACAACATAGTCCAAGTGCTTGAACACGAATTGCTTGAAAGACCCATCAAAAGAGCTCCACTTAGGCGACTCATCCTTAAAATACAACCCTATTAGCTGATAGTAGGCCAACTCTACATGCTAGGGAAAGACGGGTTGCTAAGAAGATGTTTGTGTGAGCATGAAATGCATGATGTACTTGGAGAGGCACACAATAGGATTGCAGGAGGACATTTCAATGGAGACACAATAGCCTGCAAGGTGCTGCAGTCTCAACTATGGTGGCCTACTCTTTTTCGAGATGCAGCATGATTTGTCAAGCACTGTGACGAGTGCCAACGGACCAAGGTACCTATTCGCAAGGAAAAAATGGATTTAAGTCCAATCATTGCAAGACAACCATTCGAGAAGTGGGGGATTGACTTCATTGGGGCTATTAGTCCCACAGCACAATACTTGCAGGCCAAGTACATCATTGTTTCCACCGATTATCTCACGAAATGAGCACAAGCACGAGCCACGAGAAAAAATGATGCTAGGACCACAGTTAAATTCCTATGGGAGCAAGTGATCTCATGATTCTACTGTCCCATTGAACTGGTTAGTGATCAAGGCATGCACTTCATCAATGAAGTGATCACTCACATCCTATCCACCTTCCTACTCATCCATTGAAAATCCTCACCTTACTACCCTCATGTGAATGGCCAGGTTGAGTCTACTAATAAAATCTTAGTGAATGTCATGACCAAAGTAGTCTCTGCCTCGTGCAATGACTGGGATAACAAACAAATGACAGCCTTATGGGCCTATCAAACAACCTATAAAACGGCTGTAGGAAAAACTCCCTTCAGGTTGATCTATGGAACTGAAGCAATTCTACCCATAGAGTTCTTAATTCCTAGCTTAAGAATAGCTCTTCAAGAGAGATGGGATGGAAAATAAGCATGGATGGAGTGCCTAATGGAGCTAGAACGCTTATCAAAGACTTGATTTCTAGCCATCCATGTGCTGATATGTGAGAAGGCACAACATTAGAGTTGGTTTGACAAGCACGTCAAGTAATGAGATTTCGAACACGACAACTTAGTACTATTGTACTCAGTTAAATGTCATAAACAAACAATGAAGTTTAGAGGGCTAAGATGTTTCAAAGTTTATACCATCAATCAAACCGGTAATGTAGAACGCGAAACCCTAGATGGTGAGGGAATAGGCTTTTCAATGGTAGTCACATAAAGAAGTACTACCCACCCACTACATGAGCCTCCAATGCTAGAGTCCCCTATCAATGTACGAGTGACCACTATCATGGAAATTGAAGATGAAGATGAGGAAGTCGTAGCTCCAGCTTACCTATGTATGAGTATCACTGCCCAACAAGCACATGCATTTGATGCATTGATCAATGAGGGAGTTGACTTTAATATCTTGACTTACGATCATTGGATTCATATTGGCAGACCACAATTGCAGCCCACTAACACCAAACTCAGCCCATTTGCAGGTAGATCATATGCACTTTTGGGAAAGTGCAAGGTTATAGTCTCTATCGAGTCTAAAAGCATACCAATGATATTTTATATGTTGCCAAATGCGAAGGATGCAGGTACAAAATCATTGTTAGGACATACGTTTAAAAAGAAAACACTTTGTGATGTCAAGTACCAGTCATAGCTCATTCATCTAGCCATCAGTAATGTACGTATAGTCACGGCTTTCGGCAAAGATAGCACGGCTCCATCAAAGCCTACAAAGCCACCAGTAGAGCAACCCACCACCCTGCCTAAGGAGGGGGGTCGTAACTCGTCACAACCCACCAAACCTCAAAGCCAGTAAGCCATTGAACTCAAAGCTAAGGCCCATGCACCATAGTTCAAATGGATGCCTAACCATCAAGGGCTTCCACCTAAAAACACACAATCACAACCTTGCAAGGCTAGGAATATGTATTTGAAACCTAGGAGGCAGAGAAGGAACTATAGGCATCGAGGAATGGTAAAGCAACCATGGGTCCCCAAGATCTTATTGCAAGCACAAGTCTATTACGAGGGTAATGCCTAGATATGGGTATCTAAAGCCAAGATGGCCAAGGGCACTACTCAAATGCTACCTGCAACCTTGACCACACCAAGCCATGTGACAAAAAATGCCTTAATTCCACAAATAACTCAGGCTGCAAACACCCAAGCCGGCAAAGACTAAATAAGTCTATCGATCAAAGTCGCAACATCCTACTCACACATTGTCTCAACCTAGTCTTGCTAGTGTCCCTAAAACCTCATGAGTGCCTAGTAGCGCGACATCCGCATCACAAGCCAAGCCGAGTGCACAAATGCCTCAACCGCACCATCAGGAACAACCAAAGCTGCAACCATAAGCTTGTTGAATTGTCTAGTTCCGTTAAACCCCAACCACCTATAGGCCTTAGACCTTCTTACAAGTGGAGATCAATTCTAACCTTGGCCGTGGATTTCACTGAAAATACGGGGGATGACTTGGTCGATTGCTTAAGATGCTTAGATTCCACCTTTACAACACTTGCTAAAAGCTATGACAAGCTAGACTTGGGTCTTTTGGATGAGCCTTTAGCAATAGAGGTACATACAATGCCTTGCTCATGGGAGGAACCTAAAGTCATATTTGTTAAGACTCCTCAGGCAGCCAAGGAAGTAATTGCCACCAAGATATCCTGAGAACACGCACAAAATTGCCTCATTACGTCTTATGAAAAGAACACAGTCCTTGCCGCCCCACTGACGACCAGGAAATTGAGGACTTGAAGCAACTTACTGACAATGACTCCTCGTTCTTGAGGAAATAATATGCTATCCAACTTCAATGGGAGCAAGAGAGCTACCAAATCATGACCAACACTGAGCAATGACGTGCAATCAAAACCTCAAAGTATGACCCCACTTATGTAGCTCCAACCTCCTATAGAGTGTTAACCACCATTTGTAACCGACCCCTAGAAGAGCACATCATGACCCATCTGTATTTAGATCAAATTTTGACTGAGGAGTTACACATTGCCTATCGAATAGACTCCATGAATGTTCTCACCTACATCATTCAAATAGACATCCGTCCTTTCAACATGGACCGCTATGCTAATCTAGAATACAATCTGAACTTCTATGCTTGGCTCATGCGAAAGTAAAACATCGTGAGCACGCGTTGAATGCCCTTAACCTCTCAACCCTTAATCCTAGAAATGATTCTTCTCAATTCCAAAGGGAAGGGGGTAAGGTGAATGAAACATGCAAGAAAAAAAGCCTCAATCAATGTCCAAAAGTGAAAAAGAATGAATGAAACTCAACGTGTGATTGAGGAAAAGTGTCATACATTCTTTAGAATGAATGGACTGCTTGAAGGAAAATTTTCTTGTTTTACTTAAGCATTTTATTCTTTCCATAAAAGTATAATCAATTCTTGCTTACCTTTCAACAAGAAATTATCTTAAGGGCACTAATGGCGAACTATGGTATCATGGCCGAAACTCAAAATGGTAGCATAGCAGGATCAGGCCCATCGCCTTTCATTCACGAAAAAAGAAAGGACAATGTACCACATCTCCCTTAAGAACTGCGCCTACAACCAGCTAAAGTTCAAAACTATCCACAACATTGAAGAAGTCATGGCCAAGGAGGAGGCTGCCAAAAGAGTCGTAGAATAGTGTAGTCTAGCAAAATACGTCGAGAAATTTGGGCAGGAGACCAACCACACCAAATGCATAGAGTTCTTGAGAGCCTACGATCCTGACAGAGAATGTGGCACGATGACAATTGGAAGAGGAGAAGGAGCCAAGCAGGTACAAGTCCAGATCAGTAAGGCCTTGGTGGAGAAGGCACTAGGGCTAGAATCCAAGGTGGAAAGGAGACCGAAAAGAGATGTCTTTACCATGTTGAACATTAAGAAAGACCAGATTCTAACCAATGATGGCGTCAGCATTCAAGACATCTCCAACCCAGAGATAAGGCTCTAAGAAAAGGTCATCCACTCCATGTTCTCCAACCAAAGGTATAATTCGCTCATACACAAAATCAGTGTGTCCATGTTAGAGAGCTTGGCAGCCCACTCACTGGTGGATAAGGTTGATTGGAATGGGTATATGAGAAAGATGATCGACCAATCAGCCAAGGCACTGGCCCTTGAAAGCAAGCCGATAGGTGGAGAATCCCCGGCATGAAAAGGTGGAGTTGAAAGAAAGAAACCATCATCAAAAGCCTCATTCATTGGGTAAGTGGGAGTTCTGATGAATGATGAAGAAAGGGTCGAGGAGACACTAGAAAGGTTACCTCCCCACCATGAACGAGAGCAATCCAATGAAAGAACAATAAGTGAAGAAGAGGAGGAAAAGGAAACACAATCTAGCCATGGAAGGGCTAAGAAAGAAAAGAAAAAGACCACACAAGAGAAGCAAGAAGAAGAACACAAGAAAAAGGAGAAGGCAAACTTAGAAAAGGCTAAGAAAGAATCAAGGCTAAGAAAGAATCTAAGTGGAGGAAGAAAGAAAATAGAAAGTTAAGGAGGGAAGAGAAAGGTTAAAAGAATAATCAAAGAGAACCGAACAAGAGAGGAGAAAGGCAACTGAAAAAGAGGAATAATTGAGAAGGAAGAAGAGGACATCACACTAGCAACACCCATGTCAATAGAACAACAGTGCAGATAGGACAAGCTGGGTGCTATGAGCCCACCACAAGATAAAGGCCCAGCTCAAGTACCCAAGTTCCAGAGATCCCGTTGTCTCCGGTGAAAGAAGGCAAGGGCAAGGGCCTGATTGATCCCATCCCTACTCTCCTAGTGTTCTTTGGATTCAAACTTCAGTTGTTGGAGCTGGCCAAAGAGAGTAACAGCCCTCATGGTGGAAGGAGCCTCGTACAGCAACTTCTTGAAGAGGAATCCATATTGATAGTGATAATAAGTGCGGACCAAATCCCATGCATTGCATTCGATGACCCAAGAAAGACCATTTCAAGTGGTCAAAGGCTTTTTCCAAGTCCAACTAAACCACACCACCATTTCCTACTTTGTATAGCAAGAATAGTCTATCCCCATTTGAATGTTTAAGATGTTGCAACAAATATTCCTTCCTTTTACGAATCCATACTATGCAAGTTAAACAAGGTCCGAAAGGTATTCATGTAATCTATTAGCCAAGACTTTTGTAAAAGCATTATACAAAAATTCCATCAATAAATTTCATTGCCAATGCTTCAAGGTTGAGTGGGATTGCACTTTGGGAACCAATTCAATGAGACTCTCCTTCCAAGAGTGTGGCATGTTTCCAATAGTCCAAACCTACTGGCATAAGGCTGTCAAAGGTGCAGCCAATTGAATTGCACATGAGGGCTCAAATAACTTGCTACTAATACCATCCACCCAAGACTCGTCTTTAGGATAATGCAATAGAACTTCCATCATCTCATCTTGTGTTATGTCAATATCCAAATTGTCAACAACATTCAAGGAGACTTGATCTCAAACCAGGTCACAAAACAATGAGTGAGCCACATTAACTATATGAGAGACAAAGGAGTGTGATCCAAGCAAGTCCATGGAATAGGTCCTCCACATTTACACAATGGCTTGAGGATCTGTGACTCACCTTCAGAATTGCTCAAGCGTAGACCACCATTTCCCTAGCAAAGAAAGAATGTAACCTCTCTCTCTTTGTGAGTCAATGTTCACCCTAAGGACTGCATAGGTGGTGGTAACAGACTCGTATGTCTATCTATAGAAGTCATATTTACTACATCGACGATGAGGAGATTCACCATGGCACAGGTGGACAAGGATTGACTCACACAAGGATACATTGCATCAGCCATGCTGGAGCAAGAGTGTTACTATGCACACTTTCAAGAGCCTCTCACATAAAGGTGGCTATATGATATATTGATCACACTAGTCATGATGTATCATATACTAATTTAGACCCTTGGCATGGCTACACATCTATGGACATATATTAAGACACTAGAGGTCATTGTGCTCTCACCGATGATCTACACCATCAATACCACATGAGATCATCAAAGATGAGTTTGCTACACTGCCCATGATGCTAAAAGATCTTTCCCAAACCACCAATTTTATCTGGAGTGTTTGTCATGCATTCAAACCAAAACTACCTAGGAGAGAATTTGAGGCCTCTCAATAGGCCTAGGCAAGACATAAGATGTCATAGTATACACACGTCCAACATTTGTTCACAAGATATGGGATCAACATGGACCACCTTCCCCCTCCTAGTAAGACCCCAAGTCCCCCACCATACACCTCTCCCACTTAGAGAGGAACTTGTACATGCTATAGGATCTCTATCAACTACACATACAACACACATGGACTCTCACCTTAGCAAATCCCTTCTCGTGAAGATGTCCTACTACAAAGGCCACTTCATGAGGACCACATCATCAGATGGTTTTATTGTGAGACCTGGATACTTAAATGTGTCAAGAGAAGATGGAGATTGAGCACTATGTAAACATATGCAGAGCCTATAATATGGTTCGGAACAAATACCCCACACTCTTCAAGGACACATGCCTCAGATCAGTCATGGAGTCACCAAACTAGTGTTGCTTCAGTTAGTTCCTAGTTGAGATTCGGAGGCTCTACACCTCATTACTACAAAATGGTACTACCACCAAATATCAAAACTATCTTGACCTGCTTAAGAGGAAGGAGGGAAAAATCACCGAAGCAATGGCTAACAATGCGCAAATTGAAATAGATGAGCTAAAGGCGCGCACGACGAAGGAGATTTATACATGGGTGACCATGTTGAAGCAAGCACAAGTAGAGGTGGCTGAAAACTCCAAATGGATCAAAGTGGCAAAGAAGATGCCAACAAATAATAAAGAGCTCATGAATGCAACACTTAAACAAAAGAGAATGAAAATTAGATCCTTGTACGTCTAGATGGATGGGTGGAAAGAGGGAGACAGCCCTCTAGAAGATGCCAAGAGCGCATGTGGAAAAATGGTAGTGAAAGACCCCTCCATGGTGGAAAATACATGGCGCTAAGGGAAGAATCTAGAAAATGGACAGCCCCTTATCACCAAATTTGTTGATTTGAAATCATGACAAGCCTTCCTCTCCAGCAGAAAGGCTCTTAAAGGAGAAAATTTATACCTTGAGAGGATGATCCCATACCCACATGGGTAGTCCACTTGAGAGAGTGCATGCTATAGACGAGGCCCACAAAGCAAGCAAATGCGTAGTATACAAAGATGGGTGCATCATTATCATAGATAGGTGCCAATAACAAGACAAGGCCTATGAGACATACTTGAAGTTCATAGTGCGAAACTATAATGGAGCCATGAGGATGGATGCAAGGATATTCCAGGAGAACTTCATTGAGATGAGGACATCATCCTATCTACAAAGACACACAAGAGTCTAGGCATGCACTTGCTAGAGTTGAGAGGCTATAGATGGGAGAGATGGCATGCCATGGATCACGAGGGAGGACCAAAGGGTTTGGACTATGCATTGAGATGATCCAACTAAGCACTTGCTATCAATCTAGTAAAGTGGTATCTGGGGAGTATCAGGTGGCTACTCACATGAGGGATCACATCATGTCTGCAGAGCAAGTGATGGTAAATTGTAGGTAAGTGTGGTCTGCTCCCACTATTAGTTGACGCGCGGACACTCAAAAGGATTGTATGTCAAGGATGAGGGATAAGGGCCCTAGGAGATATTCAGATGTGCTCATTCCTAGTCTATGTGTATAGATCCTCTAGGGGGGGTCCTCTTGTATGTCTGGATGCATGCTTATGTGGAAAGCATGTGAGATCATCCAATCCGCGCCATCTCTCCAAGCCATTAAGGATGGCTAATCCAAGTGCATCTCCCAAGACTACAAGGTTCTCACCATAATCAATGTACTTAGCTATGTCCTATTATGTCCACTAAGGCCCATCTCCTCTGGTACTATCTACAGGTGGTCCTCACTCTCGAAGAAGGGATCCTATCTTTCTGCTATGCAAGCATTAAAGTCCCTAGTCAACAAGACATCTCCAATACTAGAATAATGCATAATATCCTCATATAATGGTAGATACAGATATGGATCCCCACACACCCCTAGAGGATTTTATGGCACAAATTTCCATAGCACTTCACACCTCAACTGCCATGTATTTTTTCCACACATGCACCCATACCACCTCCCCAAGCAAGAATGTCCCATAGAATAGCTAGTATGATGAGAAGTGCAAGGAAACATATCTTCGTCTCTAGCAAGGCAAAGTACGAGAAACCTACACACAACCAGACACAGTTGATCTTTTGCCGCCAAGTGCGGCAAAAGAAGAGGGCATTTCTATCCAAATTGGAGCACGAGTTTTACCAATTATTCTTGGGACATGATAGCAAGGATGTGTGGAAGGTATTCCAAGAGCCCCGAGCTCATACACCCATCATCGCCCCAGACACGTGGCATGCATATGCTACCTCATTATACCAAGTACATGGGCATCCCCCATCACCCTAGACCACGAGAGGGTAGACCCATGTCATCTATCTTCTTCAGCACAGCAAGGGTTCACAACACCATCACACTGCAGAACATTCATGCCCAGAGGACTAATAGCAAAGCACCTATCACATGCCATAAATATCCTAACACCCCTTCTAGCCCACCTATTCAACATGGCCTTGTCTGAAGGCTTCTTTGCGAGTTTGTAGCTAATACTATAGTATCAATCTTGAAAGAAAGAGACCCCATGGTTCCTACGAACTATAGGACAATCATGGTAGGTTACATGCTAGCCAAGCTTCATGGATCAATACTAGAGTATGAGCTGAGAAAATGGGTGTAGAAGCACCACCATCGAGCATATGGACAAGCAAGGTTTAGGAGGGGCTACTCTACTCTTAATCATATCCTTACACTCTGAGCCATTATCAAGGAGAGCATGGCATAAGAGAGGTGATTGTACTACTACTTTGTGGATTTTCATAAGGCCTTTGACACAGTACCACATGCTAGGCTCATGCAAAGACTATACAAAATAGAGGTCCCAATGGAGATGAGATGGGGGAGACTAGCACTATATGCATCTGTTGTAGGACGACTATGAACGCCATGAGGGCTATCAAAGGAGATCACCAACACCATTGGAGTTAAACATGAAAACAAACAAGAGGGAAGAGAAGTGAAGCACTCAAGAGCGCCAACACACACAAACCCCAAAGCAATGGAGACTTGAGAACACAGAGAGAGAGCCTTCACACAAAATAATTAAGTCTACAACATGATTAAAGACTAATATGAAAGCACCACAACGTATTTACGCACAGTCACTAAGTGTGAACCCGCTAGGAAAGAAGAGGTGGCACAATAAATGTGCCTAGACAACGTGGATATAATCCAATTGGAGAATCATTGGTGTATCTTCATATCAGTCACCTAACGTGCCAGCGAAAAATATTGTGCACAGCATCACTAAGGCATGTAATGGATACCAGCTCATGTGGGGCTCGATATCTCAACACTCCCCCTCGAGCTCAGTATGAGCTCATGAACTCCAAGCATAGTTGTGAAGCATTGAAGCTTCTTGGCTCCCTATGCCTTGGTTAAAATATCAGCAACTTGATCCTCTCTACTAACATAAACCAAGTCAATATCACCTACTAGAACCCACACCCAAATGAAATGGTAATGGACCTCTATGTGTTTCATCTACACATGATACATTAAGTTTCTAGCCAATTGAATGTTGCTAAGATTATCACAATATTATAACCTTCTTATCCACTTGCATTCCCAAATCACCAAGTAGCTTGTATAAACAACCAAACTCACATATTGCAATTGCAACACCTCTGTACTTTGCCTTTGTAGTACTAGACAAGGCAATTGTCAACTATTCCTTACTCCTCCAAGTAACAATACCACTACCAAAAGAAAACATAAAACCACTAGTAGATCTCGTCTGAAATACTACCAACCCAATCTACATCTGTGTAACCATGCAAGTCCAATGGTACACATGTACCATAGAATAAGACATAGTCCAATGTGGACTTGACATAGCGCAACGTGCACCGCACTGCATCTAAATGTGGATTCCGTGGAAGTTGCATAAATTGACTCTCCATACTAATTATGTAGTTTAGGTATGACCTAGTGATCATCAAATAGATAAGGCTATCCTATATAGTAACATTCTCAATCAAGTCACCCTCATGTGCACTAAGCTTAGCATTAACATCCAAAGGTATAGAAATAGACTTACAATCAACCATACCATACTTCTTTAATATATCCAATGTATATTGTCTCTATGGCAACCATATACTCTCTCAAGTCTTGATGATCTCTATGCCGAGAAAATAGTGTAGCTCTCTTAAATCCATGGTCTCAAATTCAACCTTGAGAAGACTCTTCACATTATCAATCTTTGTCCTAGTATCACCCATAATGATCAAATCATTCACATATATAGTAATGACCACAATACATATATTACTCTCACATACGTAATAGTGAGTGATTAGCATGTGCTCTACGAAATCCAATGCTGACAATATATTCTACAATCCTATCATGACATGCCCTATGTGCTTGCTTCGGCCCATACAAGACCTTACAAAGCATACATATATAATCTAGATAATTCTTATTCACATAATTGGGTGGCTGCTCCATATAAACTTTTTTTGCAACTCCTCTTATAAGAAGGCATTCTTAATATCCATTTGATGCATGATTCAACCTTTTTATGCAGTCACTGCTATGACAATCCTGATAGTAGCCATTTTAGCCACTAGAGCAAAGATCTCCTCACAATCAATACCATGAGTCTATACATACCCTTTGGCAACCAACCATGCCTTGTAGTGTTCAATAGATTCATCTGAATTATACTTGGCCTTGTAAATCCATTTGCAGCCAATAGCTTTCTTGCCTTCAGGTAAGGGCACTAACTCCCATGTATCATTATCCATAAGTACAATCATTTCTTCATCCATAGCATGATCCTAATACTCATTACCCATTGTATCCTCAATACAACTCGATTCCACATCTTATAACATTTGTTATGTATGCACAGTGACGAGCTATATAGCTATCATATGTCAATCGCTAGATTGGCTTTCTCCCTCTACGTAACCTATGCAAACCTGGATCACTACCAAGTGCATCCTCTTGTGCCTTCTATACACTAGGTGTTTTAATAGATGAAATCCAAACTCCTCATCCTAGCCATCTAAATCAATATCAACATGAGAAAAACCTAATGGTCCATCTGTCACAATAGGTGAGTTCCCAACTATCAATTTACCTTTTCTTGACATCTTTGATATACTTGGCAGTGTTACCTGTGACCTCAATCTGCCACTCCAAGGTCTATCCATAGAAGCATGACTAGGAGACTCTTGTGGTCCACTCAATGTCTGTGACCACTAACATATTTTCTACACAACTACACTCATTCATAAATCCCAATTGCATTCTATACATTACTATACCAAGTACTCATTCATCAAAACAACATCCTTGCTAACTCTCAGCTCATGTGTGATAGGGTTATAACATCTATATCCCTTTTGCTCAAGAGAATATCCAAAAAATACATATTTTTTTACTTTAGGATCCAATTTAGTGCGCAACTCATCAGGAATATGCACATAAGTAATACATCCAAATGCTTTAAGATGGGATAGATTTGGCTTTCTACCCACAAACTTCTCTTGAGGTGTCATATCATGTACATCAGTAGTAAGTGTCCTATTCATAATGTATACAGTAGTAGCAACTACTTCAGTCCAATAGTAATGGGGCAAGTTTCTTTTTGACATCAATGCACGAGTCACCTCTAGAATATGTCTATTTTTTCGCTCAATAACTCCATTTTGCTACAGAATATATCTACATGTATACCACCTCTGTATACCATTTGTGAGGTGTCCGCTAGTCCCAATCCACGGCACACCTTTTAGTAGTCCATCAGTAGGTTTTTCCATAAATGATGCCACCCGGTGCTCCCTTGGAACATCACGGGATTGTCACTTACGCCCTACCGAGTCTACTTCGCAATGGGAGAGTTCTGGCCGAACCCACTAGGATCGACCTGAAGACTTGGGTTCCTAAAATCGGATGGGTCTCCTAACAACCAGCTAGCGTCAGTAATTTCGAGTTCCACTTTTTAGAGGATTACTCAATCTGAAGCGGACTTGCCATTGCACTTGGTTCAAAGAGAATGGGAGACGGAGGGGAGTGTGGTACGTCAACCCTCCTGCCCATAAGGCAAAATCCCATTCCGGTCCCCTAAAACAATGCAAGTCGATTCTACCTAATGACTACATGGTCAATTTATCGTCTTCCTATTTCTATATCCGATGTAGAAAAGCTCCCAGCTAACCGGGACCACCCTACCATTGGACGGACCCGTCGGGGGTTACGCCCACTCGCTTTCCTCTGATGATGGGTCATCTTTAGTTTTTTAATTACCTACAACACATTTATTGGAACATATACAACCAGCTTCCTTAATTAATCCATTTAGTCACATGTTCCTTCACATAATTTATCTCACTAACACGCATACAATTCGAACAGTAAAGCAACCTTCTTTATTGTATTGGAAGTCTTATTACAATTTTCATCATTCCGACCCAGCAGAGAGATACACAGAATTCCATAAGGACATTCTGTCCACCAAGATTCCACCCTCATAACTAGTATTTAGGGTTCCAGGATCCCATCCTGGGTCACGAAGGGGCTCGTCAGATTCTTGGAACAATGCAGGATTTACAGCCAGAGCCCCCTCTGGCACCTACAATTCCTACTGTCCAAGACTATCCCTACTGATAGGCCTTTCGCCTACGGAGCCGGTCCAAGCCTCTCGTAGCGATAATCATGACCCCCTTGGAGTAGGGTCTCGCCGCTAGCTTGGGGGTAGCCTAGCGCGATCCTTCCTTTTATTCAGTTGGCAATAATTTCAATCAAAATCTAGATTCTAGCAAACACAAACAGTCCTTTCAAATATGTATCAAATAGTGCAATGACAATCATCCCAACATGTAAATCACAGTTTCACATAGCCAAGGTAGACCTTATCCTAAGGCAACCTTTCATTCTAATGAGGATTCTTCTCCCCATAAAGAAGTGTTGAGTACACCTCTTAAAACACGTTAAGCAAGGCATGAGTTTTCCATTTGGATTCACTTATCTAACATAAGCAAAATCCCTTAAGGAAATATATTGTGTCAATAAACTCAACAAGATGATCTTTAGGATTCCTAAATAGATAACCAGTTTCTATAACCTTCACTAATCAGTTCTTAACCTTGTCGTATTTTTATCATAACTCTATTGAATACGCATAAAGACATATGTACAATAACCTTTGACAATTAATTCTGTCTTGATTCTATGCCTTAGTATCCTAACTATTCTAGCTAGAAATCATAGTGATTAATCGTTTTATGCTTGAACTAATATGTCTTTCTAGATGAGTTATCAGTTTAATGTGTAAGCGAAGGATATGAAAGCTAATATCCTATGTAATTTATCTTATATTGTAAAATTGATAATCTAATAATGAATAACCTGGTTTGGCGGCATGACGACATTAGAAACTTCATCTTTACTCGCGCTCGCATTAGCCACATCCGATGTTCCAATTGTGGTGGCAATTCCCGCAACCTCGGGCACTCTCGTATTATTGGCAATAGCCGTTGCTTGACCGGTTGCATTGATTTCCATGGTTTTTCCACTTCGTCGCTTTGGAGCCATCGTCCACGAGGAGTTTGAGAGATAGGGAAGGTAGGATAGATTTTAGATGAGAGAGGGTAGAGAATATGGCTTAGTTAAAGATCGAGACAAGGGATTTGAGCTAACTCTCTTCCTCTTTCTCTTTCTCTCTCTCTCTCTCTCTCTCTCTCTCTCTCTCTCTCTCTCTCTCTCTCTCTCTCTCTCTCTAGCTTCTCGCAGCCTCTTGAAGGAGTATTCTTCATTCTCTCTTCTTCTCTCTCGCAGCCTCTCGGGGTCTCCTTATGTCCCTTATGCCTCTCCCATGCCTCGTATTTATAGTGAATTGGGGAAGAGGGCTTGTGGTTGAGAAGTGGAGCTCTTTGTGGAGGGGGATCTTGGAAAGATCAGTGATCTGATGCTCAGATCATAAATCTGATGGTTCCATTGGCTCCGAAAGGGGGGTAAAACCCCAAGACACTTGGCTAGAAAGCTCTCAGTTCACTCCTTCTTCTTTTCTCTGTTCGAAGTGCTGTCTACTGCCTGTAAACTGCGATCGCGGTGTGCGCGATTTCGCCAGTCACTTTTCTTTGTTTTTCTTTTTATAAAATCTTCAAACTAACTAACACATCACTTGTTTTTTTTTTCTTTTAAATGACATTTAGTCCTAGAAATCTCCATATCTCTCTTTTTTTTTCTCTAAAATATCTAAAATATTCTAGTCTTGTCCAAAAGTCTAATATTTTTAGACCATCCAAACTATACACATTATCCTAGTGATTAATATAGCTCATAAGTTTCGTTCACGTTGTAATTTACGTGAAGGATGGCCACGGTCCTTGCCAATTCGAAAAAAATATCGAATTTACGACTCTTGATTTTTCTAAATAAAATATTTTAAATTAAATAAAAATTATTAATAATTAATGTTAGTTAGTTTTTACCTTAGTTAGTCTTTAGTTAGTAATCTTACTAACTTAACTAACGTTTGAATTAACCAACTAACTTTTATTGTGTGGAAATATTACATCCTTCTCCCCTTAGAGAAATCGAGATGTCCTCATCTCGAGAGAAACTGTGGGTATTGTTGATGAAGAGCATCCTCATCTATCCATGAAGCATCTTCTTCAGGGTAATCCTTCCATTGGACAAGGTATTCTCTAAGGGTTCTACTCCTCAATTTTCTCTCCCTTACATCAATTACTCTGTCAGGTTGTAACTCAAGGACTCCTTGGCTAGGTATTACAACTTGTTCATCATCAAGGATATGGTTAGGATTAGCTACGTATGCTTTCAATAAGCTAACATGAAATACATTGTGGATTTTTATATTCTCAGGGAGTTGTATCTTGTAAGCACTTGGTCCTAGGCATTTGAGAATCTTATAGGGTCCACAATATCTTGGACTTAGCTTCTTAAACTCACCTAAAGACAAAGAACTCTTCTTTGGATGGACACGAATGAAGACCATGTCTCCCTCTTTGAAGATTCGTTCTTGCCTTTTTAGATCAGCATACGTCTTTTCTCGATCCTTGGCAGCTTGAATATCCTGTCTAATGATCTTGATTTGATCATCCATTTCTTCTAACATTTTTCTCGAGGCTTCTACCCTTAGAGTAGGATCGGAAAAATTAAGTGGCATACGACAATCTGGACCATACAGTGCCTGAAATGGAGTCATCTGAATACTTCGATGATAGGAGGCATTATAGGCAAATTCCACTAAGGATAGATACTGAATCCACCTTTTAGGTTCCTTGCTGCAATATGCACGTAGAATATCCTCAATTACTTGATTAACTCGTTCTGTCTGCCCATCAGTTTGTGGATGATAAGCAGTACTGAAACAAAGTTGGGTTCCAATGGCTTCAAATAAACTCTTCCAGAAGTGTGATGTGAAAAGAGAGTCACGATCACTGATGATCCTTTTAGGTAACCCATGTAACCTAAAAATCTCTTTTACAAAAATTCTAGCAATATCTGAAGCCTTGTAATTGGTTTTTGTTGGTAGAAGATGAGCGACCTTTGTTAGCATGTCTACTATTACCATTATTGAGTTATATCCTCCTTGTACAGAAGGTAACCCAACTACAAAGTCCATGCTAATAAATTCCCATTTCATCTGGGGAATGTCAAGTGGCTGGAGTTTTCCTGGTAACTTGACTCGTTCAGATTTTACCCTTTGGCAATTTAGACATTCAGTGACATACTTAAGTACATCACCCTTGAGTTTTTGCCAATAATAACTTTTCCTGACAGCATTAAGAGTTTTTGCATATCCTGGGTGTCCTGAAAAAGGAGAGTCATGTGCTTCCCAAAGTATCCTTCTCTTGAGAGTCTGACTTGAAGGAATGCATAGTCTCATTCTGAAATAAACAAGTCCTTCATCTTCATCTATAGAGAATTCCTGATACTTAGTCTTGAGTTTGGGATCTTGCTCCTTATTCTGAACTTCCCAAAACAATTGTTGATAGTCTGGGTCCTTATTTGCTTCATCCTTGGTCGACTCGATGATAGGATTAGTCGGCATCGATACCATTGTAGCCAGAGTTTCTGACCTAGATGGTTCTTCAGTGATAAGAGCATTAAGGAAGGCTTTACGGCTAAGGGCATCTGCTACTACATTTCCTTTACCGGGTCTGAACTTAATTTCAAAGTCATATTCCTGTAGAACCTCGATCCAACGTCGTTGCCTCATATTAAGATCAGGTTGAGTAAAAATCCACTTAAGACTTTTATGATCTGTGACTAAGGAAAACTTATTTCCAAGCAAGTAATGTCTCCATAATTTGAGAGCATGAATCACAGCTAATAACTCCAGGTCATGAGTAGCATATTTCTGCTCATGGATTTTCAATTTTCTTGAAGAGTAAGCTATAGGATGTCCTTCCTGCATTAGCACACATCCCAATGCAAGAGAGATGGCATCTGTGACAACTTCAAATTCCTTGCTTAAGTCAGGTAGCCTTAAGATAGGAGTAGTTACCAGACTATGCTTTAGTTGCTTAAAGCTAGATTGTTCGATTGGCGTCCAATTAATGGCAACTTGCTTCTTAAGTAAATTTGTAAGAGGTGCTGCAATTTGAGCATAGTTTCTGATGAATACCCTATACCATCCTGTTAGGCCAAGGAAACTTCTCACTTCCTTGATAGTGGTTGGGGGTGGCCAATCTTGAACATCCTTGACCTTGGCAGGATCTACTGATATACCCTCAATAGACACTATGAATCCCAAGTATTCAATCTTTCTTTTGAAGAATGCACACTTCTTCTTCTTGGCATACAACTTGTGTGTTCTCATTGTCTCTAGGACAATGCGAAGATGTGGTTCATGATCCTCTTCCTCCTTAGAATAAGTTAGGACGTCATCGAAGAATACAAGGACAAAGTCATCAAGGTGGGGTCTAAAAATGTCCTGCATTAACCTGTTGAAGGTAGCTGGAGCATTTGTCAATCCAAATGACATCACAATGAATTCGAAATGGCCGTATCTTGTGTTGAAGGCGGTCTTTGGAATATCTTCATTCTTGACTCTAATCTGGTAATATCCTGACCGAAGATCAATCTTAGAAAAGATCTTTGCTCCTTGTAGACGATCAAGAAGCTCATCAATCCTTGGGATTGGGTACTTATTCTTTACTGTCACCTGGTTTAGCCCTCGGTAGTCGATACAAAGACGAAGAGTTCCATCTTTCTTCTTTTGGAATAATACTGGGGCTCCCCATGGTGAACTACTTGGCCGGATATACCCTTGTTCTAGCAGTTGCTTGAGATGCTCTTTTAGTTCGATGGCTTCAGGAATAGACATTTTGTAAGGTCTTTTTGCCACTGGAGCGGCTCCTGGAACAAGTTTGATCTCATGATCAACTTCTCTTTCCGGAGGTAACTCAGTTAGCTCTTCAGGAAATATGTCAGCATACTCTTTTAACCAGGATGGTTCTTCTTCTGCATGATCATCTTGATTTACCTTGTTAAGCTTGATCAAGTAAACAGGTAATCCTTTCTTCAAGCCTTTCACAATTCGAGAAGCTTTTGCCAATTGAACTTTAGGTTTCCCTGTTTCACCTTGTGTAGTTGCTATTTCACCGTTCAAATCCTGAAATGTGACTTGACCTTTTCCACAATGGATATGAGCATCATTGGGAACCAGCCAATCCATTCCTAGTAAACATTCATAGGCTCCTAGGTTCATTACTCTGAACCTCATACTTGAAAGGTTTTCCCCTAGGTTAAACTCTACCTTGGCAGTTTGCTGTGTAGAAAGTACTTCCTTTCCATTTGCTATATCCACAAGCAGCTTTGATGCATTTACAGTATCTATACCTATCTTCTTAGCACACTTGGGTGAAATAAATGAGTGTGTACTTCCACAGTCAATCAAAACTTTAAATGATTTACCTTGGTGACTAGCCGGTGTCTGTATTACCGAATATTGACGATTTGGTCCTTTCCTGTGGAATGCAGCATGAACAGTTGCTCTTTCAATATCTTCTTCCATAGTAGGGTCTTCCTCCTTATTAGTCTCTTTTAGGGTAATATTTGACGTTCTTCCTCTTGCCATAGCTACATGACCACGACCTTGGGCAGCTCTGCCTTGACCTCGAAATTGGCCTTGGTGATGGTTTCTACCAAGCTTTGGACAATCTCTCCTAAAATGTCCCGTCTCATTACAGTGGAAGCACCTAAGACCATCCCTGTTTTCTTGGGTAGGAATAAAATTTCCAACTGCATTGGATTTTGCCTTCTTCTTTTGTCCTTGGAAAAATTGTCCTTGGGTTCTTTTTGCTTGACCTTTGAATCCTCCTTTGTTCTGGTTATTGTAGCTCCAGAACTTATTGTGATTAGGCTTTGATTGTACTTCCCGCACAATAGGAGCAGCTCGAATCAAAGCATCCTGGAGGTCTATGGGGCGCATTGATTCTAAACGAGTGTTCAGAGGATAATTTAGCCCATTGCAAAACTTGGACACTTGTTGAACAGTATCCATGGGGGGTGCATATTTAAGAAGAGAAACAAACTTGGAGTAGTATGCTTCCAAGGTCAGTCCCATTTGCTTCAAATTGAAGAACTCGTTCATCTTTTGGGTGCGATAAGCTGGAGGTAAATACCTCCCTCTTACAGCTTCTTTCAGCAAGTCCCAAGTAATGGTATTTTCAGGGACACCTTGATCTCGGCACCACTGCTTCCACCAAAGTCGAGCTTCACCAATTAATTTTAGCTTAGCTATCATGGCTTGGTTGGCTGGGATAGTTCCAGCAGCAGTAAAATAGTCTTCCATCGATTCGATCCAAATTTCTGCATCAGCTTCCACATTTTCGCCTTTCCCATTAAACTCTGGAGGTTTGACTTGCTTCAATAAATTCCTTTTCTCTTGAGCTTCGTTGGGAATTGTTGTGGGTGCGAGATTCTGGGAAATTTTTAGCAATTCGTAAGTTAAATTTTACAACTCTATGTAGCGTCAATAATAGAGTTCAGTACTCAAAATATCTCTTGCTTAGTTTACTGAAACAACTCTCAAATCAACTTTCTTCCCATAAAATTAAATTGCAATTTCAGAGGTTTCAAGACAAATATAATAAAATAGGATTGCATTATTTTTTTGATTGATAAAGTATCAATCAGTCTTTTATTACAATGGATGTACAAGGTAATCAGATGGAAGGAAATACATTATTCAGATGGCTCGTAGGCTCATCTTATTTTCTCTCAGGAAAGGATTCCCTACTACAAACTAAGTATGACACTTTGATACATCCTTTATGAAGTAACTTGGATTCGGAGAGTAAATATCTAGGAATCTATATTTTTGAGGGAGTTCAGGAAATCCCTCTTTTTTGTAGTTGCGGCGGCTAGAGTGACCTATGACTTTTATTCTGTCAGCCGAAAGGATCTTCGTAACTTCCCCATAGATATATTGGTTTAGTTTGATCTTCTTGCCTCTAGTATACAGGGTTGAGTTTACAGTGGCCTCATGAAATAGATAGATCTTAACAACTTTAAGATCTTCCATCCATTTTACCCTTTTCAGATTATTTTGAAGATAAGCTAGACGGCTTGCATCAATATAGCAATATCCTCCACTAATCATCCACCGTCTTTCATGATATAGAGGCGACGGGTTGTACAATTGATCTAGTACTCGCATCATCTGAATTCTCCAGGAAAAACTGGATGAATGCATAGCTGACATAAACATTACTTGAAAGATCAAGAATCGCTTCCAAGATTCATTACTCTGCCATAATTCAAAAAACATACGTTAATAAAGAGAAGAAAACATGTCCTAGGCTATGCTTAGAAAAAAAAATAATATTTTTCTTAAGCTTACATCGTAATCTATACTAACGTGCGCTCTGATACCAACTGTGAGGTGTCCGCTAGTCCCAATCCACGGCACACATTTTAGTAGTCCATCAGTAGGTTTTTCCATAAATGATGCCACCCGGTGCTCCCTTGGAACATCACGGGATTGTCACTTAGGCCCTACCGAGTCTACTTCGCAACGGGAGAGTTCTGGCCGAACCCACTAGGATCGACCTGAAGACTTGGGTTCCTAAAATCGGATGGGTCTCCTAACAACCAGCTAGCGTCAGTAATTTCGAGTTCCACTTTTTAGAGGATTACTCAATCTGAAGCGGACTTGCCATTGCACTTGGTTCAAAGAGAATGGGAGACGGAGGGGAGTGTGGTACGTCAACCCTCCTGCCCATAAGGCAAAATCCCATTCCGGTCCCCTAAAACAATGCAAGTCGATTCTACCTAATGACTACATGGTCAATTTATCGTCTTCCTATTTCTATATCCGATATAGAAAAGCTCCCAGCTAACCGGGACCACCCTACCATTGGACGGACCCGTCGGGGGTTACGCCCACCCGCTTTCCTCTGATGATGGGTCATCTTTAGTTTTTTAATTACCTACAACACATTTATTGGAACATATACAACCAGCTTCCTTAATTAATCCATTTAGTCACACGTTCCTTCACATAATTTATCTCACTAACACGCATACAATTCGAACAGTAAAGCAAACTTCTTTATTGTATTGGAAGTCTTATTACAATTTTCATCATTCCGACCCAGCAGAGAGATACACAGAATTCCATAAGGACATTCTGTCCACCAAGATTCCACCCTCATAACTAGTATTTAGGGTTCCAGGATCCCATCCTGGGTCACGAAGGGGCTCGTCAGATTCTTGGAACAATGCAGGATTTACAGCCAGAGCCCCCTCTGGCACCTACAATTCCTACTGCCCGAGACTATCCCTACTGACAGACCTTTCGCCTACGAAGCCGGTCCAAGCCTCTCGTAGCGATAATCATGACCCCCTTGCAGTAGGGTCTCGCCGCTAGCTTGGGGGTAGCCTAGTGCGATCCTTCCTTTTATTCTGTTGGCAATAATTTCAATCAAAATCTAGATTCTAGCAAACACAAACAGTCCTTTCAAATATGTATCAAATAGTGCAATGACAATCATCCCAACATGTAAATCACAGTTTCACATAGCCAAGGTAGACCTTATCCTAAGGCAACCTTTCATTCTAATGAGGATTCTTCTCCCCATAAAGAAGTGTTGAGTACACCTCTTAAAACACGTTAAGCAAGGCATGAGTTTTCCATTTGGATTCACTTATCTAACATAAGCAAAATCCCTTAAGGAAATATATTGTGTCAATAAACTCAACAAGATGATCTTTAGGATTCCTAAATAGATAATCAGTTTCTATAACCTTCACTAATCAGTTCTTAACCTTGTCGTATTTTTATCATAACTCTATTGAATACGCATAAAGACATATGTACAATAACCTTTGACAATTAATTCTGTCTTGATTCTATGCCTTAGTATCCCAACTATTCTAGCTAGAAATCATAGTGATTAATCGTTTTATGCTTGAACTAATATGTCTTTCTAGATGAGTTATCAGTTTAATGTGTAAGCGAAGGATATGAAAGCTAATATCCTATGTAATTTATCTTATATTGTAAAATTGATAATCTAATAATGAATAACCTGGTTTGGCGGCATGACGACATTAGGAACTTCATCTTTACTCGCGCTCGCATTAGCCACACCCGATGTTCCAATTGTGGTGGCAATTCCCGCAACCTCGGGCACTCCCGTATTATTGGCAATAGCCGTTGCTTGACCGGTTGCATTGATTTCCATGGTTTTTCCACTTCGTCGCTTTGGAGCCATCGTCCACGAGGAGTTTGAGAGATAGGGAAGGTAGGATAGATTTTAGATGAGAGAGGGCAGAGAATATGGCTTAGTTAAAGATCGAGACAAGGGATTTGAGCTAACTCTCTTCCTCTTTCTCTCTCTCTCTCTCTCTCTCTCTCTCTCTCTCTCTCTCTCTCTCTCTCTCTCTCTCTCTCTCTCTCTCTCTCTCTCTCTCTCTCTCTCTCTCTAGCTTCTCGCAGCCTCTTGAAGAAGTATTCTTCCTTCTCTCTTCTTCTCTCTCGCAGCCTCTCGGGGTCTCCTTATGTCCCTTATGCCTCTCCCATGCCTCGTATTTATAGTGAATTGGGGAAGAGGGCTTGTGGTTGAGAAGTGGAGCTCTTTGTGGAGGGGGATCTTGGAAAGATCAGTGATCTGATGCTCAGATCATAAATCTGATGGTTCCATTGGCTCCGAAAGGGGGGTAAAACTCCAAGACACTTGATTAGAAAGCTCTCAGTTCACTCCTTCTTTTCTCTGTTCGAAGTGTTGTCTACTGCCTGTAAACTGCGATCGCGGCGCGCGCGATTTCGCTAGTCACTTTTCTTTGTTTTTCTTTTTATAAAATCTTCAAACTAACTAACACATCACTTTTTTTTTTTCTTTTAAATGACATTTAGTCCTAGAAATCTCCATATCTCTCTTTTTTTTTCTCTAAAATATCTAAAATATTTTAGTCTTGTCCAAAAGTCTAATATTTTTAGACCATCCAAACTATACACATTATCCTAGTGATTAATATAGCTCATAAGTTTCGTTCACGTTGTAATTTACGTGAAGGATGGCCACGGTCCTTGCCAATTCGAAAAAAATATCGAATTTACGACTCTTGATTTTTCTAAATAAAATATTTTAATTTAAATAAAAATTATTAATAATTAATGTTAGTTAGTTTTTCCCTTAGTTAGTCTTTAGTTAGTAATCTTACTAACTTAACTAACTTTTGAATTAACCAACTAACTTTTATTGTGTGGAAATATTACACCATTTTTCTGTAAAAAATCATAAAAACTCAATAGAGAGATATTCTCCCCCTCCATCTAATCTTAGGAATTTAATATGCATCCATGTCTCCTTCTCAACCCAAGTCTTAAAGCTTTTAAAGTAAGTGAAAACCTCACTTTTCTTATGCATAAAGTAAATCCATACTTTGCGAGTATGATCATCAATGAAGAAAATGTAATGCCTGCAACCACTCAATGTTGTAGTCTTTATAGAGCCCTATACATCATAATGTATAAATTCAAGTGGCTTTTTTTATGCACACTTTTCATGTGAAAACGCATACCTTGCTTTCCAAGTTAACATGCTTCACATACTTTATGCATCCCATTAACTCTAAACTTAGCAACCATCCACACTCTATTTTGACTACATATCTTTCAGCCGCTACATATTCACATGACCAATTCTCTTATACGAAATGCCAATATCAATCACAACATATGAACTTTGTGCAAACATGGCAACATCCATTTCAAGCAAACTTATATCAAGAGTAAACAATCTGCCAGTGTGTTTCCCTTTTGCAATAAATATGTAATCATTTTTTAAATCTATATAATAAATATCAGATGTGAACCGAACCTACAATCCCTATTCTACCATCTGAACAATAGAACCAAAATTTTTGTAATATTTTGTACATGCAATACATCAACCAAGTACCTAGTTTTGCCATCCTATATACTCAAGGAAACATTTTTCCATGAGTAATGGGATGAGATATATCATCCCCTGTCTCCACATAGCCTGGAGACTCTAGACTATGCATCTCTCTAAACCACTCTACATAAGAAGTCATGTGGTTAGAGGCACCTAAATCTACATACCATACATCATTCTTTGATGAACGATCAGTAGTCATAGTGTTCATAAGTGTTGCATAACAAACAATTGTTCACTTCTTTCATTGTTGTTTCTACTACTAGATGCATAGTTACCTTGTTGCTTTTCTCCATTTCTAATTTCAGCTTTCTCTTTTAAACAATTTTTAGAAATGTGACATTTCTGATCACAATGCCATCACTCTCTGCTATCACCAAAATTATGTTACGTACTAGAGTCTGCACCTTGCCATCTTTGGCTCCCCCTTCTTTAGGACTTTCCTCCTCTATCTTAATGTGCGTCAAAACTTGGACCACGACCACCAACATGGCATCTACCACAACGTATATGTATATGCTAGTAGAGTAAAATACATGTTCACACTTGTTTTTCCTTTGAAAAGAAAATAAATCCAAGCCAAGAACCTTCTCCTCAAGGATCAACATAGAGATCAAGTCTACAAATTCAAAAATATTATCCCTCATATTCATAGATGGCATTAAGCTATTGTATTCATCTCCAAGTTCATCTAAGCATGCATGCACAACAGCATCATCATCAACTACCACATTGATAAATCCAAGAGCTTCCACAATATTCTTGATCTTCAAGGCATTTACTTTGAGAAGAAAAGGAATCCAAGCCAAGGTTCTTCTCCTCAAGGATCAACATAGAAATCAAGCCTACAAAATCAGGAATATCATCCCTTATATTTGTAGATGACCTAAAGCTCTTGTATTCATCTCCAAGTCTATCTAAGCATACATGCATATCATCGTCATCATCAACTACCACACTAATAAATCCAAGAGCTTCCACAATATTCTTAATCTTCAAGGCATAATCATTAATGGATAGATTTTCTCTTTTCACTTAGATTCAACTTTGACTTGAGCTGCAACTTTCTGGCCTTTGTATTTACTTTGAACAACCTTGCTAAATTCTTTCATACGATGACAAGGGTTTTAGATTCCTACAAGTAGTCCATCATGCTATCTATGACACTGACCAACAGCTAATACATGATTTTGCTCGGTGTCTACTCTCAATCTTTCTTAGCCTTTAACTATTCTACAGTAGTATTTCCTGCAGGGACCTTAGGTGCTACTAAATGTCTCCTTCAATGTTATTTCAAACACCTTTGCCCTTCAAGAAATTTATCATCATGAACTTCCATACAATATAATTGTTCTTATCGAGCTTCTCGGTGATAATTTAGTTGAAGTTATTAGATATTTTGACAAAACAAAAAACCTTGCAAAAATATGTAATATGCAAGTAAGTTAATACCAAGTGCAACACAACGAAACATGCATTCTTTTCCACTATAATAGTAACTACAATCTGCAATGTGTATGCAAATGTCTTTTGTATCTACAACCTAGTAAACACCTGAAACCTTATGGATTCAAAATCTATAACATATGCACCTATAAACAACGAACACAGCCAAAACTATAGTATATCTAAAAACTATTATCGAGACCACTTGCATGTCTAGAACGGAGATCAAAATGACGTCAAATGCTAAAAATCACTACAGCATTGTTCTAAAGGGCTGATTTGTATTATACACACTATTCTTCCTACTTATCAAGTTTCACTGCAATTGAAGACTACAACCCGACCAACCTCAAGAGCCTCTTGCAACTATAGTCTAAGGCAAATTAAGCAAGAGGCAAGATCTTCTTACCCGTTGCTTGCTTGCTTGCTTACTTGCTTCCGTACTTCAATGTCTTCACCTCAACCTTCAATCAAGCTCCGTGCAACCATAGGACAGCTCTAATACCATGAAAACACACGAGGGAAGAGAGAGATGAAGCACTGAAGAGCATATACACACGCCAAAGTAATGGAGACTTGAGAACACAGAGAGATAAGACTAAAATCTTCTTATTCTTCTTCTTCCATACAAAAAAGCTAAGTCTACAACATGATAAAAGACTAATATGAAAGTTCCAGAAAGTATGTATACACAGTCACTAAGTGTGAACCCACTAAGAAAGAAGAGGGGGCATAATAAATGTGCCCTAACCAAGGATGGACTACATGGATGTAGTCCAACTAGAATCACTAGTGCATCCTCATGTCAGTTACCTAACATGCCAGTGAATAATATTGTGCCACATCACTAAGGCACGTAGTGGATGCCAGCTCGTAGAG
Organism: Lygodium microphyllum; assembly: GCF_053477565.2. Taxonomy (NCBI): domain Eukaryota; kingdom Viridiplantae; phylum Streptophyta; class Polypodiopsida; order Schizaeales; family Lygodiaceae; genus Lygodium; species Lygodium microphyllum. Next base: position 23,189,254 of record NC_141160.1, on the reverse strand, counting down.
CTCAACATCTTAACAAAACAAGGATACCAACTCTCACCCACTCTATTCAGCCGTTATATTGATGAGATATCAAACCACATTGATGGACTTAAGAGGAGAGGGAGTGGGCCGAGAAAAGGGAGGAGATGGGGGGGCATTGATACCCATATTATTGTATGTCGATGACATAGTACTCATCTCTAGCACACCAGAGGGATTACAACACCACCTAGATACACTATATGCCTTCTATCATCAAGACAAAGATCTCACAATGAACCTTGGAAAAACCAAGGTTATGGTGTTTAACACTGCCTCCTAGTGGCTTCAATGATTTGTATCCCATTTCACATATAGAGAGAGAATAGTGGAGGTGGTCTACAGATATGTTTACTTAGGGATTACATTATCAAGGCCGAGATTCACTTTGAGGAGAGCATTAGAGGATAGATTAACACAAGGCTATGCATCTCTAGGGTTAACGGAGAGTCATTGTGCAAACAAACAGTTTCAAGAGCCTCAAATGAAGCTTTGGCCCTTTGACACTTTGGTCACATTAGCACTTCTGTATGAGGCTCCCATATGGGAACCAAGCCTCTACCAACGAGGAGAGCCACACAAGATCAGTCACTACCCAAGGGGGAGGAGATATATGAGGGATGGGAGAAGATGGAGAGACTGCTAGTATTGATGATTTCACAAATGATTCGAAGTGCCCTCTATACCACATGAGATTATCATAGCAGAGATGGAAGCACTATTCATGGGGGTTGAGCCTCTCTTCTAGACAGTGACTTTCTTGCATAGGCTCTGGACCTTGCTGAGATGACGACTCGCACTAGAGTCACCTAGATAGCTAGTAATACAAGGGGATACTAAGTGTTGGTATGCTTGAATAGAGACATAGTTACCCACTGGTAGGCATAAATATTCTTTACACATGTCACACAATGAAAGAAGAGAGCATTCTTGGCCCAAGTAGAGCGAGGCCTATATTAATTGTTCCTAAGCTAAGACTCTAGATAGGCTTGGATGCTTTTTAGAGAGTACTATTCAGCTACACACCTATTACATCCACTGCTACATGGGAGGAGTATGTAGCCAATCTTTATACCATCGAGGGTCAACCCCCTCTTCCTGATCCACCATAGCCTTATCCAAAGACCACCACTTTCTTTAAAGAGAGTAAGGTTCAAGAGGCCATTGACAAACTCAACAGAGAAAAGGTACAAGATCATGATGGATTAGTAGTCGAGCACCTAATTCATGCTAGACTTTTAGTGGGAAGATTCTTAGCATGTTTAAAAAAGCCATGTGCGAAGGCCTCCCGAAGAGCTGAAGCATGAGGTAACTACAAAGCCATCATGGTGGACCACACATTCCCAAAGATAGGTGGAGCAATGCTAAAGGCAAAACTCTATGCATATGCAAAGAGAGGGAGATTGATAGTAGTAGGACAAACTAATTGAGCGTGCGAAAAAGAGAAAAGAGGCTTTATTACTACTTTGTGAATTTTTGGAAAGCCTTTGATACCATTCCACGAGATAGACTATTATAGAGACTACAAACATTGAGAATCCCATCATACATGCTTTGGGGCATCTATGCACCATATGAGAGGGTTCTAGACCAAGTGAGATGCCCAAAAGGACTTTGAACACCATTGGAGTGAAGCAAGGGTGCCCTCTCTCCCCTACTCTAAAAGTCTTTGCATCGACGAGACAAAAGATCACATCACACTAGGCAACGATGATGGGATAGAGATAGCAAGTATACTCCTCTACATCATGCTTTATATTGACAATATGACCATATTATTTTGGTTTCCAAATCGTAGAAAGGTCTACAACATCTCCATGCCCTTCATGACTTCTATGCATAGCACAAATTAACGTTTAATCTTGGAAAAACCAAGATCTTGATCGTCCACACATCAGCCCCAGTGAGAAGATCTATCTTCGTCCTAGAAGCTGGAGAGGTGGAGGCTATGGACTCATACGTTTAATTAGGCATCACTTTCACTACATCTGCTAGGAGATTCACCATGGCGCAAGCAACTAGAGACCAACTCACACAAGGATACGCAACATTGGCCAAGGTGGAGTGACAATGCCACCAGGCACACTTCCAAGAGCCTCACACACAGAGCTTGCTATTAGACACACAGATCTCACCAACCACAATGTATGGTGTACCTATTTCCACCCCTAGCCTAGCTACATACATACATATGGAACTCATCGAGAGACCACAAATCATTAAGCTCTCATGGATAATTTGTGGCAAACCATCAGTGCCACATTAGATTATTAGAGCTAAGCTTGTTGCACCCCCCATGATGATGGAGGTGCTTTTTCAAACCATCATCTTCATACATAAGAGTACATGACATGCATCTAGACAGACTACCTGGGAGGGCCTTCGAGGCCTCTAAGTAACTAGCTCAAGCAAGACATGAGACTTCGTGGTATGCGTAGGTCAAGCAATGGCCTATAGGATATGGGATCAACATAGACTATCTCGTCATGCGACAAAATCTCTACCGACTATACATACAACATATATGGCTATCACCCAAGCAGCCCCTCTCCACAATGATGTCTTACTACAGAGACCAATGAGAAGAGTACTTATTAGCCAACTTCGGGTATTCTCTCACCGGCTCAAGATCGAGACCAAGAGAGTAACCACACCCCTAGAGTTGAGTGGATTTGCAAATCATGCCAGGAGGTAGAGAGCAAGGAGCACTACATCCACAAATACAAAACCGAAAGCACAATCCCAACTAGATACCCTACTCGCTCAGACTAGTTATGGAGTCCCTACACCAATACCACTTAGGCCAGTTCCTAGTTGAGATTCAAAGGTTCCCCACATCACTACTATAAGCTGGCACTACATAGAGAGGGGGGCATGAATCACAACTCACCGATTTCTTCCAAACAATGACCATCCACACGACACCCACACAAAGAGGGGTGACAATCCAAAGAGCTACGGAGACCAGAGCAGCACATCGCCCATGGATACAGGATACCAGACACAACTACTACATCAAAGAGCGATGAGGGAGACCCACCAATAACATGCGCAACAGCTAACAGAGTTGAGAACCCAACCCAAATGCTACCCTCATAGTATTTCATCAAGGATGTATGACATACTCTACCCATCGATCCTAACTAGGTGGAACTATATATATGAGTATCATTAAACTACATAGCTAGACACGTACTATCTCATCCTCCCATTCTTATAAGAGCGCTATTTGGTCTTGTACACCACCCTGGCTTATCACTTTCAGCACATCACATTTTCATGTCCAATGACCATAGTTGCACTAGTACCACGTACGAAAGGGTTAATACTGCACTGTACTTTAGGTACTGTACCTTACGTATTAGTACCATAATGTACAACTTAACCTTACATAGTTGCCAACTTGCACAGCATCACTCCAATGCAGCAGGCTGCAGGCACACTAAAATGGAACATGTTGGCAGCACCATGTGGACAGGAAAAATTGATTACAGTTTTATTGAAATCATATCCAATGCAAGGTTGTCTCCAGATAAATAAGTTTTGTTTGTCAAAACCTTGGCTGTACACAATAAAATACACCCGTACGACCAATAAAATCGTGTGACACATAATTAGAATACATGTTTTCATTGCCAGCTTCAAATTAGGAAGCCGACTGTGTAAGATTGTTCCCTGTAATTGGTAGCATCTCATGTCTGACGTTTGTTATTCTGTCTAGAAAACCCAAAAAAAAAAAAAAAAAGTGGGATGAGCAAAAAGATACTTCTACAAGTGCTTATAAAAAAATCTACTCAACTGAGTCCATACCCAAGTTCATGTATGCAAGGACTTGTTTGCTTCTGATGTCTGGAGATTCCTTTGGCTCTGCAATGTTTGCTTCAGCTCAAAAAGCTCCACCTAGAAGAAAACAAAGCACACCATTTCCAGGCGGAGTATTTGAACAGTCTTGTACTGTGTACTTTCGATACACCATTTTATGTATTAAAACAGTTATACATTTCCCATTAACATCAATGTTGAGTCTTACAAAAATGATATATGTGTATATGTGTTCTGTTCAAAATCAATATAGTTTTAAGGAAGAAATACATAATGCCTCTAGATCATGTAGGAGATGAGCATGCTTAATTGTCTTCACAAACCGAAAAACCCTAGATAAAATCTGCCTTCATGGTCCCTCTGAGGAAAACACCAAGGTAATAGTCTTTGATTTTTTGTAAAAGTAATGTTTCTATGCCATCAATGCTCAAAGAAAACCCTCCAGAGAAATGTTCACATAATGCAGACTCAGAAACAATGCCAAAGCAAGCTGATAAATCTATGATACTACCAACATGGACTGCTGCAGTAGATGAGACTAATGATACTTATCAATGCACTGGAAGCAGAAAGCAGGCCTGCTATTCAAATGGTCCCCAACAAATGTCCAAGCCAGGAAAGCTGCATATTGATCAAATAAACAACACATGACGGAGGCTATCCTTCAGCCTTGGCAGGGTGGTTTCATACAATTTGTACGATACGTTCAGTACACAAATATGTACAGTATGGGATGTACACAAAACTTTTGAGAATAAAATATGTTGTTTGGTACGTTCGTTAAAAAGTACATATAAAAATGCATATAAAATCAGCTTACACATAAATTATGAAAGAACAGAGTACACGGGAGAGGGAGAGGGAGAGGGGTAGAGAGAGGACAGGAAGAGAAGGCGTGGATGAATGTGGGAGACAAAGGGAAAAAGAGAGAGGGAGAGGGAGAGTACGTTAAAGTGTAGATGAAGGTTGAATGGAAGTTGGATGAAGCTTGAGCTGAAATGGAAAGTGTAGATGGAGCTTGAATGGAAGGTGGAGGAAGAGGGAGAGGGAAAGGAAAAAGAAGAGAGGGAAAGGGAGAGGGAGAGGGAGGAGAGTAGGTTCCAGTGTAGATGAGCTTGAATAGAAAGTGTAGATGAAGCTTGAATGGTTTCAATGTTGAAGCGTACATAAGCTTGAATGGAAGGTCACCACAGGTTGAACACATGGATCTTGAATGAAACCATATGGAACGAATGTACGGGACGTTCCATATGCAAACAGAATGCAACCATGAGCCTTGGTCTCTGTGCTCCACACACTAAGATAAACCATCCTTTGAGAAGAAGTACGAATTGGACAGACAAACCATCCTTTGAGAAGAAGTACGAATTGGACAGATAGCTGACACTATCCATTTCATGCAGGTAAAACTCGAAAAAAGAATGCCAAATGATATGATTTAGTCAAAGAGATATTACATGGTCTGACCTTGAAGGATACTGGGTGATCACCTTTGTCATGTCATTGGTGGTCAAGAAAATATGCTTTATATAACCACCGTAAGGGCCAAGGCTGATTAGAGGCCCTCCTATGGATCCTGTCCCAAAGCAATGAGGGTCCCCCTACCCATCATCCCAAGGTAATAGTCACAATAGTAAGTACTGAGGAGAAGGATTCCTCTCCATTTCCTAAAGGTCATTAGTACGAGATACAACTCTGGCATAGCCCAAAATTTTCTGCAGATTGACCTCTGATGTATGTCTAAACTTCAGATATTTTGATACAAGAGATATGGCATGACAAACTATTTCCGCTACCCATTCCTCTTCAGCATCGGGCACAGCCCACCTCTAACCGGAACTCATGTCGAATCCATCTTCCCCTCCATTATTTAGCAGCACGCATAGGACAAGCACATGTCCATCTAGCTCCTAAACTGTGGGTTGGTACATGCAGGCCTTATTAAATTGCCTGCATATTGGTGCAAAGCTTGTCAGGAGAACCATGTCTTGCTTTCTGAATCCTGAATCTTGCACTAGAGCCTACGACGTAGAAACAATGATGGAGCCCCTACCCGTGTTGTCTTCTAGCAATAAATCAATCTTAGGTTGGAAAGGACAAATGAAAGACATGAATATCTAGTTTCAAAATAATATGCTGAGAAGGATGTCATGGGCAATGTTTTTTAATGCTAGGGGAGTCAGATTGGACACTGATGAATCAGAAACCAAGCCAAATCGATCTTCCCCTACACTATTTAGCAGCACCTGCACAACAAACATATGCCCTCTAGCTCCTAAACTGTCACACTGCGCAGTTAGTCCCTATTCCACATCTTCTAGCAACATCAATCTGGTTGGAAGACATGTATATCTAGATTTCAAATTACTACTCTGAGATGGATTTTATGGCCAATGTGCTGAAATCTAGGGAGTCAGATTGAGTGCTGATGAACCATAAATCATGCAAAATCTATCTTCCCCTCTACATTTAGCAGCACCCACAGGACAAGTACATGTCCATTTAGCACCTAAACTGTGGCACTGCACAGCTCCATCCACAAAGATAACTAGATAGAACCTGGAGGGCTAGTTAAATTGCATAGATCTGGGCACAGAGCTGATCCAGTATGCCTTGGAGAACCTTGTCTTGCTTTTTGAAGCCCAAGCCATGCACTATCACATATAGACAATGATGGAACCCCTACCCACTTTTATATTCTAGCAATAAATAACCATCTTAGTTTGGAAGGCATGAATATATAGGTTTCAAAATGCTGCCCTAAAAAGGATTTTATGGTGACTGTCTTTAGACACTATGGAAGTCAGACTGGTGCTGATGAACAGATGAGGAGCTCAAGGAAGGGACAATGGCAGCCACCAGGGAGGAAGACAACTGGGTAGAAACTGGAGAGCTGGTTAAATTGCATAGATCTGGGTACAGAGCTGGTCCAGCATGCCTTGGAGAACCTTGTCTTGCTTTCTGAACCCCGAACCATGCACTACCACATAGAGAGAATGATGGAACCCCTGCCATTGTTATATTCAAGCAATATCAATAGGCTGGAAGACATCAATATATAGTTTTCAAAATACTATGCTCTGCAGGATTTTATGGCCACTGTGTTTAGACGCTATGGAAGTCGGATTGGGTGCTGATGAATAGATGAGCAGCTGAAGGAAGAGACAAGGGCAGCCATGAGGGAGGATCATGGGGAGTCACAAGTTTGGCCACTGCTGCCACCATGTTTAGAGGCCATTATTAGCCTTGCATCCAGGGGGAAGGAGGAGAAGCAAACAACAAGCCTTGTAAAGAGTTGTGACTTAAGAGGCAAAGGAAAAATGTGAACCAAAAGTAATGTAGACAAATGCAACTACACCTGGCAATGGTGCTACACGAACACAAAAGCAATAGCAAAGAGGTGAACAAGGGAACTAAGAATGCCTTGGCCCTCAACATAGTAGAAGATATGCCAAATACCTGAAAGTAGAAGAAAATATGAGAGTTGCTTGCATAAGAAGCCAAGAACACTACTTTTCTTCTCTTTTGCTTTTGAAGCGAATCAAACAACTAAACAATTAAGAGCATGTTGAAGCTAAAAATAGATGTGCAAGAACTTGAAAGTTGAGAATGCGAGGAAGTCTCACTAATATCCTATGTGATACACAACCTCAACACATGCAAGTGTTATTTTGAATATAGTCAAAAGGGGCCTATTGTTTGCGGCATAGTAACGTGGGACAAGTTTTGAATTTTGGAATGGAGATGGGAACAAGAATTGACATCCATTCACCATGAGAGAGGGGCTCTAACATGGGGACAAGACTCCAATGGTATGGGGACAGGATGGGACTAAGATAAGAAGCTAGAAAAAGGCCATCGCATGTTACTATAGTTTGCAAAGAAAACACACACAATGTATGAACACGAGAAAAATGAGCTCATATAAAAATGAAAATGAAGAAGAAAGAGGATTAATGATGAATGCTTGAAGGAAACTCCATGTCCAAACCAAGTGGTGGCAAATTCAGCAATAAATTTGCCAAGCAGCAAACTGCAAATCGCAGCAGCTGACGCCATGTGGCAGGAAGCAATGGGCAGCTGATGGTTGTACAGCAGTAAAAGAAGCCTATTTAGCAGTAAACGCAGCTTGTTCTGCAATGGGCAGCAATCACTAGCAGTTGGGAGGTATCAGGAAGCAGGCGCTAATGGCAAACAGCAGTAGACAGCAACTCAAACTGGGATATCCTCCGTGTGGGGTGTGACCAGCAGAGTTCTGGCACCAGTAGTCTACAAAAAAGATATTGGTCTGAGTGATGGGAAGCCTGTCTATTTATAGATGGATGGGTCCTCCCAAATTAGGGTTTGTCTTATGGGACAAAAGCACTCTTTAGGATCACCATGCTTTTAATGAAAGGTTGGCAAAGCATGGTTGGCAATTTCGAGTCTTGAAGCTGTAATTATGAGCTAATTAAGTGATAATACAATTTTTTAGCTCAACAATCTAAACAAATACTCATCTACAGATAACAAACACAATCATATGACAAAGCATAGGACTGATAAAAAATAAAAAACAAAGCTAGGGTAACTCGCAGACTATGAACACTGAAGAAGATAATGAATGACTAACGAATGTTGAATATATGTACAATGCTCAATGCAGCAAACACGCTATGCAAAGGTGAAATACTGACCCCGTACTCCCATCTCTAGGACCAAGGCAAAGAGTATGAGTTGGAAAGTGTGTTGTACTCTGAAAAATCTGAAAGGCAGCAAGCAACCTCCGAAGATGTCTGGCAACAGCAAACACAACTCAGGTGTGGCTGGATCAGTGACAAACAAGTCATGCACAAGTAAAATCAGCAAAATGCAGATCTATTGATGATGTGACAGCATGCGGCCAGCAGCACACTAAAAGCAGCAGTTAATGACACACGGTAGCAAGCAACAAGCAACAAATGGTTGTACAATAGTAGAGGCAGCCTATTCAGCAGTAAACGCAAATATAATACACATTGTCCAACAAAGTGAGATCCCTATCCTCATTAATATCAAACTTGAAGCAACCTAGACCATGGATCTTGACCAAGGATTTGTTCACATTGGACATTCTAGGCTGCATGGGCTCAGGAGACAAAAATGTCCTAGATGGGGGGTCATACGATGGGGCTCCACGATCCACAATCCAAACAAGTGAAGATATGCTTGGTCAAGTAGATTGGGCCTTTGTGGTTGCCTTGTCAAGAGGTAACGTGCGAATATGGACTAAGCTTCCATCCTCTGATGTCTCTACAAAGACAAGGTGGGTATGTGGTCCAACAAACTACTTAGACATGCCCTTTGGAGTTAAGAATGAAACTAGCCGTGATGGCCAACCACTGACAGTATGGGTTTGAGTTCTCCACTGCCCTAAATTGTTGTTTCTATTGTCAAAAGTGGATGCAGCAATGGAAGCGTATAAGACTGAAGTAATAGACTGCACAACACGAGAAAAGACAAAACCAAAGAAAACAAAAAAACACTACAAAGAGAGAACATAGAGATATGCTCAAGAAATGGAATCCATGTACCAAACACAACACTCCTGTACAATAGTGAGTCGCTGGCTACGTGGGCACTCACACTAGCTCCCTCTCTCCAACAAGACTTGCACTTGGATCTACAAGTGTTAAAAGAATGACTTTGGAGGAGGAAGCCTAAACATATAGGCAAAAAATAAGCTATAAATATGATTAGATCAGCCAGCAATAAATGCTAAAACACCATAACAAGGACACATAAAAAATGCCTAAAATCACTACAATGTTTGGCCCACTAAACTGCATGCCCAAACTCACTCCGAGTTGGCAAAACTGTTAACACCCTCTCTCTGATCATGGGTTACCTGATATACTACAATGATATAATGATAATGATAACGACTCATCATAGTCCAGACAACAAAGACCAACAGAATAGGACCATGGATACCCAAGCAATGGGTGATTAAGCCACTGCCAAGGTGCTTTGGAAAGAACCCAATATTGATGTCGATCATACCAAAACCTAAAAATAGAGATGAATCATAACAACTCGTAGTGTCTGTCAACAATGCCTCATAGTAGCATACATGACCATCTTGTCAAAAATGCCTCTGATCATGTGTGACCATGGATTCCCGGCCTTCAACTAGACCACGAAAGTGTCCCCTTACATACTCTCAAACAAGAAGCCAATCTCGCTCTATGTCATAAAACAGCCCAAGATCAAAAAACGCAAGCTGCTGATTAAAAGCACAGGCTGCAAGGGCAGAAAATTAGGCTGTTTGCAGCAAGGACTGATCATCTAGGCTGTTTGCAGCAGGGACTGATCATCCAGGCTGCAACAGATAGTATACAGCTGATGAGCAACAAAATAGTGAGAGGGTAGACTGTCCACAGCAGAAAACAGCAGCCAAAGCCCAAGCATGGATGTGTGATACCATGTCAAAAATGGTTGCAGCGATGGAAGCACATGAGACTGCTGCAGTAGATTGCACAACACGAGAAAAAAGAAAACAAAAGAATACTGCAAGGAAATAACTCAAAGATATGCTCAAGAAATGAAATCCATACACCTAACACGAGACAATCACGTACAACAGTGAGCTACTGGCTGCATGGGCACTAGCATCAACTCCCTCTCTCCAACTAGACCTACATTGGAATTTGCAAGTGATGAATGAATGACTCTGGAGGAGGAAGCATGAACATTTTGTTGAGAAACCCTTCACATGCAATTTGCGTTCTACATTTTGCGTTTAGGGTTTTGGGTTTTGCGTTTAGGGTTTCACAATGGATAGCCCCAAAAAGGGGCTAGGCACCCACAGTGGGACACCACCCTAGACAACCGACGCCCTCCCTCCGGATGCCACCCTAGACAATCTCTTGCCTATTTACAGGCTGCCTCTGTCACTCATTCTTTACGGCTGATTCATTCAGTCCGTCACCTCATCTCTCCAACCTCTTGACTACCCTCATACCCCTTCAGGAGGACATTGTGGTTCGTGGTTCATGCCTGTCTTCATCATCTTCCTTGTGCTTCAGCATCCTTGTTCCCTTGTATCACATTCACTCCATGATTCTGAACTTCATCATTCCATTCATCAGAGTTTCTTCTCTCTTCTCTTCTCTTCTCCATGTTTGCCGAGTTCACTCCGTGTTCCTCCCTACAAACCCTACTGTCTCGCTGGTACGTCGTCTTTTGACATGGTATTAGAGTTGGATCTGCTCAAACAGTGACAAAGATCCTCCACTCCAGTGACAGCAAAGACTGGTGGTGGGTTCAGCATCCACTTCTCTTCTTCTTCCACTGCATCAAAATCTCGTTTTTGCAGGTTTCAGGTGTTTTCAGCTTGCTGCCCACACCCCTTTGATAGAGGACATCGCATCTCAGCTGTCCCTTGCTGTAATCTACAGTCTGGCCCCTGTTTCCAGCCTTCCACCTGGGCAGTTTGCAGCTGTTTACAGTAGAGCGACTGTTGCTGATCGCTCTCCATTCAAAAAACAATCTCGTTTTTGCAGATTTCAGGTATTTCAGCTTGCTGCCCACACCCCGGATGCGGAGGACATCGCGGTCCAAGCTGGCCATTGCTGTCTACAACAGTCTGGCGCCTATTTCCAGCCTATCACACACTGTTTGGAGTTGATTTTAGCATATTGACTGCTACTGCTGGTTTTTCTTGCGCTTTTAGTCTTTCTCCTACAGCTTGCATTTGCTGTTTTCCCTCTCTTGCAGCCTGCGTTTTTAGTCTTTCTCTCTCCTCACCTGCGTTTTTCTACTGGTTGCAACCTCTTACTCCTAGTTGCATCCTCATTCCACTGGCAGCTCACTTCCAACCTTTCCACTGCTCCTAGCCCTTCAGGCAGACATTGCAGTTTATGGTTCATGGCTGACCTCTTCCTTCTTCAACAAGGCACACTGGTACCCATGGCTTCTTTACCAACAGATGACTAGACTACTTGGTGCTCCTACTGTGGCATCACCGGACACACCGCCGATGCTTGCCAACTTCAACCTTTGCTCCCCACCCCCTTGGAGTATATGCGTCTTCCACCAGGCACTCCTTGTGCCACCTCTCCTTTCTGGGCCACAGAGATCGTTCTGCATCAACTATCAGAATACTATGCTCAAGGAAATAAGACACATCCGATGCGCACTAAGTCCTTTCGAGCACATGGAGAATCGATTGTCGCTACAACCTCCCAGAGATCGTTGCAAAGCCAATGGCAGTCTTTTCCCACCTATTTTCAGGTACAATGGCTACCGCGGCCCACAGTTTTGCAATCTGCTCCATCGAGAGACAATGATTGTTCGATGTTGTCTCCTCGTCAGTCCACTCCTTTCAGAGATAGTGGCTGCTCGACTCTTTTCTCTTCTTCAGCTTCCCAGTCCACTCCATTGAGAATAAGCACCTGTTGCCTACTCATTGCTCAATCTGAGCCCCACCCTTCACCTCATCTACTCAAGTTCGAGAGGCCACCTCTAGGCATTCTTCACCACCCCAAATATCTTCTTCAACACAACTGATGGCACTTCATTCATCCTTAAACATTTTGGAGTCTGTGATCCATGAATTTTTGGATTCCCTATCTACGTCAGAGGGGGATGATCTTTCTTTGCCCTCCAAGGGGACATCTATATCTACTGCGACTTCAAAGGGGGCTCCTATTCCTCCAACTTCAAAGGGGGTCCCCACCCACCACTCAATCCTTCACACACCCTGGCGGAGGCCTTTTACCTTCTTCTTCTACCCTTGGATGGGATGGCTTCCTTCCAGCGGTCATCTCACCTATTGATACCCAGGATCTCAAGGATCTACCTAGATCGGGGCCTTGGAGGTTCAACAGTGACTTGGTGGCGAGGCCTTCGTATTCCTTCTCACATAAATGCACGGAGCTAGTGGCTTCTCTACGGAGATTGAGTTTCGAGTTCTCTCGTTCACTATATCTACAGTTCTTTACTGCAAGTTACCCTTCAGGTGGAAGTCTTGGATCTTAGGAATCCTCTACATCTTCTTCCTCCTCTTCTTCTTGCCTTGGTCACTTGATCAATGTGGAGACAACTCCGAGATTGAGTATTGGAATATCCTTATGGTTCTTGGCACCACACAAAGTCAGACATTCCTCCTATGCATTGCATGTTTTCATCATCTTTATACTAGGGCGCTTGGGCAAGTGAACAATTTTCCCACAAGGAACGGTGTCCAAGTGGCACCTGCTGCATGAGCATTCTTTAGCATGTATCATTCCATCTCCACCTCACTCTTCTCTTTCTTCCCCTTTTTGGGCCTGAGAGGGGATGATGAGAAACCCTTCACAAATTTGCGTTCAGCATTTAGGATTTCACAGTGGACAATCCCACAATGGGGCTGGGCGCCCACAATGGGGCGCCACCTCAGAAGTCGGCACCCTCCCTCCAACTGCCACCCTAGACAATCTCTTGCCTATTTATAGGCTGCCTCTATCACTCATTCTTTACGGCTAATTCATTCAGTCCCTTACCTCCTCTCTCGAGTCTCTTGACTACCCTCATACCCCTTCACGAGGACATTGTGGTTCGTGGCTGTCTTCATCATCTTCCTTGTGCTATGGCATCCTTGTTCCCTTGTATCACATTCACTCCATGATTCTGAACTTCATCATTCCATTCATCATCAGAGTTTCTTCTCTCTTCTCTTCTCTTCTCCATGTTTGCCGAGTTCACTCTGTGATCCTCCCCGCAAACCCTACTGTCTCGCTCGTACGTCATCTTTTGACACATATAAGCCAAAAATATATTATAAATATGATCAGGTTAGCACCAATATATGCTGAAAACGCCATAATAATGACACAAGAGTCCCCCTCTAAGGAGGACATACTATGTAACTAATCAAACAGCTGAGTGTATCGCAATAGCTGACATTTGAACTCATAGAGCATGGGGATAGTAAGCTATGAAACTACTTGTATGAAATTGAAATATTTCTTAGGAAGCTTGTTAAGGAACAATGTGACCTAGTCATCAAGGGACTTAGATACTCAACCAACTTGACCTTAAGGTCATCCCTGTCTTTGATCATGAATTCTTGAAGCTCATGGTCAAGACTTATACAATGGGTCCTATCCAAAGCTGCATAGCAGTCAATCAAGTGTTCCTACCACTCTAATGCAAGGTCAAAATACTGTAATTGTGAATGAAACTCTGGGAGCAATACTCGCATTTGTGAGAGGCTGAGAAGATCGAAGCTCAGCTAAGAGTGCATTAGACAGTGTGGAGAGTGAATCACGACACCCAATGCAATAGACTGAAAGAGTGTAAGCTGAAAGTACAAAGTATAACCCTTAAACCTTAGGGTTGTAGGGTAACCCTTAAACCTTAGGGTTGTAGGGGGTGTTCACACCCGAACATGATAAGTGCTCGTAAGTGTGTAACATAAACACATACAAAAAAAGAGAATAAGTCTGGTGGAAAAAACCTCTCGTACCAAGAGTAAAAAGTGCCCCAGTGTCCTACTAATCACCGACACTCCTCTATGAGCATAGGTGTGAGTGAAACCCAATAGCATCAACTCAACAATAGCGGAGGCATTTCTAGCCTTTCAAGGATAGACAACCTATGGAACAAGGGGAGGGTCCGGTTGGGGTTTCAAAACCTGAACAATGTCCCACAAGTTTTGTGAGTCAAGAATGTGCCTAATCAAGTTTGACCAAGTAGTGTAGTTAGACCTATTAAAATGAATCTTGTTAGTAAATGCATAATTAGCTAACAAGAAGAAAGAACTATGAGGGGTCGGATAAGAAAATAAGATAGGTAATAAGGAGAAGGAGATGGATAGGCAATAATAGGATATGATGGTCCAAAAGGTGCCACCTGAGGAGCTAACTAGGACTCCATAGCCTTGCCCAACTATAGACTGAGACACAAGGATATTACCAGTCGGTCTACTAGGTAAAGCCATCCCAATGAACAATGGTACCAATCAATCCACATTCAATAAAGCTTGGGAGGATATCCCATGTGTAAAGCCCAAAAGTGTGTAAGATAGAGGTCAAGCCTCTTGCATAGACGCATCTCCACCACCCGAAAAAGAAAAGATCCTAAAAGATGTGTGTATGTTTTATGAATCCCCCAATGTGATGTGAGATGTCACTGGTGGTATATGCATAGGAATAGTGAATGGGTACGAAATTTAATTTAGGTGATGATGTGTGAGTGAATTTACTGAATTGATTTTCTAAATTTGTTCTTTGAAATTAAAATGTGGATGAAGATGGAAATGAAGAATGAGATGTTTCACCTCTTTTAGTTGACCTTAAAAAGAAAATCTTGATGAAAAAGTAGAAGAAGAAAAACTTACAAAATGGTTGAATTGATTTTTTTTTTTATAAGCACCTCTTGTGTTTACATAAAAAGGGCGGTCCTCTTCGAGACTTAAAACGGTTATGCATTGATTGCACTATTCCTTAAATCCTCTAGAATATCACCAAAATCTTGCAAAGAAGTAGAACCTGGATAAGATGAACTATATGGCAGAAAAGTAAAAGGAGGGGAAGAAAATAAAGACTTCTACTCCATGCTGATTTCTCCAGTGAAATGTCATGTCCCGTATGGAGTGTCCATCCTTCCTGCAAAATCAGTAGATCTGTGCACCAAATCTAAAGGGGATAGCAAAGGTTTACCTTCTAGCAACAATTAAGCCCAATCCATAAAAATAAGATCATACTCAGCTCGTGTAATCTCATATGGCCTTTGGACTTCATGGTAGTCCTTTGTCAAATCCTTCTAGAGCAAGCTATGAAGTCTACTCCTACTCGGGTCTCTGTATAGAGGGCTCTGGAGACTGAAGCGATATAGACATGTTCGAGGCCATCTTCCCTCTATAAACTTGTTTCTAATGACGAGCTCTCCAATCAAAATCCTAGGTTTCTTCTTTGAGTACCTAGTTCTAATATCATGAGAAGAAATACTCGTCTACAGATAACAAACACAATTGTACGACAAAGCACAGACTAATAAAGAACACAGTTATGATTAGGATAACTCATAGGCAATGAAAATTGAAGAAGATAATTAATAAATAATGAATGTTGAATATATGTACGATGCTAAATGCAGCAAATATACTATGCAAAGGTGAAATACTAACCCTTGAACTCCCATGGCTCTAGGACCGGGGTAGAGAGTATGAGCTAGAGAGTGCATCATACTCTAACAGATCACGAAACACAATAGACGGCCTCCGTTAATGCCTTCCAATAGTAAACACAGCTCAGGTGTGGTCAGATCAAACTAGGGCTAGAACAGCGAAATGCAGCCAAATCGCATAAAGTGGCAGGCTGGAGATGATGCAGAACAGAAAAATGCTGATTGATGCCACGTGGCTGGCAGGCAACTGGCTGAAACAATAAAAAGTAGGCTGTAGTTAGTTATACAACAGAAAATGTTGATGTAGGAGTCCCATGTAGCAGGCTACAAGCTGGAACAGTGTGGGCAGCAGCAACTAGTTGATCAGCAGCAAGAATCAAGCAGCACCAACTGATGGAGATTGCTGGATAGTAGGATCCAAATGATGGACAGCAATGGGCAGCAGATCAAATTGTGATATCCTCTGCGAATGGGGTGTGGACAGCAGAGATAAGGCAAGTACAAACTGCAAAAACAAGATTGTGCTAAGTGGAAGACAGCCTATGTATTTGTAGATGGATAGTTTGTCCCGAATTAGGGTTTGGCTTATGGGACACAAACACTCTCTAGGATCGTGTTTCTTTTTAATAAAAGTTTGGTAAATTTGAGGTTTAGAGCTGTAATTGAAAGCTAACTAAATAATAATGCATTTTTTAGCTCAATAAGGGGACCTCTACACCTTCTAATGTATCTGAACCTGACGCTCAAGAGTCCTTATGAATCATTTTGTATTATGCCATTTTGAGTCCTTTTATGAGCATTGAGTGATAGCATAACAAATGCCCTTTTGTATGCATCTTTTTGGAATAGAACATGGCTTGAGTTTCAACTCTTATATGGCCTTGCAAGTGTTTTTAAACTCTAGTTCATGAAACTTTGTCCTTTCCACGATCTATAAATCACATATTTTATATGTGTGTAAGCTGATTTTATATATACATTTATATGTATTTTTTAATGAACATACAAAACAAAGTATTTTATTCTTTATGTGTGTGTATGAGTGAGAGTACGGGTGTCTTTGTCTCTGTGTGTGTGTGTGTGTGTGCTGCAAAATTTGAAAAGAGACTATTTAGAGGATCTACCTTGGTGCTTTTTGCATGTTGCAAACAAATAGGTTGGTGATGAAGTGGCTTGAGCACGAAATTTCCTCAATGGTGACACCAATGTCAGTGACAATGGCAATTATTTTAAGAGGCGGCAACAACAATTTACTTGAGAAGACCACCTACAGTACTCTGAGCCCATATTGCCCTACCATGTTATCTCCATCACTAGGGTATAACCAATCCATAGAGACATGGGACAGGCTTTGGGGACAAGGATGGGAACAAGGATGGGGATAGGAATCGGTGTCCCCTTTCACTATAAGAGGGGGATATTACATGGGAACACAACTAGCATGATACACGGCCAAGGTGGGACTAGGATGGAAAACTAGAAAATGGTCGTCCCATGTCACTTTAGACCAATCGTGACTTTAATTATTGGGATCTTGTTTTTGTGTCTCAATCCTTAAAACAGCAGTTTGCTTACAATTTCAATAAAGTCGATATATGAAAATACAAGTAATATTCATGTTTATCACCTAATACCTAGTCATCGCCATCTCAAACCACTCCTCTGAAAATTTTATTGAAAAAACCATGGATATAACCCAGTTATCTATTAAGAAAAGTACATTGAGCACACAAGCTTATGCAACAGCTTTGCTACTTCAAGATAGTACGTTTGAATGTCTTAGGGTGTCTAAACCTATTTCTTTCAATAATTCAGAACACATACCTGAAGATGAAAAGCTCTGGACCGTTCCCCTGAAAGGACCCCCCTTGTGGTATGAAGTTCCTGTATGAATCATAAAGTTTGATGAAGGCCATAGCATAGCAACTTCAATATGCAAAATGATAGTGCTAGAAATGGCAACTGCTTTACCTTCTGTGTGTCTTCTAAAACAGCTTTCAAGAAGGCAAGATCATGATCTAGCCTGATATTTTCTGTGTGTACAACATTTGCCAAATTGTTTGACTCTTCCTGTGCAATTTCAGCTTCTTCCAGCCGTCTTTTGAGGTCTTCAATCTCCTTGAGTGCAATTGCCAACCTTTTTTCTGTTTTCTGTCGACTATTGATCACTGAAGCCAGACTCCTCTCTGCCTCATCTCTATTTGTCATCGCAACTTTTAGTTGCACCTCAAGGGCTGCATTCTTCCGGAGGGCTGTTGCAAGCTTCCTTTCATAGCCATCCCTAAGGTCAGCTAGAGGAGACATCGGGTCATGAGAATGATTGATCCCAAGTGGTTCTCGGGTATCTATACTGTTTGCCTTTCTTGTGGTTGAATCGCTCTGAGGAAGTTCAGCCACCTGCTTGAAAAGAATATTCAGCCTTCTTAATGAAAAAAGAATAATAAATTGTAGCTCCCTTCGTGATTAATGTTTGTGCATAAATATATAAATGAATATCACTATGGTTCTCATGCTTGATAAAACCCAAGATTTTGTTGAACAAAAAAATTTACAGAAACAAAAATAAACTGTGGTATTTAGAATGTATAAGAACAGCAGAGGCTACGCCCACCCCCTCTTCAAAAACATACAGCATTCAATATTTTAACATCTATAGCAGCCCTCATTTAGGATTAGTGTTTTCGTTGTGATACACACCATTTTCAGATGCAAATTTCTCTCCCAAGTAAACAAATTCTATCACCACTATATCTCTCTTCTGCAGGCCTTCTAATACTCAAGTCCAACAATTAAAGCTTCCCAGCAAGTCTCTATTTTCCCATGAACCAGTTGGCTGTGCCAAAATTGAACATTCACTTCTAAGGTCTACACAAAGACAAATCCTTACTGCTAACATGACAAAGATTAGAGATCAAGTTTATAAGATGAGCCTAGAAATAACTTGTACGTGTTTGTTGAATGCTGCTTTGCCTAAACTTGTATGCATGATGTTATTTAAAATGTACAGAGCAAATTCCTTATCTCGAAACAGAGATTCATGTGCAAAGACCACACAATATTCAGCATTTGATCAGCCAAAAAAAGAAAACGAGAAACAGATAACAGGTCACATAACCCAACCTCAGTTTGACTCCTTGGAAGCTCATCGGCTTTATTAGCTTTGGCTTTGGCTTTGTTCTTCTCCACAGCCATTGAGGCAGTTTTCTCAGCATTAAGAAATTTTTTCCTCAGTGGAATCACACCTGAGTCATCAGCAATCTGAGGCAAAGTAGGTTACACTGGTACATGATTGGGCAGAATAACATACTTCAAATGAACCAAGTCTCTGATAATTAAGAACACTGCACAAGGCTAAAGCACCCATATACCAAATAGTCATGGGTTGCAAGGGAACTGTGCTTTGTCAGGTCTGTCGTGCTCCTAGAATTCCCTCTGGCATGTGATGCAGGGCTTTTCGAGCGTGCATGGTCAGTAGCTGAGATATGAAGCACCTCTACCTTCAAATTTGGAACATTTTCAAATTCTATGTATACATACTAAAAGGTGCAGAGGTAGTAAAGGTAAATTACATATTTGGCAGAATTTAAGATTTGAGGAAAAGAAACTCAGCAATCATTAGCAGGGTGAGAATGAACCTCATTTGCTGGCCCAGGTCTTTTGCCACCAAAGGAAACAAGGAATGCTCTCTCTTTGCGTTGTGCAATCACCATGCTGAACCCCTGTAGCGATATTCCCTATTGTTTAAAATAACCTTTTGGAACCTTCCATTGTGCCCAAAATGAACCTTGCTCCACATAAAAGCTAGTAAATCGAGTGCCTATAAGTGCACACACAATATTTGCAGCTAGATTTTATAGGTTTCCTGAAAAAAATCATTTATAAATGTTATTGCAAGATGAGTCTCTCCTGAACAAGATGTCAATAAATCTATATTATCCAAATAAAGCTGCTTGAATGGAATGCCTACTTGACTGTGCTTCCAAGGCACATGATATCTCAACTTCCACAAATTTCTGTTAGAAACTAGGGTTTCTAGGACATGTCCAAATTTACCATTTGGGTGGATGCCAGACTGTCATAGCCATTAGTTGGGAATGAAGTTGGCCAATAGCCCTTTGTGTCTGGTTTACTCCCACAGCTGCATGTTTGCATCCAGCTCCTGCATGTCCAGTCTGTGTAGATCGGCCCTGCTACAGGCACCAGTCGCACTCTAAAAGAAATTGTAGGCAGAGAGAAGCTGACGGGTGTCACAGGACAGTTATATTACAGCAGACACCATGCAACATGTTTTCCCAAATCTCAATCGGAAAGTACCCAGCCAGCATCTGATAGATGTAGTACAAGGATTGAAGCTCTAGCACTGTAAGTGAGAACACAAGGTCTACACAACTAACAAATTTATACTCATAGAGATGGAATGAAATAACGCAGTAAATGATCAAGAAAGGTATCTCTATTTCTCTACAAGCGGACTGCAGGGGAACTGATGGAGGAGTCAATGATGCCATGAACAGTTGGAGGATGTATCATACTTGAACAGATCTCAAATATAAGCAGGCAAGCACCATCTAATGAAGCCCAGCTCTGTGTAGGCAGTGTCACCTCCTAGAACTTAGAAGCATGAGAATGTTGCAGCACTTGCATTTTAGGTGTGTAATATGTGCAGGTCTAAGGCGCAAGCAGATGATGTCATGGCTGCAGTAAGGTCAATCCCTAAATAGCAAAGTGCTGCATTCATATGTGGGCAGCAGCATGACAGCAAAATCAAAGGCAGGCAGCAAAGTCAATGCAGCATATGCTGCGGTTTGGACAGCAGCAGCCTCGCCTTTGGCTGGACAAGGTCGCTTGGGGCAGCACATGCTCTGTTTTGGCTAGAAGCAGCAGCTCATGTCCTCGTAGCTGGTCATAGAAGCATGGCACATGCAACAAAAATGGCAAGGGCAATGGCCAACCCTGCAATGAAAACACCCAAAGACTAGCAAAAAGAACAGCTGGAAAATGATTAGAAAGTGGTAAACATATATAGTTTTTCTTTTCAAAATGTGAACCGAGAATTTGAGGAAGCATGATTGCATAATTTCCCAAAGGTAGTGAGAAAATCAACAAACAAGCACTAGATGAAAGAAGCCTTTGGGTGATACTTGGACTAGCACTAGGAAATGGTCGAAATAGAAACCCAACAGGAACTCATAGGAAATGGAGTTTCCTAGTGAAAGGGCTAGGAAACAGCCATTTCCTGTGAGTATGCATGGAAGATGTAAAGATGGATGTGAAGAAAATTGCTAGGGTTTGCACTGAGGAAACACAGAGTGTACGACCACAACACAAACACAAAGAGACAAACACAAACACAAAAAGCAAAACTCAAACCCTAAATGCAAAACTCAAAACTCAAACACAGAAACTCAAACACAAACAGAAGAAGGGAGAGAACACAACTCTGAAGTGAATGAATACTACAAATGAATGTAAGAGTCTACATATACTCAAAAGCAGAGCAGTGTGTCGGAGAGTGACATCCACCACCGGAGACGGATCCAAAGTTTGTGACCACCAGTCGAATTGTGAAGAGAGTGGAATCTGCAAAACGCTGACACCAGAGGCGACAGCTGCAAAAGGGTGTGGTGATCTCACGCGGCTCCAGATGAGTGCAAACGTAAGCAAGAAGATGATGGTGGAGAGGCTGGCGATGGCAACTGGAGGCCAAAACGCAGCCTGGAAGGAGATGCCAACAACAGCTGGAAGAAGGCACCAAGGCACTCCTAGGCCCCAAAGAGGACAGGGCATGGAACAAAGGGTGTACGTCGGCTGCCCAGTGGCCTGCCAAGCCCTACAAAAGGGGATGGAATCAGCTATGGACTTTTTTTCTTTTAAAAAGGCTTTTTAGGTGTGAGGAAGTTAACATTTAAGTGAGGGTTTCACATAAGTTTTCATCCTATTGAGTATCCATGCCCCTGACGGGAGAGTTTAAAAAAAAGGATGGTCAAACCCAAGACCTTCACAAAACAAGCATACTATCCCTACCATCACTGGGTGTCGATGATGAAGGAAAATATGATGAGAGAGTATGATGGTGTGGTGTCAACAGCTGCCGGTGGAAACACCTTAGGATCCACTCAAGTGGTTATCTACACAATGAGATGCAAAGTATGCTACATGCCGAAGAATGCTCATACAGCAGGTGCCACTTGGACAGTGTCCCTCGTGGGAAAATTGTTCACTTACCCAAGCGCCCTAGTACAAAGATAATGAAATTATGCAATGCAAAGGGGAAGGTACAACATGAGGGAGAAGCCGATGTCGAAGACAGTGCTGAAGCCTATAGAATACCAAGAAGGGTAGGAACCCCCTCTCAACCTAGATGTAGATGCCAAAGAAGGAAGAGGAGCTTGATGTCGGTCTTCGTGTGGTATTGAGAACCATAAGGAATGGAAGAAGATGAAGAAGATGAAGTGGATGAAGCACCCCCCTCGAAAAGCAAGGTAGAAGTCGCCGCCATGATAGCACTGAGAGAGATGTTGCACGATCCGCCTCGGCAGGGAAAACCTTCATGCTGGAAGAAGAATAAGCACTCTTAGGATGATGAAACCATGAAAGGAACAGTGCACATCCCCATGGCTCTAGCCCAGGTAGCACCAAAGCAATCTGCAAGTTAGCCCTACATTGAAAGACAAAACCCTGCAAAAGAGAGAAGAATCTACAAACATAGAGGTCAGTGGTGAGATGCTCCAAAGCAAAACATAACACAGAGAAAATCTAACTGAAAAGACAATGCAATGAATATGTATGTGTGTGAGTAAATGCAGCAGAAGAGTTAAGAATGGATGTCTAGCAGCAACAATGGGTATTGAAGAAGCACATGAAGCAAGAACGGAAGGCGTAGCCCCACTGGACTGTGCAGTCGTATAACAGTTTGCTGAGGCTTTTTAGGTGGAAGACCTTGGGCCTAGGAGCGACACTCCTTGCCCACATGGCCTATTCTCTGGCAGCAGTGTGTGCAAAACCGGTTTTTCTTAGGGAGTTGCCGCCAGATAGGTCTAGATTCTTTGGGTTCATTATCTCAGGAAGAGGAGTCACCCTTTGATTGGCTTGCCTTCGCATCTTGCGAGTTCTTGCCACCATTGGTTTTCCCTCCCAAAGACGAGACAATCAACCTCCTCTGCTCTGAATAAGGCTATGATGAGGATTTCTTATGGACTTGATCATGCAGCCTCGCGTAACGTAAGAACTGACACTCAAACTCGTAGAAGGTTGCCAATCGAGGCTATGAGATGATGTGCTAAATGAAATTGAAGTATGTTTTGGACAACTTATTCAAGAGGAATGCAACTTGATCATCGTCTGGGTTTGGAGAGCCAGTAGTGGCGAACTCAACGAGTAACTACCTATATTCAGCCAGCTTGACTATTAGATCATCCCCTTCCTTAATAGAGAACTCTTGAAGCTCAAAGTCAAGATTTATATGCCAAGTACAATCTCGAGCCGCATAGCGGTCGAGAAGGTGACTCCAATGCTCTGACGCGAGCGGAAAGTGCTGTAATTGAGAGTGAAACTCAAGAAGCAATCCCTGCATCAGCTCAACATTGGTTGTGGCATTGCGAACTCTCCATTGACGGATGTAGTCAAGGTGAGCTAGTTGAGGGTTCGGCATAGGCTCTAGACCAATGACGAGGTTTCAAAGGCCCTAAGACTCATGCACTTGTTGCATGAAATTTGACCAAGTGGTGAAATTCGACCCATCAAAACAAGTCTTATCCATGAAGGCATTCTTGGCCATTGCAACAGGGGTGGTAGTGCTCAGAGATGGATAGTGTGAAAAAGTGTAATGGGGGTAAGATGGGGAAGTAGAGTGCACTTGGGAATGGGCCCCAGAGTGTCCACCAAGCATGCGGGTAGTATGCAAGGTGGATCCATAAGTAAGGATGGGCTGAATAGGCATGGGCGTGGTAGCCGTATAAGTAGCCCATGGTGGAGGTGGGATGGGAATATGTGGAGTAGAAGATGGAAATTCCTGCATAGGTGTAACCCAAGGTAAGTGGGGTGACACACCATAAGCCGAGAATGGAATCCCCTGCGTCTGAGTCATCATGTGAGAGGTGAATTTGGGGGTAGTAAGGGGATGCCCATCACAGCTGTCCCAAGTGCTATGGGTGTGCTCATTTGCGGAAAGGTGAGAGGCATTGTGTTAAAGGATGGCATTCCCCCTAACGAAGTACCATGGCGCAAAGAGATAGAGAATGGGTTAGAGAAGGAGAAGGTGCTAGAAGTGGAGATGGAAGATCCAACCCCTAGTGTGTGTGAAGTGGATGTGGAGTGTAATCCGAGAGTTTGAAAGGATGAAGAGAGATGATCAAGGGTGGAGGTAGAAGAGGGTAGGATGAGAGGAAAGTGAGAAGTGTGTGTTACATGCTCAAATGAAACAGAAGCTATAGATGTACCTGATTTCCTTCTGCTTCGTGAGCCTCCTCTATTAAAGTTCACATACACAAAGCCATCTAGATCCTACACCTCAAATGAAGAAACAGGCGAGGGTTTTGATTCATTCACCTCAAAAGGGTTGTACGAACTTGACAGTGGACCTAGCTGAAATGATGAAGATGGATCGCCGCATGCTCCAAATGCCATATGTCCTCCATGATCGGAGAGGTGGCCAGCCTCACCAACCGGTCCAAATGTGGTAGCAAAGCTTGTAGGAGGGGTGTAAACATTACCGTACTTGTTGCGATAGTACTCCTCAAAGTCCTCTATCATGTTAGTGAAATCTGGAATAGGAGTAGAAAAAGAAGGTGAAGGTGAAAGTGGAGTGTCATCCTCCTCACGAAGTCCATAATGCCGTCTCAAGGCCTCCAGTGATGGAGAAGCCTGATAGGGCATCATAGGAACTGGAGAAGGTGTCTAGAATATTGCGATTCAGTTACGAGCCGTATTGTGTGTCTCGCACAAAGACTAGCTCTCCACAATATCCGCAAGATACTCTTTACAAGAGCACCGGCTTTGATACCATGTGAATAAAACTGCTAGGGTTTGCACTGAGGAAACATGGAGTGTATGACCACAACAAAAACGCAAAGAGACAAACATAGACACAGAAAGCAAAACTCAAACCCTAAATGCAAAACTCAAAACTCAAATACAAAAACTCAAACACAAACAGAAGAAGCGAGAGAAGAACACAACTTTGAAGTGAATGAATACTGCAAATGAATATAAGAGTATACATATACTCAAGGGCAGAGCAGTGTAACAGAGAGTAACGTCCACCGAAGACAGATCCAAAGTCTGTGACCACCAATCGAACTATGAAGAAAGAGCAATCTGCAAAACGTTGATACCAGAGGTTGCTGGAGACAGAGGCGACTGCTGCTACAGAAGCATGTGATGATGTCAGGCAGCTCCTGATGAGTGCAAACGCAAGCAAGAAGATGATGGTGGAGAGGCTGGCAATGGCAATTGGAGGCCAAACGTAGCCTGGAAGGAGATGCCTGACAATGGTTGGAAGAAGGCGCCAGGGCACTACTAAGCTGGAGATTGTGCTTATGGGACACAGACACTCTCTAGGAATGCATTTCTGTTTAAAGAACAAGTTTGATTCATTAATAAAGTATGTTTTGGGGTTGTTTAAGTAAAGCTAATGCATTTTTAGCTCAACAATGGATAGCAATAGCAATAGTGACACAAAGTGTTGGCATGATAGCAATATGGCAGACAGTTAGTTTGACTTTGTGGGATGAAAATGGCCTTGTCCCTCGTTTCTTCTCTATAGAGCTTTTTGGGCTAATTATCCTACCAAAAACTCTCAACTTTTGGTTTAATTAAAGTAGCAGCTCTAGGATTTTCTTTTGGGGGCTATATGATAGACAAATAAATTGGCTTATATTTTAAGGCCTAATTTTTTGAACTTTAATAGGAAGCATAAACACAGCTAAAATTTGGAACAATATAGAGACATTGTGACCTAGAGTCCTGCACCACCACACCGAGGGACTTGAGTGCACCTCTTGCAAGTCTTTTTAATTAAAGCATGATAACAGGAACAATCAAGCTCTATACATGGAATCACACAATCTCAATGGCGATTGCACGACTCCCACTATTCAATTCTCGCCCCCTATCTACCATAGGGTGGTTATATCAGCTGCAAACTACAAGATACCTCCAAAATGAAATCAGTGCTGATCATGCTGAATGAAAGGACAGCAACAACACAATGCCGTAAAAGCATCCACACTCTGTAGATAACACGGATATACAACCAAAGAGCACAAAAAGCAATATGTCGGCAACTTGAAAAGCACTACAAAACAGCCACACACTTGCTGACAAGCTCTAAGCAGCAAGCCTAAGGGTTGTGCAACTCTTCCATACATACTATGGCAATAGGAAATGAGGAATAAGCAATTGGAAACAAAGGTGCAACAAAGATGAAGCAAACAAGAAAAAGAAATAAGGCAACAAGGGCAAAGATTGAGAAAGCCAAAGGCAATGAGCCCCAAGCATACCAAATGACTGAACAGAATGATGTACAAGCGCGAGTAAATGAATATTAAATAGGCAACAACCAAGAATACAGCGGACCTAATCATGTGGATGCTAGAAATGGGCTGATGTGGAATAAGTGACTGGCAAATGTTCTAAGAACTGTAAGTGTATCCAGTGGATGCCCGATATGGAAGTTGGACACACTAAAACTCGACATCTCCCCTCTCAACAACATGTTGGGGAAGAAGAACCCAAAAAGAGTTGGGGAGGCAGACACAAAATATGTACAATGTAATAAGGGGCAAAGCATGGTCCCCCTCTGACCAATGAATAAGTGCAATTACAAGGTGCAATGCCAACTTGATACAAAAGATCTCCAATGTTTGTGATGTGTAAAGCCTTGGTGAGGACATCCATGGCATTGTCTTGCGAAAATAGACTTCATTCAGAGAACTTCCTGCTCGATCTCCTCATGAACAAGATGTGTAAACCCCAGCATACTTGGTCCTCAATGGAAGACCAGGTTCCGATCAAGGTCCATGGCACTCTAGCTCATGTAGAAGACAATGGTCAATTCATCTTGGGAGTGTAACTCCCAAGAAGCTGGTGAAGATACATGACCTCAAGGCTAGCAACATAGCAACTTGGTACTCCATCTCTGCTGAAGATCTTGCAATCATAGGTTGCCTCTAGCTGCACCAACGAATGGTCCTAAGCCAAAAGAGAAGAAAAAGCCTCCAAGTGACTGCCTAGTGTCACTATCGCTGGCCCAATCTAAATCTAATACCCCTTAAAAGTGATACCTTGGTGAAACTCAATGCCAAGAGAAATGGTACCTCTAGGATACTGAAGCACCTCACGCTAATTTTGGAAATGGGATTGCCTAGGAGCTATGGAAAGCTGGCTAAGTATGCTGACAAAATAGGAGATATCTAGCCTACTATTGGCAGTCATAGGAGGGACCCAGCCAACTTCAATAATGGGTAGCATCCAGAACTTCGAGCCATCCACAAGCTGAATAGGATCCATGGGTGTAGCCACAAGGGTATACTTGGTCATGCCAAATGTAAAAAGGATCTCCTACTAGTACTAAGTGAGATGGAAAATTACACTGCTCATCACAGAAATCTCCATGCCCAAGACATAATGTAACAGATCTAGTCATCTCAAAGGTACGGGAAGTTGCTCCATGATATCCTTGTTTGTATGAGACCCTATGATAATTGATTCATCCACACACATCATGATGAAGCACAAAAGAATATCAGCTGAATGCAGATAGAGGTTCGCATCCAGCTGGCTATGGATGAATCCCTATGCAAGAATTAATCAATCAATCCTCTAATACCATGCTTGAGGAGCTGGCTTCAAACTGCAAAGAACCTCCTACAATGAACAAAAGAGTATCAATTGAATGCAGATAGAGGTTCCCAATCAATTGGCTACAGATGAATCCCTGTGAAAGAATGAATGCATCCATCCTCTAATACTATGCTTGGAGGGTTTGCTTCATTAATCTGAGCAAGGGAAAAATTGAGTGTCCCAAAGCATGGCATGCAACTTAACATTTATTTTAGAAACACATAACAATTATATAATCCAATCACATGGAGCTGAATATGTATTTTTGTTTTTGAATTTGTATGGTTTTCAAGTTTCAACCGAAAAACAAAGTCATGACCAGAGGGACTCACATCAAAATATCATCAAGGAGGATTCGCACTTGTCTTTAATAAAAAGTTTTTCTTAGATGATGCCCCTTTTGTGGGAGAATTCTAGCATTGTGTGAAGCCTCCTTCAAGGAACTATGCAAGGCAAAACATTTTCCTTGACATGGTTGGACGTGTAAAGTCATGCTTGAGGAGTATACAATCAACCTCTACCTTTTGCCATGTTCTTATTTCTTCCATGAGATCAACATGGAGCTTCTTTTATTGTTATGTGGATCAAATAGTTTGAGAGGGGTTTTGGCTTCAGTATTTTACAAGGGTCTACTTAGCACTTTCTAATAACTAATTACAACTTTTAAGCACAATGAGTATTCTTTACATGGGGTATAAGCACATGTGGTTTTAGATGCCAAAGTAATACTTTAGTGAATTCAGTTCTTATGCTTTAGTGATTTAATTCCTATGAAATCAACCTACTATCATTGATGAGTCTTTCAAGTGACTGTCAAGCTGTGTTTTATATTTTGTAAGTGCCATTTGGTCTTCTGTTCGGTCCTCAGAGTTCCATTTGTTCATCCATAGTAACTTCCTCCTATGATTCAATCAATACATTCAAGCTCCTCCTCCTCCATGACTTATGGAAGGCCTTTGAAACTCGAGGGAGGAGAAGTTAAAGCTAGATGTCATAGGAAGTCTCAACACACCACAACCCCAAGAGAGCAATGAGGCCCTACTAATGTCTATGGAATCTTGGTGATTTAATTCCTATGAAATCAACCTACTATCATTGATGAGTCTTTCAAGTGACTGTCAAGCTGTGTTGTATATTTTGTAAGCGCCATTTGGTCTTCTGTTCAGTCCTCAAGAGTTCCATTTGTTCATCCATAGTAACCTCCTCCTATCATTCAATCAATACATTCAAGCTCCTCCTCCTCCATGACTTATGGAAGGCCTTTGAAACTCGAGGGAGGAGAAGTTGAAAGCTAGATGTCATAGGAAGTCTCAACACACCACAACCCCAAGAGAGCAATGAGGCCCTACTAATGTCTATAGAATCTTGGTAACTTTGAAAACTCCAAGGAGCTGATCATACCAAAGGGGAAATCTACAATCCACAAGTGGACTATCCATAATATGTGGTGAAGAAGGTGAAGTAGGTGCATGTGGTGGAGTGTGTGGCACCAAGGGGGCCTAAGATACTAAGGAACAAGCAAAGGAGAGGACTAGGGAGCACTGCTGGACATGGGAAAAGATTGGTAGGGATGGCCATGCTCATGAGGACGATGATCCATCTTGCAAAAAATGGGGCACCATATTTTACGAGAAGGATAAGTAGAAGGCTCAAAGGGAACTCATCAAAGGTCACATCCTGACTGAGGACGATGGAATGTGATTTGGGATCCCAAAGACAACACGCCTTGAAAGAAGTGTCCTAAACAACAAAGATATACTTCTTGGACTTGAAGTCCAACCTCTTCCACTTCACATCTGGAACATGAACAAAAGTATCACAACCAAAGACAAGAAGATGAGAAAGGTTAGACCTCACACCTATAAAAGCCTCCTCTACAATAAAATCCTCAAGGGCTGATGTGGGTTGCTGGTTGATGATTACACTGCAGTTGAAACAGCCTCTACACAAAAAGAATACCATCTTCTGTACAACATAGATCAAGCCATCTCCGTAGCGGTCCAGTTCTTCCACTCACCATCCCATTATGCTGGGGCATATAAGGCAAAGAGAACTATTGCTTCATGCCTCTATCCCTACAAGATTGCTCAAACTCACGCAAAGTAAACTCTCCTTCATTGTCACAATGGATCCTCCTGGCCTGTCTAGCTATTCTGGTTTCCACCTCAAAGACCCACTCTATAAACTGGTCCTATGTCTCAGGCTTGCAAACAAAATATAGACCTGACACTTAGACGAAAACCATCAACCGATGGAGGAAAATATAATGATTTAAGCGAGGGATTCAACAAGAATATGCTAACACCAATACTCCCCAAGAAAATGGTGTTTTGAATCGGAAGAACAAGACCATGATCAAGATAGCATAGACAATGATGGAGCGTCGACAAACACTACATGGCCATCATTTGAGGTTTATTTTGGACTATGCTGGTGTGTTTTATTTTAGGGCTTTTGGATGTGATGCCTATGTCCACATTCTAAGAAAGAATCGTGAAAAATTTGAGCTCAATTCCAAGAAGCACGTGTTCGTGGGCTATAATTCCCAATTGGATGCTGTATCTATGATCGTGTCTGCAGAGATGTTTACACGAGCCATAATCTTCAATTCATTGAGATTCGAGCTGCAAAGGGGGCTGAGAAGCACCCTGTTCTTGGAGATCCTAGTGACAATTGGCACTTAAGCCAGCACATATGGAGCCTACAGCATCTAAAGACCTGGTACCAAGGTGATTGCTTTACCATTGGATTCCCCGCTAGTGGATCTTTCAGAGACTTCAGCAGAAGCAAAGCATTAGGGGGAGCATCAGCCACCTCTTCATTGGACATGTGATACACTCCATGATGCAAGGATTGAAAGACTTCCCAAGGAGTGGTAACCACAAGATGGCCCACAACGATCTCACAAGAACCAAGCACATTTAGGGGAGCTTGTATGTACCAATCACGGGTTGATGACCTATGCTATGCAAGATCGAGAATCGACATTAGTTAGAGAGGCATCACAATTCGACCATTGGTGAGGCCATGGAGTTAGGAGTTCAAGGCTATTTCTGATTGAGAGTTCTGTTATTTTCTAACGATGCTGATTACAGCAATAGTTTTGTCTATTTTTTCAAATAATTAGTAACGGAAAGGTGGGTCTGCCCCATTTCCTACCCTTCATCACATTCATAAGAGAATGTAGAAAGCAGCAAAGTATGGATACTATTAGGATGCTGAAGAGCTCAAGCAAGATAACACCAAAGCATCACTCTTATCTAAGTTGCCACACCTTCCAGGACGTACTCATGTACTAGCAAACCCTCCTTTCCTGTCATGCAACAACCCAACAGAGGCACCGAGCGGAATGGCACTTGGCAGCTTGTGCCACCCTTTGAAGGGTGATTGGATATAAATGGATCTTCAAGACCAAGAACCACAGCGACGGCACATCGGATAAATACCAGGCATAGTTGATTACCAAGAAATGGAAGAGGCAGGAATAATCTGAATGCAAAGTAGACATAGAAGTCATCCTTCTCACAATCCACGAACGAGCTGATCTGCTGCTGAGTCATCGAGGACCACATGAGAAACAAAACTCCAAATTTGTCGAGCAACAGGGCAAGAGACAAAGAGATGAAGCAATGTCTCATCACATGTAGAGCAAAATACACAACGACCACCGGAGATCTTGCGAGCATGCAACATGTCCCTAGTTGGAAGACCCCCAATAAGCAACCTCCACATCAACACTTTACCTTGATAAGGAACCTTTGACTTCCAGAGTTGGATGAATCTTTCCTACCACTTCTTTTTGCTGTCCAAATATGCCATAATTTATCAGCCTTTCCAGTGACCCATCTCTTGGCCTCAACCATCTGATGATATATCTGGCTAGCTAACCATTTTTGAAATCATCAAGAAACACTTACATCCAACCTCGCCATGGAGACGATGGTTGTAAAGCAAGCAAAGGAGAGAACCTCAGAAGCATGTCCTGTATGGATGACCAAATGTCATGATATCCTCGAGGCACCCGAAAGTGTTGATGAATATGCCGGAAAGAATAAAGACGGGCTGCCTAGGAATGACACCATCATGGACTATCTGCAACCCCAAACAAGCCATCCAATTAAACTTGTCTTGCTGCAAATCTTTATCAGGCCAATCCAACAACCTAGAGATAGCCAGCACTTCTCCTTGCACCGAATTCTCCTCCTTACGAAAATCAGGAGGGTGCCAAACTGCAAAACATAACATCTCCTGCCAAGATGCAATCAAATGAGAAAGGAGAAAAGACTGGGAGACCTTAACAGGCCTCGTGGAATTAAGCACATGCCACCAAGAAACTTGAATAACCATGCTACCATGAGAGATGCCAATCTTTTCTATGAAAAATTTTGCAATATCTGACCAAGGATGACTCTCTACAGATAGTGCCTGCAAAAGTGCTAGTCTCAAAGTAGCCATATCCAAATTAACATCGAATAAAGCTGCTCCTCCCATCCTTTTAGGAGTAGTCACATGCTGCCATGAAATCCACACTTGGCCCAAATGATTCCCTTTCTTTTACCACAACATGAATTGAATAGGCTAAACCTATTCCAAAAGAGACTTCTTAGTCCAAGGAAGCAATGGCAAAAAAAATGAGATCTTACTAATCATGATGCATTGAGCAACTTTAAGTCTCATATGAAGAGGCCAGCCTTGAGATGTCCAATACATGAACCAATCATGAATACGGGATGACATCCAATCAAGCAAGGCACAGAGAGTTACATCCACACCAATAGGATAACCCAAGTGTTGAGTTATATCTCCTTTAGAAATCACAACTCCATGCCAACCCAAAGCCTGCCAATCATTCTCCGTACAAGAAAGCTGTGTAGATTTCTAAGCATTAATATGAAGTCTGGATGCTAAAGAGAAAAGATTCCACGCAACCATTGCCCGATTAACATTAGTGCGATCAGCCTTAAGAAACATAAAGGAATCATTCGCCAAAGATTGACCCAGAATATGGGCCACTAGGAGAGAAAAACCAACAATCTCTCCTTAATCAATCAACTTATCCAACAATGAGAGCATCGGGTGAGTGACCAAAGCAAATAGCAAAGGGCTGAGAGGGCAGCCTTGCCGAAGAGACCGAGACAAGGCAATTGCATCTGTGATCCCTCCATTAAGTGCAATACGAGCCACAACACCCTAACTAATGGTATCAACAAAAGAAATCATGTGAGGACCAAATCCCATGGTCGACATTAGCTACCGCAAGAAAGACCAGCTGACATGATCAAATATCTTTTCAAGATCAAGTTGAAGCATAACAACCTACTAGCCTGAGGCTTTGGCATAATCAATCCCCAATTGATATTTCAAAATGTTATGCATTATATTTCAACCCTTAATTGATGTGGATGAACCAAGTACAATGATACTTTTTGCAATCTATTGGCAATGATTTTAGAGAAGATTTTATACAAAGAACCCATAACAGAAATGAATCTCCATTGTTTCAAAGATGTCAGAGAGGGAACCTTAGGCAATATCCGAATGACAGCAATCTTCCAGTCTGAAGGTATCCTACCAGAATTCCACACTTGCTGACACAGGCGAGTTAATGGGTCCTTAAGTTGCTCAACATGGGCTGAAAACAGCTCATTAGGAAGCCCATCCCAGCCAAGGCTTCTCCTTCATGGTAAATGGGACAACACATCCTTCACTTCATTCTCTAAAATATCAGCCTCCATCAAATCAACCCATTTTGGCTCAACCTGATTACTAACCAAATCACAAATGTATCGACGAGCAAAGTGAACAGCGTTAGAAAGAATCTCTTGTGGACCCAACAAAGATTTATAAAAGTCAACGCACATTTGAATGATGGAAGCAGGATTAGTCCCATAACACCTTGTTCAAACAAACCAAATTTTTCCGAGTGTATTTTTGGCGTAAACAAGCAAAAAACTGATGAGATTAGCAGTTATTATTATGCAAAGCTTTCGCTCAGGCCAGCAATTTGTATTTAGCATATTCCTCCACTTGAAGAGATTACTCTACATTTCAACCATTCAATGCATGTGAGCAAGTCATCAATAGTATCCCCTGACTGATACTACAAAGACAAAACGAGTGGACTAACAAAGATTGCCCGTGCTGCAATTCAGCTCATAAAGAGGAAGCATGTTGAATACCATACTGTTGGGACAACACTCCTACATTATCCCTAAAACAGCCCATGCTTCCATCCCTCCAAATAGGACCCTTGGGTTAAAAGAAGCAATCAATTGCTGAATACATTCTAAAAACTGATTTTGCAGCAGAAAAGATTGGTTGAAACGTAGAGGCAAACAAGCAAGGAGAGCCTTAAAGGCATAAACAGGTTTGTGGGTCAAATCCAAAACCAAAGGATAGTGATCTGACAAAACATGCTATCCTTCCACCCACATATCAATGACTGCAAGAAGAAAAGAATCACTCTGACAAATGTAGATCCTATCAAGTCTGGGCCAAGTGTTTGGATGCTGAAGGGAATGATAAGTATATCCAGACTATGAAGGATGCATCCAAGACCACATGTCCTGTTTCAAAGACACAGTTGCCAGAGCGTCCCAAGCCTGCCACTCAAGACCATCCATGATCGAGTGCGGTGAAGTCGCCTGATCCGCAAAAACACGTGCATTAAAATCTCCCATAACAAAACCTTGACGAGCCATCGCAAGGCAATGCAAGTCATCCCAAAGTTGACGGTGTTCCCGAGCAGTAGATGGAGCATACATGCCCACTAACCACAAAACCTCTTCCTCATATAGGATTTCCAACATCAAAAATCTGCCAAAAGGGTCTTGAGAAACCAAGGATGGTTGCAAGGATGATCTAACAACCAACATAACTCCAAATTTATGTGGAACCAGACCACTAAAAAAATTTGTATAATCCTTGAAATACATAAGAGGATCCTGCCAAAGCATGTTATTTGTGCTCCACAGCACAAAAAACATTCCAATTTCGAACCAGCACAACTTTCCACAACCGATACTACTTACTACCCGAAAAAATACCTTTAACATTCCATAAAGCAAGACTCATGATAAACCACAAAAGAGAAAACTATTGAATCACCACTTTCCCTTTCCCTTTAACATCAGTAGCTTTAGCTGCCTAAAATCTCTCCATCTCACAACGGATCATATCTACAACCGCCCTCTGTAAACTAGCATTCGAAGCACGAGAAGAGAACTGTTGTTACTGATAATGGAAAAAAACCTGAAGGAAGCACAAGCCTCCCATACGCGTCAAAGCGCAAAGCAGTATCAGAAGCCCTTTTATCATCCACACCGATTGCAAAAACACGTGAAGATTGAGATTTCATATAAAACCCCCTACCTTTGCGTTAAAAAGTCTGAGTAATAGGGTGTGGAGATGCGTGAGCAGGAGTCGAATGAGATTCATATCTAACATTACGTCTAACCACAGTGACCCAAGAATCATCCTGAGGAGGCAAATTCTAACCAACCGAAAGCGATGCACGCTCAATACAAACTTGGGGGACATCCTTCTTTCCATCATCATGTCCATGCAGGACAAGAGGCACAGGATCAACTTCTTGCTACTGCGCCATCTATTGGGGATGATGCTCTTGCATATCCATGTCAGGATCCAAGGAACGTTGCAATACCTCAGGGCTTCTATCACATTCTGAAATAAAATGGCCCAATTGGCCACATCTAAAACAGTGTCCAGCAAATGTGTCGATGGCCTCTTCTTAACAAATCTTACCATGCTTGTTTCCGTCTTGAAAATGTCATCCACCCAAGATATTTGCCTAACATCTTCAACAAGCAAGTCAAGGCAATGGGATACACATGGAGTCCATACTATGCTAGGAAACTCCTCAAGCATACGTCCCATAGACACACAATTTCTTCCATTATCTATCACCACATGCATCACATTTTGGACTCCTACGTCCATGATAATCTGTCACATGTGTCGCAAATGAAAGCTCCTGTGATGGTAAGACCTGAGACAGAGGCATTGATGGTTTTAATAAACATGGTGCCTTTGCATGAAGACACCAAAACATTGGAAGCATTCCTTCAGCACATATCTGACCACCCATCACATAATATTGTGCATCCATATTTCACCCATGTCTCCTTCAAGGACTCCAATTGAGCCTCTATGGATGCTTTATCCTTTCGAAGCTCCCGTGTGCGTAATACATCTATAGATGGGCCTTTCCACATACATCCTATGCGGCTTACTGCCCTTATTGTCTTCTTCCATTGATGTATACTGGCCACATTGAAAGGGATAGCACACTGAATAAATAAGCGTATGAGTTTCCTAGTTACCTCTACAATTGCCTGCCTCTGCAATCCTGCATGGACGCTTGCACCATGCAAGGAGCCCTTTTGCCCACCACCACTAGAAGATGGCAACGGGGTCCTTTTTGCACTTGAACCCGATACGGATATGGATACACTTCTTTTTTATGGGCCACTCGCCTCGAGGAAGCCAATATTTCTTCTTGAAGTGAATTTTCCTCTTTATGAATATCCGGGGGACGCCAAACTGCAAAACAAAGCATCCCCTGCTAGGAAGCTATCAAGTGAGAAAGGAGAAAAGGCTGGGAGACCTTCAAAGGCCTTGTCGAATTAAGCGCATGCCACCAGGAAGCATGAATAACCGTGCTACCATGAGAGATGCCAGTTTTTTCTATGAAGAATTTCGCAATACCTGACCAAGGATGACACTGAATACATAGACTCTACAATAGGGATAGCCTCAAAGCGGCCATATGCAAATTAACATCTAGCAAAGCTGCACCCCCATTCCTTTTCGGAGTGGTCACTTGCTGCCATGAGATCCATACTTGCCCCAAATGATTGCCTTTCTTTTCCCAAATCATAAATCTGATAGCCTAAACCAAATCCAAAATGAACTTCTTAGTCTAAGGAAGCAATGGCAGAAAGAATGAGATCATACTGATCATAATGCATTGAGTGACTTTTAGTCTAACATGTAGTGGCCAACTCTGAGATTTCCAATACATGAACCTATCATGAATTCGAGAGGCCATCCAATCCAACAAGGCACAGGGAGCAACCTCCACACCAATAGGATATTCCAAGTGTCTGGTTATATTATCCCTTGTGATCACAATTCCATTCCAGCCCAAGGCATGCAGATCATTCTCCGTATAGAAGAGAAGGGTGGATTTCTAAGTATTAATGTGAAGACCTGATGCCAAAGCAAAAGGATTCCAAGCCACCATTGCCTAATTAACATTAATATGATCCGCCTTAAGGAACATAAAAGAATCATCTACCAAATATTGACCCACAAGCTGGTCACCGCAAGGAAGAGTTAAGCCAACTATCTCACCTTGAGCTGCCAACTTATCCAATAAAGAGAGCATGGGGTGAGTTACCAAAGCAAACAACAAAGGGCTGAGTCAACCTTGCCGAAGGGACCAAGACAAGGCAATTTCCTCCGTAATCCCTCCATTAAGAGCAATACAGGCCACAACACCCTGACTGATGGTATCAACCAGAGAAATCATACGTGGCCCAAAACCCATTGTGGACATCAATTGCAGCAAGAAAGACCAGCTAACATGATCAAATGCCTTCTCAATATCTAGCTGAAGCATAACAACCTGCTGGCTAGAAGCTTTGGCATAGTCAATTCTGAGCTAAACATTCAAAATGTTGTGCATTATATTCCGACCTTTAATAAAACCATATTGACGTGGATGAATGAGGTGCGGAAAAACTTTCTACAATCTGTTGGCAATAATTTTGGAGAAGATTTTATATAATGATCCCATAAGAAAAATGGATCTCCATTGTTTCAAAGAGGTCGGAGAAGGAACCTTGGGCAACAACCTAATGACCGCAATCTTCCAATCCAAAGGCATCATACCAAAGTTCCACACCTGCTGACACAAGCGAGTTAATGGGTCCTTAAGCAATTGCACATGGGCTGAAAACAGCTCATTAGGAAGCCCATCCCAACCTAGACTTTTCCTTCGAGGCAAGTGAGACAACGCTTCTTCCACTTCATCTTCAAAAATATCAGCCTCCATTAAATTCACTCATTCTGGTTTGACCTAATTACGAACCAGGTCACAAATATATGTACGAGCAAAGAGAACAGCATCAGAAAGAATCTCTTGCAGACCCAACAAAGCCCTATAAAAGTCAACAGTCATCCGAATAATAGAGGCAGGATCGGTCACCATATCACCTTGCCCATCCTTTAAGCGCACAATATTTTCTCGGGCATATTTCTGATGCAAACGAGCAAAAAATTGGTAAGTTTGACAATTGTTATCATGTAAAGCATCAGCTCTGGCCAATAGTTTGTATTTTGCATATTCCTCTTCCTAAAGAGATTGGAGTCTTTGAGCCATTCAATGCATGTGAGCAAGTCATCATTGAAATCCCCAGTTTGACACAGAGACAAGGAATGAGCTAATAAGGATTGAACATGCTGCAATTCAGCTCAAAACAAGGAGGCATTTTGAATACTATATTGTCGGGATAACGCTCACGCTCTCTCTCTCTCTCTCTCTTTTCGTAAAAGGTAATTGTATTAATTACAAAAAAAGGTACAAGTTTACATGATTACAAGATACTCGATGGCTCTAAGCCATCGTGTGTAAAATCTCAATACGAAACCACAAAAGAGTTACACAAGTCATGGCAAAGATGCAGAGGAAATTGCCATATGCCAGGGAAGTAAGTCCTCCCGAGGGAGCAAGTCAGAGTGCCGAATGAGATCTATCTGCCAATGCAAGAGACCTTTAAGCCTCGCAATGTATCCTGGAACATTAGAGGCCGAATCAAAAAGAAAGGCATTCCGAGTGGTCCAATTGTGCCAACATCCCCAGTATCTAAGAAAGTGGAACAAGATCTTCATATGCAACTTTGCCGGTGTGGGGTATTTTGGCCATACAAAAACCCAATCGAAAGGGCTTAGTGAGAAACCAACCACAACTCGCCAAACCGCTGACAAGAGCGACCAGATATTCTTAGCGAGAGGGTAAGAAATAAATTGATGACGGGCCGATTCCACAATAGTGGTGCAGAAGAAACAATTGCCGTTAGAGATTCGACACTTGGAAAGGGCCAAGGCAAGAGGAAGACCACCAATCATCAGCCAGGAGGCGTTTCAGAATCCCTCGTGGATACCGTGATTTATGGGAACAGCTTTTGTTAGTGCTCCAGAGCAGGCAACCCTTTCTTGCCCTTGCTTTGGATCGTCCTTGGCAGGACTGGGACCTTGCACGTTGGTTGAATATGGAAAAGGCCTCAGCTAATCAGGTGTACCATCTTCTGATTAAAGATCATCAATGGCTGGTTACTAAAGCTAATACTGTATGGGGATTGCGGAAATCTCATGCGGGACCTGCACAGAGAGAGAGAGACGCCCAAAATCAGTGCACCACCCGGCTGCAGCAACAGGACTGCAACGGGGCTCCTGTGGAGAACAGGACAGACACGCGCACATGAACCGGGGCGCCGGGTAACGGGTCAAACAAAGGTGAGGCTTCAACGCAGCTGCGTCAGCCCTGCACGCTGACGCAGAGCAGTCGACCACAGGCGGAGCACTCTGCACAGGTCAGACGTCGACGGGGCAGGCATCAAGGGCTCAGGCACAGGGCAGGCGTCGACGGGGCAGAGTTGAAGGGCGCCACAGGCTGGCTCTGCTGGCGCAGAGCCAGCGACCACCGGCGGATCTGGCGAGCAGACGTCGGGTGTCGACGGAGACGGGCGCAGGTACAGGCGACGGGCAGAGTTTGACAGGCGCAGGTACAGACGAGCGCAGGTACCGGCGACGGAGACGGGCGCAGGTACCGTCGACGGAGACGGGCGCAGGTACCGGTGACGGCGCAGCAACGGCAGGTATAGACAGGCGCAGGTACAGGTGAAGGGCACAGCAGCGGCAGGTATAGACGTCTGGGTTCAGCGGCTGCGCAGAGACCACAACCTGGTCGCTAGGTCACGGGGGTGCAACGTCCACCATCGCGCTTGACTTCCTCCTCTCTCTCTCTCTCTCTTCTCTCTCCTCTCCAGCCACGCAGGCCTCTCTCTCTCTCTCTCTCTCTCTCTCTCTCTCTCTCTCTGCACACAGGTTACTGTATGCACTGTTGATCACTGTCTGAAGTGACCCTGAGCAGAGTCACACGTGCAGTGTGAACAGTCCGTCCCAGTGTGTCCTGTCCAGGTTGTCCTGTTTGTGATAATCTGAACTGTCAGTTCAGACAGAGTTACAGGCGAGTCCGTGTTGTGTCTGATCCTGTGCACTGGTCTTTGCTTGTCTTCTCCATGCTGCTGCACGCTCCCCTAACTGCTGTACACCTGGTCGCTGCCTGTCTGCCTCAGCTGTGGCCTGTCCAAAAGGAGTGTAGATGGCACATAGGGCAGGATGCAACCCTAACTATGCAGGCTAAGTCTGGGTGCAGAGCCGAACATAGATCTCTCTCTCTTTTTTTTCGTAAAAGGTAATTGTATTAATTACGAAAAAAAGGTACAAGATTACATGATTACATGATTATAAGAGACACGAGGGCCCTAGGCCAACGTGTGGGAAATCCCCGTACTAATGCACTAAAAAGGTTACACCAATCATGGCAACGACCCAGAGGCAATTGCCATATGCCAGGGAAGCAAATCCTCCCGAGGGAGCAAGTCGGAGTGCCGGATGAGATCTAGCTGCCAATGCAAGAGCCCTTTAAGCCTGGCAATATGTCTCGGTACATTAGAGGCCGAATCAAAGAGAAAAGCATTGCGCGTGGTCCAAATGTGCCAGCATCCCCAGTATCTGAAAAAGTGAAATAAGATCTTCATATGTAACTGTGGCGGTGTGGGGTACTTTGGGCACACAAAAACCCAATCGAAAGGAGTTAGTGAGGACCCCACCACTGCGCGCTAGATTTGCGACAAGAGTGACCAGATATTCTTGGCAAGCGGGCAAGAAAGAAAACAATGTCAGGCCGATTCCGCAGTAGTGGTACAAAAGAAACAATTGCCATTCGAGATTCTACGCTCGGAAAGGGCCAAGGCAAGAGGAAGACCACCAATCATTACCCGCCAAAGAAAGACCTTGCATTTGAAAGGTGCCTTATTCAGCCAGCCCTCCATCACCGTTGCCTGCCACCATGACTGCGATTTCCGCAGTCCCCAAACAGTATTAGCTTTCACACCTAGCCATTGGTGATCTTGAATGAGAAGATGATACACCTGATTAGCAGAGGCCTTTTCCAAACTCAACCGGCCTGCAAGGTCCCAGTCCTGCCAAGGACGATCCACAGCCAGGGCAAGAAAGGGTTGTCTACCTTGAAGCTCCGACAAAAGCTGTTCCCATAAACCAGGTATCCGCGCGAGATCCTGAAAAGTCTCCTAGCAGTCCGAAACGATGCGAGGACATTGCGAGTGGCAAGGGTAGCATCCGCAATCGAAGTCACACCTAAACGGGCCATGCGGTTAAATCTCGGTTTGAGCTGATGTTTGTCTTCCCATGAAAGTAATCTCGATACTGCCAACACTTCCAGCTGAAAGGAGTTAGTCTGCAAGCGGTCCCCCACTGGATGCCAACGGGCCTTTTGGAGCACCACTTTCCACGAGCCGACCAAGTGCAGTAACAGAGAGGAAGAGGGACTGGAAAATCGAGAGTCAACATTAAGAACATGCCACCAGGAGGCCCGAAGTCGTGTATTACCATGGCGTAGCCCGCTGTCCTCAAGAAAATAACGGGCTATAATGGTCCACGGGTGATGATCCACACACATGGCACGAAAAAGAGACCAACGAAGAGCCAGCATATGAGTTTCTGCATCTAAAATAGCTCCACCACCCATGTGTTTAGGGGTACATGTATGTGACCATGAAATCCATGAAATACCTGCCTGCAGTGAATCCTTCTTCCATAGCATGAAACGAATGGTATGAGTGAGAGCCTTCAAAGTAGTAGGCGTCCACGGCAGCAATGGCAGGAAATACATTAGCATTGGTAGCATAATTGTCTAAGCCACTTTGAGGCGGACATGGAATGGCCACGCTTGCGACTTCCAATACATAAACTTCGCCGCCAGTTTTTGTGAAATCCACTCCAGTAGGTCCTTTGGCCGTACATCCACCCCCAATGGGTATCCAATATGCCTGACAATGGAGCCACGGGAAACCACCTGGCCCTACCATCCTAATGACTGTAAATCAAGCTCCGTGCAACTGAGTATGGCTGATTTAAAGGCATTGATGCGAACACCAGAGGCCTGACCAAAGAGCGTCCAAACATCTAATGCCTTTCGAATGTTGTCCCTGTCCGCCCGCAAAATCATAAAGGTGTCATCAGCCAAAGATTGGCTAATGAAGTGCTGTCCCAAAGGAAGAAACAATCCTGCCAGCTGAGCAGAAGCCGCCATTGAGGATAACATTGAAAGGACTGGGTGAGTCGCCAGGGCAAAGAAAAGAGGACTCAAAGGGCAACCCTGTCTAACCGAGCGTGCAAGGACAAATGGCTTTGTAACCCCACCATTGAGCATAACTCTTGAAGAAGCCGCAGCACTAATGGTGTAGATCAATCGGGACATCCGAGTACCAAAACCCATAGCAGACATGAGATCTGCAATGAAAGACCAGTCCACATAGTCAAAAGCCTTTTCCAAGTCCAATTGAATCAATACCACTTCCTGACTGGAGTGCCGCGCATAGTCAATAGCCATTTGCACATTTAAGATATTATGCAGAATGTTGCGGCCCTTAATAAAACCATATTGGAGAGGATGCACAATAGCTGGAA
Source organism: Lygodium microphyllum (assembly GCF_053477565.2). Lineage (NCBI taxonomy): Eukaryota > Viridiplantae > Streptophyta > Polypodiopsida > Schizaeales > Lygodiaceae > Lygodium > Lygodium microphyllum. The sequence continues at coordinate 23,146,648 of NC_141160.1, read as the reverse complement.
GGTGCTTGTGAAGCCGATTTGCCAGCACTTTGGAGAAGATTTTATACATCGAGCCCATCAAAGAAATTGGTCTCCAGTGTTGCAGCATTGACGGCGAAGGGACCTTTGGAATCAATTTGATAAGGCCTTCTTTCCATGAGGAAGGCATGACCCCTGTTTCCCAAACCTGCTGAAACATAACCGCCAATGGCTTCACCAGCTGCGTGGCCGAGTTCTCAAAGAATTCATTAGTGAGACCATCCCAACCAAGACTTTTATCCTTAGGCAAGTGTAACAAAACATCCCTAACCTCCTCCTCGCAAATATCCGCCTCCAAAGTGGCTTGCATATCAAGTGAAACCTGCTAGCGGACCAGATGATAGAAGACCGAGCGGGCATGCGTAACCTGGCTAGAAGGCGAGGGAGAAGAACCAAGAAGTTCCATAAAATAATTTCTGCACATATTGACAATGGTCTGCAGATCAGTGACCATGCGACCTTCCGAATCCTGGAGTCTAGTCATATTTTCGCAAGCAGGAGAAGCATGCAAGGCACGAAAGAACTTATGAGACTGGCAGGCACTATCTTGCAATGTGTCAGTCAAGTTATGCAGCTTGGCCTGCTGATAAGATTTCAACTGAAACACTTGAGTAAGATGGGCCAAACGCATCTCCAGTGACAGCAGAAAATCATCATCTGGGATATCCACGAGCAACAAACGGACCAAAGCCAGTAAGTCCTCTGCTGCATGTCGACATCGCCGACAAAGAGAGGCATGATGGATCCCATACTGTCGAGCAACCCGCTGCACATTAGAGAGCAGCCATGCAAATGAAGCCAAGCCCTCAGAGGCGAAGTCTAATAAGATCCTCTCAATCAATTGCTGCATATAGCCCTGAAAAATTGGATGCTTCAAATAAGAGGAGTTGAAACGTAAAGGGAGCCTATCCAGCAACTGCATAAAAGGTGCAATAGGTTGTGCCCACATCTCAAGCTGGAGGAGGAAATGGTCCGACAATGCATATTGCTGCAAGACCTTCATTTCCAGCATCTCGAGAAGAAAATCATCCCCCTGCATGATATACATTTGGTCCAACCGCGACCAAGTAGTTGCATATTATGCGGAATGAAAAGTAAACCCTGAAAAAGAAGGGTGAAGCCACGACCAAAGATCTTGCTTAAGTACGCGCAAAGCAAAGGAATTCCACACCCGGCTTTCCGGCGCATCCATTACCAAATGCCCTGAAGTGGACTGAGAAGAGTCAACACACATATTGAAATCTCCCATCAAAAACCCCCTTCGGCCAAGTGACATCGAGCCCTGCAAAGTCGACCAAAGATCCCGTCGGGATGCGGGATCATTCGAAGCATAGAGGCCCAGCAACCATAGAATCTCTCCTTCAAATAAGACTTTGATTACCAGAAAGCGGCCCTGCACATCATTTTTAACAAGAACAGGTTGGTATTTCTCATGGACAATCATCAGCACGCCCGAATAGTGCATAGCATGTGTCCCTGCATAAAACAGACGGAATTCATGACAATCCACAACTTTTCCTGCTTCACCGTGACTTTTGTGCTCAACTGCACATAATACATCCCACTGGTTCTCATGCAAGATAGTCCACATGGCATGTTGCTTATGGCGAGAGCAAATGCCTCGCACATTCCACGTGGCTATCTTCATATATCTTCAAAAAAAGGAAGTCAGGAACAAGGCGCCTGTTGCCTCGATTTCACTTTTTCCACAAGAGCATCCAAGACACCCTCATCTAGAAAATCAGCCAATACTGCAAACGAATTCAGGCGACCTGCTTTAGAGGTAGAAGGAAAATCCACTGCCTTGGGAGTGGGGCGGGGATAACGCCGATCCCAGAGTGTAATCACATTACCTTTTGTATCAAACGCCAGCTTAGCAGGTGGGCCCTTGGGACCGTCTGTATAGACTTTCCTTGTAGACTAATTACGGGGGGCAGACAGGGCCATAGTACGCGCAGCATGCTGTGAAGTGAACATTTCTTTCCTGGCATATACGTTCGCATGGAATCCTGTGAAGCATTAGGCCCAGGATCCACCAGGCCTACATCCAACTTTTTACCTTTTTTTTTTACGTGCCTCAATCCAATCAGTGCTACGGGAATCCAAACCCAGGACCTATTGTTTGCCTTTATCGACAACATTAGGTGGCTGAAGGGCCTCCTGTGCCGAGGCATCAGGCACCATGTCATCCTTAGGCAGCACAACATGCACATCCTCGGAAGACGGTTGTCTTTCGGGGCATTCGGCCATAAAATGCCCCAATTTACCACATGAAAAGCAGTGTCTTGCAAAGTTGCCCCATTTCAAGCGAAAATGCAAAGGATGCATGCCAGAACAATTGAGGCGAAGCCACGCAGGCCTTTTCCTGGCCGTGTCCCATAACATGCATAAACGGTTTCGATTCATAGCCCTGAGGCTTGGGGGAACCAGTATTGTTCCCACAACTGCCATCGCATCCTTCAACAATGGCCAATAGACCGCCGGACAATTTTCCACTTCCACCCACACCGGGCATTCTCGTTGAAGCAGACGCTAGAAGTCTCCCATAGGGCGCCATGGTAGAACATGGACCAAGTGGCGGTCAAAGAATAATGGCAACTTGGACAGGAGCTCAGCTCGATGTGTTTCCGATTTCAACAGCACCTCATAAAAGCCGCGAGGTCCAAGGAAGATCTCCTCAACACACTCCCCTTGCAATAAATGGTGCATCCACTGGCGAATATGTGAAAGCACTGGGATCCTGCCAGTGAAGAAAAGTATAACGGCACGGTCATAAAACACCGAAAAAGACCGCAAGACTAATTTCGGGTCCACCGTGGCTTCCAACACGTCATTAGTTCCTGCGTCAGAAAAAGTTTCATTATTATGCTGGACATAATCGCCAAGCAGAGTATTGGCAAAGTCCAACAAATGCTCCCAGTCAATCTCCTGCGAATCCACAGGATCAGAGGCAACCTGCGCATAGGAACGTTCGTGAGGACCCATTGGCTCGTCAGAAGTATGCTTGGAGCGTTTGCCCGCAGGCGGCAGTTCAGAACCCGGAGGTATCTCCTCCGTGCACGGCACCATATCCTCCGGCTCCTCTGTATCAGAATCAGGGCCGAGGGCTGCCACCGTCCGGTCTAGAAAATCCATATCCAGGCCAGCCATACTGCTGTCTTCTCTCTCTCTCTCTCTCTCTCTCTCTCTCTCTCTCTCTCTCTCTCTCTCTCTCTCTCTCTCTCTCTCTCTCTCTCTCTCTCTCTCTCTCTCTCTCTCTCTCTCTCTCTCTCTCTCTCTCTGTGTACAAGCACAGATCAGTTCTCTGATCTGTGTAGGGTTGCAGTCGTGTGCTGCCAGGTGATAGCTCTCTTTCTCTGACTTGGCATAACAAAAGGCACAGGGCAGACACCCACTGACAGCAGGCGCAGCAAGCAGTGCTCTCAGCACTGTGCCGTCTCCTTCCAAGGCTCGCGATAGGAGAGAGCACAGCTCCTCTCTGCGCTGTATGTCAAAGGCGCCTCACAGGCCCGCAAATATACAGTGCGCCATGGACAGCATCACGTTTGATGAGAGGCGACTCTGGTCGAAACCCTAAAATGCACAAAGAAGCAAGTAGGAGCAGGCTGCGACTAAGCCTCTGCTCTGCGACCACAGGCTTCAGACAGCAGGCATCAGGCGAGCAGACAAGCACAGGCGGAGTAGGCGGCCACAGACGAATACAGGCTGGTGGGTCTTCAGGCGCATGGGCAGTCGTCAGGCCATCGCGAAGCAAGCACTCGTCAGGCGCACTCGTCAAGCAAGCAGTCGTTAGTCGTTGCGCAGGCAGTCGTCAGGCGTCAAGCGGCAGTCAGGCACACTCGTCAGGCGGCAGTCGTCAGATGGGTCTTCAAGCGGCGCGCAGGTCTAGGCGATGACAGGACGGGACGCACCGGCGGCAGCATCACTCTCTCTCTCTCTCTCTCTCTCTCTCTCTCTCTCTCTCTCTCTCTCTCTCTCTCTCTCTCTCTCTCTCTCTCTCTCTCTCTCTCTCTCTCTCTCTCTCTCTCTCTCTCTCTCTCTTTGTGTGGCTGCCTCAGCCCTGCACACAAGAAGCAAGGCAAAATTGCATAGGCCTGCAGGCTCGATAGAGGTAGCGCAAGGAGTCAGGTACCCCTCTCCAGCCTCTCTCTCTCTCTCATCTACTCTCTCTCTCCCCCTCTCTCCCTCTGTGTGTATGTGTGTGTTGCGTTTGCGTTTGCATTCAGCCCGATCATATGCTTCCGCATTGCAACACTTTGATAAACACTTCTCTTTAGAATGAGTATCTTTCCCACAATGTGGGCACATTGGCATTGACTTCTCGGTATCCTTCTTATCATCTTGCTTCTCTTGTTCTTGGCCTTCTTATTGTCCTTCTTGTTGCCCCCTCCTGAGCCTACAATAAAAGATTTTGTGGATCGAATCCACTAGCTCCAATCTACTTGAGTTGCTCTTGGTGTCCCAAAACAAGAAGGGCTAGTTCCTCCCATAGAACAATGTCCCAAATTCTAGAGGTAAGTAAATTAATGTAGAAAAGATCATACTTCGGAGATAGGAGATGAGTAATAAGAATCATTGCCATATCTTTGAATGAAATCACCTTACCTTGGGATGAAACTCATCCCACAATTCCTCCATCCCATTAATGTGGTTCCTCATAGAGGGAAACTCATCAACAAATAACATTTGGAGCTTCTTTTCTATAGTAATTTGGTGGGCAATGGTTGTTAACCCTCAAACGAACAAAGTTGGAAAATCCGGAAAAGCTAAAGCAGAAGACAAAGACAAAGGCCAAGGCAAAGAGAAACGGAAGACACACAAGGAGAAGAGCCCTAAATAAGGGCGAAAGACGCACAAGGAAAAGCGCAAGTCAAAACTTTTGTAAAAGAGCGCAAGCGCATCATGGTTTAATTCAAGGAGCGCCGGGCTCTCACCCATGCAATTTGTAAATGTAGACGGGCGGTGGAAAGAAAGCTAGGAAGATAGAAGGACAATGGGAAAAAGGGCCTAGGCTACGGCCGGCCATGTAAAAAGGGGAAAAGGGGATGACCACCCAAAAGGGATTTAGGGTTTTGTATATAAAGTTGAAAAGTGAATGAGAAGCTCATTCTTGTGTATGGCCAAAAGTAGCTCTCCTCTTCTTCTTCTTCTTCTTCTTGCTTGCTTGAGCTTGTGCTTGAGAGAGGAAGTGTGAGAGTGTAAGGGAGTGAGGGTGTGAGGGTGAGGGACCGAGGAGGAGAAGCTCTCCATCTTCTCCTCTCTTCTTCTCTTCTCTTCTCTTCTCTTGCTCGTGGCAATGGAGCTTGCAGCATGGAGCTTGAGGATGGAGCTTGCTTGAAGCTTGCACTTGGATCGTGGAGCTACCGAAGTGCGCGGGAGAGGAGGTAACTCGAACGGCACGGAGGTAAGCTCACTACACCCGTAGATATGGATGACGCGTCGGCTATGTGAGAGGTAGCCATTAGTGCTCGGCTTGAAACGCTTGAACAATAAGCGGTCCGTGGGTCTTGGCAGTTGAGCGAAAGCTCCCACATTTTGGTTCCGTTGCCGGGACCAACGGATTCAAGCCTTGAGCGCTTGCGCGCTTCAAAATCGAGCATTGGAGTAGGGTTTTCCCCCGAACCGGTGCTTGAGATAGGTAGGAAGGGAGGGGGTTGAAGATGGTATTCGATCTCCTTGGCAAGTAGGTTTTTTGATTTTTTGAGATTTATGTTGTGAGATGGAGTAGTGTAGGTATTTACTTTGTGATTCGGATGCATTTAGGATAGGAAAAAACAAAGAAAAAGAAGCAAACAGTAGGGTTTTCTGTTGCTGTATAGCAGGCTAAAACAGGAAAATAGGGGCACAGATCCTTGGAGTGCCATTTGATTCGAGCACCATAGTGATTCCAGGCATGTCTGGCATTCCCTTGTAGTGTCTTGCACCTATCTGGAAGGCGCTGGACAATTCGATGTAGTAGACGTCAGCCTAGAGGCATCGCGTGCAACTCGCCGGCCATCGGCTGCATAGTCGGACCAGCTTGTCCGAGTCCCAGAATCAGACCAATCCAGAATCGGACCAGTCCAGAATCGAACCAGTCCAGAATTGGACCAGTCCATAATCGGACGCTCGGTCGATCGGACCAACCCGTCCGACTCAGACGCTCGGACAACCGTCTGATCGGACCACTCGGACCAACCTGTCCGATTTTGAAAATCGGACCACTCGGACGCTCGAACTCGAACTACTCGGACCATCCTGTCTGATTGGACGCTCGTCCGATAGAGGCAATCGGACCACCCTGTCCGATCCAATTCCAAGAATCGGACCACTTTGAAAATCGGACCACTGGGCCGATCAGACTACCCAGAATCGGACGTCCGATTCTGATAATCGGACTCCTGAAAATCGAACATCTGAGAATCAGACAGAAAACTGTCAAAATCGGACACGTGTCTAGAACACAAATTTTGACACATCTAAACCCCGAGATTGACCCCAAAGGCTACGTAGAGCTAAAGGCACATCACAGATCCATCACCGGGCTAAAATTTAGAGCACGTAGTTCAAAATTTAGCTATAAACGGTCCTCCAAATTACGTATGGCATTTACCGTAACAGCCCTGCGGGCCGGGGGAGGACATCTCCCCTCGGACCCCCGCAGAGGGGGCTCTGCCCCCCTCCGCACCTCCCCCAAGTAGGGGGAAGGGAAAACGTGCGTCGTGACAGGTCCTCCAAATTAGACCCTAGTGTAGTAATAGCTCTACACGAGCATGGATCCTCACCTGTAAAAGAGCAACCAAAAGCCCATACCCGAACAGAGAGAAACAGAGACCCTAGAACCTCGACGGGCCAATCTAGCCATCCAGGGCAAAAAGGCCACACCACAAGAACACATGTACATTGTGCTCAAATTGCGTCTAGTCGAAGCAGAATGCAACGTCATCAAGCTATCAATGAGAGGATGACTAGACATGACAATCCTGACAATAGATGTACCTTGAGCAGCGCTGCACAAACGACCCAAGACCTTAGTAGCGAATCCACGTCTGACTATGCAGTTAGGGACTCAAAGGCATCTGTCAGAAGGCTTAAATTTACAAGCCAAGACCCGGAAGATAAAGACATAGTACCACCTGCTTATCTTAGGGTCAAACTCACCGCAAAAAGAGAGCATACAATTGATGCTCTGATTGATGAAGAAGTAGATTTTAACATCTTGACTTATGAATCATAGACCCTACTAGGCCAACCAAAGCTCACACCGACTAGTGCAACTCTTAGCCCTTATGGGAGACGCCCACAAACACTCATGGGAAAGTGCAAGATTCTTGCGACAATTGAAACGGAGAGCTTGCCTATCCTATTTCATGTTCCCCCAAATAGTGCTAGCTGCGGGAAAGAAACCCTCTTAGGAAGACCCTTCAAAAGGGCGACCAAATGTGAGGCTGACTACGCAGATCAGAGGATACACCTGACGCTACCGGGTGTGAGGATAGTCACAACCTTTAGCAAGGGTGACCTTATCGAACCTCTGGGGAAAGGCAAGGAAGGCGCTGACGTAACAGCCAAGCCTAGTAATGAGAGCAAGGAGTTGTGAGAGGAGTTGATGCAAGCGCAGGTTGAACAAAGAGAACCAGTGAGTGAGGCCATACTTGAAACAAAAAGGTCAGGAGACAAGGCCAGGGATAGGGTTTGGACTTACAAATATCGTAGAAGACAACGAAAGAAGCCCAAGCCTTATAGACGAAGGCATCGATGGAGAGCTAGCACAACGCCACGATGGATATCCAAGGCGTTGCTTCGTGCTCAAGGGTATTATGCAAGCAACCGATGGATTTGGGTACCAAAACCCCCTGCTAAACCACCTCTGTCAGAAGCCCAAATTATGTCAAAAGCAAAGAGGCGTAGGGGAAAACCTAAACGAAAATCCATGACTCGAACCAAAAGTATTGGAGTGATTGAGCCCCTCACGATTGAAATCAAGAAGCCAAACATGACCTATCAAAAAGTAGATCCTCAGTCTAACGGGCTTAGTAAGCAGATATCAGAGGTAACTGTCGAGCGTGCACAAGGTCCACTAGTGCCCAAGGAGCCTTTGACTTCCCAAGAGGATAATGAGCACCACAGGCACAACATTGCTCATGATAAGGCTGATTGCTCAACAAAGCTAATGACAGAAGCATCTAACAATCACGAGCAAATTCTCCAGTCAGTGCCGAGCCCATGTAGGAGTCCCAAATCTCCTACATCCTCTTCACCTAACTGGACACGGGAAGCACGGCAGCAGCAGCCTCGTGCCGCTACTCAACTTACACAAGTGAACATGATAAGGGCAACAAAAGGCACGACTACTTCTGATCTACCTAAGAACTTGACACCGCGGTCTACCAATGGTAGCCAGTCCACTGAACTAGCCACCACTACTTCCAAGCAGGGACCACAGCAGTCACAATCTTTGGCCGTGACAACACCCCTTGCAGAACGTGTCCTTAGTGGTTTACCTGTGGAGGAGGTATCGCAACCAACTTCCTTGACAACTCTAGCACTTTCAAAGTGCCTAAAGCTTAGGCTAGAGGAGTTAAAATCAAGGAAGTTGGCTGCAGAGCTAGACTCTCCGAAAAGGGAGGTAGTTGTGCTCTCACAACCTAGCGAGGCTATTCAGCAGACCATAGCCATGTCGCATAAGGACACACTAGAGAAAGAGAATGCTGAGGCCCAACCAAGCATATCAACGGTTGACCTAGTCCAGGGTCCTGAGTCGTTGAGAGAAGCACCTTCACTAACCAAGAAAAAGAGGAGAAAACAACGAAGACAACAACAATCACAGGTGGTTGTGGCAACCAAGAGCATTGAGACCAAGAGTGATGGAGAGCTAGGGAATAAAGCATCAAGTCCATCCACCAATGAACCCATTGATGTCTCTCCTAATAGCGGTGAAACCTCAGGCACATCCGTGTGCTCTGAAAAATCAAAGCAACCGTTGCCATCAACAGTTGCTTTCAACACTCAATCCACCGACAATAGAACTCACATCGACCAATCAAGAGTGGATACAACGTCGTCACAACAGGGTGACAAATCTATACCAGTCACATCCAAGAAGAACCATGACAAAATAGCAGCAAAACCTCAAGAAAAATGCACAATCCCTGAGAGCATAAGTAATCCTAGCGTTGACCAATCTTGCTCATCTAGGCCTGAGCCCCCAGCTATGCTAAAGCCTAAGGAAACTCTTAGAACTTTGCATGAGATAGCAACCAAGCAAGCCCTCGTTGAACATAGAAGTGTCACGGAATGCTTAACTGAGTTGGATGCTAAGCTCAAAGTGTTCGTACGTGTCTACGTCCTTGCGAACATGGGCGCATTCCCTAAGGAGCAGCTCGAAGAATACTTACCATTCCCCTTATCTTGGGAAGAGCAAGAACATCTTGACGAGCACTATAACAAGCTCTTACATAAACGTATGCGACTCATCTCTGACGAGGAAGCTGACGAACTGCGCTTAACCGTCACGTTCAATGAAGTGCTCTGCCGACCGAATCTCGTAGACATAGAGCAACTAAAGCGACTGTCAGCAGGCCACAGTCAATTTGAGCAGCGTTGGTGCGAACGCCGCATTGTAATGGCTGAACTAGGGGCTCAAATCATGATAGTCTCTGAGGAGCGATTGGCCAAATGGCGATCCCAAAGGGACCCAACCTATGTGGCACCAACTTCCCTTCGAGTGCTGACTGCCATTCGGGGTACAAACTTGGCTGAACCTAGCCAAGAAAACTCTCTTGGATAAGGTTCTCACTAAGAAGGAGCTACATGTTGCCAGTAGACTCGGACAAGGGTCCATGCTGCTTGATGTGGCAAAATATCTATCAGTACTAAGTAAGCTGCCACGAGTGCTGGATGCGTGTGCCACGCTCCAATACAACCCCGAGTTCTACAACTGGTTCTTATCCTCGTGAAGTGACATGGATTCATAAATTTGTATATAAATAAATATTGATTTTTGTGTCACCGTGTATGAACAATATCAACACACACGAGCAATGATAGTCAAGCGCAAGGAGAAGAGTTGGGTCTGACAGGCTAAGCTCCTCAAGTCCTCCTCTCATCACGTATTTAAAAGCCGTGTGACCATCCCCACCTCCAAGTGAAGGGCATGCAACCCACATTACTGCCATAGGAAGCCTTGACCAACAACTCTGATGGTGTAGACAAGGTGTAGTCCCTTTCTATACACCTTCCCTTTCAGGTCTATCCTTCCAAGGAGGAGCCCTGCCTAAATCCATGACCGCCAGCCGACGTAACTCGGCGTGAACCAACATCTACTAATGGCAGGAGGCTAAATATACATCACGGGGGCCATTCCTCTACAACAACACTGCATGCCCCACCCCTCACCTTCTCGTCCTATGCGCTTGATAACCTGCACTATAATCCCTTACATATGAATGGTCTTATCATGTAACAAATCCTAATCCTTGATTCGCATCTTACAGGCCCCCTGCGAGGAAAACATGGAGAACCAAGGGCAGCTAGCTTGCAAGGACGCTCTCCGCAGCCGACGGAAACATGCAGCACACGCCCCTCCACCGGTGCGCTACGTGCCCACTCTTAAAAGGTACGCCAAGAAACGCGGCCCCAAGCGATACCGCCCCGGACGAAGGCCGAAGAATCCGCGGGCCAGGGGAGCGGACGCACAGGGAGGTACACAAAATGTGGCAATGCTAGTTGCACAGACCCCCAACGCACACTCGGGCACCAAGTGCTCACGAAGTGACAAGGCGGCCAGGGATAGAGCAGAATTTAATGAATTGTTTAAAGACATTCTGAAAACGGTAGCAGCCCAGAACTACACCATTCATGTCCCAGTCGACATGTTCCCTACCCAGCCTCATGGGAGCCCCACACTAGCACCGCCCCAGTCACCTAGCCAACTAGACTCACCCCACCTAGTACCTATCGACTAAGCCCCTATGATATACAAGTAGCTTGGCAAGTCATCATGCCATAACTTTTTGTTTTTTATGAGTAAAGGGGCAAAATCCCCACTTGTACACACTTCCTTCACCTACCGTTAATGTATGTGACCTTAACAAGTAATGGGATAGCCATCATAGCATTCTGAAAAATTATGTCTTAACATGATTGCATTGGTCCAATGTACTTAACGCAAGCGAGCATATACTCTCACGAAGTGACAAGTGAATGTAGAATGGCACAGGTCAATGTCTAGAAGCGTTTAATATCCAAGTCACCACAAGACCACCAACCCCACAAAGAACCATTATGGAGGAAGTGACAGGACTACCAAGAAACAAAAGCCATGACGGAAACGCCATTGGATGAGAAACCAAGGACACCTCTAGAGAAAAAGCACATATTGCAATTGAGCATGGCCAAAGCATAATCATCGATTACCTCCTCCTTCTTGGCCAAACTCTATGTTCGGGCAGGAGCCACACTCTCAACAAGGGCGAACGTCTCTTCATCATCCAAGATTCAATTCGCAAGATGCTCTGCCCTTGTCCATGCACAGCTCACTCCAAGTGCTACCTCAATTGTTCGATGTCTCACATGTTACAAAGAGGTTTGCGAAATCTCAAGTGTATCTCTTCATCTCAACAATAGTTCCTCTAGCATCAAGGCTGGTGACACAATCATCTCTGTAATATCAATTCTTCATAGCCTTTGAATCCTAACATTTCTCAATCCAAATGAAAGGCTAACAGTCTCAATGTATGGCATTGATTGTATTCACTTTTCCCACAAAAAAAAAGAAAAAAAAAACTTTTTTTTAAAAAAACGCATACGATCACAGTACCACACCTAGAGGTCCTCAAATTAGGTACGCCCAGTGACCTTGGTCGGCTGGCTCCGTCCCTAATTCCCTAGCTCTTTGTACATCCCCCACAATTGTTCATGGCACATCAAGGGCAGGACATACCTAGGGAGCTCGCCTCGCCTATGGTTAGACCTGTCACCCTAAACCACTTGCCATTTCTTTTGCACTCCATCTCAATGCCATTACAATCAATAGTGGTAAGCAAGGCATGAAAGACAATGAAAAAGTACACCACACTTTTCAAGCACTACAAGTAGTCACTAGCTACCAAGAGCTAGACATCAAGGAGCTCAATTATGCTGCATGGCCTTGACAAGACCATAATGATGTCTCAAGTAATCTTCATGTGTACTCCCCGTCTTCATCGACAAAATTTTCCATCAACTTAGCCCCTTGCTTCACTGACCCATTGCTATACAAGGAACCAGGCCGACAGTCTTCTAACTAAGTAATATCTAAGTATGCACAAGCACTCACATAATACCTGCACCGAAGTATATACACCGTTTGGGTCCTCAAGTGCAGGACAATACTCTCAACTTGCTTAGAATTCGACCTGTCTCCCAAACTAATTGCACTATGACTTGTGCACAATAGAGAAGACTAGCACTACCCTTGGGGAGAGACCACATGAGAGGTTTTCAATTGCAGGTATTGAAGACTCCAACGAAAGTGTCGTTTGCTCTTCATCAACACCCAACTCTGAATGCTTATCCCTTACCATCCGACAAGCCCGCAAAGAATCGTCATGTGCAGAATCCCCAACAAACCAACACTTGTACTGGCCATCAATGCAATCCCCAACACAGAATAGCCCTACCACCAACTCCAACAATCTTCCACCAGCCACCTTGGCCACCAATAGGCCCCTAGGACCTTCTACCACACCACTACCAACACTCCTCCACGGAAACCACAGGAGTCCTTGTCACCCACGTCTTTGGTGTATGCTACAGCCTGCTACCTATGACGGTGAGTGCCATGGGACTGGCACTCGTCTAGGAGGGAAGTAATGTTAACCCTCAAACGAACGAAGTTGGAAAATCTGAAAAAGCTAAAGCAAAAGACAAAGACAAAGGCCAAGGCAAAGAGAAATGGAAGACGCACAAGGAGAAGAGTCCTAAATAAGGAAGAAAGGCGCACAAGGAAAAGCGCAAGTCGAAACTTTTGTAAAAGAGCGCAAGCGCATCATGGTTTAATTCAAGGAGCGCCGGGCTCTCACCCGTGCAATTTGTAAATGTAGATGGGCAGTGGAAAGAAAGCTAGGAAGATAGAAGGACAATGGGAAAAAGGGCCTAGGCTACAGCCGGCCATATAAAAAGGGGAAAAGGGGATGACCACCCAAAAGGGATTTAGGGTTTTGTATATAAAGTTGAAAAGTGAATGAGAAGCTCATTCTTGTGTGTGGCCAAAAGTAGCTCTCCTCTTCTTCTTCTTCTTGTTCTTGCTTGCTTGAGCTTGTGCTTGAGAGAGGGAGTGTGAGAGTGTGAGGGAGTGAGGGTGTGAGGGTGAGGGACCGAGGAGGAGAAGCTCTCCATCTTCTCCTCTCTTCTTCTCTTCTCTTCTCTTCTCTTCTCTTGCTCGCGGCAATGGAGCTTGGAGTGTGGAGCTTGAGGATGGAGCTTGCTTGAAGCTTGCACTTGGATCGTGGAGCTACCGGAGTGCGCAGGAGAGGAGGTAACTCGAACGGCACGGAGGTAAGCTCACTACACCCATAGATATGGATGGCGCATTGGCTATGTGAGAGGTAGCCATTAGTACTCGGCTTGGAACGCTTGAACAATAAGCGGTCCGTGGGTCTTGGCGGTTAAGCGAAAGCTCCCACAATGGTTCTTCAACTATTAGAGAGAAGATAGCTTTGTCCAAACCTCCACTACAATTCAAATTCTGCAAACATGATCAAGAACTCCATCCTGCAAGCTCATTAAAAAGAAAAGATTAGGCCCAAGAGTTGAGCAGATCCTAAAGAGCAGCTTGATCAAGAGTGGAACCAATACAGGGATCCTCCACTCGACAGGGTATTGGGAAAGTAACAAAGGCTCGCAGATCGAAGATATGCAACATCGACTCCACTTTGCAGAACCAAAGGGAGTAGTTGCCATCCAATCAATCCTTTTCGGGCAATGATTGATGGAAGAACAAACGGCTATACAAATGGTACTAGAATGGCCATGCAAGGCCCTTAAGTAGGTGCCCTGTTAGAAACATATAAAGAAGCAGGTAGGGAACAAGGCTGCTCCATTCCTTTGGATCTCTCACAATGATAATCTCTAAATGATCATAGCTTGGATCTTCAATCTTCTTCCAGTTGTTCTTCGTAAATACCTAATGGGGACGTCGGTCTCTGGAAGGGAGAGAATTGTGTCCTGGTCTGAGTCATCAAACCGGTACTTAATCTTCCTCCAAGAAATCTACAAAACACACAAGAAGCTGCCGCATTTTGATGTTGGGCTGCCCAAATGGAGGAGAAATCAACTACATTACTACAACACAAGTTCTAGATGCTCCACACACGTCAATGAAGGCCTGAACAGTGCAGAAAATCAGCATTCTTTTCGCGACAAATCTGCACTAAATAGCTAGTAGAGTGTGGTCTCCTCTTCATAGAACCTCCAGGTCCCTTTTTTGGCGATGATACCATGTGAGAGTATGCAAGGGAAGAAGAACATGAACACAGAGAGAGAAGGGAAGAGAGATGGAGAAGAAAGCAAAGAATGGAAGAAGACATCTGCACTGAACTCAAAAGAATGCTGAATAGAATAATGAAGAGTGCTGAGAAATCTGCAAAACAAGATGGTTGCCACTCTCTATGTGTGTGGGTTTTTTATTTTGCATGGGCCCAGGGGGCGGGGGCAAAAGCTAATCGCCAACCCACAATAGGGTACTCCAGTGTGAATGCAGCCTCCGGATAGTCTAAAACAGAAACGCATTGAACTAGATCGCTAGCAGCCAGTGTGAACACAATAAAACTGACTAAAAACTGTTGTGCACTAAAAAGTACACAAAAGAAAGGGCTGAAAATAGTCAGAGCTCCTCCATCTCCATCAGTAGAGCTCACAACCAAGAGATAATAGCATGAGATAAGACGAGCTAACACAAACAACTTCACCATATTTTTTGTCAAGAAATTTAGGTTTTAAGTAGCTTTAAGGAAAGAATAATCTATTTTTATCATATGGTACCTTAAAAAACCTTAAGGTACCATTGAGTACCATATTATATTATAACATATTGTATGATAAAAATGCAGACAAGCCAGAAGAAAGAACACAAAGAAGGTAGAGATGAGGGAAGGCTGAAGACAATGAGCCCCAAGTGTGTGGAATGAGAAAATTGAATGATGTACAAATGGTAGCAAATGCCTAAATGGGCAACAGCTATGAAAATGGCCTCATGTGAGTGCTATAAATGGGCCACCTTGATTACATGGCCTAAGTGGCGATGGAAAATGCCTTCATGGTTGTGTGAGCAGTGCTCCTGCACTGGATGCTGATTATGGAAGCTGGACACACCAAAACTCAACATAGATCACATCAAGATTGTTCATCAGCCAATCTCTTCTACTTATAAGTCCAATTTGGATCACTTTTCAGAGCAGCAAACCATTGTTTCAAGTTTACAGAGTCTTCTGCCAATCATTTAATCCTTGCTTGATGAATACCTTAGATTGCTCCTTGCACAAATAAAAAAGATAAACATAGCTCTACCACAATTGTGACAAGTCCGAATGTGCTAAAAAAATTCAAGGCTTAATTATAGCACTTGCGCATTATAATGTTGGCATTTATAATCATAGCTGAAAATTGAATCAAACTAGGGAGAAATTGGCCTCTCATGCATAATTTCAGCAACCTTTACAACCAAAACCAAAACAAAAAAACAAAAAAAAAAGCACGTCCTAGAAACATGCACCAATAATGGACTAGTCCCCACCTACCAATATATGACTACAATGACCAATGATTAGGGGCTTGCATCCAAAGTATCCATCACATACACTATTGAGACAATAGCATAAATTGCATAAATTATGTGCTTTCTTACCACGGCTTTGTAAACAACCTTAAGCATGTTAAAGCTTTGAAACAAATCAAAAGACAATATGGCCCCTGCCTCAAACCTGTGAAGCTGAAGGAGACTCATTGATAGAGTGTGCAACTACACTCCAAGTCATTCTTGCAACATCAAGCATAATTGTCTCCAAACATCCTATTCATACAACATCATCTATTGTCAGCCATACTGATCTTCTCATTTCCTTTACACAAAGAACTCAAATCCTATCCACTTTCAAGTGTGTAGGGTCCAACTTCAAAAAAGAAGCAAATGTCATGACATGCAAGCTCTCGGCCAGGGGTAACATCATGTAGAAGCCGGCATTTACAAATTTCCATTTCGAAATGCCATATTGCCAAAGTACCTTTCAAGTCCTAACACAATGGCTGCAGATGGAAGTAAAAAGGAATCCCACACTGATCAGAGCTTTATATGATGCATATGATAGCATGGCATGATGAATGAGCCCTCTCCTAGGTGACATCTTTTTCAGCCTTCGTTGACAACATGGCTAAGAGGTCAAGGATCTATTCAATATTTTTGTCCCTAATCGGAGCGAGTTCCCATGGTCTGATAGATGAGCTAGTCAGTTACCTAACCAGTTACCTAACACATTAAACAGGGCCTCGAAGCCTATGCTCTTGGCTTTCTCCAGAGAAAAGTTTCGTTGCAGTAGTTCACAAAATGATTATAAAAGCTTCAAGATGAATGCAGCAAAGTAAGGGCTAGAGAGATATCCAGGTGATCCTCAGCAAGCTGCAGATGCTGAATATAAGCTTGGAAACGATCTCCCGTCTCTAAGGAGAGCTTTCAGTAACCATATAGGTGTGGCAAAGGGTAGCCTGTGTAACCTGTAGACCCTATGATAAAATTCCGAAGTAACAGTTGGTCTCCCCTGATTTAAACTTGAAGAATGAGCAAGCTAGCATGCTACAATTAAACACATGATCTAGAGTTAGAAAGAACAACAGAGACTAAAGGCCAGCAATTTAAAATAACAAATCAGAAAATAATGTAAAAGATTAGCGCTGCAGCAAACAGGGAGGCCAAGATAACATGTAGAATAAATAAGTGAATCACTTGCAGACAATCATGTAACTCAAGTGCAAAGTAATGGAAGGTCTCCCATGAACCTGCAATACCACTGGTATCTCCAGCAGTACAAAACCCTGTAATCAATGGCAGGCTGGCATATTGATATGCTACCATTAAACAGAAGCTCTAGAGTCAGAAAGGAGAAGAGAGTCCGCAGGCCAGCAAGTTATAGTAATGATCAGAAATCAGCAGAGAGAATGAGGGCTGGATCAAACATAGAGGCCAAGATAGCATGTCAGAACGAACACACACACAAACGCATAAAAGACAAGGATAAGGTATGAGAATGAAAGTGTATGAACAGAATAAAAATGGCTAAAACATGAGACGGACTATAGGCTCTATTCTAGAAAAAGAAATTGCACACTGTTAAATGCAGAGAACACTTGGAATAGCAAAGCAAAAGCCTCCATTAGAAGCAGTAGATGGACATGTTTTCTTCTGCTTTTCTAAGAGCTCCTACACACAATGAGTGCTTACTTGTGCCAGTAGCCTCTCCTCCAGCAATATACCATCTATCACCAAAAAGTACACCAGCACATTCAGCACGTGGACCTGGAGACACACCTCTTGTCTTTAACCTGGACCATTCCATCTAAACAAAAGAACACAGGCAACCAAAACCTTCAGAATCCACAGGCAAGCTTTTTTTTACTGGAACCATAATCTTTCAAGACCAGCTGAGTTTATCATGTAATTGTCTTCTTACAGCTTCAAAATCAAGAGAATAGAGATCATTAAGGACTTTTGACTTTGAGGCTCCACCGAAGACAAGTAAAAGCCGGTCATCATATATCGCAGCAACATGTTTTGATCTTGGAGATGGCACTGTGCCCCTGTGTACATAATTAGAATTTACAACTTTGTTCAGGGCTGGAGACCGAAAACAAAGAGAAAACTTTTTTAATCCAAGAAGAATATACATACGTAGCTAGAAGAGGCAACCACATTAGTGACTTCAGATCAAACATGTGCAAGTCATTCAATTTATGCCCTTTGACATCCTCACCACCAAATAAGATGAGTACAGAACCTGCCCTAGTCACACTATGTCCAGTACGAGCCACCTAAAGCAGAGAACAAGAAAATTATCAAAGTTTCAACTTTAGCAGGTTAAAAATAAATTTCCAAGATACCATACAATTTAGTGAGTGTGACGTGTGATAGAATATATGTCATATAAACAGAAAGACAGTGCAATTACCAAAATGCCCTTGAATTTGTGTGAGAACTCCCAAAATACCCCTAAAATTCAGAAATTATCAAAATATCCTTTCATACTTTTAGCCAAATTGATTTGACATTTGCAAAACTTTTTCTTCTCTATGCCGAGAATCTACATTGAGTGCCTCGACAAAAATCTGCACAAATACCAGTAACCGCGGAAATTTCTCCTATCATCTCATATTCATGAAACAGATCTTTCACAATAAAACCTGTTAAATGTGATGTCAAAATTATGAGGGGTATAAATGGAATTTTGCAAAAATTTGAGGGCCATTTTAGTTCATTGAGTACTAAATGCGGCACAGCACAGCAACGTGTGACGTGATGACTCTAGGTGTTTGCCACAAGGAGGTAACTGACCAATGTGTGCCACATGTGCCAAAAGAGTGTATGAGGGCACACTAGGCATTGGCATGTTGATAAATTGTGAGGCCAACTGTCAGATGGGAGGGCTGAGAGGGGCTTGACACATACAGGTTGGATACCCTTGCATGAATGTCCCCATCGGTGCTTGGTTTAGGAGTGGAAATCCCACCACCATTGCACTGACACCACCCTGCTGAGGCATAGGAACCTGCTGGTGTGGTACCCTCTGACGTGGTGAATTACAATATGGATGAGTTTGTGAATACAATGAAAGCAAAAGGATGAAGACTGATTTTGATGGAGTAAAGATGAAGCACCAAAAGCAAATGTATTGGAACTAGCATGTGGC
Organism: Lygodium microphyllum; assembly: GCF_053477565.2. Lineage (NCBI taxonomy): Eukaryota > Viridiplantae > Streptophyta > Polypodiopsida > Schizaeales > Lygodiaceae > Lygodium > Lygodium microphyllum. The sequence goes on along the minus strand of NC_141160.1, from coordinate 23,127,716 downwards.
ACAAAGGTATTACCTAGCCTTTTGCTTCTATAATCACCTCTTCTTGCATTAACATACCAATATGGCTTTGGGTCTTTGTGTTAACTTACACCTGTTACCTACATTTCAAAAGAAGGAATGAAAGAACTTGCAAAAGTTGTATCAGACATACCTTGCACTATATTTGGTGATACAACTGACATTGGATAGCTCATGTTTCCAAATCGATACTTGGGGGTTTGTGATCCACAGCAACATAGATCTTTGATTGACGTGCAAGATTCTCAAGGTTGTAGGCTCTGCTGATGTGCCCAAGGTGATGTATGAGATGGATTACGAGCATAGGGGCTCCCTCCAAGTTGAGGTTGCTCTATTCTCTACTTCAAGACCAGCTCATATTCCTCTCGTGAGAATAGACATTCTAGTTGGTAGAAGGTCTTTGTTAGGAGGAAGATCCACCCTTCTCTTCTTGAAAATGAATTGAGAGTATCTATCCCTTAGAGCCAATGTCACAGGCTCTAAGTGAGATTACTTCGATGAAGACATGGAAGACATCTCAAAAGGCATACTTGGGTCCCAAAAGGCCAAACTTTGTTCGTCATGAAGAGTGAGGATCTTTAGCTCTTAGACCACCTTTGTTTTGCTACCATGTGAGGAAATGGTATGGCAAACACAAAAAATGTGAAGTGCAGACAACATTGAGAACACAATCTATAGAATAGTGAATGATAATGTATGAATGAGAATGAAGATGAGTTGAGCTTAAAATTCATTGCCCATGATTAACTCTTTAAAACAGCCCCAAAACAGCAAATTACCAAAAGTTCATTAAACCGGGAGCAGTTCTAGAGAGTTTATGCCCCACATGCAAAACCCTAATTTGGGAGGATCCTTCAGCATCTATAAATAGACAAGCTGCCCACCATTCAACCTAATCCCTATCTTGCAGGTTTCAACCATCAACTCTCTTCCACTAGCTGTCTAGCTCCCAGAGATTGCTACTACGAGGTCTACAACTATCGTCCAACTTGTGAGAGTGCACAACAGAGCTGAAACACAAACACAAGGAGAAGCAGAGAGAGAGAGAGAGAGAGAGAGAGAGAGGCAGCAAAGAATGAAGGAAGGACACTGCACTGACTTGCTAATACAATGGAGATGGACTAATCAGTCCCCAAAGTGTCAGTGAGGGCATAGAATCAAGCTGATGACAATGGCAACACCAAGCATAGAGAGTCGGAGTGTTAGAGTGCGCACCTGCAAGAGCAGACTGAAGAGTAAAGAGTGTGTGTATGTGTGCCAAGTGGGGGAGCTTGGCTATAAATAGCCATAGATGCCCAAATTTGGCTGACCTGCACCAAGAGAGGCCATAAATGCTGGCTGACCTATAATAAATGCTGGTCACTAAAGAAAAAATGCCATAAAAAATAGGGGGTGACCCTAGAAAAATCCCAAATGACAATAACAATGTCTGGCAAGTGCAAGCAAACTATGGAAAGCAGTGACTAGCCTAGGAATGCACACAGGAAGCTGACAAATAAAGAAAATGCACCTAAACTACGAGAGCTCCTATATCTCTGTCAAACTTAGGAGCTCACAACCAGGAGAGGACAAGCAGACATAACTAACATAGATAGGCTAACACAACCAACCTCCCATTACTGCCTGTGATTAGCTTCCATCATCTACATCAAGTCGTTTTTTGTGTTTTCAGCACTTTTCTTCATCAGCCTCTGCTCCAACTAATGGTTGCTACACTCAAGATCCATCTCCATTGGACAACACACATCAACAACTCCCTCAACCTGCTCCCACAAGAGCCACCGGCTGTAGGACAGCTCTACCCTTGACCATCTTGTACATTGTTTCCTTCATTTACAAGATTGATTCATTCACTTCAAAGTTCAATTTCTTCTTTGTTTGTGTTTGTGTGTTTGCATTTTGAGTTTTGAATTTTGCACATCATTGTCTAAGTCTTTCATGTTTTAGTCGTGATCATACTTTTTGTGTTTCCTCGGTGCAAACCCTAGCATATCTTCACATGGTATCAAAGCCGGTGCTCTTTAAAAGAGTATCCTACAGCTGTCGTGGAGTGCTTGGTTTTGTGCAAGATACACAAATGGCACATATCCGATTCATTATGGTTCAAATGACTTCATCCTTATCACCTCTCAGTTTTGAGGAAAGACTATCTACTCGAGACACAACCAAAAGTTCCAACTCTTCAGAATGAAGCCTACTAGCAAGTTTGTACAATCCATTTTTGTGTGTCTGATTTTGTCTATAGTACTCCTTTTGTTATGTAGGAATCAACTATAAGTCACCATGGAGACCTAGATTGGTAACGGTATGGTTTTGAAGAACACTCTGTTCAAAGATGTTCCACAATGTAATCCTTCATCCTCTGTTTCATTTGAGTATCAGTTTGGTGCTTCCATTCACCTTCACATTTCCTCCCCCTCCCTCTCACATTCACTTCACATTTAGATTCCTCTTCTTTCAATCTATATCCTTACTTTAGACCTGCAATATGTTTACCCAATCTTAGCACACATTGTCTTTGATGCACATCAAGGTTTTAGGCCATCACTAGACACTCATAAGTATACCATTTTGCACCCTAGTACATCATTAGCAAGAATGCCACCTTTTAATGATGTGCCTGACACACACCTGCAAGTGTGTTGCTCTCTGTCCTCTGGTCTTGTTGTGTCAAAAAACCCCCCTCCTACACATTGTACCACCCTTCTCAATTGCTCAAACACATGAATCCCCATCTTGTGCTGATGAGTCACCTCCTTTGAAGGAAACAAGGGGTGGAAAGAAATCACCTCCACATTTAGACCCAATTCTACCTTCCCCAATTGACCCTAAACATAGACCCCATTCCAATACCGATGGTCAATCTCCTTCTTTGAAGGAAAAAGGGAGCACTACACTCACACCCTCACAAAGACCCTCTTGGCACTAAAAAATAGATTTTGCACCTTTCACCAAAAACTGAGCCATGTAGATGACAATTGCCACTTTAGACCCACACCCAAAATCATCTCATCCCTAGCCAACGGTCTTCTACCCACACCAAAGCTGAATCCAATTCCTAGTCCCAAACCAACCCCAATCCCTTTCAGCAATGGTAGTGCCACTCCAAGGAGGTTGAGAGGGGGTTCTCCCCAAGGAGATAGCACAGTTTCTCCACCCACTAGTATCTATGTTCATCAATTGGCTAGCCAATAGTACGGTGGACCCTAGATCTCCCCCTCAATCAATCCCTCATAATCTGACGGATTTGGTCATTACCTTCCCTTAGGCTAGTCTCTCAGGAGTCCTAGGTCATTCTCAAGAACCTTAGGCCAGTTTCCTTTAGGCTTAGCCATATTTTTTCAATCTTCCACTACATTCACTCATACATATATACTCATTGCATTGTTTTTTCATTTTGCTCTCATTTTTTGTTTCGTTTTGCTTTGGAGCATCTCACTACTAACCTCTATTTTGCAGACTTAATCTCTTGCAAGGTTTTATATTTCAGTATAGGGCTAACATGCAAGTTTGCACCGGTCCTTCCTAGTGTAAAGACTTGGGATGCACACCATTCCTTTCATGGTTTCATCTTCCAAGAAGATTTGCTCTTCTACCAGTATGGAGGCTTCCCCTCCCAAGGCAAACTGTGCAACTCCCTCTTGATGCTCTCATGGCAGTGCCTTCTACCTTACTCTTCTAGTCGGGATACTTCATCCTCATCTTCATCTATCCTCATGGTACTCAACACCACACAAAGACCGACGTCAAGCTCCTCTTCCTCCTTCAGCATTGACATCCAGATTTGAGAGGGGGTTCCTACCCTTTCACAGTATTCTACAAGAGTCCGTAGTTGTCTTCAACATTTGCAACACCCCCAAAACAGCAAATCATCAAAAGTTTCATTAAACGGGGAGTGGTTCTAGAGAGTTTATGTGTCCCACATGTAAAACCCTAATTTGGGAGGATTCTTCCACATCTATAAATAGATAGACTGCCCACCATTTAGCCCAATAGTTGTAGGTTTCAACCATTAGCCCTCTTCGACTAGCTGTCCAACCCCCAACGACTACTATTGTGTGGTCTATAGCTATCGCCCAGCTCTCTCATTGTTGTTGATGATCAGCTTCCATCATCTACATCAGATCGTTTTTCTATTTTCAGCACTTTTCTTCATCAGCCTCTACTTTGACTAGTGGTTACACTCGAGATCTATCTCTATTGGATGACACATCGACAACTCCCTCAACCTACTCCCATGAGAGCCACCAGCTGTTGGACAGCTCTCCCCTTGAGCATCTTGTACATTCTTTCCTTCATTTATAGCATTGATTTGTTCACTTCAGAGTTCACTTTCTTCTCCATTTGTGTTTGTGTTTTTACGTTTTGAGTTTGAGTTTTGCACATCGCTATCTAAGGCTTTTGTGTTTTAGTTGTGGTCGTACTTTCTATGTTTCCTCAATGAAAACCCTAGCGTATCTTCACAAACGATATGATCAAGGGAACTTGAACCTACATGTCTAGAGGGCCGAGGCAAAGATGTCTAAAGGAGGTGTTAGCATGTGTTGTTCTCAAATGGATCCCGAAATGCTGCAGCAGCAAGTCTCGAGGTGTTTGATGATGTCCGAGTGACATAGCAGCAATGTAGGCAGCTATGTAGGCAAAACACAGGTGCTGCTGAAGAAATAGGCCTGTTGCCAGCAAACACAGATGCTTGAGGAGAAGTCAACAGATGCCTTGAGTCATCTGAATGCTGGGTGTGTCAATGTGGACTGCAAACACAGGGACAGACCTGCTGTAGATGGAACAGATCAGCTGGGCAACCAGGTAGATGATGAAAGTTGGTACACAGCTGTGATGAGTGCTGAATCCAATCGCCAAGGTGATCAGGCAGCAGCGCGAGACAGTAATGATCATGCTCATGGTGAGGAAGCTCTCCAAACTACGTCACCTGGCTGAGAAGACCCTGTAAACAACAATTGCAGCACTCAGGAAGGTTCCACAAACTTGCAATGTCCTCTCATAGGGGTGTGGGAAGCAATGTAAGATGAGAGTGCTGAAGACTGGTGAACTGGAATGAGGGGATTGAGGATGCACGAACACAAGACTCTTATTTGAGAAGGATTGGGGTACATTTGTCCTACCGTCAAAAATAAGCCATTTATCTGTGGTAGTTTTGCATTAATTGCTTTTTGGGCTGTTTAGGGTGACTAAATTAGAGGTTGCACCATAATTATGACTAAGTGCAAACCTAATATTAGTGGATCAATACAGTCCTCTTGGCCAGGGTAAGAATGATGGTGATGAAGGGCAGGCAGGTTGATGTGCAAGAAAGAAGAAAAAACAAAGCAAGGTGATGATAGCAATGGCTGCAAGTCAAGCAAGAGATGGAGGCAAATTGATTATTGAACAACTTGAGAGACCACAACTGCCTTCTATAGGGATTTTTTATACTTCCGTCCTACGAAAAGTAATTTTCTTTCCTTTTGTAGTAAATGTTTTTGGGGCTGATTATTAGGAGTTAAATTAGGCCATAATTCATGACAAGTTGAGAATAATTTAGGCATTTCATTTTACTTTCTCAACAGGCTTTATCCATCAACAGATCTATAGACTTTTTGTGCAGGGTTGGGATAGGATAGGCCCTGCATCATTGTGCTATCCCATTGGTCAAAGGGGGACCATGTTTTGGCCCCTATTTCATTACACATATTTTGCACGTGAACCTCAACTCTTTTGGGTCCTTTTCCCCTGATATGTCACTGAGAGGGGATGTTGAGATTTAGTGTCCAACTCCATATCTGGGCACCAATTGCATTGGATACTGCCCACATTTAGGTCATTCATGCCACATGGTAAGCAGCACCTTCACCCAGATTAGGTCAGCCATATTCTTGTTTGTCCTCCACTGATGCATGTTGACCAGTTTCATTTACATGGCCCATCTATAGGCTCCATGATTGTATATACATCATTCACTCATTTAGTACTTGCACATCCCAGGTTTCCAGCCTGGGCCATTGTTCATCACTACCACATCAACATTCTTCTCTCTCCGTGCTGTTCATCTTTCTTTGCACCTTTGTCTCCATCATTGGGAGGGCTGGCAAGACTTCAGAAGAGTGAGTTCTCAGGTGTAAAAGTGCTGGCACAAGAGAAATGAATGGGCATGGCAGTCCTTATGCAGGAACCTGTCCGGATCAGGTGTTTTACTGGGTGAGAGTTAGGGTTATCCTTTCTCAAGTCCTGGATTACCTCAACTCCTAAATGCCGTGCTTGGTGCCTTACCCCTCCAGCTTAACACTGGTCTTCCCAGAGCTATCAACCAAAGGAAGTGGAAATAAGTGGACTTGTCCAACGAAAACAGGGGTGAAAGGGTTTGGCCTTGTGATAGCGCTCGCACAACTTGTTGTGCATACCCAACTCACAAAGCAGAATTCCTCTTTGAGTAGACATCATTATACAAAAGATAAGATATTCACATAGGAGTTGCATTGCATGTGTTTTGTCTTGGGTTCAGTCACCTATGATTCAAGTGGAGAGGCACAGTGTTGAAACATGACCCTCATACTGCATATGTGTGTGTACACACTTAAAAAATGTATGAACGTGGGTGTAAGGAAAGTTCACATGTGAACCCACCTTATGGTCAACCATGCATTTGAGCAAAGCAGAGTAGTGTCACTTTGGACAGGGTAGCAGATCAGAAGCAGTCGCAAGAGTAGCAACAGAGGAGGTAGCAGAACCAAGGCTAAGCCATGACGCACAGCGAAGGCAGAAGAGGAGAGACGGTTCCATCATTTCTTTTCATTATGTGTCAACAGAGGAAGTAGCAGAACCAAGGCTAAGCCATGGCGCACAGCGAAGGCAGAAGAGGAGAGAAGGTTCCATCATTTCTTTTCATTATGTGTCTTCTACAGTTAAACCTTCTTCAGATTGAGAGCTTCTGGAAAATAATGGAATCTAGTATTTACCATGAAAAGGAAGTGTGTTCCTTTCACTTCCTTTTCATCTCAACTGCCATCGATAAGAACCTGGATCAATCAAGCTCAACACTAAATATGTTTATCCTTCATCTCGTGTCTTTCTTAATCTTGTTAACTATCTGCATCTTAGAACAATTCTTCAACCTTGGAAGAGTCCTTGTTCGCAAGAGGAGGAGGTTCTTTGAGTCACTTGGCACCCTCCATGATGTTGTGTTGCTCTTTCTCGCTTGTTAGTCAGATAACAGACAAAACATCTCTGCCTTGACATTCCTAGAAGGTTTCAGGTTTAACTTGTGAGTAGGATATGCTACTTTGCACCTGAAGGCCTGTTGTAGCTGTTAGAGGTAATTGTTCAAAAATTACTCTGATCAGCTCTGCCCATTGTCCCAAACCTGGCCTCTATCAATCTTTGCAATGTGTGCACAGCATGTGATGTCTACTTCATAGTCTGACCAGCACAATTTTGTATTGAGCATAAAATGTGGCTTTGCAATTGTGCAGATGCCTTGCACAGTATGTTTCAAGCCTATCCCTCTGTTCTGTAACCTTTCTTTTTTTTTTGACTAAGTAGATCAGTCCATACATCCCAGGCTAGAGATCCATTCCCCTGAATCCAAGTTGAATCAGCCTGCCCTGTCATCTGAACAAACGGCATTCCATAGAAACTTATTTTGCCTTTAGCTTGCCTGCAATAAGTCAATCAATAAGGCCAAAAGCAGTTACCATGTCAGCTAAACCAGTCTGGGCTTTGTTTGCGTGGTTTGACAGACAAACATTCTTTATCCAGTATTAATGATGACAGACGTATTGTGGACATGCATACACCTTGGCACTAAAGCAAATCCTTCAGAATCATTACAAAGCTTTACAGGAAGTGGTAGAAAAATGATGGAGAGGATATACTTACTGGAATTTCACCCTTTGCTTCAATCCTTGACCAGCCCTCTTTCTCCAAATCAAATGACCAGACTGCAGCAATTTTGGTGTTGCAATAAGAAGGTAGATACTTTTGTTAAGATAGCAAGCAGCAAAAAAGCACCGGTCTTAACCTGCAACATTCTCAACTGGTGCATCGGTTTCTCCAGTGACCAACAGCAATGTTTTGCCCCAGGTAACCTACTTGTAAAACATCACTTTAGATTAAGTAAACATCCACAAAGTATCTTGCAACTCCTACCTTTATAAACTTTTTGGCAAAAAGATACCTACCAAGCTGTGCCCCCTACAAGCAGGAAGACCTCGACCTATTTGTCCTTTCAACATACTGCTGTTATATGATGGCTGCACTCCAAGTTCTGACCAAGTGAGCTTGCCTAGGTGCAATTGCTGCAAGTGAGAACATTTGAACAGAGATAAAAGGTGATCAGCCTCTTGCATACTTGAGTAAAGTTTGCAGCAAAGAACAACTTTAAGGTTTTTCTTCTTTATAATCAAACACAGAATACATTTTGCATGAAGGTGACACTTAAATATACCTGCACATCATTGAGCATCCCAAGATCAGAATCACCTCCAACAACAAGCATCTTTCTCCCAATGACAGCTGCAGCATGCTGAAGAAAATATAATATTAGTTTCATATGCCTCTTGAATAGAAATAAAAGTAACACCCTAGCTTGCACCACAAGCAATGCCCTGTGAAGAAATGCTCTAAATGCAGAAAACACAAAACCAATCGTACGACAAAGCACAAACTGAAAACACAAAACGCAGTTAGAGTTAGGGAAACTCAGAGACAATGAACACAATGAATAATGAAGTGAATGACTACTGAGTATATAGTGCTCATGTAGCAACCACACTATGCAATGAATACTGAACCTCGAACTCTCATATCTCTAGGATCAAGGCAGAGATTATGAGCTGGAGAGTGTGTCATACTCCGAATGGATCCCGAAACACAGCAAGGCAGCCTCCGTGTGTCGAACAACAACAAACACAACCACAGATCTTGGGTTTGATGCAGACAATTAGTGAGGAGAGACAAAGACCAAAAACGCAAGTACCTAAGGAGAGAAAAACTGGGTGACATATGGAGATAGTAGACAACTGCATAGGAAGTGTAGGCAACAGTTGGAGGAGAGAAACTCAACAAATGTAAATTCTAGATGATGGTGACAATGTCTTGCGAATGGCGACAAGTCCAACTGATTACATCAACAACAAACACAAGGTTCTGACAATAGCCAACAGCTCCAAGATGCAAGCAACAGCTCACAGGTGGAGATGAAGGCTAGATCAAGCACCAAATAGTAGCAGATAGCGATAGGAAGCTCTAACTGTGATGTCCTGCGCAAACGAGGTATGGGCAACAAACATACGACTCCTGAAACCTACAAAACAAGATTTTGGTAGAGTGGTGAGCTGCGTGTGTATTTATAGAAAGTTTGGGGCACCCAAATTAGAATTCAAGGTTTGGCATGGGAGACCTAGTAACTCTCTAGGATTGCATTTTTTTTTTACATAATAAGGTTTATTAATCAATTAAGCACGTTTTAGGGCTGTTTAAATCAAACTAATGCAATTTTAGCTCAACACCCCCTCTCAAGCCCAAAACTGAGCCATGAGAAATAAGCCCTTGTGTTTATTTTTCTTCTACCCCAAGGCATCCCACCCCAAAGCAACTAGGGCATAGAGCAAAGGATACACATCTATTGCCGAGTGACCTACCAAGACTACAAAGGTGATGGTTACCTTACCAAGGCAGCCCAAGTGATTACCCCAAAGAGACCAAGGCATCGAACCAAGGGTACTCACCAACTACCCAAGGGCCTACCAAGTCTTGCAAAGGCAAATAGAATCAACAATTGACTTTTTTTTTTAAAGCATTGTTTTAATTTGTCACAAGATTTAGTATTAAGTGAGGATTTCAAATCAGTGTTTGTCCTATTGAGTCATTGCCCCGAAGTACAGGAAATAAGGATGCATAGTCCCACTATCTTCATAAAACAAGTAAAACCATCTCACACACTAATAGGATAGGTGCCTCGGGATTAACTCTGTGTGTGTGTGTGTGTGTGTGTACGCGCGCCTGCCAATCATATAGAGAATGTGTGGAGAGAGAAGTAAAACGATGTGGGAGCAAGCAAGACAAGCAAAGCCAACATGCAAGCATAGGAAAAAAAAAACTGCCTTTGGAGATTGCCATGTGCAATGCCACAAGTATGATGAATCCAAAGTCGACCACTCCAAGGGTGATCGAAAAAGGCTAAATGTGCACACATGCATATTTACACAAACAAAATGCCAATGTATGGGATAATGCAAAGGAATATGCAAGTTGTCATACTCATGCAAAATGCGATACAACGATGCTACTTGGACAGTGTTCTCATAGGAAAATTGTTCACTTGCCCAAGCGCCCTTTTACAATCATATCATCCTAACAATACCGATAAAGTTACAAATATCCATAATATATAATGCAAAGTAAATAAATGTCTAAGAGTGAAAAACTGTAAGCATCATCAATGTCACTATCAAGAGAAGAAAACGGTGCACCCCCTCTCAAACTGGAAGAAAAAGTAAAAGAGAATCACCCTCTCCCCATCAATCTTAAGAAATAGAGGAGGGTGTATCCAAGTCGATCCATAGTAGAAGGTACTATAGAACCAGCCTATTAACTACCTTAGTCAAAATATCTGCAAAATTGTCATTGGACGGCATAAACTCTAGGCGAAAAGTACCTAGCTCAACTTGCTCTCTAGTGAAGTGGAAGTGAACCGCCACGTGCCATGCCCGAGGTGTGATGATCGGATTGCCCGCAAGGGCAATGTCACTCTAGTTATCATAGTAGACAAGTGTAAGCATCTCACAAGAAAACTGAAGTGCGATCAGCAAGTTCGTCGAATAGATGGCCTCTATGGTATCATCAAAGAGAGCCCAATACTCTATCTCGAAGCCACCACCATCTCTGGCTTACAACTAGCCCAAGAGATAGGTGCCGTGTACAAGTTATAAACGTAGCCGCCATGGAAACACCAGTGTCAAGATCTCCTACACAATCAAAATCAATCAGTCATCTCAAATGTAATGCAAAGTTTTGCCTTGATTTCCACTAGTGCCACAAAATCTAAGCCAATGAGGAGTATATCATCAACATATAGCAAGATATAGTTAGTCCCGGACGCTGCACACATATAGATTTGGGTCATAAGGGATAGAATGGTATCCATTGTTGAAATATCAAAGTGAGAGCGTAAAATTGTATATAAAAGAGGAAGAAGAAAGCTCGAGTATTAAAAAAAAATCTTTCTTAGCACGTTGCTTAAGTACAACTAAGGTACACTCTCTCAACACTTGAGAGTGACCTCTACGCTATTTATATAGCCTCACTGCTAACCAGGTTTAGGGTTTCTCTTGCCTTTCAATCCATTCACACCTCACCTTCCCTCATGCACTGTTGCTTACTCAAGGTTCCCATGCTATACTTCTAATATCCATGAGTTCATAAGAACTCGTTCATCCTATAGCAGTACCAAGACCTCGATGCTTGCTTCAACCCATAAAAAGCTTTTTGCAAGCAAAATACCTTGTCATTCTGGTTAGCGGAAGAAAAGTTAAAAAGCTACTCCACATAGATTTCCTCCTCCAAATAACCTTTCAAAAAGGCACTTTTAACGTCCATCTGATAGATCAGCCAATCGTGGTGAGTAGCGAGTGCAATCAATAGATAAAATTATGTCAACCGAGCTATAGGTGCAAAGGTTTCTTCATAGTCAACACCATGCTTTTTCCTGAAACATTGCACTACAAGGCGAGCCTTGTATTTGTATAAAGGACCGTCAACCTTTAGCTTGGTCCTAGAAATCCACTTCATTTGGCTTGTGACAAGAACAATCCACCAAGGTCTAAGTCCCATTTCGATCAATACTATCAAATTCCTTCTCCATGGCCTCATGCCGTAGAGTCCTAGAGAGCCGTCTACAAACTATCTAGCTTGGAATGTGTAATGTAATCAGCTATAAACAATGATGTATATCAAGCTTGAGGAGCGAGCCAAGCAGATCTTTTAGGGCCCTAAACAATGATGTATATCAAGCTTGAGGGGCGAGCCAAGCAGATCTTTTAGCGCCCTCCGGAGTGGAATCCGATGAAAGAATCCTTGAACCCCAAATGATACTGGTACCAACGAGGTAACAAATCTTACAAAGGAGGCCTGGGAGCTGAAGTATCTACACAAAGATCAAGAGCAGATATAGTAGATCCAACTCAGAAGGCACAATCTCATGCAATGTAAGTGGAAGTGAGGAGACAGACTCTGGTGCATAAGACTACACTATGTCCCTCTCATCATCAAAGACGAGATCTCTTCTAACGATCACTTTGTTTATCTAAGGATCGAATAAATGATAGATTTTCGCTTTGGAAAATAACCCACAAAGATCAAGAGATCTACCCAAGGGGTGAGCTTTCCTATCTTGTCATCCAGAGTGTGTATATAAGCACAACTATTGAAGACTTTGAAGCGAGAAACAACAGGTCGAGACCAAAAAATGCCTCATACGGAGTCTTTTTAGAGACTGTCATAGTTGGACATCGGTTAAGGATATACACCAAAGTGTTAAAAACCTCAATCCAAAGGCATTCAAGAAGCTTTACAGCAAACAAAATAGAGTGTGCCATGTTCATGGCAGTCCAATTCCTACACTCTACGACTCCGTTTTGTGCAAGGGAGTTGGCAGGAATGAGCTACTGTGCAATGCCTTGCTACTATAAAAACTCCAAGAACTCGTGGGAGGTAAACTCGCCAACAAAATCACTCTCATAATATCCACACAACGACAAGTTTGGTTATAAACCAGCAACACCCAAGCACAGAAATAAGTGAAGGCATCGGACTTTTGCTTGAGGAAATACACCTATATATACCTAGAAAAATCATCCACTATCAAAAAGAAGTACAACGCACCATTCAAAGTGGCAGTGGATATGGGACCACACAGATCTACATAACTAAGTCTAAGGGGTTTCTTAGCACGGGTGGTAGACTGTTGAGGGAAGGGAGTATGATATTGCTTACCTAGCTAACATGCTTTACAGACCTCTCGAGATAGTTTTAGGCAAGAAAGGCCCTCAACCATCCCTTGACATGACATCTCATAAAGAGAGTCATATAGCCTAGACGTCCTAAGCGAAAATACCAAGGATGCTCAAAGTCCATGGACTCCTATGTCGTGGCCAAGGCTTGGAAGTGATGGAACTCCAAATCATCAGCAATCGATTCAATAAGAAAATGGGCCATGTGGTAACGACCATTAGCATGTGCCTTGTTTCAAGCAATCACTAAACCAATATAAGAGCCTAGGAAAAAACCATTCATCCCAACTAGCAAAGTGATCTAAATTGATGAGATGGGTCCTATCATGAGCCGCATAGCAGTTAGCCAAGTGTGCCCATCACTCAGATGCTAAGTCAAAATGTTGAAGCTAAGAGTGAAACTTAGGGAATAAGCCCTATATAAATTCAACAATAGTGGAGGCATTACGTGCCTTCCATGAGCGGACGACCTCGTATGAAACAAGTGCAAGATCAAGTTGAGGTTCCTACCCTGTACTAAATTCCATAGATTCGAAAAGTCTAAGACATACCCAATCAAATTTGACCAAGTAGTGTAGTTTGAACCATTGAAACAAACCTTATCATTAAAAGCATACTTGGCAAATGAGAAGCCAGAACCATGAGATATCTCTAAAGATGGATATGTGGGGTAAGATATAGGATAAGATGGTGGTGGTGGTGGAGGTGGTGGAGGAGGAGGATAAGGAGGAGGAGGCGATAATGGTGGATAGGCAAAAATAGATTGCTGATGCCAATTGCTGCAGACATACCCAATCAAATTTGACCAAGTAGTGTAGTTTGAACCATTGAAACAAACCTTATCATTAAAAGCATACTTGGCAGATGAGGAGCCAAAACCATGAGATATCTCTAAAGATGGATATGTGGGGTAAGATATAGGATAAGATGGTGGTGGTGGTGGAGGTGGTGGAGGAGGAGGATAAGGAGGAGGAGGCGATAATGGTGGATAGGCAAAAATAGATTGCTGATGCCAATTGCTACAGAGATACCAAAATTGCCATAGTTTTATATGGTACCATAGATGGAGATGGAGGCATTGGGCCACAATAGCCCTATCCAAATGTCGGTTGGGACACAATATAATGACTGGATGATCCACTAGGCAAAGCCATATAGGCAAATTGTGGTACCAAACGATTCACACTTCAGTATATCTAGGATACACTCCTAGAGGGATAACCCGAAAGTATGTGGGAGGTCAAGCCTCTGTCACTAGTACACCACCTAGAAAAGAGTATGTAGAGATCCCAAAGGCTGTGCCTAAGTGTGCAAAACCCCTCAGTGTGGTGAGTGGTGATAAATGTGGTGCACTTAATGGAAGTGGAAAGGAAGGTGCTGCAAAAGAAGAGGGATGAATAAGAGCCCAAATGGATTAGTGATAGATGTTCTTGTGGGAAACGTGGTTGGTTTCTTTTGTCCATTAAATGTGTTGGATGAAGAAGCACCTACTCCAAATTGGCCATGAGAAATAAAATCATTTGAAAGAAAGGAAAGTGCAACGGAAGATAAGGGATGGGTGGGAGCCCAAGTGCATTAGTGATAGATGTTGTTGTGGAAAAGATGGGTGGTTTCCTTTGTCCATTAAATGCATTGGATGAAGATGCACCTACTCCAAATCGACCATAAGAAATAAAATCATTTGAAGGAAAAGAAAGGAAATGAATACTTACAACTTCTTCTTTCAGCTTATTACCTAGTTTTGAGTTCATAAAGAAATGCATGTCTTCCTCATTACTCAAAAACCAAAGGTTAGTTTAAAGAGTCTCTTCTTGGTGAGCATTCCCCAATCCAACCAAAAAAATAAAAATTAGTTGACATTGAATCTAACATAATTGGGTTCATACCTAGTATTGGAGAAGGGAGGTACTATGGAAGTAAAGTGTAATTTGAGCCAAGTTCCACTTGCAAATGGCCAATCTATAGTAGAGATTCCGAAGGTCCTACAAGATCATTAGTTTTGTACACCAAATCTAAAGGAGATAAATCACACTTACCTTCAACCTTCTACTAAGCCCTATGCATAAGTAAGAGATCATACTCAGTGGCAAAAATCTAATAGTTCGATGGTTCTCCGCCCATGTCAGATCAAGCAATAGCAAGCTAGGAGGCCCACTCTTGATCATTTTTGTCCATGTTTGGCTATGGAGACTGGAGTAGTGGTGTGAATGCATCCGAAGTCATCTAACCTTTTTGTTGTATCAGAAGTGGTGTAGCAATGGAAGCGTAGACAAGTACTCAAATAAACTATTGAACACAAGACAAAAGAGAAAGAAAACAGAAGAACACTACAAAAAAACAAAACTCAAAGATATGCTCAAGAAATGAAATCCATATACCAAAGCACGAGAATGACACGTACAACAATGAGTCACTAGCTGTGTGGGTACTCGCACCGGCTCCTCTCTCCAACAAGAAGAGCACTTCAAAAACAATGATGACTAAATAGCAAGAGGAGCAGCCACAAAATAAATAGACCCAAAATATACCACATATGGCAGTTGGTCCACCAACATTTAATGCTAGCCGATTGGCATAAAATGCCACAAATGCCACACAAAAATCATTAAAATAATGCCTAAAATATGGATTAAAATGCCCAATCCATCTAGCATGCACAAACTCACACGAGCTAACAATCATGTTAATACTCTCTCTCAGATCATGGGTAATCTAATACAATACAATGATACAATGATAATGACTCATCACAGTCCATATACAATATAAAACCACCAGAGTAAAACCATGGATATCCAAGCAGTGGGTGACCAGCCACCACCAAGGTGCCTCAGAGAGAATCTGATATTGATGTCAATCGTACCAGCACATGAAAGTAGAGAAGAGTCATAATAGATCGTTGTGTCTGTCAACAATGTCTTGTAGTAGTATACAAGACCATCTTGTCAAAAATGCCTTTGAACATACATGACCATGGATTCCCCGCCTTTGGCCAAGACCGCCAAAGTATCCCCTCATGTGACCTCGGACTAGGAGCCATTCCTGCTCTATGTCAAAGAACAGCCCACCATGAACCTGAATGTCAATCCCAACTCTAAGATTTGAACCTACCAAACTTCACTCAATGCATCAAGAACATCCCTCTCTGAAACTTGTGCACCTATATACTTGTATAGATGAGGCTCAACTGCCCCATCTCACCACCTTCTCACACTCTCTCTTTGGCACGGGAGAGTCGTGAGAAATGACTACATCACCCAAACTAGAAAGTAGCAGAGAAAGGGGCAATCAAGCCCTTTCTTCAATTTGAAGAAGTGGATCCTTGCCGCACCTTGAACTTCTTGTTGGCTGAAGAATCAAAACCGAAGTCCGAGAAAGACGATCGCTCGACGGAGGAGTCGACATCCCACTTCTTTTGCTTCTCCTCTTCCTTCCGTGAGGCTGCTAACTCCTTGCAGCCCACATCCTACTTCTTCTATTTCTCCTCCTCCTTCCATAAGGCTACTAACTCCTTGCAATCCTTCTGCAAGTGTCCCATCTTACCACAACGATAAAATTGGGTCTTTGACTTCATCTTTCTATCATCTCTCTCCAAAGCTATAAAGACCTCACTAGAACCTTCATAAGGAGACAGAAGCCTCCCCTGCAAACGCAAGGATGCCTCATGCTCAAGCAACATCAAGGACATATGGATAAAGCTCACAAGTATAGAGGATATCTATGCCCTCAAAGCATCAAGGACACATAGGTAAAGCTCACAGGTGTAGAGGATATCTATGCCCTCAAAGCATTTGCGACTCTATCAAACTCTGAGGAAGCTTGTAGAGTACCATTCCCACTAGATAGGCCTCTAGAAACCAGACTACATGTGTCAAAGTTGATCCTGTACCTGTGTAACATAGGGCAAAAATAACTAAATGGTATCCTTTGACTCAAACTTCATCTATTGAAGCTATCCATAAAGGATTACAGCACGCATGGGGAAAGGTGTCTCATATAACATCAAAAGCTTTGACCATATCTCTAGGGATGTCCTGCAAGAGGTAACCACCAGCAGAACTTCTTTAGAAATACACCAAAGCAGTGCAAAATATGCACGTGCATCATCCAAATCACATGTAAGCACAGCTTCCTCATGATTGTCCTCATCAAAATCATCGGAAAGAGGAAAAGAACATTGAGGCCAAGGAATAGCTCCACTAACAATGTACCAAATCCACTTCTGCACAAACCAAGCTTTCATCACAATATTCCATGTAAGATAGTCCGGTCCGTATAACTTATCATCTGCAAAAGTGCACAGAGGAGCCATCTAGAGAAGAGAAGAAGAGAATAAAGAGAATAGAGAGTATACAGAGAGGGAATACATACAAACCAATAGCAAAGACTTCACAAAATGAGAGTTCGCATGTAGTGTGATCAAAAATTGGATCAGAAACGAAGACCAACAACTGCAAAATGAAGAAAAACCTATTAAGAACTCCCAAAAACAACAAAAACGGCCTGTATAAAAACAGTCACTCAACCAAGGTTAGGAGCAAAAAATGAAAAATGCAAGCTTGTTGAGCATTTGATGCAACAAACTGACGATTGCACGCTGAAATCCAAATGCGGGCTGAAAATGCAAGTTGTTGATCTAAAAAACACAAGCCTAATCAGCTTGAAAAAGAAAGATCTATAATCAACAGAAAGAAAAATCACAACAAGAACATAGATCCTACAATCTAATACCATGTCAGAGGTGATGCAGCAATGGAAGCATAGATAAGTGCTGAAATAAACTGCTAAACACAAGACAAAAGAGAAAGAAAACAGAAGAACGCTGCAAAAGAAGATAACTTAGAGATGTACTCGAGAAATGGAATCCATATACCAAACATGAGAATGATGTGTATAATAGTGAATACTAGCTGCGTAGACACTCGCATCAGCTCCTCTCTCCAATAGAAAGACCACTTGAAGAATAATGACAACTAAATTGGAGGAGGAGCCACATAATAAATAGGCACAAAGTATGCCAAATATGATAGCTGGTTGGCCAATAGGAGGAGCCACATAATAAATAAGCCCAAAATATGCCAAATATGGTAGTTATTCAGCCGACGGGCGTAAAATGCGATAAATACCACACAAAAAACACTAAAATAATGCCTAAAATATGGACTAAAATGCCCAACCTATTTGGCATGCACAGACTCATACATGAGCTGACAATCTTACCAACATGTTGTTCCTACTTCTATGGATAAGCTTTCCGATCAAAGGCAAAAATTTCTCAAAGTATATCTAGCTCTAATACCATGTGAAGAAATGCTCTAAATGCAAAAAACACAAAACCAATCATACGATAAAGCACAAACTAGTAACACAGTCAAAGTTAGGATAACTCAGAGACAGTGAGCGCAATGAATAATGAAGTGAATGACTACTGAATATATAATGCTCATGCAACAACCACACTATGTAATGAATACTGAACCTCGAACTCTCTTATCTCTGGGATCAAGGCAAAGGTTATGAGCTAGAGAGTGTGCCGTACTTTGAACGGATCCCAAAACACAACAAAACAGCCTCCATGTGTCAAACAACAGCAAATGCAACTAGAGGTGTTGGATCAAATGCAAACAAGCGGTGAGGAGAGAGAAAGACGAAAAACGCACATACCTGAGGAGAGAGAATAACTAGGCATTATTTGGAGACAGTAGACGATTGCGTAGAAACTGCAAGCAACAAGGAGAGAAACTCAACAAATGTAGATTTTGGATGATCACAACAATGTTTGATTGATGACTACAAGTCCAGCTAATTATGTCAACAACAAATGCAAGGTTCTGACAATAGGCAACAACTCCAAGATGCAAGCAACAGCTCCTTATATGCAAGCATCACCTCTAGGATTCAAGCGACATCTCACTGGCCAAGATGAAGGCTGGAATCAAGAGCCACATGGTAGTAGACAGCAATGGGAAGCTTTGACCACGATGTCCTCCGCAAATGAGGTGTGGGCAGCAAAGATACATTTCTTGGAACCTACAAGAACGAGATTTTGGAAGAGTGGTGGGCTGTACGCCTATTTATAGAAAGTTTGGGGCACCCAAAATAGGGTTTGGCATGTGGGACACAGTAATTCTCTAGCATCACGTTTCTTTTTAAAATAATCAGTTTTGTTCATTAATTAAGCATATTTTGGGGCTATTTAAGTCAAGCTAATACAACTTTAGTCAACATGCCCCACAAGCATGTTATTGTACAACATTCAATTGAAAGAAGCAGAGGGGAATATCGAGTAGAAAGTAAGCATCACTGCCTCTATACATCCGGCACATCCTCTAGAAAACTACCAAAGCACTACCACAAGTGGATTTTGGAAAAGAGAACCAGGATCATTTCCTTACATGGTCCTACGTGACAAATATCTAGAATCTAAATCTGCATTTAGTCATCACTGATATAAAAGCATGTTAAGACTTCCTTTCAAATGGACAGCCACCCTAACAAGTAGAACCAAAGAATCAGTGTTCAAATACACCAATAAACTGTCATCTTGGTTCACCACTGAGTGGACATAAAGAGGAGAATAGGTAACATCAAACTTGCCATTGTTCTAACAAAAATGGCAAAGCAGGCAGATTCAGTTTTTAATCAGCTTCTCTGTACTGGTTAACAGGTTAAACAACCTCATTCACAAACTACATTCCCATCCAGTGACTTGTCAGGAGAAACACTGACATACAGCCTCTATTTACAATGATAAATAGAAAATGACTCAAAAGCTGCTGCTAAGCCCAAGCTTCTGCACCTTCACCCCTTTTACCTGATAACTCTTTATATACTGTTACACATAAAGTTTGCTGCAGCTAGAGTCAACAACATTTGACCACAAACAAGTATTCTTTTGCTTCAAGAAACTGAAACTTTTCCTTGTTATGGTTCCTCAAAATGGATCGAAACCAAAAACAGTAAACCAGACATCTGCAAAATGGCAGCAAAACTCAATCCAAATGGCTGTGAATCTTTAGCAAAAATATCACAAAATGAAATTAAATCAGGAAATCCAAATGAGTTCTGCATTGACACATGATCTACTTCCCAAGAGAACATGGTTACTCTTTACAAAAGCAAGAGAGAAAGTTCCACATATGCATCAAAACAACAGTAAAAGGGATGCATCGAGATCACCACATGGTACTTACATAGTATCTAGCTCGAGGCTTGCTACCAGTAGGACTAACAGATGTCCAAGTCCTAGTGTCTTTGATGGAATCAAGCTTCTTTTCAGAACCTCCATGCACTTTGTCACCATCTTCAGCAGTTACTGGATTATCAGACGAGAGTGTACCTTCCACACTTGCCTCCTCCCCCTAACCAAGATATCCAACAGAAGTATTATTAAAGCAATTAGGGCAGGGTCTACTCATATATCTAACACTTGCATCATCATTTTAGCTTACTTGAGAAAGGTAAAATTATTGGTATCATTTGCAATGACAATGGAGAGATCACAACTGCGGTTTTCTTTTTTTTCTTGGGTAGAATACTCATCTCATGCAAAGAGTAAACATATATATAGCTAGATGCCTCGATGTGAGACATCTTTCAGGCAAAAGCAAGAGTGAAAGAGCTCTAGCTGACTTTGAGGAAGATCTCCAAAATCAAAGGAGTCCTGAAGAGATGGAGAGAACAATGGTTTCAAGTTACACATGCAGTGAGCACTAAGGTTCACAGTACTCCCCAGGACAACACCAAAGTTGAAGGGATCTCTGCATCCTTATTTTCGAGCATCTTTCCCAACTGCAGACATGCCCCCATTAGCAGGAGCTTGCTATTCATCACCTACAGAAGCCACACCCTATAACACACACACACACACACACACAAAAAGTTGATGAACAGCTGAGGCAGCAGTAATGGCTGGAATCGATGCCAAACACAGCAGTTCCGCAGCAAGATGACAGATGCAGAGGCTAACCACAGCAATGTAGATGGTAGTTGGCTGCAAAATGATGATGCCTGGCAGATGGGCAACAGGAGGTGTGTTCACAAGACGCAAACACTGCAGTGGCAGGTGGCTGCAGCTGCGAATGCAGCTGATCACAGCCTGAAAACTTCAGGTAGAGACAAAAGATTGGTAGTTAAACCAAGCATGGTTGTGTAGAGAAGCTTTTTGATTTTGTCATTAGATCTAGGTTGCTCAATCATGCAGGGAGATAACTTCAATCATATGGCAAGATCGGGCTTGAAGACTGTTCAAGTTGCTGTCATTCTGGGTCCAGTCTATGGTTTATTCTTTACCCCGTACTCATCAGTACTTCCAAGTGCCTCAAGGTTACAGGCCAATTTGGTTGACCTTGGAGGACCAGCTTCAGCAGCGTCTACCTTGCCTGCTTTCAAGCCTTATCCCCATGGTTGGATTGGGCCTCTATTAAACCCGAGAACTTTTTGAAATGGTCAGCCAATCAAATTTACCATAAAGTGCTGAAGGATAAGAAAGCCAATAGCTTGGTCTATTTGTGGCAGTAAGGCTAAGTGGTATGATCAGTTGCTTCAATTGTGGAAGTCCAATCTTCCCTATTAGGGGAAAGGTTTCATATGGAGGCGTCTTATTCGCAGTCTTCCCACAAGGGATGTGCTATGCAGTTGCAAGATCTCCCCTAGTAGATGTATCTTCTATACTACATGTGATGAATCTCCTACTCATATTTTCATCTTTTGCCCAATTGCCAAATAGTTTTGAGACTTCCTTTCCCAAGTATGGACCTTGCTGACACATCAAAGAATGCCCATCTGATATTGGGTTTTGGGCAAGATGCCATCCATGGCCATGTTACACTCCCATCATCCTTGTCTCTTTCATTTCATGCAATGGACTAGTCTTTGGAACATTTGACGAAGTTGCAATACTTTTATCTTTGATTTGGCCTCGGGCATTCATGGTCATGTAGGTCATATGCGAGGAATGCTTTTATGGCAGATTACTTCTATGGCTTCAGTTGGCTTGATACTTGGAGAGGTACCTACTCCATGCATGGATATCATTCACTCCACCCCTGTTGTGCCCACTTAATGATCCCCTTCTTTTGTTCCTGTAGCATTGTGTTTTCATAGGTTTTTGAGTTTATAGTGTTTGTTGCATGTCTTTGGTCACGGTTGGCTGGCCAAAAGGCCTGGTGTAAGTATTTCAAAATATTAATTCAAACTTCTTAGCAGCGGAGGCGCAGAGAGAGAGAGAGAGAGAGAGAGAGAGAAAACCAGAATTTACGAAAAAAAAAAGAGAGAGAACCAGAAGTAAATCATCAACATTCAACAGGATAGAGTTAACCCCTCTTTAAAGTGATACGAACACCTAAGTTTGGGTCATAAGGGGTAGAATGGTATCCATGGGTCCTAAGGAACTTGTCCATCCTCTAGAACAAAGACCATGGTGCTTACTTCAATCCATAAAGAGCTTTCTGCAAACAAAAGACCTTGTCTTTCTAGCCAACAAAAGAATATCCCAATGGCTACTCCACACAGACTTCCTCGTCCACATAAACGTTTAGAAAGGCACCTTTTGACATCCATCTAATAGATCGATCAACTATGGTGAGCAGTGAGTGCAACCAATAGACGAAAAGATGTCAAACATGCAATAGAGGTGAAGGTCTCTACATAGTCAATACCTTGCATCTGTCAAAACCCTTACATTATAAGGTAAGTCTTATATCGTCTAAAGTTCCATCAGCTTGTTAGTTTGGTTCAAAAAACCGACTTGGTCCCGATGTCTTTCTTGTGACTCAAATGATACACCAAGGTCCAAGTCTCATTCCAGTCAACACTCTCTAGCTCCTTTTCCATGGCCAATCAGGATGCTAAGAGCCTCCTACCAACTTTTCTACTTGAAATGCACCATATAGTATAACCAATCTTCCTTCTTGGATAGGGTGGTAAAACCTCATCAAGTACTTAATTACAACAATTAATAATTAAGCCTAAACTGCAATGCACACATTACCTTAATAATCTTGGACATTGGACAAACTACTGGCCCC
This sequence comes from Lygodium microphyllum, assembly GCF_053477565.2. Classification (NCBI taxonomy): domain Eukaryota; kingdom Viridiplantae; phylum Streptophyta; class Polypodiopsida; order Schizaeales; family Lygodiaceae; genus Lygodium; species Lygodium microphyllum. Next base: position 23,104,666 of record NC_141160.1, on the reverse strand, counting down.
AAAACATGCATCCCTTGCAGTATTTTGTTAACTTTATATTGCAAATGGAAGGAGTACAACTAAGATCCTCTCATCTCCTCCACTAATCCAAGTGTCTCTTGCTATCAAAACTGACCAACAAGCCTCCTAAGCAATTTGCCCCTTGGTTTGCTTGGGAATTGGCCTTCAACATGTTCCTTGAAAAACAAATTCAGCCCCATATCTAATATTGGCTAGGTGGCCTCTTCAATCTCCTTAAAAATCCTCAATTTCAACTACTAGAATTCAAGTCCTACGCCCTCGATTATAAGCATGTATCTTGAGGTAGCTGTCATACCCAATTTTTGTTGTAATTTAGGATTTACAGGAGAGACTAACTGAAATCTCTTCCTCTGATGGCTCAAACTATTGGAAAATGCCAAGGTAACTTGAGAGATGGCTAGGGGATAAGAGAGAATGCTGTAGAGAGAGGTATTTCAGAGTTTCATTTAGAGAAACATTGAAAAGCTACTATTGCTCTACTCAAATAGCCATGGAAGCTATTGCCTACAGCTTAGAACCACCAGAAAGGCTGTTGCCCCCTCCTGTATATTGTCACCAACACCAAAAGGACCTTGAGCTGCTATCACTTGGTTCTAAAGGGCTCCAAACTATTGTCGCATGATGTAGGACTAATCCTTGTTGGCCGCAAATCACATCAACAACCTCTCCTTACTCTCTAGTAGCCTTATTCTCTCTCACAATGGCTAGAATAGACTTCGATCAGTCCCTAAAAACGTTTTTTCCACTTGCATGGGCAAGTTTGGCCAAGTGGCAGTCTTCTAATCTCATTTCCTAGCATTATTTGGCTTATCAAAATAATTTTTAGAATATTACTTTTTGAAATTAATTTAATGTTTATTCTAATATCCAAAAAAATAATTCCACCAATCGATAATTAAATTGGTTGGGTCAATTTGTCTTCCAAATATCCATGAGTAGTTATTGATCCTTAGATTGATATTAATTAATTAATTCATGCATGGTCTCTAATGTCACCATCAACATTAGTGGTTAATAAATTGGTCTACATCAAAATCTGACACCGGGTATCACCTAGTACCTATCACGCATAGCTTATTACAACTTTTGCCTTTGGCACCAACTGATATCTCAAGGTTCTAGATCCCACACTAGGAAACAATTGACTTGCATCTCACATGTGCAAGTCACATTACCACATTTGATTAACTTTTAATCAAATGCTAAGCAAAACAATAAAATTTTACGTCCTTGTGACAAACCACCCCCTTGAAATCTTTGTTCAATCGTCCTCGATTACATTGCATTGTGCCAAAGGAAAAGCATACTACACTAAAATTTCCATAATGCATCACAATCACAACATTGGCCACTATTGTCCAATGCCATATGCCCTAAACCTGCTGAAAACTTCCAGCCAGCATATACATAACATAGGACTGAAAATCAGTCTAGAGCTGTTGCTAGAGACCTATTGGATGCATCTATAACTCATGTTTCTCAGCTGTTCTAACTTCAGAACAATAGTAAAGCATATTCTCAGTATAAACCATGGCTGAAACTGTCAATGGCATTTATTAACATATTGTTGTCCATGGAATCGGTTGTAAACCATCGAAAACTTAGTATAATTTGATCATAAACTAATCATTTATTGATCTGAGAACTGATCACAAACTACTGCAAATGTGACCCCAAACTAATCACAATCTGATTGAAAAAACTGATGCAAAACTGATCCCAAAAGTGACCATAAACGGTTCCCACACTGATAAAAAACTGAACTGAAACTTACCAGATTTTTATCTCAAACCAAGGCAAAAGCTCATGCCCAATTGATCATGAACTGATCCCAGACTGATGCAAAAACCTAGATGTCCGCGTTTGACGGACGGGTCAACTCGTCCAATCCGTCCTATCGAGTACGACACATCCGATCACATCCAATGGAAACTATCCGACTATTTCAAAGTGCCTATTTGTGACCATTTCGGGTTACTCTTGAGATAAATTGTAGGTATTGTTTAGGCTTCCTCTCCAAAAACACACTTGTACATAACCTCCCTCTCTCTCTCTCTCTCTCTCTCTCTCTCTCTCTCTCTCTCTCTCCCCCCATTCTAGCAATATACTCTCCCTCTCTTTCCCTCTCTAATTTCAAATTTCAAGCTCTCCATTCTCATACTCTCTCTCCTCAAGCTCTCCAACCCCACTCCCTCAAGCTCTCCACCATATCTCCACCCTGCCTTTACTTTCAGGCTCTTAATATGTAAACTCCTGGTACAAAGTCTCTAAATGTTTAAAGTGTATTATTTTGAATCCCAACATTAGATATGGACATTGAAAATTACATGTACAATTTTTTCAACAGATGCAAATACAAGATTTATTAGTCCAATTAGTGATGTACTAGTATTGAGCAATACTAATTGGATGTCATCGGACGTGACAACCCTATGCAAAAGTATAGTCTCAGAGCCGCAATAACAACCATACTCATCTACATACATCTCACAATGACTAGTACACTGAGTAGTGACCCCATAGCAAACATATTGTCAACACACTACCTTGGATGCATGTTGAATACATCCGAGATCCACTACATACGAAAGCTGTCCACAACTAGAGGAGTGGAAGTGTTATCTCCCCCTTGAGCATCAGACAATACTCCGGATCCTTGCTCTATTGAACCTAACTAAGCATAAACTGAAGTCAACTCTAATTGAAAGCCATCTAGGTAAAGCTACAATAACTAAGGATAGTCTACCAAGTAATCCTCTTCCATCCACTTTGCATATATTGGTAAAACAATATTCACATTACTGCAATTCCAACTTAACTAATATGCAACATTGCATGGAGTTGACTAGCCCCTCATGTGTACGTCACATGCTAGGAGCACCAAATACATTAGGAAACATTCTTGTTTGCATACTTGGACCATTGCAATGTAACAATAAATGGGAATTTGCATACTGCTAACCATACCAAGATACACTTTTCCATACATTACATGCATTACTAGCTGCATTTTTCTTGGTGCAAGCATTACTAGCTGAATTTCCCTTATGACTTGAACTATATGGAGCATTTGCATCCCTAATTTCTGTTGTAAATTAGGATTTACAATAGAGATTGATTGAAATCTCTTATTTTGATGCCTCAAATTGCTAGAAAATGTTGAGATAACTTGAGAGATGATTGGGTGATGAGAGAGAATGTTGTAGAGAGAGAAATTTTTGAGTTTCATCACAACCAGAAACGTTAAAAAGCTACTGTTGCCCTCCTCAAACAAGCAGCTTATCTTGAAAATCCAACCCTATCAGTTGATAGCTGGCCAACTTTACAAGCTCAGGCAAGACGAGTTGCTGCGCAGATGCGTGTGTGAGCATGAGATGCATGACGTACTAACGGAGGCACACAGTGGAACCGCAGGATGACATTTCAGTGGAGATGCGACAGCTCGCAAGGCTCTGGAGTCCCAACTACGATGGCCTACTCTCTTTCGAGATGTGACGCGATTCATGAAGCATTGTGATGAGTGCCAATGAACTAAAGTTCCTATCCATAAGGACTGCATGAAGCGAACCCCAATTATCGCACAACCCCCCTTCGAGAACTAGGGGATTGACTTCATTGGACCCATTAGTTCTGCAACACAATATTCACAGACTAAGTACATCATTGTGGCCACCGACTATCTAACCAAATGGGCAAAAGCACAAGCTACGAGAAAGAATGATGCTAGGACCACCACTAAGTTCCTATGGAAGCAAGTGATCTCACGATTCGGCTGTCCTGTCGAATTAGTTAGTGACCAAGGCACACACTTCATCAACGAAGTGATAGCTCACCTCCTGTCCTCCTTCCTAGTCATCCATCAGAAATCCTCGCCTTACTACCCTCAGGCAAACGGTCAAGCTGAGTCAACAAATAAAATCTCGGTAAACGTCCTGACCAAGGTCGTCTTTGCGTCACGCAAGGATTGGGATAACAAATTGATGGCGGCCTTGTGGGCCTACCGCACAGCTTACAAGACGGCAGTAGGACAAATCCCCTTTAGATTGACATATGGTACAGAGGCAATCCTTCCCTTGAAATTCTTCGTACCAAGCCTTAGAATAGCCTTTCAAGAAAGACAGGATGCGAAGGGGGCATGGACGGAACGCTTGATTGAACTCGAATGCTTAACGGAAACCTGACTTCTAGCCATCCATATGCTCATATGCGAGAAGGCAAGATGCAAGAGTTGGTTTGACAAGCATATCAAGCTGCGCAACTTCAAACAGGGTGACTTAGTACTACTGTACTCAATCAAGGAACATAAGCAAAAGCTGAAGTTTCAAGGGCTAGGACCTTTTAAGATTCGGACCATCAGTTGAACCAGCAACGTCGAGCTGGAAACCCTAAAGGGTGAGGACATAGGCTTCTTTAATAGCAACCGCATAAAGAAGTATTTTCCTCCCACGTACCCATTGCATGAGCCCCCAATGCTAGCACCCCCCATCTACGTACGAGTAGCCACTATCACTGAGGTGGACGGTGAGGATGAGGAAGCAGTACCAAGAGCTTACCTACGCATGACAGTTATTGCTAAATGCACATGCACCATCAACGCATTGATCGATGAGGGAGACGATTTTAACATCTCGACTCGTGACCATTGGACCCAAATTGGCAAACCACTATTGCAACCCACTATTGCTAACCTCACTCCTTATAGAGGCCAACCCTACACACTTTTGGAAAAGTACAAGGTTGCAGTTTCTATCAAGACTCAAAGCATACCAATAATCTTCTTTCTGTGTGTTGCCCAACATTAAGAATGCAGGCTCAAAATCGCTATTAGGATGAACTTTCAAAAAGCAAGTCTCTTGCAATGTCGATTGTGAGTCGTAGCGTATCCACCTAGCCGAGGGTAACATCCGCATAGTTACAGCTTTCAGCAAGGGCAGTGTGACTTTTTTCAAGTCCACAGAGCCACCGGTAGAGAAACCCACCACCAAGTCTCAGGAGGGGGGTCGGGACTTGCAACAACAACCTACCCAGCCTCGAGGCCAAAAACCCACTAGAACCAACATTGAAGCCCATGAGCCCCGGTTCAAATGGATACCTAAACAGTATGCAACCTAGGAATAGAAACCTGTGGCCTCGCAAGGCTAAGGATCCGTACCCGAAACCTAGAAGGTTGAGACGAAACTATAAACATCGGCGTACGGTCAAAAAGCCACAACGGGTCCCCAAGGCCTTGTTGCAAGCACAAGGCTACTATACGGGTAACACCTAAATTTGGATGCCTAAAGCCCAAACATCCAAAGACACTACTCAAACACCATCCTCAAGCTTGCCCACATGAAACGTCCCGTCAAAACCACTCAAACCACAAGCGACTCAAGCCACAAAATCCATGGAACCTCTAAAGCCTAGCTCAACAAGGCATAAGCCAATATATCGGCCAAAACCACAACCTGTTACTAACAAACCAACCCCATCTAGTCCGGGTGATGCCCCCCCTTCAACCCTCAAATGCACCAAGTAGTATGCCACCTCTGCAACCACAACCATGCCCATCGAACATAAGGCCAAGCTACAAACTCGTGAGCAAACCAAGCGACAACCACTAGCTACGCACCTCTCTAGCACTGTCAAACCTCAACCACCTGCCCGGCTTAGACCCTCTTATGAGCGGCGCTAAATTCTAACCTTGGCTGTAGATTTAGCTGAAAATATTGGGGACGACTTGGTTGCTTGCCTCCGACGCTTGGACGCTACTTTCATGACATTGGCTAAACAATACAATCGACTAGATCTAGAACTCTTGGAAAAACCTATAGTGACGGAAGTGCGAACGCTCCCTTGCTCTTAGGAGTCGAAATTTGTATTCGTTAAAGCTTCCGAAGCAGTTGTAGAGTTAATTGTAACCTAGGTATCCAAGGAACAAGCAACCAAACAACGTCTCATCACATTGTATAGCAAGAGCACGATCATGGCCACGAACCAAGAAATCGAGAAGTTGCAATGACTTGCCGACAGCAATTCCCCCTTCTTGCAGAAATGATGCACTCTACTATTGCAATGGGAGCTAGAGGGATGCCAAATAATGACCAATGCAGAATAGCGACGTACAATCAAAGCATCTGAATATGACCCAACCTATATCGCTCCAACTTCATATAGGGTATTGACTACTCTCTGTAATCGACTCATGGAAAACCACATCAAAGAACACCCTTATCTAGATCGCATCCTCACCGAGGAGGAGTTGCTAGCAGAGTGGCCTCTGGTGACTTATTACTTGATGTCCTCACTTACATTACATGTAAACATCCGCCCTTTCGATATGGACAGCTATGCTCGGTTAGAATATAATCCGAGTTTCTATTCTTAGCTCATGCAAAAGTAAAACACTAAGATTGTGTGCTAAAGACCCTTTATCCTCTAACCATTTCATCCTAGGAAAGATTCTTTTCATTCCGAAGGGGGAAGGAGTAAGGTGAATCAAACCAAACACATAAAGAAAATAATAAAGTAAAAGCACACATTGCAAGGGTAAAATGCAACAACTTGTGATTAAGAAAAAGGTCGATAAAAGTTAAAATCAATAGACTACTAGAAGGAAAAGTCTACTTCTACACGCTAACATTCAGTTCAACAAGCATGTAGTCGTTTCATGTTGCTTATTCTGAAAACTGCTAATGGTAAATATGGCTTCATGACAGACACCCATCAAGGCAAGCCAAGACAAGGCTAGCAAATTGCCTTTTTCAAAGGAAGAACAAGCAAAGTATGGACTTTCGGTGGAAACGCGAGCCTTCAACCAGTTCAAATTCCGGCATATCTTCAACCTAGATGACATGTCCATTGAAGAACGGACGGTAAGGCACATCATCGAGCAATGCAATCTGCAGAAATACGTGGAAGCAATGAGCCGGAGGGTGGACTACTTCCACTATGCAAAGTTCTTGAGGACTTTACACAGAAACCGCGGCACCGTAACCGTGCATGAGGGGAAGGGAACTCACCAAGTGCAGATTGAATTGACCACGGAGCTAGTCGAAAAGGCATTGGGCCTGGCAAACAAAGTAGAAAGGAAGCCAAAAAGAGACGTATATGCCTTACTAGGGATGGACAAGGTAAAAGTCCACACCAATGACGGCATCAACTTGGCAGACATTCCTCATCTCAAAATCCAACTCCAAGCCAAGATGGTGCACATGCTATTTTCTAGCCAAAGATACAACTCCGTCATGAGCCACATCAACGTCCCCTGCTAGAGAGTGTCGCAACAAAGTCGTTGAATGAGGTCAACCTCAACGGGTTTGTGAGAAAGACCATTGAGACCTCAGCAAAAGCCTTGGCAACAAGAGGGCAGCCCGCTGAAGGAGAATCTCCTGCCACCAAAGCTAAAAGGAAAGCTTCGTCTTCAAAGGCTGCAACCATTGGATTCGGTGGGATCCTCACCGCAATCATCAGGAAAGCCTTGGGACAGGGGCAGGAAGAAGGGGGTGGATGAAACACCAAGCAGGTCGCCACCTCACCAAGAACGGAAGGCACAATCCAGCGAGAGAATGCTGAGCGAAGAAGAGAAAAGCAAAGAACAAGAAGAGCAAACTAGCCGGGGAAAGGCTAGGAAAACAAAAAAGAAAACTGCACAAGAACAGGAGGAAAAGGAGAAGACAAGATAAGAAAAGGTGGACTTGCAAAAGGCCCACAGGGAGTCCAAAAAGACCGAGGAGGAAAGAAAAAGAAAGTAGGAAGAGGAGGAGCAGCTGAGAAAAAAAGAGGAGGAAGACATGGCCCTCGCTACGTGCAGGTTCATTGAGCAACAGACCAGGCACGATGAGCCGGAACTTGCGAGCCCCATCAGAGACGAAGTGCCTAGCTCAAACGTCTATGTGCCTGAGTTCATGCCACCTGTAGTGCAAGAAGGCAAGAGCAAGGTCCCGATCACCTCCATACCCACCCTCCTGACGCCCGCCAGTACCACCGCCATCTCCATTCCCAATTCTACGACCCAAGTGGATACTAGCAATCTTATGGCTTGGATCCAGTACTTTGTAAATAAGGAAATGGGCCAAGGAGCAGAATAAGAAACCCCCCTGGTAGGGACCAAAAGACCAGCTGCGGCAAACGTCGAGTCGAGGCGAGACCCTAAGAACCAAAAGGTGACAGGCTCTACAACCTCCATTCCCGCAACAGAGAGGCCACCCGAAGAATGCAATGAGTACATCAAAGAGCTCCTCTCTTGACTAGAGAGAGCCACGGAGGAGAAGAGAACCACGATAGCAAAGCTTGAAGCTGAAAAAGAGACCATGGCGGCATTCCAGCTGGAGAGAACACGCCAAATGGCCATGGCCCAAATGAAAGTCAATGAGTTAAAAGAGCAACTACAAGCTAAGGAAGAGACAGAAGTTGAATGGCAAGTGCGCTTGAACGGAGAAACTAAGGCCACACAACGCTTATGGCAGCACAATGAAGAGATTGTGGCACTCTACGAAGGTTTGCAAGCTCAAATGGAGAAACTCACTAAAGCCATAGAAGAGCTGGAGGAGCTGAGGGAGGAAAGAGCTCGCAGATGTGAAACAAAGATGGAGAGACTAACCCAAGAGGCTACCTCGACACAGGAGGAGTAGCAACAGCTAAGGGCAGAAATGGAAGACCAAGAACGAAGGCTGATAGTGCTGGCCCAAAGGCAAGGGAAAAGCCTCGAAGACATGAACAAGAGGGCGGAGAAATGGGCCAATCAAAACGAAAAAAGGGTCAAAGCTTTGGCACATCACCTCGCTCAAGCCGAAAAAGAAAAGATACTTGCCGAAAGCAGTGCGGAGGCCGCCCAAGTGAGCTTCCACACCCAACGCGCCTTCCTAGAAACCCTATTAGACGTCACCCAAGCAACGAAGGAAGAGTCCATGGAGGCAACGAAAAAGAAATTAGGAATGGCTCGTAGGGCACTGAAGGCTTGACAGCAGATGCCACCACAACCTAGTGGAGTTGGCCCAAGCCTGGAAGAACAACGCCATTATCTCCTATTGGCAGGACTAACCTCACAGAAAGTGGACACACTCGGTTTCTCGAAGAGGAGCAGTAAGAGCCAAGCCAAAAAAGGAAGGTGGACGTTAACTTTGAAATGGAACCACGTGAAGACGAGCTTGTCCCACCGCCTCCTTTCCCGAGGCCTAAAGAGCAACAACATGCAAACACCTCCGCAGAAAGAAAGGCGGCACTAAGAGAATAAAGAAAGCAAATGGTGGAGGAGACAAGGAGAAAATGAAATGCCAAGGGAGTGAGGGCACCCCAGCATGTGCGGACAACACCCCAGCAAGCTTTCACGTGGACCTCATAATCTGAGAGAGGCAAGAAATGGCTAGAAGCCCCTTTGACATCAACTTCCAATTCCCCACCACCCTGCGTAGAGTGTTACCTATCAAGGTGGAGGAGGTCATTAACATCGGAAGCAGGCTCGGACAAAGATTGTTGGAGGAGAGAGAGCAAAAGCCCACATTATGGGCCACAAAAGACGCCGAATTTTGGTAAAATAAAATTTTTGAAGTACCACAATCTGTGCCCGGCTACAAATGCCAATCTAAATGGAGAAGTAGAGTCTGCAACACCAACCTGGACACTTGGATAGCCTTTTGCAACACTCAACCCTTCAAGCGGAACAACCCAACCTTTATGCCTTACCCTCGAAGGGTAGGAGTGGATTTGACTCCAAGGTCCACTGCCGTTATGACTTCCCTGTAATCTATAATCCTCACTGTACTACATATGAAGATGCCCTCATCTTCACGTCAGAAAACTTGTATGATACTCTAATCCAATTCACTAACCAATTCTCTTCATGCCCTGACCCCGCCTTTATTACCACTTGTAATTACCTTAGATTGCTTAGGATACTCCTTAGGCAAGACCCCACCCCGTGGGAGCGCAACCTCCGAGTGCTCCATTTTGATCCTAATGCTATAGATAGTTGCGCGATGACTCAGTTAATGATGCGAGCCACTCTATTGCCTTCATTTTGCTTAACTCTACTAGAGGACATGAATGATAGCCGCTTTATCCACTGCAATCATCCATTCCTCTCCACCACCACCCTTCAAGTCCGCCTGAACCTCAAGGGGTATCTCCAAACCCGCCGATTCCTTAGTAAATCTATTAAGCCCCCTTCTCCACCTCACTCCGATGACGAAGATTAAACATCTGTAACGACTATGTAACTTTATTATCACTATTTTTTTAAGAAAATATTTTTTTTAATGAAGAAAAAAAATTAAAAACGTGTCACCACTATAAGTAGCACATCCACCACAGCCCTCGCACCTAGGGGCCCTCAAGTTAGGTGCGTCTGGTGGCTTTGGTCGGCCGGCTCCATCCCTAAACCCCTAGCCTCATTTTGACCCCCACGTCCACTTAGGGCACATCAAGGGCACGACACACCCAAGGAGGTAACACTCACATGTGGTTAGACCTAACACCCTAAGCTCCATCCCACTAGCATGCACACAATGCACCACACGACAATGGCACACACCCACACGTAATGCACAACCGAAGGCTCCCCCAACTTCAGGGATCCCATCATCCATGCAATGTGCTCCCCATCTTATGAAACATCCTATCATGTCGACCCAACAAACCAAGGGGCGGACGCAACAATCCCAATCGAAAAGTGAATGAAGATGCTCATTTCGAACAGTGCATAAGAAGGTCATCACAGGCCAAGGCGTCAGATCCATCCAACACAATATTCAATTTCAACATCAAATCCGCCTACCAACCTCTCTCCACGACCAAGGCTCAGTCCAAACTCAAGGGCCTTTCAAGTCCATAAATTCCTCCAACACGAGATCATCTCCAACTCAAGGGCCTTTCAGATCCACAAATCCCACTAATACAAGGGATCATCTCCAACTCAAGGGCCTCACAGCTCCATAAATCCCTCCAATACACCTTCCAACTCGACTCATACACAAACTCAATGAGCTACTTGGCTACTCCAGCAACCGAGTCCGACTCATCCCCCAGCAAGTGCCATGGGACTGGCACTCAATTAGGAGAGGGATAATGTTAACCCTCAAACGAACAAGGCGGAAAATCGAGCAAATCTACAGCAGAAGACATAGCCAAGGCAAAAGTGGAATGGAAAACGAAGGCACGCCAAGAAAAATTGAGAAACACAAGAAGTGTGAAAAAGTCCGAAATCAAGGAGAAGCGCCCAAGAAAAAGCACAAGTTAATACTATTGTAAAAGAGCGCAAGGCGCACCGTGATTTATTTTAAAAGCACCGGGCTCTAACTTGTGTAAATTGTAAATATAGATGGACGGTAGGAAGAAAGCTAGGAAGATAGGAGAACAATGGAAAAATTTGCCTGGGCTATGGCTGGCCATGTAAAAAGGGGATGACCGTCCAAATGGGATTTAGGACTTTGTATATAAGGTTCAAAAGGAATGAGAGCTCATTCTTTGTTGTGTGGCAAATTGCACTCTTCTTCTCTCCTTCTCTTCTCTTTGCTTACTTGTGTGTGCTTGAGGCAGGAAGTGTGAGGGAGTGAATGTGTGAGGGTGAGGGATCAAGGAGGTGAAGCTCTCCACCATTCTCTCTCTTTTCCTCTCTAGTTCCACGCATGGCTATGGAGGATGGAGCTTGGAGGTGGAGGTTTGAGGATGCTTGAGCTTGCATTAAGAATCGTGGAGCTATCGGAGTGCTTAAGAGAGGAAGCAACTCAATCGAGCATCAAGGTAAGCTCACTACACTCGTAGAGAGGGATCGCGCATTGGCTATGTGAGAGGTAGCCATTAGTGCTCGCTTGAAACGCTTGAACAATAGGCGGTCCATGGGTCTTGGCGGTAGAGCTTGCACTCGCCTCTACAAGACTTAAATCCTCAAATATCTATAAAGAGAAGAGGTAAGCCTCAACAAACCAATCAGACAAGCCCTCTAGCGTTGAGAACGAAGTCAATCATGACGGCTAATCGGTGGTAGTGTGGTTATAACCACATCATTGTTTGATTTTGGTTGCCACCACCTTGCCTTCCCTACTAGGGGTGGCCCAACTTAGAAGCAAGTGTCCAAGTCTTTAATTTTGGTCATTTGCGTCTTACCTTTGATCGACCACTTTAGGCTACCATAGTCTGAGCCATCCTTTCACATGCTTTTCATCTACTTCCACTATACATACACTCATTAACATTCATTTTAAGCTTTAGCACAATACCAAAAGGATCTCAATATGAAACAACCAGTCTGTTGATTCTACTTCCATATTAGGTTTTGTATTTTAGTTCACATCTAACATTGTGAGTATCTGTTGATCCTAACTAGACTAAATGTATGATTTTCTAGCCCTTTTCTTGGTACTATACCACTATTTTGATTGTTTTTATGTCAGATGGACTGCCATCTTGGTGGTTGTGCCTTTTCATTCTTGACTACCACAAGAGATGGTTAGCATTGGAGCCATCTCTCAAGATTGTGTATAAGCACATCCTAACTACCTAGGTGATTGATTCTCCCTCTTACTCTACCAACTAAGGAGTACTAGATCTTCCTTCTTCACCCACTACATCCATTTTTATGGTGGATAGCTATATTGGTGATTCTTAAATGGCATCAAAGCTACCTCCCGAGATTGAGATTCAAGCTTACCTACACCACTTTATCAACACAAGAGCCCTATCTTGAGATCGAGTATGGGCATGTTAATCTTAATCACCAAACTACATTTCACCTTAGTCCTTGATACCATACAATGATCAGCACTAGACTCCTCCTTCGCCACTAAAACCCAAGTTTGAGAGGAAATTTCTACCCTTCATTTGGTATTTTTTTCACAGTGTAGCAAATGCAACAAATGCAAAAACATATGATAGGATTGAAAGAAAGAGAGCAACATATGACAAGACTGAAAGAAACAAAGGAACACGAAGAGGAGAGGAGAGAGAGAGAGAGAGAGAGAGAAGAATGCAGGAATCTGCAATGGATCAGTGCTGAATAAGGAAGTAGCTATGTACAATGGGCCATGAAAATATACCAGCTGGAGTATCTCCACCTGCAAACACGCAATCTGAATGGCAATGACTGGGACGGGCTAGGAACTAAATAGCCGAAAATAAATGTTTGTCCAAGTAGCATCTTCCTACGTGTGTACTCTTATCATGTAGCATTACTCTATATACCTCATTATGGAAAGCACATGCCCCGTGAATGTGCACCTCATTATGCAAAGCACTCACCCCATGAATGCCATGTTCCAAGTAGCACCTTCCTACATGTGTATTCTTATTATATAGCATTACTCTATGCACCTCATTATGCAAAGCACTTGCCCCATGAATGCCATGTTCACAATGATCTCAAGCAATCTCCGTCTCCATATTCCTTTATACCCCTTCACCCATACTTTGCCACCGAGTCCCACACCCTCATGGGTGACTACATACGTGCTCTTCGTTTGTTGAGTTAAAAACCAACAATCCCTTTCTCCCAATGGCCACAAATTTACACTAACCACCCAACCCAACCCTATTAGCAAATATAACAGTTCATGGCTGAGTCTGTACATGTGATTTAGTGGGCTAGGACACCAAGATATTATCCTAATTATTTGGGCATTTTATTTGCCTATTTCAACATTAAATGCTAGTTGATCTGCTGCCATTTATGGTTCTTTTGCCCTAATTATTCATGCTCCTCCTCCACAGTCATTATTATTCATCTATTATCCACATGTCCTTGTTGGAGAGAGGAGTCAGTGCTAGTGCCTTCACGGCCAATGACTCACATTGGTTCTGTATTGTCTCATGTCTTGGCATATGATTTCCATTTTCCAAGTCTTCTTTTGAGTTCTCTTCTTTTGCAGTGTTCTTTTCTCTCTGTCTTGTGTTTAACTGTCTATTTCACCAAACATATATGCTTCCATTGCTGCATCCACTTTTGACATGGTATCAGATTGCAAGCTCTATGTTCCTACTAATGTTTTTCTACTAATTACAGTTCTATGATACCTCTTTTGATCAAGTGACCTACTGTTGATTGCTTCCAACTTGTCTACTGTCTACTGCAGCCTGCATTTGCTGCCCAGGAATTTGCATTTTCAGCCCACATCAGCATTCAGCCCTGTTTTCGTCCGTTTGCTGCATTTTAATTTTCTAACCTTGACTAGCTGGAGAACTGTCTGTACACGACATTATTGCTGTTTTGGGCATTTTTGGGCTGTATTTTTAACCTCTTGCAACAGTCTCCCTCATCTTTTGATCAGATTTTGGTTTCCGCTGCATGTCAACTCTCGTTTTGTGCAGTCTTTGCTGTTGGTTTGGCTGTCTTTTCTCGTTGTACAACTTCTATCCTCTATCTTCTCTTCCTATCCTCTCCAAATGGCTCCTCCATGCACTTCTAATGCTAGCCGACCTAGTGCCATTTATGCCATTCTTTTGGCCTATTCATTCAAGCTCCTCCTCCACAATCATTATTATTCATCTCTCATCCATAGGTACCTTATTGGAGAGAGGAGCCAATGCCAATGACTCACATTGCTTTCATTCTGTCTCATGTCTTGGTATATGGATTCCATTTCCAAAGTCTTCTTTTGAGTTCTCTTCTTTTGCAATATTCTTATTTTCTCTCTGTCTTGTGTTCAATAGTCTATTTTAGCATACGTATACACTTCCATTGCTACATCCACTTTTGACAAAACCCGCCCCCCCCCCAAAAAAAGGCTAATACATCACCTTTGTAGGTCCTCACAGGCCACTGGGCAACAAGCACCATTTTTCCAATACCCTAGCCTCTTCAAGGTGACCCTTTGGACTCCCGAGGAAAGATACCCATCGTCTCTATTTTGGGAGGCTCTTGGGACCTCTCGAGGTAAAACAGAGTGAGCTTTGCTTAGCAATCCCTCTTGGCTTCCGTTTTGGGTTTGAGAGAGGGTGTCAAGCGAAAAAGGTGCATTACGCGTTAGACCTTCATTAGCTCATTAGATAGCCCCAAACTCAGCTGCACAGTGCATTTCGATGTTCAATAAGCAAATCCACACAATTTTGGTTGGTTCCATCTCTGCAAATAGAGAGTATGTTAGGTCAGTTTGCATCCTCTCTTTACCCCCTTCAGTGGCTGCCATCTCCTTCAGCTAGTTGATGCCCAAGCTCTGTAGCTGCTGCTATGGACATCCTACAACTGCATGTTATCATCCCGTACAATGTGTTTGTCTCCAGCCTCCTGATGTCATCAGATTTCTGCTTTTGGAGCTACCCGTCTACTGCCAGCCTGATCTGACAAGGTTTTTGTGCTTCTGTACCTGCATTTTCTACACCATCTTCTCCAGCAGCTGCCTTCAAGCCTATCTTCATGTCACCAGCTCCTCCAGCCCCTGTTGCCACCAACATCAGCCTGTGTTTTCGATAATCCAGCTGACTCCTGCCCACTGGTCATCATCTGCATTAGCCAGACTGCCTCAACATCTTCAGCACCTATTCTGTCTTCTCTGGCTTGTACACCAATATGACAATGTTTTTAGGCAATTCATACGTGCACACCATAGTTGCTGGCCTATTGCAGTAAGACTTTCTGAGCTACTATAGTGAAGGGTCATATCCCTCATGCGCACAGCATGTGATCTTGAACTCAGCAGGCCCTTTTAGGGACAAGTGCTGTTTGATGTGCAAAATAGCAGTTTGCAGCTCCTGTTTCATCTATTTCCCACATGTTGTTCTGCACACAGCAAAGTTGAGAAGCAAGGCAGATGATGATGATTGCGGCTGCCCTGGACAAAATGTTGGTTTTCATAAATAGCCAAGTATGAAGATATTGAGCCTCACAAGTTTAGTATAAGCAATCTATCCCAGTTATGCTCCAGGGTTCTTTGAAGCATACGCTGATGTTCCAGCCCACTTAATAATGGCACCCAAATTTTAGGTCAAATCTTGTGAGCTAATGATTCAGTCACTTCCTTCTTCAGGGCTCACTTGAACGAAGTATCTTCAATCTGAATGATAATGACATTGAGGGTGACATCCAGCTCAAAGGAGGGAAATATCCCAACCCCATAAAACACTAAGTCACATCACTTCAATTTAAAGCATAGCAATCATACTCTCTCTCTCTCTCTCTCTCTCTCTCTCTCTCTCTCTCTCTCTCTCTCAGAAGTTTGAATTAATGATTGAAATATTTACAAATGGCTTTCTGGTCAACCACAGGGACTCAAAGACAGGTAGAAAGCAACAGAGAGGCAGAAGGCTGCCAAAAACATAGGGCTACAGTAAATGGTACACACACACACACACACACTCTCTCTCTCTCTCTCTCTCTCTCTCTCTCTCTCTCTCTCTCTGGCAAAACTCACAATTTTGGAGTCTCTAGACCGACTGGATACAGAGGAGCTGCCGGCCATATACAGCGGGGAGAGCTCGTTCGGGACAGTCAAGCTCCTTAAATTCGATCATATAACCAGTAACAATGCTCTTCAGGGAAGGAGACTGAATATCTTCAATGGAATGTTCTCTCTCTCTCTCTCTCTCTCTCTCTCTCTCTCTCTCTCTCTCAAACAGAAGGAACACAGGCTCTCCAGGGAAGGAGACTGAACGTCTTCCGTGGAATGCTCTCGAAGAAGAAGAAGAAGAAGAAGAAGAAGAAGAAGAAGAAACACAGGCTCTCCAGGGAAGGAGACTGAATGTCTTCAGTGGAATGCTCTTGCTCTCTCTCTCTCTCTCTCTCTCTCTCAAACAAAAGAAGAAAAACCAGGCTGCAGCGAGGCGAACGATCTGCTAAAGAGACAAATTACTAATGCATGCCATGCGTTGCAAAAAGAGAGCCCTTTTATTAATATGTACGCTCTCGATCGAGAGAACGATGCGCGCGGTCGTGTGTGTGTGTGTGTGTGTGTGTGTGTGTGTGTGTGTGTGAGAGAGAGAGAGAGAGACTGTGTGTGAGAACAGGGGTGGTGACAGAAAAGAGAGAGACAGAGAGAAACAGCCGGCATCTTGAATCCCGCATTTTTGGATCTTTCTGCTTCGATTTAATATACAATTTTTCTTTTCCTGGGGGAAACAATTTTTCTTTTTGCATGTAACGTGCAAAGCCATAGTCGAATTGCGCCTTCTCGAAATGAAATTAATAAATTATACATCCAGTACTTATAATAATAGTTGTGAAAATACGGACTTAAATATGTGTCTATCGTTTGCTTATCATTTGGATATTAGGTAGTTGCAAAAAGATTTTTTTTTGGGGGGAAGCCGGTTATTTGTATTAAAAGAGAAAGAGAAAGAGAATATCTACATAAATCTAAGATCTCCATAGAGAAGACAGTAATATATTAGGAATGGCTATAGCGACCGTGCTGGTTGAGTAGTTTTCTAAAAATCCCCAAGGAGAGGGGTACACAGTGACCATACAAGTGAGGTGTGGGATACCTGCGATAGTTAAAAAGGAGGATAGCATATTTGATCCAGTAGTTGGATTTAGTATCTACAGACATCCTTGATGTTGTTGTGGATGGCTTCAAGCTCTTTCGCTTCACATTGAGCCTGGGCAATAGTAGCAGCAAACCGTTTGTCGAGCCTTTCATTTCTTCACTAGATCTGAGCTTCTATTCGTATGATCAATCCCTACATGTTTGAGCAAATCACGGAAACTTTGATTTTAGTGACAAAAACAGATGTATCAAAGGAGCCTTTGAAAATTGCATCATTATGATGGCACCAAATGTTCCATAGATATGTGGCCCATAAGAAAGCTCAGAACAATGTGGGCAAACCATTAGATTCCCCCAAGTAGGATTTATTTCAAAGAGATCAGTTGAGGGTGGTATTCCCTGATGGTGGTTTGGAGGAATTTCAATGCTTCACAGTTGAACCTGCAATTCAAAAATGAGTTCCAAAGGCTAATCCTAAGTTGTACGAGGGTCATTTCATCATTTTTCAAGTTGAACTTTTGTTTAATTTGGAGGGGGTTAAGCCATTGTTTCATTGAGTAATCCTAAAGGTCCTCCCAAACTTGCACCCCTTTTTTGTATGCTTTAAAGGCAATCTTCAAGAAATCAGGGGAAGTGGGGCCACACCAGAAGCTAAACCAAACTAAGTTAAAGGCGGACCAGGAAGGGTGGTATTGTGGTTTTCTAAAAGTTTGATTTTGTTTTTATATTTGAGCTAGGCTACCCATATGTTTTTGGCAAGAGGAGTGGCCTTTTGTATAATGATGTCTACATGTGCAAAGGCAACAACTAGGATAGAAAGGCCTTTCCATTGGGGGAATTCTTTTAGGGAAAATTTGTGAGTATGTCTGTGTAGGAGGATAGCCCAGTCTTCTTTGGGGAAGAGAAGGCTCCTTAAAATCCATTTGGCTACTAGTTTGTCAGCTAAGAGGAAAATATTTGGGAGTCCAAGCCCCCTTTCCTCTTTTGGTAGTGTACATCCTTAAGGATTTCCTTTCCTCCACTGGATCCGCGAAGCAAGTTTCTATGCGTGGATTCCAATTCCTTGATAGCATTTTGGGGAGGTCTCTAGCATGGGAGGTAAAATATGGCGGAGACAATTAGGATATGTTTGAGGACTACCAATCTGGTTGTGAGGATCCCTTGGAAGCCCTGCCAAAATAGCTTCTCCCAAAGTTTTACCATTACCCATTGCCATCTCTAATTTGGGGTGACCATAAAACCTCCCTAGCAATCTAAAGAACTTTCCCTCATTTTTTCAAATAAAGCCATTGACATCTTGCCCTTGTTAACCACCTTCTTCATCTTTGCAATCTTTTAGGCATGCTTTGATTCCTGTGCATCAACTCAACTTGCTTAGCCAAATTTCCATATTTTTGTTGCTCATTCAAGCACCCTATTTAGCCACCTACTGAAGATAACATGTCATTCTCTGCAGCAAAACATTAACCACAGCTAACATACTATTAACTTGCAAATTATCTACTACAAAATGTCGAGGAATACCTAGGCCATTAACCCCATGAACATCAACATGCTCATCCACAGCTTTGCTCTTATCATGAACTTTAGTCTCATGCAAAGCATCATGTTTCTTATCATCCTGCTTCTGCATACTCCTCAACCATATTTTCCTAATCCTCATCTTCTTCCTAGAATGCATTTGGCCTTCACCTTGAGATGCTTCCAAATTGCCCTTTTCTAATACATTCACTGAAGTATCAAGACAAGTAGCACAAGTACTCCCTTTAACAAAATCTAATGCAACTTGCTTAGCATACTTCTCCGCATATCCGACTTGTAGCAAATCTTTGTAAATAGCTTGCTTATGCTTATCACCACTGGACATAACATCAATAGCATCATCCTTATGAGCCATCATATTTATCATCAACATCAGTCACATTATCCCAACATGTTTAGCATAGTAAATAATGCTATATGCCTCCTGCTCAATACTATCACTTTAATGAACATCATAAACCACTATATGAACTAGTGCAATTGTAATTTCCGAGCTCAATCAAGCTTTTTTAGCACATTAACATTTTCGGGACTTGTAGGATTTCCAAATGCTTGATGCATCTATTCTTTTAAACATCTCCACAATGTTGGATTGGCATTCAATGGAAGATGAAAAATGACTAACCACTTCAATAGTCAACTCCATTTTCCCTACAATTTGGCCATTTGCCTACCATAATATATCCAATACCAGTGATACATGACATTGGAGGATTGACTCTCCCATGGCAATCATGGATAAGCACACAACTCAATTTTTTTAAGCCATTTTCGATGCACATCCTCATCGACACCAAGAACTAGAGTAGAATCAACAAAATGAAGTACCCATAGCACTCAAGCTAGAAAGAATAGCAGCATGCATAGGAGTTACCTCATCATTTTGGTCTGCCTAAACTTGTCATTATCACCATACTCATCATCTTCATCATCATCAACATCTACCCAAGCACGTTTGGAGAGCATCAACTTGCAAGCAAATGACCAATGGTTATGTGTCATTGCGGGTGCAATAGCTCAATCATGAAGCGGTGATGGCAAGAAAGAAAAGTGACCTGTTTTAGACTCCATTTGCTTTGAGAAGACCAAGTCCAACTTGAGTTTTCCCACCCTTGTGCCAAATGTCAAATCACTCTCATGAGAGTTTGACTCTTCACAAAAATAATTATCCCTAACTGATTGGCTTTTCCAAGTGAGAATAATAAGATTAATGGGTGTATAATAAGGTTGAACCAGCCTGTTAAACCAAAACCCATTCACTACACGTTTTAACACATTCCCTTTTAGGTCCTTCAAGAAAAATGTGCCATCTCCAAGGTCTTTATGGATAACAAATGGTCCAGCATACTTGAGCTTTAGTTTCCTTGGAAATTTTCCAAGTCTTGAATTATATACCACAACCCAATCCTCTTCCTCAAAAATTTTCTTCCTGAGATGCATGTTCACCCATGCCTGTCTTCTAGACTATCCAATTCTTGCAATATAGGAAACTATCACTCTTTCCTCCTCCAATTTTAGGAGCTATTCCATCTTGTATTGCACTGAACTTTCAGGATCCAACTTCTCTACAGCAATTCTCAGACTAGGAACCACAAACTCCATTGACACAACTACCTCTAATCCATAAACCAATTTGAAAGGTGTGAGTCTTGTAGTGACCTTGTATGATGTTTCGAATGCCCACAATGTAGAATCCAACTTGACATCCCAATCCTTCCAATTGTCTTCAACTAGTTTTTTCAATCTACAAAGTAGAATCTTGTTGGAGCTCTCAACATTGCCCATTGGCTTGTGGATGGTATGTCGTAGAGCTTTTATGTAAAATCATGTGCCTAACAGTCAGCCCTTGAATAACTTGATTCAAAAAATGCTTACCCCTGTCACTTACTAACTCAATAGCACATCAAACCTAATCATGATATTAGAATATAAAAACCTCTTTTGATCTAGCTATGGGAGTTGTACTTATGTAGGATAAGGTGACTAGTTGGCATAGACCAATGTACTATGCAAGTAGAAGATTGAGTGTTGCTAAAAAGAATTATTCAATAACTGAAAGAGAAGCACTTGGAATGGTTTATTCTGTGCAAAAATGTAGATATTATTTGATGGGTAATTAGGTGATATTACATGTGGACCATCAAGCACTCTTATTCCTAATCCGTAAAGCCTAGCTAACAGTCAAATTGGCTAGATGGATGTTGTTGTTACAAGAGTTTGATTACAAGGTCATTCATACTCTAGGAAAAGACCACAAATACGTGGAACGGTAAGTCCCATGATGTAGGAGGTTGTAGTATTGGAGCTACCACCAGTGTTTTCTTGAGGATATTGAAAGCTCTCTCCTAATATTCCCTCTAAATATATTGCATTCCTTTCTCGGTTAAAGTAGTAAGAGAATAACAAATATGTGACAGATACCTTAAGTACTTGTTGTGCCACTTCACCTGGCCCATGAATCTCATGACTTCCTACACATTAGCTAGAGCCTTGGCCTTCTGGATAGCTACTATCTTTCTTAGATCTATACTCATTCCTTCTTTAGATAGAATGTGACCTAAGAGCACGCCCCTCTTTGCTGCAAAAATTGGCTTGAAAGGGTTTAAGGACATGCCAAATCTTTTGCATCTCTCAAAACATAACATGAGGTGTTTCAAGTGCTCTCCTCTACTAAAAAGGCACAAAAATCATCAAAAAATACCCTCATGAAAGTTGTTAGATATGGCTCAAAAGTCTTGTGGCCAACTCCTTAGAACTCAAGAGGTCCATTCTTCAATCCAAAGTTCATGACTGTGCTAGCATATACTCCTCATTCTGTGATGAAGGGTGACTTTTCCATTTCTTATGAATGCATCTCGATTTGATTGTAACCTGAAAATCCATCGAGAAAACTATACATTTCATGGCCTCCCACATCATTAAGGAGATAGTCAGTAAAACGAATCAGGAAGGGGTCAGTAATGGTAGCTGCATCCAACCTCCTGTAATCCACATAGACTCTAATCTTCCCATTCTTCTTGGGCACCACCACCATAGGGGATAACCAAGTAACTTCATTAACCAGTTTGATGAACCCAACCCTCAAGAGTTTGTCAATTTCTTCCTTGACTTGCTTAGCATAGTTTGGGTTCGTTCTATACCTTTGTTGAATGATTGGCTTAGCATCTTTCTTTAAGTTGATCCTATGTTGGCACATTGTTGTGGATCAAACCCCTTCATATCCATATAATCCCAATCAAAAATATCCTAAAACTCTTTGCACAACTTGACAAGATCTTGCTCGAAGCTTTCTTCCATAAAGATGGTGACCTTAATGGGTTTAGCCTCTCCTTCCACATTTAGGTTAACTTCGTGAACCTCATCTTCAACTACCCTTGCAAATCTTCTCATCATATGCTCATATCTCAGCTTAGCCTGAATGATAGCTTTTTATCCTTTCGTATCTAGTACGTCAGAGCTGTCCATGTAGTGGTCCACATCAGTTTGCTAATTTTTAGGTATCCCTTATTGAGCAACTTCAGGATGACTAATTCCATGGTACTGAACCACTTTTTATACTACTCACTTCCTAACCTATCCTAAAATTTAGACTCTTCTTGACCTTCGGGAAGGCTTTCAAGATGTTGTCCTGACTGCATTTGGTCTGCAAGTTGAACAATTTGCTATTCCAAAACTTCATTTCCTGCACCTTTGGGACAATCTTGATATTCCTAAATACTACTATCAACATCAATTTCAAATACTAGAACCACAAAAGGATTTACCTGAAAGAATAATTCCTATCGTCTTCCACTTCATCTACAAGGCTGATAGTTTGAGCCACCAGAGGTCTGGATGCACTCTTCAAGATTACCTTAATGACTATTGATAACCTTATCTCTTTGAGTCCCCTAGGGATGCATACATAATCATTCCCCTAGTCTTGCCTCAAATTGGCAAGTTTAAACCAAGGTTTGTCTAGGAGCATATTGTAAGAATACACAATCTCAGACATCTTGAGCACCACAAAACTTACTCTAAACTGAAATTCAAGCTAGCCACCTTTATTTGTTGGTTTCTAAGGATACCCAATGGATGTAACCTCCTCTGGTCTACCATCGTAACCTGGAATGGGGCTAGTATCAATTCTTCATGCTTACTTGCCAAATATGTTTGGTTTAGAAGTATATTAACTCTTGAACCTCCATCGAGAAGAACATCATCGTCCTTCTTTCCTACATACTCAACTTGAATAGTTGGAACTTGATAATCCACAACTTCCTTTTGCGTGGATATGATTGTCTAACTTTCAAGAACTACCTGATCCTAAAATGATTTGCCTTCAGGAACTTCCTATTGTTTGTGTTCGATCTTTAGGAACAACTTATCTTTGAACACATGTATTAAATCTAAAATATGCTCCAAGGTTAACTATAAAGAGCATTTTGCTAGTGCTTGAAATTGTTCTTTTGAGCCTCCTTCTTGAAACTTTCAGATACTAATCCTGTTGACCAAGATTTAGGATACCTTGTCCCTCCTTATCATCAAAATCCTCAAGTACTGCTTTTCTTGTCATTTTTTGTAGCTTCTTAAACTTGTTTAGTTTCCTTTTTCCTAGCTTTCTCCTATTCTTGCCAACAAACCATCTTGGCTTCTTCTAACTGCCGCTAGTACCATAGCTTCTTCATGACAATCCTCTTCTTCATTACAATTATAACAATCACAATGAACATGCATACTTAGAGCATTAATGCTACCTGACACCTCCTCTTTCCTTCTGTGATCTTGCTCTTGATTAATACCCTTGTGACTAGTAGTCTTTGCCTCTTCAAGAGGTTGCCTTTGCCCATCTTAGTCAGGCAGTTCTATCAGGACTAATGTTGCTACGGGGGCAAGTAGATGTTGTTGATGAGCTACTCCTATAGGTCCTCTATCATTGTGGGTCCTTGCAACTACTACATTTCTCTCTTAGTGCTATGCCTTGCCCAAAGTTCATAGTTTGGTCCTACAAAATGACCTTGACCTCCACAGTAATGGCATGTACTTGTTTGAGTAGTTTGTTGATGTGCCTGAAAATTTCCCCATGGCTATCTTGCCCGCATTCTTCTAGGCTCCCTAAAGGGCCTTTGAGGCATTGTGTCAGCAATTACATGATTAATTATAGCTGGTTGCACAACTCTTGGTCTAGGTTTCATTATTGGTACCTATTGTGCAATCCTAACATTAGGATTATACGAACAAGTTCTGGTTTCATGACCATTCCTTTGGCATATTTCACAGCACTTGTTCTTCCTCTTAGTTTTAGAAATTCCCAAGTCTTTCAAATTTTGCTTTATCCTCTTATCCAATTTAAAGCTCTCAATCTTCTTCTTGAATTTCTCGTTCGTCTTCTTCTTCTTGCTCTTGGATGAACCTGATTTCTTCTTCTTCTTCTTGTGCTTCTTCTTGCTAAGCTCTTCATCATCCGAATCATTGAGTTCATCTTTTGATCTTGAACTTGACTCATTGTCCTCATGCTCTTTATCACTTTCTGATCCTGAATCAGAATATGAGTCTGAATCTGAATCTGGGGAATCATCATCTTTATGAGTCTTTGATCGAGAAGTACCAAGACTTCTCTCTACCCTCATAGAAGCCCTAATCATAGTATCCAATGTATCATTCTTACCAATCTCCACATTAGCAATTGGATCCCTAATTTTACCCCTCACACCCTTAAGAAATAAATAATCTTCATCTCTACTGATGGTGCACCTATAGCATCTAACCTATTAAGCAAGTTTTTAAACTTCTGAGCATAATCTTCAACTAGTATATTTTTATGTTTAATCTTCTTAATCTTTCTTAGGATGTCTCTAGGAGTTTTATCCTTCTTGAACCTACCTAAAAATGCAATCTTTAATTCATCATATATATTAAACGCTGCCATGCCATAACTACTAAACCAATCCATGGCTTTCCCCTACAAAGTTGCTACAAACTGCTACTACTTAACTTGATCTCCATACATCTAATTCAATCCACTTCCTATCCACTATGTCTCAAAGTGAGCCACATGGCAATTAGGATATTCCTTCTTTTTCCTTGAAAACTTAGAAGCTCTTACCTTTGGCTTGACAAGGTGATGTGGAGTCATTATGTTTTACCTTTTGGGCTTCCTCTAAGGTGGTAGAGGGTTAAAGTTCAGAGATTTCTTTGATGAAATTCTTGTATTCTGCAATAGGAATGTCCTCCCTTGTATTATATGCTACAACCTTTTAAGTGCATGTCTAGGAGGAGTATCTTGATCTTTAGGAGGCATTATTGCTTCCTCATCACTGACAAACTTGGTATTATATGCTGTAACCTTTCAAGTGGATGTCTAGGAGGAGTATCTTGATCTTTAGGAGGTAGTATTGCTTCCTTGCCATTTGACAAACTTTGGCATGCTTGAAGGAGATTCTGTAAAGGTAGCAAGGGAAATGGTATACTATTGAGGTATCTATAGACGTACCTGCATCTCAATAATTTTTCCTAGCATCTATGAACTATTCATCATCCAACCTACCTAATCCTCCCACTTCTCCTCTATCATTCACCTCTGCATCCTGTTGTTGTTGTCTTGCCAATGCTTCCCTTAATACTCGGGATCTATTTTTTGTTAAGATAGGATTGGACATATATGGGTAATTTTCTAACATATATGCTGCCCATGAAAGGCACCTTGTACATATTTAAGGCCATTTCCTTTCAGCACTCCTACAACCACTTCCTGTGATAATTACGTCCAGGCATGATGCCTAAATCACGAGAATTGTGCTCATGGAACTGATAGGATTGCCAAAGTTTTATGGCCTCTCAAGTCCATAATAGAAGCATAGGAAACTCCATCCTGCTTGAAATATCCCTATTGATGCAAACAACTTCTTGAATTGATTTACAACCATATTAAACATTTAATATTTAGGACTGATATGTAGACATAGAGTACACATTATAATCATTCAAAAAACATTGCTCTCTCGAAAAATATCAGTCAGATTACTATCATCATGATCATTCTTGAATGAATAACTTGACACAGGTGACATTAATTTTCAAGAGACAAAGATAGATTGGTAGAATTAGACATAAGTGACCTTGTTCACACATTATCCTAAAGATTTTCATATTTTTAATGATCAAGGATATAAAAAGATACAACTGCTAATGATTAGGATTGGTGCTATCCTTTCAAGTGAAGTCACATGATATTTCTAGGTCACTTTACATATGTTGATTATTGATACCTACATGCATATTAAGGTAAATGATGCAATTCAAGCCCTAACACAATGGATACTCTACCATATTAAAATCTCCGACTAGAATGGAGCAAGTGATATTTTGTAGGGACTTCCATATGTTGGGCCTCTTGGAGAAGGGACGATTAGCATACACAGAGATAATGGCAATTTCTTCCTCACCCTTAAAAAATACTACAATCAATTGATGAAAAGGATTAAGACGTACTTGAGAGATCGTACTCACCATGTCATGATGAACCCCAATAGTTGTGCCCCCACTACCTCCTAGATAGGAAGTAGTATGCCATCAATAGGCAAAGGAAATACTTCCCAATTTCCTTTCAAGGGTAGAAATTGCAACTTTAATCTCTCACAAACACACAAAGTCAGGGATGAGATGCTTTTGACTTAGCCATGTTTTAATAAATTTCACCCTGGCAAGGTCGGTTAAACCTTTTGTGTTATAGGAAACCATGTTAATTGACTTATTCATTTAATGTTCTTTGTTTACTTTTTTTGAAATAGAGACTTGAGTCTATATGTTCAGAGAGGTGGCTCTGATTCTTGAGTGTCTTCATTTGGAGGCTAAGTTACTATCATTGTTACCTTGTGGATTTTGTTTTACTGGTTTAGGAGGGAGGGATTCCTCTTCACCTATGTTAACATATTTGATGTGCATGTATGGAAACTAATTCTAAGAGAATGGATAGATATTTGGATGGATGAGTTGGCAATCAAAAAGATGCCACATGGAATGTAAAAACAATGCATCGCATAAGCAAAGAGAAGGGAGTGTATCCTAGTTGAAAAGCTATAAAATGATATACTTGGATCATGTTTCAAGCAAATAATGTCAAGATTGTGGAAGAGAAGGAAGGAGTCTCACTTGTAGCTTTCTTGCTTGCACAATGGGGGAATGCACACAAGGGTGGAGGCTGAAAACAGTTTTCCTCTTCTTAGTTGTGTAAGCAAAAAAGAACTCCAGTACATAGAAATAGAAGAACCCTATATATGGGTCTCAAACCAAACTCAACTAACTAAGGTGGCATACTAACTGAGCCACGAACTAGAGTAGATAAGGATAGCTATCATCTAGCTATTATTCATGGGCGGTGTACCAACCACATCTGCAATTGACAAGTTGGTGACATAAATGCACAACGGTCACCCTGGCATATCACGAGTGGAGCTCGATATCTCAACACTCCCCCTCGAGCTCAATCCCAATTCCTGCACACCAAGCAGGTCTCTGAACTTGTGCAATTTCTCTGTGCCCAATGCCTTCGTAAATATGTCAGCTACCTGATCCTTTGTGCTGACATAAACTAGATCAATAAGACCTAGTAAAACCCTCTTTCGCACATAGTGATAATGCACCTCAATGTGCTTTGTTCTAGCATGATAGACTGGGTTATTTGCCAAGTGTATACTACTCATGTTGTCACAATAAATGGCAATTGGCCCATCTGTAGCCTGATGCATGTCATAAAGTAGCTTATGCAACCAAGCTACCTCACATGCAGCCATTGCTGCGCCCCTGTACTCAGCCTTTGTGCTCGACAAGGCAACTGTAGGCTGTTTCTTGCTCCTCCAAGTGACTGCATCACTCCCAAAAGAGAACACATGTCCACTGGTAGATCGTCTATCAGAAATACTACCAGCCCAATCAGCATCAGTGTATCCATGCAACTGTATCTGAACCCCAATCTCATAAAGTAGTCCATACTGCAATGTGGACTTCACATACCTAAGTATGCGTCTAGCCGCATCCAAATGCAGTTTCCTTGGAGCCTGCATAAACTGACTTACCAATCTAACAGCATAGCTCAAATCTGGCCTAGTAATAGTCATATAAATCAAACTTCCTACTATGCATCTGTACATAGTAGGGTCTTCCAGAAGCTCACCTGCATTTGCACTCAGCTTCACATTCTGCTCCAAAGGAACTGAAATAGGCTTACAGCCTGTCATCCCATATTTGGACAGCGTGTCCAATCCATACTGCCTCTGTAAGAGCCGTATCCCACTTGGTGATCTAATTACTTCAATGTCCAAGAAATAACGCAGCTCTCTCAAATCCTTCATCTCAAACTTCTGCTTCAATAGCATTTTCACATGAAGGATATCTTCATCACTGTCACCTGTGATAATCAAATCATCAACATAAATGACAAGCAGTATAATACCTTTCTTTGTTTTTCTCACATAAAGTGAGAAATCTGCCTTGGAAATCTGAAAGCCAATAGTGACAAGATACTGTCCTATCTTGTCAAAACATGCTCTAGGTGCTTGCTTCAAGCCATACAATGCTTTCTTCAACCTGCAAACAAACTCAGGATGAACAACATGCACATAGCCTGGTGGCTGCTCCATATATACCTCTTCTTGCAAATCACCATGCAAGAAGGCATTCTTTACATCCATCTGATGTAAAGACCATTCCTTTGATGCAGCCATAGCAATGACTGCTCTTACGATTGCCATCCTTGCAACCGGACTGAATGTTTCTTCATAATCAATACCATATGTTTGTGCATACCCCTTGACTACTAATCTTGCCTTATATCTGTTCACAGAACCATCTGCATCGTGCTTCACCTTATAAACCCACTTACAGCTAATTGCATTCTTACCTTTAGGCAAATGTACCAATTCCCATGTAGCATTTGCTTCCAAGGCATCCATTTCTTCATCCATGGCTTTCTCCCATTTTTCTTTTCCAATGGCTTGCTCAAAAGAAGTGGGTTTTGGTTCCTGTATCACTTTGACCATATAGGCATAGTGAATGGCTGTAAATCCATCATATTTCAGCCTATCCACAGGATACCTGGCTCTGGTAGACCTGCGCAAAGTAGGTTCACTCCTAGGTGCTCTCAAAGCATCCCTGGTCTTCCTTACTCCAGGTGTAACAATAGAAGGAATACCCAACTCATCATCAATGCTCTGTTCTGAGCCACTGGATTCACCATCCACATAAGAGTGACCTGCATTCACATCAAACATGGGCTGATCTACCTTCTCTTTTCCTTTTCTAGATACCTAAATACCACTATCTGCATTGCTTTGAGAAGATTCTCCTGATCTCAATCTGCCTGTCCATGGCGAAGAATATGAACCACTGCTAGAGGATGTTCCAGGTCCACTAATATTTTGTGACTGCTGGTGTGAATTCTGTGCAGCATTACCATTTTGTGCATCTACATCATCAATCACATTTACTGGTTTATACCAGCTACTCATCTCATCAAAAACAACATCTCTGCTCACTGTAAACTTACGAGTAGAAGGGTTATAGCATCTATACCCTTTCTGCTTCTGCAGAGAGTAACCAATAAAGATGCGCTTCTCAGCTTTTGGATCCAACTTGGATCTCAACTCATCTGGCACATGAACATAGGCAATGCAACCAAAAATCTTCAAATGAGAAATATCTAGTTTCCTACCAGTATACCTTTCCTCTGGAGTTATCCCATGTATTGCTGTAGTGGGAGTCATGTTTATTATGTAGACTGCTATAGCAACTGCTTCAGCCCAGTAAAAATCTGGCAAGTCTTTTTCGTTGAGCATGGCACGAGATACCTCTCCAATATGCATGTTTTTCCTTTCCGCAATTCCATTTTGTTGTGGGGTATGACTGCATGAATATTGCTGCTTTATGCCATGCTCCTACAGGAACCTTGCAAACTCATTTGAGAGGTACTCTCCCCCTCCATCTGACCTTAGGCATTTTATTTGCAGGCCTGTTTCTTTTTCAACCATAGCTTTAAGAGTTTTGAAATGCCCAAAAACTTCACTTTTCTTTTTCATAAAATACACCCAAACTTTTCTGCTATAGTCATCAATAAAAGTGACAAAATAATGACAGCCTCCAAGAGATGCAGCTTTAGTAGTCCACACATCAGAGTGGATTAATTCCAATGGCTTCTTACTCTCTTGAACATGTCTAGAAAATGGTTTCCTTGCCTGTTTTCCAAATTGGCAGGTTTCACATACCTTATGCATTTCTTCAACCTTGAATTTAGGCAATCCTGTAACAATATTTTGGGCCTACATTGATTTAAGTCGCTGTACATTAACATGACCAATGCGTTTATGCCAGATATCAATATCTTCAACTACACCGGTCCCATGTGCAAACATTGCTGCACTCAATTCAGGCATGTCTGCATCCAACGTAAACATTCTGCCCTTCTTCTTTCCTTTTGCTATCAAGCGACCTTTATTTTTCATATCCTCAACAAAGCATCCATGAGGATAAAATCTGACCTGCAAGCCCTGCTCAACCATTTGACCAACAGAAACCAGATTCTTGGTGATATTCAAGACATGAAATACATCGGATAGGTATTTCTTTTTCCCATCCTGCGTAGACAAAGGAATTTTTCCAATCTGCACAATAGGATGTGCAGTATCATCACCAGTCTCCACAAATCCTGGTTTTTCCATTTTTCTTGCATCCTCCATCCATTCTGCATGACCTGTCATGTGGTTTGATGCACCTGAGTCAACATACCATACATCGTTGCTTTCTTCTGCACTTGTCACAGAATTGTTCATGTGCTGCACCATAAACAAATGCTCATTTCTGTCATCACCCTGTCTACTAGAAGATGCATAATTTCCTCATTGCAATTTTCCATTCATGATGTCATTCTGCTTTTTATAGCAGTCCTTAGCCATATGACCCATTTTACCACAGTAGTAGCATTCAACATTGCTGTTTGCATTTTGGTCCCTTTGCCATCCACCACGACCTCTTTGGCTCCCCCTGCCTCTAGAGTTACCACGTCCTCCTCCATAGGACTGGTTTTCTTGAGTTTGCTGCATATTCTAATTTCTACCACAGCCTCCAGATCGGCCTCCTCTACCTCTGCCTCTACATCTTCCAGCATTTGAGTAGAAGACAGCTTCTTTTGAAGTTCCTCTTGAAGAAGATGCACCACCATTTCTCTGCTCCTCAGAAATTAGAAGAGCAATCAACTCCTCAAAATCAGAAAATCTTTCATGGACGGAAATGGATGTTCAGAACTGTGCATAATCCTTTCCTAGACCATTCAAGGTCACAGAAACTAAATCATCATCTTCCACTGGCGACCCAATGGAAGCAAGTGCATATGCAATCTTCTTCACCTTCATGTGGTAGTCATTGATGCTCATACTTTCTCTTTGCACATTGTGCAACTCTTGCTTGAGCTGCATTTTCCTGGCTTGCGTATTTGTGCTATACATTTTTGACAGAGTATCCCATGCCTCCTTTGGCGTACTTGCATCCTGAATATGCACAATCATAGAGTCTGAAATACTGATAGACAGCCAGTACATAACTTTTCTGGCTCTCTCATGCCATGCTTTAAATGCCTGCATTTGCTGTTGATTGGGAACATCAGGAAGAACTGGTTCTTCTTCATTTCCTGCAACAAATTCCCAATATCCTTTTTCGATAAGGAAATTCGTCATTCTAAACTTCCATGCTTGGAAGTTGTTCTTGTCATGCTTTTCAGTGACAATCTGTGAAAGAGAATCAGACGCCATTACAGAACACTGCAAAAAATTCTGTCACTGCAAAAAACACAGCTTCAGCCTCACAAGGGCAAATCTGCAAAACTGACAAAAGTGGTACTTGACCACACAGTCACTTCCTAGTGACGATTTTGCATCAACAGGTAACAAGGATGATTCTGTAACTCCCAATGTCTCTGTGCACAGGCATACGATGCAATTTCTGCAGTAACTTTCCACCGACCTGTAGAACAGTGGTCGCACAGCATAAAACAGGGCCTTTTCCTGAGTGTGTGCAGAAAACTTCCGCCTCCAAAACAGGCCCCGAAATGGCCTCAAATAAAAAAAACAGGGATACCTAGGGCTAAAGCCCTATCTCGCAGCATATACTGCCCTCTTGCCACACCGCGAAGGGCGTCTCAATCTAAGACAATGCACTCCTGCACTATCTGGCTGTGCTACCTGCAGAGACTTGCTCCCAAACCAGAAAAATGAAAGCAACACTGGTCCTCTTACCAGAACACCGCGAACTTGGTTTGCTTTCTTGAGCTCCTTACCACGAATAAGGCTCTAATACCATGTCAAGATTGTGGGAGAGAAGGAAGGAGTCTCACTTGTAGCTTTTTTGCTTGCACAATGGGGGAATATACACAAGGGTGGAGGCTGAAAACAGTTTTCCTCTTCTTAGTTGTGTAAGCAAAAAAGAACTCCAGTACATAGAAATAGAAGAACCCTATATATGGGTCTCAAACCAAACTCAACTAACTAAGGTGGCATACTAACTGAGCCACGAACTAGAGTCGATAAGGATAGCTGTCATCTAGCTATTATTCATGGGCGGTGTACCAACCGCATGTGCAACTGACAAGTCGGTGACATAAATGCACAACGGTCACCCTGGCATATCACGAGTGGAGCTCGATATCTCAACAAATAATAGAGAAATATCTTGGAGCAATGTCTTGTAAGAGCTTGCCTCATTAGTTTCTTCTATTCATTTGCTTCCTTTACTTAGTTGAAATGCCTCAATTTGGATTCTTTTCACCTTAGCTAACAACTTGGCTCTAGATCCACCATGAATTTTATCATGGTATCAGAGCAAGCTAGTTAGCTAGTTAAGGCTAGGATAAGTTGATTGCCTCTTGTAATCTCGATTGGTTTATTTCATTTTCCAATCTTCTTATTTCCTACTTTCTTCACTCCTAGTTATCTACTACTTGATGAGACAAATTAAATGAGTGTTACTACATGTCTCACTGACCATTTTTAGTTATGGATTAATAAGTGGCTTAGAGGTTGTGGTAGCATGATGATCATCTACTGTTTTTAGTATGCATCTACTCCAAGCTTACAGACCACCATACAAGAATATTGAAGAAGAGAATAAGAAGACGACATCCTCTTAGACTTATCCAGTCCATTTTTATTGATTGCATTTCCTTGCTCCCATTTTCTTATTAAAACTTTAGAAGCTGTAGTTCATCAAGAAGACCTTGAAGCCAAAATCAAGCACCCTACTGTGTGAAGACATCTCCCCCATACTCATTAGGATCAAATGCATGCTTTCATCCTCTCAATATACATGCCTTTTAGTCTTTGTAAAAGGCCTCCATTTTGGGTTTTCTACTATGGCAAAGAGAGGGTTGTGACAATTGATTGCAGTCAATGCGTACTCTTGTCATGTGTGAAACAACACTGTTTAGATTAGGATGCTACCCTGCTCAATTGCATTATCTCCTTTTCGAAATCTCCCTTCTTATCTCTCTAATATACAAGGTATAAAACCATAAAGGCATGTTCGCATGGGCTTCAAATCAAACCACTTATACAACAATCCCTCGTTCATACTGTAATAACTTAACCAACTCATTCTTTTATTCATTGTTCAAACTCTTGAGTCACAAATGGTTGTAAACTAGAGTTGTGTAGTCTATGCTTATTATTTTCCAATTTAAGGATATTTTGTAAAATGGTTGTGTTTGCATTCCATCTTCCTTGTAAATAGGAGTTAGGTACTGTTGTGATAAAAATACCTTGATATGACCTCTTGAAAAAGCTCATGTACATGTAGCTTTAAAAATTTGCAAAATGTTTATCAATACCAAGTGACAAAATCCAAAATCTCATGTATCCCAAGATGATCCATGTAATGAACTACAAAGTCAGTGACTTATCCCTTGAAGAGAGAAGCCCAAGTGAGAGCATGAGCAAGTAGACGCAATAGAGGAGTGAGGTATGGAAGATGAGAGAGAGAGAGAGAGAGAGAGAGAGAGAGAGAGAGAGAGAGAGAGAGAGAGAGAGAGAGAGATGTGGGAACTCTAATAGTCACAATGTGTGACTAGCCTTCCCTTATTCAAATATCATTGAAAAAATAAAGAATAAAGTGACAGTGATGGGTGCTTGCCACATGTAGTGTTCAAGTGCATGGGTACTATTAGTGTAGTAGTACACAATTAGTGTAAGCGCAAGTACCTTTATCCCCAACAACCTCCCATATAAAGACAAATGTGTCCCTAGTAGTGATAAGAGAATAAGAAAAAAGCGATAATGTATAAATGTACATAAAGTACAATAGGATAAGGAAAGATACCATCTCATCCAATGCTCAACAACTTCCTAAAAAAGGAAAAATACTCAGTTAAGAGCCTTTTAGTGAGTAGATTTATAGGATTCTGGTAAGTTGAGATCTTGACAAGCTCATTGGACTTATAATCAATGACCTCTTTGATAAAGTGGTAACACACCTCAATATGCTTTGTCTTCATGTAGAAGACTATATTCTTAGCCAACCAAATAGCACTCATAGCATTTGAATGCAGTATAGGAACCACATCAGTAGTATCAAGGCCTACAATGACCAAATGGCCTAATCAGAGAGCCTCCTTGCAAGCCTTCGTGGTTACAACATACTTATCCTCTATAGTAGATAGGGCTATGCATTTCTCCACCATGGATATCCAAGAAATAACACCTCTAGTAAAGGTGAAGATATAGCTAGAGGTGGACTTCCTACTATTTGCATGTCCTACATAATTAGAGTCCGTGTATTTTACAACTCCTATATCTTAGCCACCATTATATAAGCACTAATCTATTGCACCTTTAAGATACATCATGATACCCTTTACCCCAATGTCGCCTACCAAGTGTAGCCATATAGCATGCCATAACTCCCACTATAAATGCTATATTAGGATAAGTGGCTATCATGACATACATAAAATAGGCCACTACAAATGTATAAGGGATCTCAGCCATCTCGGCCTTCTACTCATCAAAATGTGGACAATCGATCTAACGAACCTTAGGGTAGCCAATAGTCTTAACATCATGTATATAAATTGCTCAAGGACCTTTTAGATAAACTCCTTTTGTGACAAGTAAAGGAGCCCCTTAGAGCAATCACGTGTGATATGCATCCCAAGAATATGCAAGGCCTATCCCATGTCCTTCATCTCAAAGCTCTTATTGAGCTGACTTTTTAAGGTATCTAGCTCATCATGAGCATTCCTAGCATCCAATCAACATATCATCCAAATAGAGTATCAAAATCATAAGGCTGCCATCACATGCCTTCTTTCTATATATACATGGATCCATATCATTGTGGGTATACCCCTATGAATGCATGAAAGTATCAAACTTGTGGTACCATTCCCTAAGTGCCTACTTAAGGCCATAAATACTATTTCTCAACTTGCACACTGGGCATTTCCTAGCTTCTTCCTCAAAGCCCTTAGGTTGTTGTATATAAATCTCACCATGCAAGTCCCTATGTGTAAGAAAGCCATATTGACATCCATCTAACAGAGGTCCAGATCGAGCTACACAACCAAAGCCAATACTAAGAGTAGGGTCATCATCTCGAGTATAGAAAAAGAAGACTTCATTAAAGTCGACACCATGCTCTTGCTTAAAACCCTTAGCAAATCAATCGGGCCTTATAGATTAGCTTGGGGCATCTAGGGGTAGTCTTGCACTTGTACACCCACTTGCATGGCAAATCATACTTTCCACTAAACAAAGGAATCAAATCCCATGTATGATTTTTATGCAGTAAGTCATGCTGTAACTGCATGGCCCTCTCCCAAGAGTGATTATCACCTTTGTGCATGGCCTCATCATAGGTAAGAGGCTCACCAACATCTCTCATTATAACATAATCCATGGAGGGAAAAATTGATCATATTAACATCTATCTTGAGTAAATATCCTCCAAACAAAGTGTGAAGCCTGTACGCCATGTCTAGTATCAACGTTTGGGGCCACTGGAGCATCAATTGCCTAGTTGACTTTACAGTAACAAGAGACTCCTCCTGAAATATCACCCTACATACCTCCACAATGTACTCCAACCACTTATGCATTTTCTCCTCATGGAAAACAAAATCATGGTTGTGGATGACCCTCTTAGTATGTAGATCCCATAGACAATAACCCATCTCATCATCATTCCCATAACCAAGAAAGATGCATTTCATGGACTCAGGATCTGTCTTATTGTACTTGCCCTTGGAAAAATGGTAGAAAGCCTCACAATTAAAGATATGCAAATGAGCATATGATGGATGTTTTCCATATCATATATCCTCTCTGCAACTTGATACTCAAGAGTAGTGCGTAGGGATCGATTAATCAAATGTATTGCTTTAGTAATAACCTCAGCCAAAAAGTACTAGTAAGCTTGCATGGCTAACATACTATGGACTTGAACTTGAATCGTCATATTCATGTACTTAGCCATACCATTTTGAGGTGGACTATACAGGGCAGTCAATTGACACTAAATACCCCTCTCATCACAAAACTACTCAAAGGCTTTAGATACTACATACTCATCCCCATTGTCAAATCATAGGCATTTTAGCCAATACCTAGAATTGTTCTCAAGAAAAGTAAGTGAATAGCCAAGACTTTTGGTTTCTACTTTATAGGTTATGCCTAGACCTTATGTGAGTAATCATCAATGAAATTAATAAAATACTTCACACCATCTAAAAACTTGTAGGGCATATATCCATAAACATTAGAATGAACAAGAGCTAATGGCTCATACTCACTCATGCACGTAATGCCACACTTCTTAAGTGAACTATTGGTTTGCTTACCATAAAGACAATGATCATAAGAATCAGAACACTTATACTCAAGGGAAGAAAGATACTACAAATGAGTAAGTATGTTTATTCTCTTTAATAACATGTGCCCAAGGCAATGATACCATAACGATACATGTGGCAGTATAGCCACTGCCAAAACATGGTCAATAGACCTAGATACAAGTAAGAGACAAAGAGTACTTGACTTGGCACCTCGTGCCATGACAAGATTTCCACGGGTAATCTTCCACGAGGAATCACCAAAAGTGCAACATAGCCTGCATCATCCAACTATCTAGTAGAAAGCAGGCTTTTAATCAAAGCTGGAACATGGCATACATCATACAAAGTAAACATATTACCTGAAGGAAACTACAATTGAACATCTCCAATACCAACAATATCCAATGCCATGTCATTATCCAATCTAATAGATCATGTCATGTTGCGATAGGAGTGGAACCACTCTTGATGAGGGGTGACATGAAATGAGGTCCTTGAATCAATCAATTAATACTGAGCATAGGTGAACAAGATAGTCTCATTAGTCAACTACAAAAAATCAAGAGAAGAATTGATAACCAGGAAATTTGTGCAAATAAAGGCACCAAAATGTGCTAAACATGGAAACATCCTTTGCAAACTAACACTTTGCTTTTGTACATTTTTGTAAAATTTCAAATATGAAGCAATGTAAAATGTGTAGTCCAAAAGGCTCACATTAAAAAAATGTTGAAAGGAAAAGGAAAGGTCAAATACCTTTTGTCCCATTCTAAAATTGAAGGGTCTTTTAGACCTTAGCCAAGATGTATGCAATTCAATTTTATAATATCAAGAAAGGAAAATGAGGAGGCTTGTCGGGTGATTTGGGGAGGTGGGAGGTTGAGGTGGTTACACCCTCTCTCTTCCTTTATCTTCTCCTCTCACGCTTCATTTTTCTCTCTCTCATTTGGCACAACACTTGCCTTCTTGTTCTTGTCTCTTTCTCTTATGCTTCATGCTCATTTTTATGGAGAGTGAGGAAGAAGAAGAGGGTGAGGATGGTTCACGTTTCTCAATTTCTTGTGTGCCTCTCTCTTGTGTGTTTTGAGGATATGGATTCTTGGTGAGAAGGAGAGTTTTCTTGCAAGTTTTTATGGCCAGCAATGTATTTGCAGCCTCTACCTAGCCGGTTCGTGGTTCTTATGGTGCCGTGGCAGGGTGCTCTTCATTTGGTGCACTGGCCGGGAAGAAGAGGTGGCTATGGAGCTTGCAAGAAATTCAAAGGTCTATAATTAGATTCAGGTCATGGACTGCTTTATCCTTGGGTGCATTCTCAAGAAGAGGAGGATTTTATGAGAAAATAGAGAAGAAGATGGCGGGTTACTGAGCAAATTCTGCCTTTCAAATAGTTATGTTTAAAAAAAAACGAATAGTTGGTCTGTACTTCCCTCCTTCCTCCTTTCTCACCTCTTGCGAACCTTGGTCCTGCCTCTCAACCTCCACCGCTTCATTTCCCCTATCATTAGTCTTCCTATTACGCTACCTCCTTCCTCTCCAACCCCACCTTCCTTTGTTCGTTCCACTCCACCCTCGCTATATCTACTCCACGTGCGTTTTTCCTGCCCCAATCGTTATCATTCGTGGCCATCAATGATGTTGGTGTTACACCTCTCCTTCGCCAGCCTTCTGCCCATGCTCATTTTGGCATCTCTACTCCCTCTCGATGCCACCATACATTCCATTCTCCCTCATTCCATACTACAGTACCAGACGAAAGCTTCAAGCCAGTACTACGTGATGTGCCTCAGGTCCTTCAGCTTGCCGTCGATGCCGTCCAATAGAGAATCCCTTCTGGCAAGATCAGCGTACCGATCCTCCACCTTTTCATCATGTCAAATACAACGGTGCTTCTCCTCTTCATTATCCAGCACACGACAAGATCAGCAGTCCAATCTTTCGATTTTTTATTCCAGCGGGGTAGTCAACGAGCAATGTCATCCCTTCCTTCCTTATCTCCATTAGTCGTTGCAGAGAAAGATCCAAGAAAGGCTTTAGAGTTAATAAAGTGAACCTTAATGGTTAATTTTTTAACAAATACTATGATGGTTATTCATATGGATATCTTCTTTTATCCTTAATTCCCTCCTTTTCCCACCAACACTACCCTCCTAAATACCCAATGATTTTAGTTTTGTTCTCTTTGTTTTTCAATAAAACTTACCTCTCTTTTCCTTTTAAACCGGGTGGAGTGCGTAATTGCCATATCTTTTGTGAGGGATGCTGGATGGTTATATCTTTTTGGGTTTTAATGAGCTTCATGGTGTGGTTGTGTTTCAACCTATCTTGGGTGTGATGTTAACTTTGCGTGCAAGTTGATTAAGAGCCCTATGTTTTGTGTGCTCGGTGAAATTTTCTTGTGGAGTGTTTGTGACCTAGGCTAAACGTCCTAGTTGTGTTTGTATTTTTGTGTGCTTTTTCCTTTCCTATCCGATGGCAATTTTGAGATCCAATTCAAAGAAGATTGAAGAAAAGAAATGAAGATTGAAGATCGATGATGAAGATGAAGATTTTTGCAAGAGCTGATTGTGGTTCTTCTTCAAGTTTGTTCGGGGGGACGCTTCAAACTTAAGTGTGGGAGGAATGATAACCAGGAAATTTGTGCAAATAAAGGCACCAAAATGTGCTAAACATTGAAACATCCTTTGCAAACTAACACTTTGCTTTTGTACCTTTTTGTAAAATTTCAAATATGAAGCAATGTAAAATGTGTAGTCCAAAAGGCTCACATTAAAAAAATGTTGAAAGGAAAAGGAAAGGTCAAATACCTTTTGTCCCATTCTAAAATTGAAGGGTCTTTTAGACCTTAGCCAAGATGTATGCAATTCAATTTTATAATATCAAGAAAGGAAAATGAGGAGGCTTGTCGGGTGATTTGGGGAGGTGGCAGGTTGAGGTGGTTACACCCTCTCCCTTCCTTTATCTTCTCCTCTCACGCTTCATTTTTCTCTCTCTCATTTGGCACAACACTTGCCTTCTTGTTCTTGTCTCTTTCTCTTATGCTTCATGCTCATTTTTATGGAGAGTGAGGAAGAAGAAGAGGGTGAGGATGGTTCAGGTTTCTCAATTTCTTGTGTGCCTCTCTCTTGTGTGTTTTGAGGATATGGATTCTTGGTGAGAAGGAGAGTTTTCTTGTAGGTTTTTATGGCCAGCAATGTATTTGCAGCCTCTACCTACTAGCAGGTTCGTGGTTCTTATGGTGCCGTGGCAGGGTGCTCTTCAAGAATCCACAAGTATGTAATCATTATCAGAATCAGTTTGCACAACATTAATCTCTTCTATCTTGACACTGGACTTGCTAGGGACAATGCTGTGATCATCATTCTTTTCTACACTTTTTCCTTGCCCTTTTCCTTGCACTTATCATCACAGATTTTATGACATTGGGGCTGAATATAACCCTACTTCCCACAATAATGACAAGTCAATGAAGGCTTACGGCCATGGGACTTACTATGAGACTGTCCATGAGACTACTGATAGTCTCTCCCATGGTAGTCATTACCGCTCTTACCATTATTACCTCTAACTATCAAAGCATGAGAACTACAGGAAGCATCGGCATTCTTTCTATTAGCCTCTTCATTCAAGAGTGCATCCTTTACATTCTGCAATTTTAGCCCATCAACATGCATATGTTCACACATAGTAGTATAGAATGTGTTCCATGACTCAGGTAAGCAATGTAACTAATAGGAACAATGGAGGAAGATTCTCCTTAAAGTCAATCCCCTACAAAGAAAAGTGGTTGAAAATAGAATGAAACTCATTTAAGTGAGCAGACTTGGAAGTCCCCTCCTTCATATGGAGGTCCATGAGTTGCTTCAACTAATACATTTGTGAAGCAAGACTTTGCTTGTCATAGATATCACAAATCTTCTCCCATAATTGCCATGTAGTCTGCCCTTCAAAGACAACATTATAGAAAACTTGCTTAGAGAGTGACAAAATGATCATAGATTTACATAACTCCTCCAATTCATCCAATTCTTTACATCAAAACTTTTAGGTGTTATACTCTCATGTCTCAATGTCTTAATCCATAATTTTTGCACTAGAACTTACTAGATTTGTACATTCCAATAGTTATAGTTTATGCCATCCAACTTATCAATGCTGAAGATAGCACTGTCATTCAATCCACTAGCCATAATGCAAGAAATGAATGCATAGTCCAAGACAGACAAGTTGTAAATGACAACAGAACAATCCAAAATCATAGCCAAGATAGTGTCTAATAGAGGAAAAATTGCAAGGATTAGGGCTATCCACTAACTGCCAAAGAGCGACGGTCAAGTCAAAGTATTTGCCCTCATTAATGATGCATACACCTATAATGATAGCAAGCTGAAAATAATGACAACAGTAAATCCAAAATTAAGGGGGAGCAATCGATTGATAGAATCCAATCTGTAACTAGCAGGTATATCCTACAAGAAATGGGATATGTACAAACTACTAGCAATCAATCACTGAGCATGCAATTAGTACTAATAAGAATTGTCAAACTCAATGTGTTAAAATGGGATACACGTGATAGGCATAACTATCATGCATATAGTAGGTCTCAGGATAACAGAAGAGAACTGCTAGATACAACTAATTGAGCAAGTGTAAAGAAGCTCAATACCTAGCCAAGTAGTATGAATACATAACTGATAAACAACCTAATAGAGATAGGTGCTGACTCAAAGCATGAATCAAATTAACTCACTAGGCAATAATTGCATCGAGAGAGCATAGACATAACTCAATCAAGTCCAATTGTCTCATTGAAGTAAGCTCAACTACATAAACGCATTGCTCTATTCAAATGCAAAATATCCAATAGTGCAAATGACTCTTGCTGGAATAAAAGCGAATGCCAAATTAGCAATGCAAGCTCAAAACATCAAGTACATGGCCATTCGAAATCCCAAATACATCAAGCATAGAATAGAGAGCATAAAACCCAATAGAATCTTCAAGTCTGTAATGCCAATGATCATTGTAGCAATTGGCCAAAGCTTGAATACATGTAAACGAGCTTAAACACAAGGCATTCCATAAGCATATCTTGGTGCATAGCATCAATGGCAAACATCAATACATCCACTGAAATACTCGACTAGCATCAAGTGCTAATAGGCATATATTTTCCTAGACCAATAGCTTGATTGAGGTTTCCAAGCATTTATCCATAATTTGAGGTATTTTTCAAAATCTTTCCTATTTTTGGGCTCATTTTCTCTCTAGATTTGGGACTTTTCCCAAATTATTTGGATAGTCAATGTGTGTCCATTGCATTAGATGGGTTGCTTAAAATTTATCAGTGTTTTGCTACAACATTAATGTTAATGAATATGGAAAACCAAGTCATGCATAACATCAGCCAACTTGTTTCTCTCTTATTCTAGGAAGAGCAAAGTTGTGTAAATCAAAATGCCATGATGACTTGAAAGCAAGCATTTTCCACACAACACAAAGGGAAGGAAAATCCCAAGGAAAATCATTAGCCATTACACATGCTAATACAAGATACATCGACTTGCTTGAAAACAGTCCTACAACAACAACAACTAAATTTCTAAATCCATCTATGACCATTATCATCATTTAATATTCAAGAACACTACATACACTAGAAATACATATTATGATTATTCATGTGACACCATTCTCTTGAAAGATTAACGACAGTTTACAACCATCATGACTACTCCTGATCACATAACTCAAAGTAGACAACATATATATTTACGAAACAAATACAAATAAGTAGGATCAACATCAACGACCATCTCATGGTACTGTCGTAGAATATATCAGTCCTAATAATACATCATTTGATTGAATACAACTTCCTGATTTTTTTGTGCTTGCGTTTGACTTTCAAGTGAAATATCATATGAAAGCTTAAGTCACTTTACACATGCCGATCCCAAATGCCTATATGCATACAAGTACTAAGGTATGAAATATACTAAATAGACAATGGAATTCAAGACCTAACACCTAGCACAGTCGGTGGATGACTGGGATAGTCAGGATCCAAGCCCACATGCATGCAACTAATTATCAGAAAACATGAAAACTAACTATGATGAAGAGTAACTCAAAGAATATAATTATGCCTTGCTAGAGACCTTGCACCCCTTGACAAGCCACATTGAGCAGTAGTGAGTAGAGCTTCTCTAGGATACTCATAACTCTCACGTGTAGTTCCATAATTGGCTCTAAGTGTCAGTGAAATGCACTAAGATATATCATGGAGAAAACAAAAAAAGTACATCAAGGATAAACCTAAGAAGCTCTAGAAACGTAAGGACAATGTCCATGGAAGTAGACATTTGCAGAACTGAATCATTAGCACCATGAACTACCACAAGGTCATGATCCATATCACTAAACCCCTCACGAACTTCACGAATCACTTCTTGAACCACATCACTATCATTAACATCATTAAAATGCTTCTGATGTAGCAAAGTAACTACATAATCCTCACTGTGTCTCTTTGCCTCCAAAGCATCCTGTAATTTTAACTCCAAATCCCTACACTTAGTTTTTAGCATAGATACTTGCTGAGTCAATGCTTCTTTTTTATGAATCTCAACATCATGCTCCATTGAAACAAAAACATCCTTAAACATGTTATAAGGCCTAGAGATCACGACATCTGCGCAAAAATATACCATGCATTTTTCACCTTAAGCATCAAGGCATCATGAATATCTTGAAATTCACATTTAAGAATTATAGAGGCATCAACATCCACCTCTAAATTTTGTAATATCTGCTGCTCAACTACCTGCAAGGGATGAAATCTTTCCAACAACAATTTGTGCTCAACCTGTAATTTCCCATGCATGTTAACAATTCCTGCAATTCCTCCAAGCATTTTGACCTAAGCTCGTTTATCCATCTCTGAAACAAAACCACATAGATCTTATTATTGTCTATAATTTACTACATTTTTGTAATTTTAGCCTGATGTTGTGAAAGCAAAGAATCATAATCGATTTGTTTCTGTTGCAGTTTGTCAAGACAACATTTTAGACATCATCTGCTCAACATATGTGATTGATCTTGCAATTTTTGAGCCTTGGCTGCAATACCTGAATTTGCTTGATCATATTGCTTAAAATACAACATGACTTTTTGCATAACAACCATAGCATTTGCAACATTACTAACAGTAAACCCATCTACGCACGAATGCACAGAAGTAGATGGAGCATCTACCACATGAGTAGCTCCATGAGCTTTCAGTAATGTATCCCTCATATGAGCCTGAGCATCAACCGAAACATTCTGTGACTTATCCTCTGACTGATGCCTATCATGAAGCAATATTTTCTAAATTTTTGCTTCTTCTTTGAATAGATAGTACATGCAAATTTAGAGGCATCAACATTACCCTATTTTCCAACATTGAGTGCATCATCAAGATATTCATCTTTATTCTCCCCTTTGACAAATGTTGAAGCAACCTATTTTGCATATACCTCAACATAGCCCACTTGCACCAAATATTGATAAATGACTTGCTGATCTAAATCAGTGTGGCAAACAAAGCATTAGCATCATTGGCATCTTTAACATGATGAGAACTATCACTTTTGGCATCTACCTCCCCTACATTATCTAACAAAGAATTGAGATCCAACTTAAGTAAATATTCAACAATTAACTCAGGATATATAGACCGAGCATATTCATACAATCCTACCAAAAAACAACCCATCCTAGATTTGTGGAAAACTTTCTTAGATTTTGAGAGCTTGATCTCAGCCACCATTAACCTATCATACATGAGACCAACCCAATTTGGC
The DNA here is from genome assembly GCF_053477565.2 of Lygodium microphyllum. Taxonomy (NCBI): domain Eukaryota; kingdom Viridiplantae; phylum Streptophyta; class Polypodiopsida; order Schizaeales; family Lygodiaceae; genus Lygodium; species Lygodium microphyllum. The sequence continues at coordinate 23,060,021 of NC_141160.1, read as the reverse complement.
ATCCCCAAATGCCCAGCATAATGAATAATGCCACAAGTCTCCCTTGCAATACTATCAATCTTGATAGACATCATGAAACACTCCATAAACCATCTTAATTGCAATTTGCAAACCCCATAAATGCACTTCCACCTTGTCTCAAATTGAGCCACATGGTAGTCAAGGGCTTCCTTCTTTTTCCTTGAAAACTTAGATGCTCAGACCTTCTGGTTGACAAGGTAATTTGGGTTCATTATGTTTTGCTTTTTGGGCTTCCTCTGAGGTGGTAAAGGATTAAAATTCAATGGTTTCTGAGATGGGATTCTAGCACTTTGCAAAACAAAAATGTCCTCCCAAATACTAAATGTTGTAACCTTTCAAGTGCCTATCTAGGAGGAGCTTCCTCATTATCTGAAAAACTTGGTATGTGTGGAGAGGTTGAAGGAGATTCTGTTGAGGTGGTAGGGCAATGATATGCTATCAAGGTATCTACAAAGGTACTCACCACCAAAGAATTTTGCCTAGCATCTGTAAAGTGTTCTTCATTTAGCCTACCTAAACCTCATGCTTCTCCTTTATCATTCAGCCTTGCAACCTATTGTTGTTGTCTTACTAGTGCTTCCCTTAATTCTCATGATCTGGTTCTTGTTAAAATGGGATTTGACAAATGTGGATAATTTTCTGACATAAATGCTACCCATAAAAGGCACCTTGTACATCTTCAATGCCATTAGCATCATACACTCCTATAGCCTATTCTTGGAATAATTGTTTCCATGCCTGATGTCTAAATCATGATAATTATTCCCATGAAACTAGCAGGATTGCCAAAGTCTTACAGCCTCTCTAGACCGCAACAAGAATGCATGATACATCAATCTAACTTAAAACATTCCTACAGCAGCAACTAACTTTTTGAATCCATCTACAATCATTATCATCATTTAATATTCAAGAACACTACATAGAACAGAAATACATATTATGATTATTCATGTGACACCATTCTCTTGAAAGATAAATGACAGTTTATAGCCATCACGACTACTCCTAATCACAAACTGAAAGTAGACAACATATATATTGAGGAAACAAACATGTATAAGTAGGATCAACATCAACGACCATCTCATAGCACTATCCTGAAGAATATACAATTCCTGATCACACGACATCTAATCAAATACAACTTCTTGATGTTTTTTGGACTTGCGTCACCCGACTTTTAGGTGAAACATCATATGAAAGCTGAAGTCACTTTACACATTGATCCCAAAAGCCTACATGCATACAAGTACTAAGGTATAGCATAGTACTAAATAGATAATGGAATTCAAGCCCTAATAGTAGAAAGCCAATACATGACATCTCACTATGCCATTAGTGCAAAAAGAGAAGATGGAGTATAATCTCATGTTATTGTCAACTTGATTCAACATCAATATTATGTTTTGCTTAAATCAATGTTGTTATAATCTATCTATTTAGGATGATTGTGTATCTAGTTCCAATGTAGGAAATTCTTGGTATTTTGATAGTGGTGCTTCCAAGCACATCACTTCTTGTTAGAAAGTTATTACAACCTCTCTTTGATATACCTAATGGGGGCATTATTATGAGTACCAACAATACATCTCGTGTTGTAAAAGGCATTGGTGATATGTAAATCATAATTGTTTTTGTCTGTTTATGCTCTTGCAATATGTTCTCTTTGGCATTGGCTAGGTGCAAGTCATCACTATTGTTGCTACTCTTATGCTCTTATAATGTTTTCTTTATGTGCAAGACATGAAGAAAAATTTAATCTCCATTTCAACCATTGCTATTTCAAGCCTTCAAGCTACCCTTAATGGCTTAAAGTATTTGATTTATGACATTGCCTACTCTTCTAGTATTTTGTTGACCAGTACTTTTGCAAAAGGTTTTTATAGAATTGATGTGTATGATAAATAACTTGCTTCAAATTATGTCCATCATGCATATTTAGCTATTGATTCTTTGGTAGACATTGATTTGCGGAACCTCAATTATCATGCATCAGTGAAGTTACATGCTCAAACCATGGTTTGTGATCTTCCAACAATGCAACATTCCTACCAACAAATTTTGTGAAGGTTGTCTCCCTTATAAGATGCATCATTTTCATTTTTCAAAGGATGTTTTCGTTTGGTGTCTCTTTAAAATTGCATCATATGATAGTGATGTACACATATGCAAACACAACCTATCATAGGATTCTACTACTTCGTTAATGGCATTTGTGATTTGAAGGTGAACTTGAATTTTCCCCCCAATATCCAAGTCATAACTTTTCACTTGGTTCAAGCATTTAATTGCTATATTGGAGACCCAAAGTGGCTCTAGAACGCAAGTCATCCATGTAGATTGTGTTGGTGGGGAGGGGAGATTTGAGTACCTTTCCAAATAATTTATCATATTTTTTACATCTCATAGCACCACTCATTAAGGTATAATTCTTACTTTGTGTAGAAAAATGAGTAGCAACACGAAATAATTGGTCTCTTATGGGGATGTCCTAGTGCACACTTAAAAGTAAGAACTTGCGTAACAAGTTCTAAATGTATACAACCATGTGTGACAACTATAGTTTGAATAGGTTTCCTAGAAGAGCCTCGAAGTTCTTCACCCTGTATGATGTTTGGACAAGCTCTAAGCCCTTTATTTCACACTCAAGGATTTTTGGATCTTTGGCTTATGTGCATGCCTCAAAAAAAGGCATAAGCTTAACTATTTAATGTGTGTTTATTGATTAGAGTTCTAAAAGTAAAGGGTTTTTATCTTTGCCCTTTTATTGACAATGAGGTATTTTCTAAGGCATTCCACTATGCCTTTGCAAGTCTATCAAAAATAGCCCATTATTGATACCTTTAATATATTTGACAACTTGCTTTCTTTGTTAAAAAATGGTTCTTAAAATGATGAGGCTTTTGAGGCTTCAATTCCATTGCTTATAGGTCATTCTTAGCCACTAAATTAGTGTGATTTAAAGCATCATACCCAACTTGATTTATACCAAAATGATTCAATGCCTTTTCCATGATGCTCTAGAGTAGGCATATGCTAAAAGTTTATTAGCCAAAAAGGGTTTCAAATGGCCATTAGAGACCTTAAAAGACACCAAGTAGTGCCTTCCATTGGTTTCCTGTGCACGAGTAAAATCTTGTCAAGAATGGGGTCATTTACTAACATCTGCATTGGTGGCTATGGCTCACAATGAAGAACACCTATGTCACAAAGATGCATTTCCAAATCGCCAATGGGTGGATGCTGTGAAAGTTGAATTGGATTCCAGACATTAGAAAGATACTTGGCAGCTACATGGTCTACCTCCAAGCAAGCATGTATTTATGTAAACGAAGTGGGTTTATACAATGGTTCTTTAAATAGCTACAAAGCTTATCTCATTGCTAAGGGCTATGCCTAGCAAGAAGTCATTGATTTTGAGGAGATTTGATTCAAGTTTGACTACTTATATGGTTACTTGAATGTATGAATCTTATGTCACCTAGCCTTTAGGTTTTGAAATTAAAGGCTTAGTAGCAAGGTATGCACTTGAAGAAAGCCCTTTATGGCTTAAATTAGGCTCCTCAAGCTTGATGTGCCCATATTCATTTACATTTTCTACAAGACTTTCATAATAGCCCTACAAAGTCAACTCTATATATTCACCATTAGAATTTAGATTTATTGATCTTGATACTTTCATAATAGCCCTACAAAGTCAACTCTATTAATTCACCATTAGAATTTAGATTTATTGATCTTGATACTTTGAGTTGATAACATGCTTTTTAATGGGACCTATGTTATTCAAATTCCATTTTTTAACAAGATTTCCACGACAGACATTTGTAATGATAGATTTGGGTCTATTTTATTATTATTTGGACTATTTGCCCATCATCAATGGGGGCATCATTATTTCACAATCACCACAAAGCTCTTACAATGCTTTCAATTTGCAGATTATAAGTTAATGCTAATGTTTACATCCTTGAATCTTGGACTTTATTTCTCATTTGATTATGACACTGGATCTTTTAACAATGCTCCTTCTGATGTGATGACTAGGCTAGTAGATGTCTCATTTATTCATGTTACACTATACTAGATCTTTAACATGTAGTATCTCGATTAAGTATGTTTATGCATATCCCTTTTTTTTCATCATTTATAGGTAGTGAAGAATGTCTTCCAATATCTCAAAGTCACCCAAGACCTAGGCATTTTCTATAAGGATAATGCTTCCCTTACTATGATGGGTAGATGGTGATGGGCTAGTTGCTTAGACACATATGTCTCTTGTAGTGAAAACTACTCATGTTGGGTACCTCTCTTGTTTCTTTACTCAACGAGAAGAAAACCACAATTGCTAATTTTAGTTGTGAAACTAAGTACATAACGACTTTTATAGCTATAGTGAAGCATGTTTGGCTCAATAAGTTACTTTAGATTTTCTTCAACAAGCAACTTTGATAATGCTTTACATGGATAGTTAGAGTGCTTTGGCCCTTGCATGGAATCCAATATTCCATGAGTACTCAAAGAAATCAAAGTTCATTCCTAATATGTCCATGAGTGCATGTTACTAAGAGATATTCAATTGTCTTATATACCCAATGAAGAAAACTTAGTAGATCTATTTACAAAGGTTGGTCCTCCCCCTAAATTCCAAGATTTTTGACAAGCTTTGAAGTTGACCCTTTTCAAAAAATGATTTTTCATTATTTGCATAGTCATAGGCTATTATACAGTCAGGACCTAAAGTGGGCATGAAAACAGATCTCACACACTCAAGCTCACTAATGGACCTCAGAAGACCAATCCCAATGGCCCTATGGCCATGAGTGACCGATAATAGTCTAGGTACTCTCTCTCTCAACCTTAACACACTATGTTGTAGTCCAATCTCCTAACTACTTGCCCTGAACTCCAAGCAGGATTGCCCAAATTGAAGGTGTCTAGCACACCACACAAACGTAATGCAAGTTCCTCCTTGTCTGATTACGATGTCCTTTAGATACAAGTGATTTACTTGGTGAGGGATTTGACCCATCGATCCTTATCTTTTAGCAAAAGTATAACACTTACTCTCCACTCATCCTCACTAGAAACCCCTTTGAACCCTTGAGACTAATTAGTTTGGATATCCTCACCCGCTTGATCAACATATGAACCAATTACTATGCAATGGCACATGCAGAAAAATGTTGCAATGCATAGTCTTCATGAGAGTGCACAAGCATATTTAATGTGAGAAAACAAGTGGGTGTAGAAAACAATACTTTACATCATTTCATGACTTTCAACTACGTATTGAATTGATGTTGTGCACATCCCAAAAGTACCAAGTGTTCCTCTCTCGTGCTACTTGGGTATATATTTCACAAATAATTGCCTAGATATGATATGCAAACAAGAAAACAACATTCTCAATATTCTTTATCAAAATCCAACATGTTCTTTCATTTAGATCAACTTGTGCACCATGACCTTACATGTACTTCTATGTTTTGGTACATCTTCCTAGATTTATCAACCCATAATATAATAAGGAGTTTGTTGCTCATCTCATGGACTACCCATTTGTGCTATTTTCCCCTTGGTATGGGCTTCCTAGGCCCATTAATTGTCACTTAATAAACAATTATGGTAGTTAGCAAACCTAGTTAGTGCTAGGTTTTCTTAGGACACTTAATACAATTAGTCCTAGGGTTTTCTATCTAAAGACATGTTTTGAATTCTAGCACATCATTGATTAAGATTATTATTCCTCAATTATATGTTGATTCATTCAATTGAACACTTCTATCTATCATCATCATTGTGATTGAGTATTCTTATGCTTCATTTCTTATTTTGTCTCCCATAAAATTACTCTACACCTAGTACAACACTCACTCCAAAAAAGAGCATGAGGAATTTTCTTTACTTCCCTGTGGGGCAATAGGGAGACATTGAATTTAAACTTCATTTATCTATCCTTTGTGGTTCAAATGTGGCAACCTCAATTTCCACTTCTTCACAAAATATTTCCTTTTTCTATAGAAAGATGTAAAGAGCCTTACCCTTTGCACTTACCCAAAACTTAGCTAGGTAACTTGCATGGGCCAATAAATGGTTGGGTGATTTCTCCTTCATATTGTCAAGATTTTTGCTTACCCATCTCTTCTCTCCTTTTGATAATCCAAAATGGTAAGCAATAGAATCATTTGGATGGGAGCTTAGGTTGCAAGTAAAAGCTAAATGGATTGCAATAAAGTCAAGTCACACCTATTTTCATTTCCATCGTTCTAATTAAAACCGTCCAAGTCTTCTAATTTTTGAATATGGTCTTAATCATTGCAAGACAAGTATTTTGAACCTTAGAATCAATTAACACCACATCCTTCCATGAGAATCCTACTTTTGATCTTCCAAGCACATTAATAATGCTCAATTCATGTATTCTATAGATTGCACAAGGTTGATCATGTTCAATACAATCTAAGCCAAGATAATATGTGATTGTTGTTCTATTTGAGAGCTTTTCAACACCTAGCCCACCATTACTATACGAGAATATGTTTTGTTCCCATGCAATCGAGTGACAATCCTTCCTATCCCCATAAAACATTAAAAATTCTTGAAAATTTTATCTAATGCTTTCCATGCCTTTTAGTAAGGAAAATGTAAAGGCTTCGAACATCGTCACTAGAGTTAGTAGAGAAAGACTTAATCACAACAATTCTATTTTCCATTCCAAGCTTTCATATTGATCTTAGATCTAAGAGTTTAAGAAAATTCTGCAAATCCCAATGCTTGAGCCATTGCTTTAAAAAAGCTATGTTATCTTGTTGTGTGTTTTATCTAGTTCCATATTGACTTAAATAAATCCCTCGACCTTTTGAAGTATACTTTATGCCAGTTCAAGGTTTAGGATACCATCATTAAAATTTTGACCTTGAACAAAACCACGCTATTGCCCCCCACACCTCCCCAAATGCACCCCCCTCCCCCCCCAACCATGGGAAGCAACTCTTGGGACTCAAAATAGGGATCCTTGATAACTCCCATGCACTATTGTTAGCCTTCACATATTTTCCATGCTTGTCACCTCTTAGTTTGTGAGCTCAATTAGAGCCTGATGAAGATACAAGGGCTTTGGCTATTCATATATTTTAATTTCTAGCCCTAGTATTTTAGTGCATTCTAAAATTTGGTGTGTTTTAGGGTGTTCATAGTGCTAACTAGTGAACCAATTCAATGCATTTCAATTTTAGTGCCACCTCGTCCTATGCGCACATTGCAAGAGGGATTTTGCAAGTTGGCTACACGAATTGAAGTTGTTTACACTAGGTCTCAACTGCTACAACTAATGCAACCAATTGTAGGTTAGAGCCACTTTCTTACTCAAGTGCTATATATAGCAAGACTTAGGTAGCCTTCTCCTCATTTGTTTTTGTAGATTCTAGCATAATCCCATCGAGCCTACATGCTTCCTCCATCACCCCTCCATCATCAGCTTGATCGAGTGCCCTCACTAGTACCTTGGGCTATAGGTAGGGACTAATCAAGAAGTTCTATATTTAACATTCCATTTTTAGATCAATGCAATTTTTTCCTTTTATATTGGTTATTCTTCTAGCATTGTACTCTTGTCTCCTTAAGAAAATGAAAATAGAGCATTTGTCCCATTACAATTTTATCCTTCTCTTATATAGAGGTACTATATACTTTCTAGTTAATCCTGGTGCTTATTCTCATTGAGGTGCTATATAATAGAGTATTCTTTCCATGGAAAAGAAAAACACTCACAATTGAACTAAAGGCCTTCTCATATCTTGAGCCCTATACTTATGCACAACCCTTTGCTATACATGTTTAGAGTTGTACCTACTAACTATGACTTGTTGGCTTTTTATGTGGCCAACTTCTTATTCATATTGTCCATTAACACAAAGATCCTCAAATCATGTGAGCTTTTAATCTTGAATAACCTTCATTATCTATGTGTGATTGTAAACTCCTCAAAATATGGCTCCCTCATCTTGAATAAACTTCATCATGTATGTGCAATGGTAGAGATGTGTAACCATCGAATCCAAATAGTGGCTTTCATTTTCCTTTTACTATGTGTCTTTATGTCTAGATCCCAAAGTTCTACTCAAGGCTTTCTAAACAATTGGAACTTTCAAGAAAAAATGTATGGCCTACAAACACATAAACACCAAAAGTTTGCTATTCCACTCCTCTATTTCCTTGATGAGTACTCAATGACCACTCTCATTGCTTACATGACAAGGCTACCCTTTTGCTTGATTGAATACCCAATGAACATGTAATTTTCTAATGGCTTACTACCATTATAACTTCTCCTCCAAGTGTCACATCATCTACTACAAAAATGTGCATTTAATTCATGATTTGAGAGAGAGAGAGAGAGAGAGAGAGAGAGAGAGAGAGAGAGAGAGAGAGAGAGAGAGAGAGAGAGAGAGAGAGAGAGAGAGAGAGAGAGAGAGAGAGAGAGAGAGAGAGAGAGAGAGAGAGAGAGAGAGAGAGGTCTTAACCCACTTGTTGGGATACAAGCTAAGAGAAGGAGATGAATAGGTAAAGAGTGAGGATTTAAAAGCCAATGTTAAAAAAAAAAAACACCTAACATCACATACAATGCACAAACATGTGATATTTTTTCTTATAAGCAAGGAATAAACTCTTGAAGCTCTTTAGAATTAAAAATTTTCAGAGGGCTTTACTTCAGATTGGTAGCATCCCTTGAAGGCAAGTACATAATCTTTGTTAAAATTCTTAAGAGCCTTACACTCTTGAAATGTGACACCATTAAGATGAACCTTACACCATGCAAATAGTTTACACAAAATAGAATCTCACACCTACATTACAACTATGGATTAGCCATACAACCACTACATGTAATCAGTTTAACATTCACATACACTACATTTATTACCTTGTTATTGTTCTTAACATGAATGAGCCCAACATACCCTTTATACATAGAAAATTCCTTAAATACTATACTATGGCACATTTTAATTCCTTTCATATAATCCTTTGATTGCTACTTTTTCTTATGTTAGTAACTCCCTAAGAGTTGATGCCCTTTTTGGGCCTTTCAAAGATGCAAAAAACAATCAAGAATTGTTTTTGATAAGATGGTTAACTGGTTTTTAAATTTTAGGAATAATGTTTTTGAGCAACTTTGTCAATACATGTAACCAAAGATTTTATAAACCTTTTTGCTAAGAAATGCATGCATAGAAATGGGCAACGTGTGTCTATATCAACACCAATCTCATACTGTGGTAATACAAATGTATATTTAATGCATCACCATTAAGCATGTGGTAATACAAATGTATATTTAATGCATCACCATTAAGCATGCAGTGAATCCTTTTCAACATCCTATGTGTATAATCATGTCATTCTCCCTCCACTTTGAGATTCTAGATATCCTTTAAGTAAGACCAAACATCATATTTAAGACAATATTCTATTTTCTTTAGATATTTGATTTGCTAACTTTGTCATCAAGAAGAAATTCTTTTAGCTTCTTGAATATGCATGTTTCTAGCCTAGACAACCTTTTCCTTCTTTTTAAAGCCAAAGCCCAAACTCCATTATCAATCAAAGTTACTTTCACAATGTTAGATATGCATTCTTCTAATCTAAACAACCATAGCCAACATTCTTCTTAAGACTAGTGCTAACATCCATTATCAATGAAGGCTCCTTTCACAATCTCAAATAAGCATGTTAAAAACTTAAACCATTTCAAGCCTACATGTTTGAAAGAATCCTTTCACCATCTTATATATGCATCCTTCTAACCAAAACAACCTTGAAGCTTGCCACTTGGAAGTTACAAAAGGCTTAGAAGATTTAGTAGTTTACATAAGTTCCTATGCAATGCTTTAGAAGACAAACATGTCCACAACACAAAGCTTAAAATTAAGGCACACAAATACTGGGTTGATTATATGGCCATGCACATTATAATCATTTCTATCAAAATTTGGGGTTTATATATTGTAGTTAGAATATTTATAGAATGTTGTCTCGAAGCTTTATGTATGCATTTTTGTTCAAGATTGATCTCTTACACCTCATAGCATTAGATTATTTGCACCATCTTATTTGTGCAACCCAAATTTTGAAGACTTATCTCTTACACCTTATGGCATTAGCTTATTTGCCTCATCTTGCTAATGCAATCTAGATTTGTACAATAGAAATAACAAGTTAGTACTTGTTTTCATTTGGGAATTTTAGATCAACTTGCATTATCTTAAGGCCATTTAGATTTTGGGGGATTATTTTCAAAATTAATATAATTAAAGCATCTTCATTATCTCAAGTAATGTGAAGAGTTTGTGAGGATTATTATAAATTTTATCATCATCAAAGTTGACAACTTGCTTCATCAATTCACTTTCTCTTCCATTCATGTACTTTCCATATTTCAAGAGACATGCTTCTCTCAAAAATTGATGACTAGCTCATTTCCAAGATATTGGCAACCTTCTTAGGAAAATGATTATCTTATGCCTATTTCTTTAAGTCAATGACTGATGAATAATCTTGTGTTGACACTTTTACACTTTTTACCCTTTTCTAATGACCACAAGCTCCTATTTCATCCACACATGTAAGACTAGCTTAGTCATATGAATGTTTAATTGACATAACTATATAATATCCATTCTTATTTTTAGCTCCTTTCATTATCACATTGAGTATCAATATGAAAATTCACTTTTAGTTACTTTAGATATGATCTTTTAAATTTTTTAAAAGGCTACTAATTTTTATTTCATCCACACCTATAAGACTAGGTCCCTCCTACAAGCTTCTACTTGTTGTTATCTCTAGATTGCACTAGTAAGCTAAACATAATTTCTTGAACCTGTTTTTTTAAATACTTTCACAATCATCAAGTAAGTATTGAAGGAAAAACATGATCTAAACAATAATTTATGATTGAAGAAAGTCACACTACGTACATTGCACTATTGCTAACTTCAACATTTTGCATCAAGAAAGTTACAAAGTTGTCCTTGCATGTTAGTAACTCAAATGTTTCTAGGAACAACCTTCAAATTGGTATTCAATTGATCTAGAAATCTAACTGTTTTGATTATTAAATCATTTTACATGGGTGTAGGATTCTCCAAAGACATCCTTTCCTCCTCTAAAATCCATATATCATAAATGTAGTTAGTTAAATTTTAGAAATAAGGTAAGATGGTGTCTATAGATTTACATCAAACATCGTGTAGATTCACTAGACTATGCATGTAGTCAATTATTATAGTAGAAAAAGTCAATCCAAGCAAAGGAATTGACTATGATATGGTTGCATTGCCTCATAGTTTGAACCTATTTAAAATGATTTCACCAAAGTACCCTAATTGGCACATTACTTTATAGATGTAGTCATGTCAAGGTTTTATGTCAACTCTTGTTGATGTTTGGTGCAACTATGTATGGGGGCATTCTTGTCAAATGAACTAAGACAAAGATCTTGAAGCATGCATGCTCTTAAACATAATGGAAATACATCTATAGGCTAGCTTGATTTTGTGAAACCAAAATTGGTAATGTTATATCATGACTTGTATATTGGGGCTGGAGTTGTGTTTGGTGCAACAAATCTTTACTATTGATATGTGGACTAAGTTCAAATTGGATTTGAGTTGTGCAAGACTATCTTGACACAAAAAATATTTGCTACCAATTTTGGAAAATTTTTAGGTTAAATATGTTTGTTATATTACTCTTAACTTTTTTCAAGGTTGGCTACAACTAAAAACAAAAACTAGTGGGTGTGCAAGGGCCAAAATAAAAAAGAAACGATAGAATAGTGACTAAGACATCGGGAGCTACATGTTTATTTCCCTCAAACTTCAATTGCACATCAAAAAATAAAAAATAAGGGCTTGCTGAAAATAGCAATTCACATAAAAAATAGCCCAAGAAAAGAAAAGAAAAGATGCATACAATGTCCATAAGTGCTTACTAGGACACTCCATAAATTAAAAGTAGCTAAAAAGCAACTTTGAGAGCCCAAAAAGCAACCACAGCTAAAAACAGTAATGCAAAAAGCAAAGGTTGTAAGGTGACACAGAGGTGCTCAAAGTACACTTAGTGCATTCAGGTGATAAAGAATGAAGTCATAGTGAAAAAGCACTTCAACAAGTAAAAATATAATAATGGCACGAATGTGTTAGGTGCTCTAGGATAATTCAAGATAGTAAATTTAATGTCTAGGCTCCCCAAACATCCATTGTAATATCAATTTAGAGCATTGAAAGATGCAAACTAAATTTACGAGCATGCAAATGTGCCATGTGTGTGCACGTTGGTGGTATTAAAACAGAACAATCCATATTTAAGGTGACAATTTAATTGAAGAAAATAATATAGTGGTTAAAAATTCAATCATGGCTCATCTCCCTACTCCTAGCTTCTTTGTTGCATCTTTGTATATCCATAATTTGTGAGAGGAGAATGCTCTCATTGCTTGAGTCCCTTGAGAGTAGAAGAATAGATTTCTCTCCACTTGGTTGTTCGCTAATTCATCTTTGCTTTCTTCTATTCCATCACAATGTGTTTTGAGAGCGAGAGAGAGAGAGAGAGAGAGAGAGAGAGAGAGAGAGAGAGAGAGAGAGAGAGAGAGAGAGAGAGAGAGAGAGAGAGAGAGAGAGAGAGAGAGAGAGAGAGAGAGAGAGAGAGAGAGAGAGAGAGAGAGAGAGAGAGAGAGAGAGAGAGAGAGAGAGAGAGAGAGAGAGAGAGAGTTCTTGGCTTGGATAAACTAGTTGCCAAATTTGATCTTTTGCACAGAGTCCTCATGGGGATTGAGGAGCATAGAGCTACAAGGAGGCACAACTATCAAAATTGGCACGTGGTTTAGACCTCATTGACACATCTCGAGATCACAAATTGGTGATGCTTGACCCCATCTATCCTTTTTGTTTGATTCAAGCACATTACTCAATTGTAGATTAGATTCTTGGTAAGGCTAGGCTTACGATATTGGCATAGTGAGAAATCCTTCATGTTGTGAGAGGCTATGAGAGAGCGGTGAGCATGTAAGAGACCATGATTGATATGATTTGTTTGGCTAGTCCCGACAAACATGGGTTTGTGATGTACATTTTGATTATACAGATGAGACTACAGATAGAGTCTCGTGTGATTCATGTATTCTCATGATTGATGAGAGTAATAGGCCATGGATGCAAGTGAGATGGGAAGTCTTGTGATGAAGCATCCCTAACCAAAACCTCATCAATTGTTTGGATAGACTATCATGTGGTCTATGTATTCTCATGATCAATGAGAGGAATAGATCATAGATGCAAGTGAGATGGGAAGTCTTGCAATGAAGCATCTCTAACCAAAACCTCATCAACATAGAGTAAGAAGGATGGTTGGAAGGCAACTAATCTATGAGTGATTGTAAGCTAGAATAGAGTAGAATTGATTTGTTGATTTGTGTGCTAGATTAGGAACCCTCCTTTCATTTTTTTAAAAATGTAAAAAATTTCTAAAAATAGAATCCTTTCTAGTCTAGCATAGTTAGAATACTATGTACAATGTTTTTTATGGGAATATGCATGTAATAGAAATGGCCATCCATTAGACAATAGTGGTATAGTGATGATGGAGCTTGACTAACTCTTATCAAGTTGACACTATGAACATAATCTAGGCTCCAAAGGCCTATGTTCAATGAGTTTTTGTATGCCCATGCTAGATTAGTCATTTGATTGATTTTTTACTAGTTTTTGTGCCAACCACTCAAGTTTTGACTTGTTGTAGCTAGGCACGCTTCCAAAGCCTCCATATTATTCCCCCGGGAGCTAGTTAGATCTTGGTAGTGTATAGTTTGACTATCTATGGGACTTTCGTAATGATGAAATGATATTAACCATAAGTTTTAGATTTTAAGGCTAAAAACCTAGTACTTGGACCGTATTTGACCTTCCCTCACTCAAAATATTGATAAAAAATAGTGAGTTGAGTGGCAATGACTTAAAGTACTAGTTTGGGTCATAGGTTGAGAGATTTGATATATCAAAATGTGGAAATGCTAAAAAATGACATAAAATTATTAAAAAAAATTTTTGTTGAATTTTTGGTGAAAATTTTTGGAACGATTCTGGCCAAGGTGGAGAAAGGTTTTGCTACCACCAAAGCCACAACTATCACACTCTTATGGCCTAAACACTAGAAGTCATGTCCTCTACCTTCCTCAAGTAGCTACTTGACTTACCTCAGTTTGCTCAAGCACTCTCTTTTGGAAATCCCTTGAACTCAAGAAGAGATCTAGCACACTCCAAAAGACCTTTAAGGTCTCAACACCTTGCAAGAAGGGCATGATCTCCACTTCCCTATACTGTGGAAGTACACTTATAGACTAGTGTGAGGAGTTCTCCTCCTACATTAGAAGACTTGCACTAACCTCAAGTTGGTTAGCTCTAGTGTTCATGCTTACCTTGAATTTCTTACCTCAAACTACCCCAATCAAGTAGCATGCTTGACAGATACTTGGACTCGACCACATATCTATGTACCTTAAATCAGTCACATTCTTGCCACTTGCCTTAGGTCACTTCTTTGCTCACCTTACCCACTGAGAATTCACCTTACCCTAGGCTAGATCAACTTTATGGAGCTACAAGAAGAGTGGAAAAGAGAGAGAAGACGTTGTGTAAGTGCCTCAAAAGCTCTCTCATGAGAAACACCTTATTGTCTTATCAATTCACATAAAGAATGAGTGTGTACATGTATAGGTAGGGTTATTGAGTAAGATAGGTGGCCAACTACATTAGACCTTACCCCAACAACCTTCCACTTTAAGGCCAATGTGACTTTAAGGGAGATAGAATAATAAAAGAATATGTGAAATACCCTCACCTAATGCCCAAATGGTGTACAAACTTCTTGGAGGGTAGACTCTTAGTGAGAAAGCTAGTAGGGTATTTATCTATATGCACTTTGATAATCCCAACATTATTTGCCTCAAATACATGATGGCTTAAAGTGATAGTTTACTTCTATATGCTTGCCTTCACATGAAACACAAGATGCTTTGCCATCATAATAGCACTTTGGCATCACTATGCAACAATGGCATGTCTTCTCCAAGGCCCAAATCTCATACTAGATGATTAAGCCAAGCTTTCTTGTGCATGCTCTATAGTCTACCTCAATGGTAGATAATGCTATACATTTCTACAAATGAGACTTCCATGAGATTGCAAGACCATACGAGGTAATGGTATATCCTATGGTTGAGTTTCTGTTGTCAACTTTCCTTGCATTCTACATCTATGTACCTAAGTACTCAACTACTATTCCTTCCAATGTGTATGCACATATTCCTTGTACCAGTCAAGTACCTCAAGATACCTTTCACAGCTTTCCAATAGTTTTTGCTAGGATTTGACATGTATCTATCTACTCACAACTCACATTGCAAAAGTAATGTCCAAGCATGTAGCAATCACTGCATAGATGAGACTAGCCAGACATGATGCATAAGGGGCTTTGGCCATTTCACCTTTCTCGCATCTAATTTGAGACAATCATTAGCGCTAAATTTCACATATGGAGGAAATGGAGTACTTATTTCTTTCCCCCTTTTATATTGAAATGATGCAACACCTTTCTTATAGAATCCTTTTAGGATGAATAGAGAAATTTCTTTGTTTTATCCTTGATTATGTGTATACTAAGAATGTGATTGGCATGTCCCAAATCCTTTATCTCAAAGGTTTCCATTAATATTTTCTTTAGGGCATTAGTCTCATACAGATGTGTTCTAGCCATCAACATATCATCCACATATAAGATCAACACTAACAAGCTACCATCCTTAGCTTTTTTAGTATATAAACAATGATTTTTCTCACTTCTTTTATATCCATGAGATTTCATAAAGGTAGAAAACTTATTATAGTATTCTCATGGGTCCTACTTTAAGCCATTTTCTTGCAAATAAGCTTTTCTTTGCAATTTTCCACAAAGTCTTTTGGCTACTGCATATAGATCTCATCATGGGAAGGCCACCTTGTAACAATGTTATCTTTATATAAGGTCTATATCTTCTTTAGTTGCTAAAGCAAGCATAGTGCAAAGAGTTGTAATTTTCATAAGAAGTGAAAATATCTCATCAAAAACCACATATTTCTCTTGGTTGAAGGCATTAGCTACCAAACATGCCTTGTATTTTGGCTTAGCATTATCAATCATAACCTTCAATTTGTAAAACCACTTACAAGGAAAATCATTCGTACCCTTTGGCAAAGGAATCAAGTCTAATTCTTCATCTAACTACATAGTTAGCTCTTGCTTTAGCTCATCATCACATGAGTCATGGCCTCTTTGTAGTAAGATGGCTCCCCACAATTTATTAGCATCACATAGACAACCCTAGGTTGAAATCTCTTAGGGTGTTGAGAGACCAGAGTAGATCTCCATAGTAGAGTGGGCTAACTTTGAGTGGGAATTTCAGTCTCGTCTCTTTCTTCATAAGGCATTATAAGGCTCTCAAACTATTGCTCAATAAATTTATTGCTTCTTGCTCACTAGCAAAAGCACCACTTGACTCCTCTCTTTGCACACTTGGTGCATTGGAATTTGTCCTTTGCAGCAATAGAATAGGTGATAGTGCATCTCGGAAACATTTCCTTGAGGGTGAGTTTACGCATCTCTTTCTCATTGAAGATAGCATCATACTATGTATGATCTTCCTAGCTATTGGATCCCAAAGGTACTAGTCCATTTTGCTACTTTGTCCATAGCTTATCAAGATGTGTTTTCTTGACATTGGCTTCAATTTACTACACTTTTCTTTTAGCATATGCACATATGCTTCACAACCAAATATTTCTAATCGATCATATAGAGGCTTCTTGCTTGTTTGTGCCTCCTCAAGAATGCCACCATGTACTATAGTGTTTGGTAATCTATTTATCAAATGTACAGCCATTGCCATAGTTTAGCCCAAAAAACTTGAGTAAAACTAGCATTTCAAAGCATAATACCTTGAATAAGACTAGGATTTGAAAGCATACTTAGCATCCTTTCGTTAATGGTTCCATTCTTGCATTTTTCTAAATTTTTCTATAGGATTACTAGGTGTAGTGAGCTCCTCTTAATGCACATGCTTCACAAAAACTTTTGAATTCATGAGAGACATAATCTTAACCATTGTCAGCCAATCCCAAGACACTTTGGTCTCTTTCCGGACTAATTTTCTATAAGTACCAATTTTTTTTGGAATTAAGACAATGTATCATCTTTCTTTGTAATGTGCCCCTGTCCAAGCATGTTTTAGCGGTCCATCGAGAAATGAATCTAAGCGTCACCACCTGGCACTCCCATTGAATGTTCCAGGGTTTGTCGCCTAGGATTTCTCGAGTCCGCCTTGCTGGAATGTTTGTGGTGGCCGAACCCACTAGGATCGACCTGAAATCTGGGTTCCTAGGGGCCAAGGTTTCCTGACAGCATTCTAGCATCAGGTTTTGGACATCGTACTTTATGCCAAGATACCCAATCTGAAGCAGATCCATACTACACTTGGTTCAAAGAGAATGGGAAACGAGAGGGATGCGCTGCTCAACCTCTCTACCGTAGGGCTTAGTCCCATTTCAGTCTCCTAAAATGACATGAATTGGGTTCTAACCTAACAATACCTAAAGATCGAATGTCGGCAAAACCTTGTGAAAAGCCTCCCAGTTCTTTGGGACCACCCTGCCGTAGGATAAACCCCCGTCGGGGGTTCCGCCCACCCACTTCCCTCAATAGGCGTTCTTTAGTTATCTAGTTAGATCCTATCACATTTATGTGTGATATTTAAAATCAGCTTCCTTAATTAAGCCTGTAGGGAACATGGTTTGTTTGTGTAATTTATAGCAGAAACATGAAAATAGAGCAAGCAATCCTTTTGACAAACAAGTTCCTTAACTTATCTTCAAGGTAATCTTTGCTTCCTGCCCATATAGGAGAAATTATGTATCCCTTCTGTCCAACAGAAGTACCCAGTCCAAATCACATCGCACCATAATTTCCATCTAGTATCTAGAATAGGATCTTCCAATGCCGTAGACGTTGGGCTCATGGCAATCTACAACTTCATTCCAGTCTAGGTAAGGGGTGTCCAAAGCTCCACTGACCCCAAGCGACCTAGGAGTGAGACACAACTTCCATGGTTGGCCTTTTCATCACTCGACCTTCGACTGGTGAATCGAGCAGTGCCCTCTCGCGGTGATTCGTGGTGCGATCTTGGAGATGATCCACCCATGCAAAATATCCTTCCTTAATTAATCCAATTAAGAATCAAGCATAATCAAGGTAATCATCCCTAATATCATCTTCTAGGAAAACATTCCTTTATTCCCATGGCAACTTGTCATTACAGATCCCTGCCATGCATTTACCATCAAACACAAGCACTTGGAATAATAATCCAAACCACAATCCAATAATCTGTTGATTGTAAAAGCATTTATCATGTTGTTTGATTAACCAACAAAATAATGATATTCTTTTCCAAACATTGCAAGAATAGACTCTATAACATTTCCTTTGCACATTTGCTCTCCCCCTTGGGACCAATATGATAAGGGTTCAAATACTGTACACGATGTAAGTCCTATCATTTCAATGCAAATCAATCAATCTAGTAAGAGCATTTATGCCTCTTCTCTAAGTGACATTTATCTTTTAGCCTTTCCCTACTATGTAGCATTTTATCTTAGCTTTAAATTTCTTTCTGCTAAGGCAAGGAGTCGCGTGTCATTGATGTAAAGTTCACATAATCTCTCCCATGTATGTACCATCTATGTGCATTTGCATACCTTAAACAATATAGTCATATGTAAAGATTAATCGAAGACTCATGAATGCTTAATACTTTGAGTACCATATGCTGCTTATGCTATGCATGGATTCGTTGCATAGCAACTAGGTGCAGCTAACTTCCCTTGATATAAGCACTTCGTAAACTTCATCTTTGAATATTTGAGATGCGATTTATCATTTTCAATGACCTATTCTAGCACGGAAAAGTACGGAGCCTAACATATCTCATGCAAGAATCAAAGCAAGCATCTATCAATTTAGAAATACATTACTGATGACCGGTACCGTAGTTGAATTGATATTGATGCGTTCGCCCAAAGCTTCATTGCTGGTTGCAGGATTGCCATCCTCACGCAACATTCTTCGCTTGGGGGCCATCGTCCACAAGTAGATTCGAGAGATAAGGAAGGAATGGATTTTGAGATGGAAGAGCGTAAGAGAAGATGGCAAAGATTGAGATAGGGGAAATTGAGCTAACTCTCTCCCTTGCAGCCTCTCAAGGTCTCCTTTCTCTCTCTCTCTCTCTCTCTCTCTCTCTCTCTCTCTCTCTCTCTCTCTCTGGGTCTTCTTGTGATTCCTTGTGCCTCCCCATGCCTCATATTTATAGTGAATTAGAGAAGAGGGACTGTAGCTGAGAAAAAGAGCTCTTGGTGGAGGGGATCTTGGAAAAATTAGTGATCTGATGCTCAAATCATAAATTTGATGGTTCCATTGGCTCCAAAAGGGGGGTTAAAACCCCAAGACACTTGATTAGAAATCTTTTAGATCACTCCTTTTTCTCCTTGTTTGAAGTGTCGTCTATTGCCTATGCAAACTGCAATCACAAGGCGCACGATTTTTCCAATCTCTCTCTCTCTCCATCTCTCTCTCTCTCTCTCTCTCTCTCTCTCTCTCTCTCTCTCTTTTCTTTTTATAAAATATCAAAAACTAACTAAAACATCACTTGCTATTTTTAAAAAAATGACATCTAGTTCTAGAAATATCCATATCTTTTTAGGATAATATCTAAAATATGCTAGTTTTTTTGCCCAAAAATCTAATATTTTTGGACCATCCATACTATACACATTAATACTAGTGATTAATATGGCTCATAAGTCTCGTTCACGTTGTAACTTCCGTGAAGGGTACTATGGCCCTTGTCAATCCGAGAAAAATATCAGATTATGATTCTCGATTTTTTAAAACATATATTTTTAATTAAATAAAAATAATTAGTTATTAATGTTCATTAGTTTTTACTTTAGTTAGTCTTTAGTTAGTAATCCTATTAACTTATTAATTGACTAACTAACTTTTAATTGTGTGGAAATATTACATTCTTAGCCATAGAAAAGGCTCACACTTTCCTAGTTGCATCATTAGTGAACATAATAAAATAGGATGTCGCCCCTAAAGACCTCATAGGCATAGGTCCATATATATCAATATAAGCCAAGTCAAGTGGCTTTCTCTTTTTTCTATTTAAGGTTCCTTTTATGGGTTGGATAAGCATGTTTACCACGTACATGAAAATCAAAGAAATCAAAAAGCGATAAGTAACCCAAATGACAAAGCATATCATTTCCTTCATAGACATATGACATAATCAATGATACCATAAATATATAGTTGGCTAGTTGGTTAATGCAATTACATGATCATTTATAGTAGATATATGAAGTGGATATAAGCTTTTGCATTTGGCTCCTCTAGCTACAACAAGTGAGTCCTTCTAGACTTTCCATGGCTAACTACCAAAGGTAGTGAAATACCACAAGTCATCAAGCTAACTAATAGAGATCAAGCTCATTGTGAGATTTGGCACATGTTGTAAATTATTAATGGTGAATGTAGAGATATTTTCAAGTGAAAATTACACATCTCCTACATTAATCATGTCATACATGTAGGCATTTCCAACGTGGGTATATTCATGCTTGATAGTATCATATGAATAGAACCACTATCTATGAGGAGTTATACAAAAGAGGTACTAGAATCAAGTATCAAAATCTTGGTTCAAGTGTTGATCTGACACACTCAACACATATATAAGAAGACTAGAAGTAAAAATCACATCATCATCATCTTCATGTACAATTACCACATTTACTTCCTCAACCCTTCACTTCACAGTTACCCTCCTTCTTGTGAGTATCCTTGTCATCCTTATTTCTATCTTTCTACTCTTGCTTTTGTTTATAACAATCCTTTGTGATATGATCTCTTTTACCATAGTGGAAGCATTCAATCTCTTCTTGGACCTAGATTTGTTGTATGATTGTTCATGGTCTTGATTCTTGTCTTTATATTGTTTTTTTTCTCTTTCTTCCTAAGCTACCAATGCTCAATCATTTATGCCTTGGTTCATCGATTTTTTGTGTTTCTCTTCAACCAATGAAATGTCCACAACATCATTGAGCTTTAACTCACCATTTGGAGCTAAATTATTGATGGCCCTCCTAAAGGTGTCCTTAACCTCATCTTCAAACTTTAGCATCTATACACATATTTGGCTAAATATTATGTTGAACTCATTGAGGTGGGAGGCAACAATGGTATCCTCCACCTACAACTTAAATAGGCACTTCATTAGGTACACTTTATTTGAGGTAGTCTCCTTCTTATATGTTTTATATAACTTTTTCCATAAGTTATGCACAATGGTTTAATTCATAATAGTAAAATAAATTGATTTTTCTAGGTGCAATCTAGTAGTGAACTTAGCCAATGCATTCATTTCCTTTTAGTCCTCTTCAGACTTGTTTAGAAGGTTTTAAATCAATATCTCTTATTGGATTCAATAACTTCTTTTGTATTAGGACAACATAGATTTGCTCTTTCACAAACTAAAGTTTGCACCATCAAAAATTTTGATGTTCTAGAGTTTTGTGTCCATAGCAAATAATGAAGCCATTTTCACAAACAACTACTAACTATCCTAGTATCATTGGTGGCAGAATATTTTTAGCAACTTTTTAGTATCCAAAACTGAGAATAAACCAAATGAACCATTGATGAGCAATGTGACTACCAAAATCATTGCATAGAAATCACACATTGTATTATTACATCAACGAGTCCACGAATACAATAGCATAATAGCATCAAGCTATTCAAAAGTACATTAGAGATTGTCTACCAAATTGTAGAAGTGCATATCATATATTGTACCTCATAGTTGATGTAGGTCATGTACTACAATATTATATACATCATAATCTCTTTTCTAAAATATAACATCAACTAACCACAGACTCCACAATTATTAAAATTACAATTTGCAACCAAAACAGTCACAATTTGATAGAGCTTGTATCTAGTGGTTTTGACCTATTATCTTTACTATACATAATCTATATACAATGCCTATATAATGAACCTTGTAATATGTGACCAAATTTATAGGTCTTGAACACTTGTGTAGAACTAGAAAAAATTTGGAAAAGCTTGCATAGGATTTATAGGTGAAAAATAGAGCTAGAAACAGCCTCAAATGAAAAAACAGACTAGATCAAGCTCTTGCGAGCCATCAAGAAATAGAGAAAACCAAGCTCTTATGAGCCATCCCAAGTATTTGGTGACCTTTTTCTATACATTAAATCTCATCCAAAACAAAGATCGTAAAGATTTTTGCTAGCAATGTTGGTTGGAGATTCCCAAAAGCTTGGATATCAGTTGATGGAGTTGCAAGAAGATGGGAGTATGCCCAAAGATGGATAGAGAGGGAACAAGCTATGTATGTGGTGCCTCAATGGGTCTCTTGTGAACAATACCTTATTGCCTTATTACTTAACATATAAAAAATATGAGTATATACATGTATAGTCAAGGTTAGTGCATGAGATGGGTGGCCAACTACATTGATCTTTACCCTAATACAACCTAGATTTGTGAGTAGAAGATGCATTTCTGCTTTAGGAAGCAAGAAGGACTAGCTAGGGAGACAACTACTGCAAAAGAGAGCCGAAATATCTCAAGTAATAAATCTAGGACTTAACATTGTAATCCGATTGGATTTAGAGGATCTGGAGTGGATTAGCCTCCCTGGTAAGAGAAGGAACCCATGTTGAGATGGCAAGTTCAACACGTGTAGACATTGATGATGGACCACCTAGCTAGATGGGTTCACACATCTATACTTATCATGTTGGTGTTCATTATGATCCTCATATGACTACTAACTTATTAGTTATTATATTTAGTTTATTGTACCTACCTATAACTAGCATAGATATAGTGCCAGTCGATTAATATAGTTAGTTATGCACTGTTTGACTTAGTATGATACTTTCCTTTATGTTGTATCTTATCTATACTTTGTGTACGTTGTATTGTGAGGGGAGGAAGAAGAAAAAACCAGCAAGAAAATAATTTGGCCTCCATCTCTCTTCTTGTGTTCTTGAGTGAGCTTCCTCATATGTGATGGTGTGTGTTTGGTGTAGCAACTCAAGCAAGACCCCCCACCATGCGATTCTTGACATGGTATCAGAGTAGCGTCATTGTGAGAGGCTAGTTTTGAAGGCCAAAGTGAAGGAGAAGAAGCAAGGATTCGAGCAAGCAAGCAACAGGTAAGAAGCTCTCCCATTCTTCTACTCTTTCTTGGATAGTGCATGTGGAGGCATCGAAAGCAAGGCATAGTAAAAATTTTAGATTATTATGAGATTTACTATGCAAGCATATCACTGTATATTTTTGCAAATATGCCCATTTGGGCTTTTTTGTCTATTTTTTTGGCCATTTAAGGCCGTTTTGGGTCCCAATTTAGACATGCAAGGTTACAAACATCAATTTCAGAGTATAATACGATTTTGATAGTGTTGACTGAAAGTGGGTGCACAAGTTACATGTTTTCAAATATGTAAGTTTTTAGGTATTTGCCAAGAAATAAACACAAGTTTTATCTGCAAACAAGTTGTAGATTACATGTACTGTTGAGTAGTCAGTAAAAAAGGTTGCTTGGTGTATTGTTGTGCACTTATTGTGAAAGATTACAAAAGACTTGTTGTTTTGTATCATTCTTGTGATAATGGCAGCGAATAGTAGAAACCCCATCATTGAGAAGAGAGATAAGAATAAATACCCATCATGAAAGTTTCGTGTGACAAATTTTCTTATTGGAAAAGGCCTTTATGAGTTCATTTTAGGTGAAGAAAAGGAGCTAGAGTTGAGTAACCCTCTGACTATA
Source organism: Lygodium microphyllum (assembly GCF_053477565.2). Taxonomy (NCBI): domain Eukaryota; kingdom Viridiplantae; phylum Streptophyta; class Polypodiopsida; order Schizaeales; family Lygodiaceae; genus Lygodium; species Lygodium microphyllum. The sequence goes on along the minus strand of NC_141160.1, from coordinate 23,035,975 downwards.
GACGAATTAAAGGTGTGGAAAGAATAGAATGCAAATGACAAAATGTGATGTATTGGCTATGTATAGTCATTAATAATATTATGTTGGGACATATAAAAAATGTAAAAACTTCACACGTAGCTTCGACAATTTTTGAGAACATATTTTCAGTAAAATACAAAGGCACGAAAGATTCTACTCAAGCAAGAGTTGAATACTTTGAAGAAAGAAAAATATCCGTCAACAAGTATGTTTTGCAGGTGAGGAGCATTGTAGATACTTTGGTAGCGATTGATGCAATGCTTGATGATGATGATTTGGTTTCATCTACCTTGGGTGGCCTTAACAATGAGAAGGCCTAGAGATCATTTGTCACTTTTGTATATATACACAAGCCATTTCTAGATTTTGATGAGCCGGTCTCTCTCATGATCAATGAAGAGATTAATATGTAGGGTGAATCATCTCAAACAAGTGATGAACAAGTCCAATATTTTTACTCAAGTTCAGAAAGGAGACATAGTAGATCCTTTCCAAGAGGCGATGGCATGGGATGTGTTGGTAATAACTAGCAAAACACATTAAATAAGCAATTCAGTGAAATGTAGATTTTAGGAGGCCACGAAAACTTTAGAGGTAGGGGGAGCTCTAGAGGAAAAGATGGATGGTAGAATAGAGGTTTTGGTGATTCTGGTATTATTACCATTATTGTGGCAAAATAGGTCATAACACATTGTTATGCTAAGAAGGATGATATACACAGTGGTTATTGTAGCAAGGAACCTATGCATCGTCTTCATGATAGAATGAAGACAAAAATAAGTATATGTTTGTTATGTAGCATTTGACATGATGATGTATGTATGTTGATTTAAGTGCATCTAATCATATGACCAGTCATGCTGAATGGTTTGAAAAGATGCAAGATTTACAAAATCTAGGTGATATGTAGATGGCTGATGATTCATGCCACCCAATTTCACACATTAGAAAGATTTCCTTGTCCTTGCATGATGGATAGACTAAGAGTCTATAAGATATATTACATGTGCTATCAATTACAAAGAATTTAGTGTTTGTTGGTCAAATGATAGAGTAAGGTTTGCAGGTTTGATTTAACGCAAAAGGTTAAACATAGCAAAAAATTACGAATATAAGGGAAAAAATAGACTTTGTCGAAGGCAGGGCGGCGATGACTGTGAGAAATGCGGGATCTAGAGCATGGCAAAACCGGAAGCTATGGAGGATGAAATGAGAAGTGTGGACTCATGATGGAGAAGACAAAGACACTATTTGTTACACAAGTGAATTAGGTTCCAAGATTGAGACTTGGACTCATGAACACAATCTTGTGTATGTGGACAATGACATTGATACTTCACTGATAAGAAAAGAGTACTATCATTGCATTAAGAAAGGAAGCAAGTACAATGCTTTATAGGAAAGTAGGAAACTGCAGTAGGCACCATTGTGCATATGGGATAAGTTAGCCTGCATGTCCTTGGCCCTGAAGCTCCATACAAAGTGGCTGTTTAGTGAGTGTGATTGCTGAATCTCAACACCCCTCCTCAATCACAACTAGAAAGGCACAAAGTGTGTAGAGGCTGTAATGAGAACCACCTGCAAAGTGTGGGCATACCACAAACATGGCAAAACACCAGAGGCTATCGCAGAAAAGGCTAAGTGTGGGTACCATAAACATGGTGGACATCCAGAGGCTGTAACAGGGGCCTCACAAAGTGTACAGGGACTGTAATGCCAAGTTACATAAGGAGTTTACAAAGCTTATGGCAGGAAGCATTAGGGCAAGAAAATACAAGGCTTTTAAAACAGTCTATCAGAATTATGAGAGTACAAGGACTGATGAGTCTTGTCCTTCCAATCCTGGTGGTCTTCATCTTCATCTTCTTCTTCCTTTGCTCCATTTTCTTCTTCTTCTTTGACTGCGACTAGATAGGCCTTTTGGGATCTCTTTCTTGCGTGGCAGAACTTCTCGGTGTGTCCGGTCCTTTTGCAGAAGTCGCAGAAGAGCTGATCCTTCTTGCCTTTGTACCTGTTGCCAACATATAATGCATGCTCATCTCTAGAGATACTTGGTTCTTCTTTGCTTTTAAGTTTCTTTTCTTCTTCTAGCAGTGATGCCTGGATATCAACAAGTTCAAGATTTGGCATGTTGATTAAAGTTGTTGATACATTATTATATTCAGGAGGCAAACTCTTAAGTAGAACACCGATGCAAACATCTTCATCCATTTTAATGTTGATTCCTGCAAGTTGGGTTAGGAGTCCTTCCATGTAATTAAGATGTGTGGCAAGTGATGTGCTGGACTTCATTTAAAGCCTGAAGAACTCAATCAGGAGACCATACTTTGATGATTTAGATTGTGCACCGAACAGGGTGTCAAGTCTTTTCCATGTATCCTGTGAGGTCTCACAGTTATCCACATGATGGATATAACTGTCGTCTAGCTCCAGTTTGATAATGGCCTGGGCTCTGTCATCATTCTTTTGCCAAGTAGTTGCAAGGTCCGCATCCCGAGGTTTCTTCTCTTTGCCATTTGTGATGGCCCAGAGACCCTTTTTCATCAAGATGAGCTTGATGTGGGTTTGCCAGGTGTGGAACCCGACTCCTTTGAATCGAGCATTTGGAGAGTCTTTTCCCATGTTAGACTTATGGGAACAGTAGCAAATCAACTTCAGACTTATTAGATTTGAGCAGCAGAAGAGTTGGTTGAGAGACACAAGTGCTAAAAAAAAAACACTAACTGAGTGTCAATGAATACCAAATCTGCAAAGTCCTTTACACTTTTAAAATCCAAGTGATCTTCCCCTTCTTGATTTGATGCTGATACCTTCAAATCTGAGTGATAGTACTTTAATGAACTTCAGAGAGTATTGCTCAGTGATTAAAATCACTGTTGATAACTTCAGTGAGAGAAACAGTGAGAAATGTCAGAATTTTGAAGCTTTGGCTATGGCTTCTGCATTAGGGTTTCTGGGGGCAGCCTGGTTTTTTGCTGATTGCAGGAGCTACAGTGGATCATTTTCAAAAATTGTTATATGCCTAGGAAGTTGACTTCATGGGCTATCAAAGCCCCATGATAATCGTCAACATCGTGGACTGTATGCAGCACGCAGGCAGCTCGAACGTAAGCAGGCGCAGTTCTGACAGATTTCCGTGATTTCCGCAATGCTGGAGTCAGGGCACAGTAATGCAATCGATTTTTGTGCCAGCATGAATTGCCTTGAGTAGAGGAACAACTCCCTAGAAGAAATTGTGGGCTGAAATGGCCTGATTGAGGAGTTATTGAAGCTCCAAGTAAGGTAGGTCCTGTCTGGCTATGGCAGACACAGAGCAGAGATTGAGGATTTTCACAATGCTGAGCTCCAGATGGTCCAATGTCCTGGATTGATGTGATACAGGGAAGCTTTGTGAGTTGGAGAATACTTTTCCAGAAGGAAGCTCCAAGAGATTTGACCTGTGGAGTGAGATATAAGCAGCTCAATCTGACAGGGTGCTGCTGGCTATGGCTGCCATGGAAGCTTCAGTGAGAGTAGAGTTGGGAGATGAAGTCATGAGCTGACATTGAGCTAGACTGAGGTTGAAAGGAATCAAGAGAGGCTAAAGAAGCAATGCCATGCCCAACTGGGCTCTGATACCATGTGAAAAATGTGGGATCTAGAGCATGGCAAAATCGGAAGCTATGGAGGATGAAATGAGAAGTGTGGACTCATGATGGAGAAGACAAAGACACTGTTTGTTACACAAGTGAATTAGGTTCCAAGATTGAGACTTGGACTCATAAACACAATCTTGTGTATGTGGACAATGACATTGATACTTCACTGATAAGAAAAGAGTACTATCATTGCATTAAGAAAGGAAGCAAGTACAATGCTTTATAGGAAAGTAGGAAACTGTAGTAGGCACCATTGTGCATATGGGATAAGTTAGCTTGCATGTCCTTGGCCCTGAAGCTCCATACAAAGTGGCTGTTTAGTGAGTGTGATTGCTGAATCTCAACAGTGGCAATCAGTACGATTTTAAGCAGCAAGTCCCTAAAGTGCTAGTTCTTATTTTTATGGAAATCAAACAGTGGTGGATGGCCAAACTGGAGTTTTCCTAGATGCAAAATGACGTCAGGAATCCAACGCAAGTCTCGGATCTCCATTCCGAGGTCGTTTGATCCCCCATTTAGTCCCCGCAAGGTTCGGAGTTTTGAAGCGACTACTGGATCAGGAAGCTGAGAAGAGCATGGTGGGCCCTAGCTTCGTAGATTTCGATGCCACGGAACCACCCATCTAGACGGATCTTGAATCCGATGTCGTTTGCCCCTCCAAAAGTGAAAAAACCACTTGCCAAAAGTGTGAATGCAAAAGGGCATGAACTAGATAATTTGATTAAGAGCTTAAAATCTCTTAACAAAGAGCTTAATGCTCACGAAATGAAACGTTGGGGGGGGGGGGGGCATCTGTATTTTGTGCCCCATTTTTTCCCCCCATTTTTCATCATTTTCTGATCGGTGGAGGTAGGAGGAATCCTCTTGGCCCTGAGATGCTTCTATCCTTCGCCCTCCATTACCATAAACAGATTAAGGAACAATGCACTGAGCAAAGAGATAAAAAACCAGTCTTTCTCTCTTCTCCCTCTCTCTCCTACATAGAGGCAATTCATGTGCAAGAAATCAAGAAGAAGAGGGGCTGAAGAATGCTTGTCTAGCTGTGATCGGATTGCTCCAAGATGAAGAGGAGGCTGAGGAAAGAGGTTTAGCACTGAAGAATGGTCGCTGATCGGTCTATGGGCTGCCCAAAATAATTATTAAAAAACCCCCAACACGCAAGACATGTGGTATGCTCCAATTTTACAAAGAAATTTGATTGTTTTTGTTGTTTCATGGTCCAAATGTTATTCATATGCAATGAATTTCTGTTTGAACCTTGTTTGCATCATGTTTGAGTGCTGTAACTATAGAAATACAGAACCCATGATGATTTAGAGCCGTTATTAATTCTTTAAAACCCATAAAATGTCACTTTTAATGGAAATTAGTGGTTTTTTTTTCGATTTTGAGGTGGAAAAAAGGAGCGAAAATGGGATAAACTTAGAGAAAAGGTTAAGTTTCAGTCAAAATAATAAGCCAACACAAATAAATCTGAAAATACCTATTTTTTATGAATAATAAATAGTAAAAAAAGTAAAAAATAGAGAAATTGGGATTTTTGTGCTAAAAAAATATGGAAAAATAAGATTTATGTGCATGAATATTTGGCGAGGTTAAAGCATGAGGTTAAGCCTCAGTTTGGCTCGTCCTTTGTGTTATAGTACGTGTTTATTGGTTTTTACATACAAAAATGATACAAAACAACCATTTACACTTATGCAACGTAGTAACACCTAAACGGCGAGGGGGGATACAATTTGTGCGACGATCTAATTGCTGAAAAGATACAAATTCTGATTTTTCTCTTTGTGCATAGCATTTAGGGATCGTTCCATAATTAAATATAGGCGACTAGTAGCACGGAAGTTTCGGTGCTAGTCCCTAAAGCAGTGCAACACGTAACGCTTAGTTAAAATTCATGAAAGGGCTGTTTTTCGCACCTCACATGGCTGGTTTTTACTCATAAAATGGTTGTGCACAATCATCATACACCTTGCATCAAGCATGCCACGTGGTATCTCCTGGAATGCATTGCAATTGATTGATAACTTTGACCAACGTTGAGAGGACAGGAAACCTAAGTTGTAGGTTTAGACGGGTGCTTCCGTTGGGGAAAGTTTTGTGAGGCAAATCAAAATCTCCTGGAACACTGAATTATGAAAAAGGAGAGTTTGTGCGAATGTCATGTGTGTTAGTGATGCATCTTGGGGCCAATCCCCGAGGTGTAGGAGAGTCGTAGTGGAGCCGCGGCAATTAGTCGAGAGGTGCTTCCCTATGTGTGTATTACGAGGCATTATGCCTATATGTTATGGGATCTCCCTCTAAGGAGAAGGGAAGATGAACGTTGGACTACATATTGGATACAAAGGCAAAATCGTCATAAGCATTTAGTGCAAAGTGAGTTTTAGACATTCCTGGCTCGCGAGGCCGTGTGGTGGGGTTGTCTGTCATATGCATGAGGTTCGGCTAGTGCCATAGCCAGTGCCGGCCCATTTTAGGTCTCATCAGTGGTGCATCTGCCGAGAGATGCCTATAAGTGGGGCGGTCTCCAAATCTAGGTTGTAAAGGGACCTAAGTTTATAATTTCCATTAGGAGTATGCTAAGCTAATCATAAAATGGAGTCTGTTCAAGGATGGAAAACCTTGGCTTTCCCTATACAAAACTTACTGATGGACTTAGTTAGTTATGTAGAGCATGAGTCCTCTACAGAAGATAATTTAAGTGATGAGAAGAGTAACCAGTTAGTGGTCACCCCATCCTCTAATGTGATGGCATGGGCCGAGGTTTGCCTTGGTGTGGCCTTTACCCAAGAGAAATCATGTATAACCATTCATCAACCTAGAGGGCATAGAATAAGTATATTGGAAGCTATGGCAGTCATGGCATCAACAAGTGATTATGCTAAAGTCGTAGTGCCATGGGAAAAACTCGACACACAGTGGAGTGCAGATATGGCTAAAACATCCCATGTGGTGGGGCATCGTGCCAAAATTTTAAGTATCATAAGGATGTTAGAAGCCCTAGATGTAAAGGGAAAACCTTTACTTAAAAGACACGGTCCCTAGGTCCTAAGTGCTAAGGATAAGTTTGCTGTTGATGAGGGGCAGAAGCTCCTAGATAAAGCCATGATGGAACTGACTAGGAAGGGGCAAGATATGGAAGATTCTCTAAGAAAGGATTGGAATGACATGTTAAGAGCTATAGGTCTCCCTAGACCACTTTATGAGTTGGCAGAAAGGGACATTAAGGATAATATTAACCTCCCTACGCTAGTGAAGGTGGAAATGGGAGAGGTTGGAGACCCTAAGACACTAGAGTTGGGTTATGATTATGAGGATTTTAATGGCCCAGTGCTGATCCCAAAGGAAAGGACTAAATGCCCTCCTCCTTATAAGGATCTCCCAGTATTTCATGGGCTGGTTAATGAGGAGCCGATGGTGCATTTACGAGAATACGGCCTAACTTGCCTTGTAAGTGGATTCAATGATATTCATCGGATGCTCGTATTCTCAAGTACCCTAAAGGGAGAGGCTAGAAAATGGTACTGGAGCCTCCCAAGGGGGTTTATTAAATTCTTTGAGGAGTTGAGTGATCGATTTTTAGATGAATATGAAAAGAAGGTGCCTATGACCCAAGTTTTAGGGCAGCTGATGCAGTTTAGGCAAGAGTCCTATCCTTTTGTCAAAGAATATGCTAGAGCCTTTGATGATATTCTGAGGCTTTGGCCAAGAAGAGCTACTGCATTGCCAGGTGATGTGCTACGTGAGCTCTTTTTGAGTGGCTTAGAGATTAACATGCAAATCCAAGTGGGATTGCAGAATCCTAAGTTGTTAAGGGAAGGAAAGATGCATGCCATTGATTATGATGGACATATTCAGAGATATTGGGAAAACTTTTGGAGTTTTCTGCACTCAGTACAAGTACATCCTAGCTTCCAACCATTTCTACAAGGAGACAACTCACTTGTTGATACCAAGGCAGCCTATGAGAGGAACCTTGGTAGCCAAAATCTCCAAGAAGAAAATGGCAATAGTAGGGATAATATACCCTCTGGGGATAAACAGATTCCAAGCCCAGTAAGTCTCATCAAGGCTTGCAACACTTCCATGAGAGGTGGTTGTGACGGTGGAATTGATAGAACCATTAGGTCTACAAGCTTAGATGAGCGTTCTATGAGTGGTTTTAGTTATGCTCCTAGTAAGGCTCCTGAGAGACCTTTCCAATTTATAGATGAATCATGCTTTCAAGTAGATGCTCTTCCTTTTAGTAAAAGCGTGGTTCCTATGACTAAGCAGTTGTTGCAGAGTGGACAAAGGCAAGTAAAGACATCTCGTGTAGAGAAGATGCAGCATGCCAAAGGTCGACTTGTACTAAATAGAAGCCATAAGGCTATGAGGCCATCTGGTAATGGTGATAAATCCATTGTGAGTCCATTGGACCAATGTAGGTAGATGAGGCAGTCTAAGAATATGAAAAGGAATATGAGATGGGTTTGGAGGCCCAAAACCCCTAAAAATACTGTTGGTGTGTCAGATGAAGGGCCAAGAATCGCATGTGGACATGCTTTGATGAATTCCCAAGAGGATGCGACTAAAGGCCATAATGCGACATCTGACAATAGGGACCGCCGCCCTGAGATGCATATATGTGATGGGTCTAGGCTTGAAGCTCTGTCTAGTTTGGATCGTATCATTTACATATGTAATGGTCCAATTAGAGAAGAGTTGAATGATCATAAATCCATGATTCTCCTTGTAGGAGGAGTTACTGGAAAGTTGGAATAAGCGATCTGTTTGAATGACGACCAAGGGGATGAGATATATCAGCCTAATGATGTCATTCATTCAGCTCATAGTAGGCAAGAAGAGATGGCCATTATTACTGAGATATCAGTAGAAAGGCTTGGGCTAGTGAATCTACAAAGAGCGTAGATCAAGCTTTTAGCTGACTCGCATGAGGAGCATGAGGCTAGTCCCCCTATTTTATGCTATCCTTGGTATCCTGATTAGTTTGTTAGTTTGATAGGATGTGATGTATATGCCAAGGAGATCATATATTGCATGGATTAGAATGAACTATCCATTTTAGGCCAAGAGGGCCAGTTGCTTTAAGTAGTTAATGTTTGATTTCTTTAGGCCAAGAGGGCCAGTTAGTTTGTAGTGAAATGTGCTATTTCTTTAGGCCAAGAGGGCTCTATCTCTATTTGGTATAGGTACGTTTAATGTTTTTTTGTTTTAGTGATTGCGCAATACAGGTTGACGAAGTCGCTGGAGGGAGGCATTGCTGCGAAGAAGGTTCTTGTGGCCATTCAGGTGGTTTCGTCCCCTTTTCGAGTTTTTTCCCTTAAGCAATTCATGATATATGTGTGGGTGAGGGTTACTTTCTTTTGTTGTTGGGGACCGGCACTTGAGGCATGAAGTCCCAGGTTTAGGTTAGGTATGTCTGCGGGAGGTTTGAGTAGTCATTGCCTCTTGCAAGGCATTGCCAGGCATTGAAAGACCTGTTTTAGAAGGGAGTTCTAGTGACCCTATTCTGCTGACCTGCTAGGCGGCCGTTCTAAGAGTTTCTGTTAGTTGTGAGGTAGTTAGAGAAGCTTACTAAAATAATGATGGAAAGAGATAAAACCCTAAAGATCTGAAAGATAATATATGAATATATGGAGGTGTGTAAAAAGGGGTTTGACCCCTATAAAAATAGAAAAGGAAAGAAAGAAAAATCCTTGAGATGTTGTTTATCGCCTTGAGAAGACCTGGTAGGTTCTTGGGGACGAGTAAGACCTGGGGCCGATGCCTTGTCTTCCTTGGGGTGATATCTTGCCATAAAAGAAGAAAATAAAAGAAGGTTGGAGCAAAAATAAAAGTGAGCATTAGAAAAGGATTAAGTGTCGCCTCGTGAGGGCTTGATAGGTTTTTGGGTACCGAGATAGGACCTGAGGCCAATGCCCTATTCTCCTTGGGTCACTATGCTTAGCTCCCTCCTTTTTACATGCCCGAATATGGACAATCAGATGCTAAAAGAAAATATTTTTTGATCAGGCTATAGGAGTCCTCGCCTAGTAGGAGCTCTTGGTTGAGTTGTCCTTAGTTAGGTAGGTAGGTCAGACCACCACTTAGGATGACCTCTTTGATTATTCTTTTTAGTTTGGTCGTGTTGGAGCAGTTGGTTAGTGACTAGCTTCGGGCCTTCTATCAGATTATGCTTGGCCTACTCCTCGTGGATTTCATGCCTCGGTTTTGTTAGGGGGTAGGGTATAAGCTGTGATGTGTTGTGTTGTGTATTTTTTGTATCAGCTTGATGCTCCTTTTTGTTGTTTATGTGCAGATCTATTCATGGGATTCGACGGGTTGAGTCACCCTATCCCCTAGTCGCCAATGACAAATGATTTTTGATGCCGAGAAGTGCTTAAAAATAGCCAAAAATTACGAATATCAAGGGAAAAATAGACTTCGTCGAAGGCGACAGTGGCAATCAGTACGATTTTAAGCGGCAAGTTCCTAAAGCGCTAGTGCTTATTTTCATGGAAATCAAACGGTGGCAGATGGTCGAGCTGGAGTTTCCCTAAATGCAAAATGACGTCAGGAATTCAACCCAAGTCTCGGATCTCCATTCCGAGGTCGTTTGATCCCCCATTTAATCCTCGCAAGGTTCGGAGTTGTGAAGTGACTACTGGATCTGGAAGCCGAGAAGAGCACGATGGGCCTCAGCTTTGTAGATTTTGATGCCACGGAACCACCCGTCCAGACGGATCTTGAATCCGATGTCGTTTGCCCCTCCAAAAGCGAAAAAACCACTTGCCAGAAGTGTGAATGCAAAAGGGCATGAACTAGATAATTTGATTAAGAGCTTATAAGCTCTTAACAAAGAGCTTAATGCTCACGAAATGAAATGGTTGGGGGGGGGACATCAGTTTTTTGCGCCCCATTTTTTCCCCCATTCTTCATCATTTTCTGATCGGTGGAGGGAGGAGGAATCCTCTTGGCCCTGAGATGCTTCTATCCTTCGCCCTCCATCGCCATAAATGGATTAAGGAACGATGCATTGAGCAAAGAGATAAAAAACCAGTCTTTCTCTCTTCTCCCTCTCTCTCCCACATAGAGGCAATTCATGTGCAAGAAATCAAGAAGAAGAGGGGCTGAAGAATGCTTGTCCAGCTGTGATCGGATTGCTCCAAGATGAAGAGGAGGCTGAGGAAAGAGGTTCAGCACTGAAGAATGGTTGCTGGTCGGTCTATGGGCTGCCCAAAATAATTATTAAAAAACCCCCAATACGCAAGACATGCGGTATGCTCCAATTTTACAAAGAAATTTGATTGTTTTTGTTGTTTCATGGTCCAAATGTTGTTCATATGCAATGAATTTTTGTTTGAACCTTTTTTGCATCATGTTTGAGGGCTATAACTATAAAAATATAGAACCCCTGATGATTTAGAGCCGTTGTTAATTCTTTAAAACCCACAAAATGTCATTTTTAATGGAAATTAGTGGTTTTTTTTCGATTTTGAGTTGGGAAAAAGGAGTGAAAATGGGATAAACTCAGAGAAAATGTTAAGTTTCAGTCAAAATAATAAGCCAACACAAATAAATGTGAAAATACCTAATTTTAATGAATAATAAATAGGAAAAAATAGCAAAAATAGAGAAATTAGGATTTTTGCGCTCAAAAAATATGGAAAAATAAGATTTATGTGCGTGAATATTTGGCGAGGTGAAAGCATGAGGTTAACCTCAGTTTATCTTGTCCTTTGTGTTATAGTACGTGTTTATTGGTTTTTACATACAAAAATGATACAAAACAACCATTTACACTTATGCAACGCAGCAACACCTAAATGGTGAGGGGGGGATACAATTTGTCCGACGATCTAATTGTTGAAAAGATACAAATTCTGATTTCCCTCTTTGTGCATAGCATTCAGGGATTATTCCATAATTAAATATAGGCGACTAGTAGGACGAAAGTTCCAGTGCTAGTCCCTAAAGCAGCGCAACACGTAATGCTTAGTTAAAATTCATGAAAGGGCTGTTTTCTGCACCTCACATGGCTAGTTTTTAATCATAAAATGGTTGTGCACAATTGTCATACACCTTGCATCAAGGATGTCACGTGGTATCTCCTGGAATGCATTGCAATTGATTTATAAACTTTGACCAACGTTGAGAGGACAGGAAACCTAAGTTGTAGGTTTAGACGGGTGCTTTCATTGGGGAAAGTTTTGTGAGGCAAATCAAAATCTCTTGGAACACTGAATTATGAAAGAGTGGAGTTTGTGCGAATGTCATATGTGTTAGCGACGCATCTTGGGGCCAATCCCCAAGGTGTAGGAGAGTCGCAATGGAGCCACAACAATTAGCCGAGAGGTGCTTCCCTATGTGTGTATTATGAGGCATTATGCCTATATGTTATGGGATCTCCCTCTGAGGAGAAGGGAAGATGAACATTGGACTACATATTGGATATAAACGCAAAATCGTCATAAGCATTTAGTGCAAAGTGAGTTTTAGACGCTCCTGGCCTGCAAGGCTGTGTGGTGGGGTTGTTTGTCATATGCATGAGGTCCGGCTAGTGCCATAGCCAGTGCCGGCCCATTTTAGGTCCCATCAAACCTTTTTTGTATGACAAAGATGTGACCAATCCTAAATGACTACATAGAAAATATCTCTTGGTGGCATAAATACTTTGTCACATTTATTGATGATTATTTAAGCTACACATGTAGTCTTTCCAATTATTCTCATCCAAGGATCTAGTTGCAAGGCTCTCAAGTAGTGGTACTCCGATCTACCTCTGTCTACTGGAGAACAATGTGTGGAACATTTTTGCTTGTGGTTTGATGTCGGGGTTGGGGATGTTGGCTAAATTGATCCCATCATTTGTGTATACGTGGGCCCTATCCATTCCCAACATGTTGTAGACGTCTCTCTTTGGCCACTTCTCAGGCTTGTTGACAAGTGCTAGAGTCCTTTCCACTAGTTCAAGACTCATCTCGACTTCTACTCTTTCGGTCTCCTCTCCCTACCTCATTGTCATTGTGCAATTATTCTTATTGATGTTGAAGGATTGCAGGAACTCCGTGCACTTTCTATAATTGATGGCTTGGATGACCTTCTTTAGATACTTGCTGAGGTTGCACTAGTCGATGATCTGTTTCACAGCCTCTTGCTCCTCTATCACCATGTCTTCTAGTTTTTGAATGCTTATGTATTGAGTTGGTTAAAAGCTCTTGTTATTTGGCTTGCTCCTCTTCCAAGAATGGAAGGTTGTTGCCTTTGTCATGGTGAGAAGTAGGAAGTAAGTGCAACATCTAGAGGTTTTGTTTTACTATTCATACTATTTTGAGCTAGCTTCTTGTCAATGTAGACTATGCTCGACATCAATGAATTTACAAGTTGCCAAAAGGTCTAGGGAGATTTTAGAAAGGATGCCTCAATTGGGTAGTATAACAATCAGATCCCAAGTGGTGATATTAGCCATCATACATGCCACTTTCACCCTAGACGGGCAAACTCAACTCTCCATTTTGAAGGCTTTGTTAAAGGAGTTGATGAAGCACGTATTTGATAGATACCTATGTGGGACGATGCTACAAGCCTTGAGTATTGGAATGGCCATAGGAGTGAGCAAGGGGGGCATGGAGTAGAGTGTCAGGACCCGTCTGCTATTGGATTCTAGGAAGAGATGTAAGTAGGCATATGGAAGAAGAAAGCACCTGAAAATGAAATAAATTTTGTAGTACTGCCTAAAAATCATAGGAGCCTTGGAAAAAACACCCATTGTAGTTAGCTAATTAATACAAAGATTTTTTATGTGCAATCTCTCTGTTGTGAATATTTCACATTGTTTTGTGTTCAAGTCCAGTATAATATTAAAGTGAAGTTACGTGTTAAGCATGGTAATGATGTCATAAGTTGTGTGTGTGAGCATCATCTTGTGAAAGATTGAAGAGTGAATGAAAGAATTGTAATAACTCATTTGACTATTGTAACTTCCACATATTTTTTTAGGAAAGCAAAAAGCCTACTTGAGCATAAATTCACATTGATTCACATTGATTGTCTCAAACTCACATTGTTTCGGAAAAAAGAAAGCTTACTTGAGCATGAAGGACACGAGATTCTTAAGTTAAGATGTTTCTTGAATTTGAGATACCCTTCTAGCTAGGTTAGACATGTCTACAATAAACTATTATTAGTAAAAGGAATCAATTGCATAATAGACTAGAAAACAAAACACATGAGTGATAGACCTTGTAAATTTAAAAGAAACCACAACAAACTACTTAATAGATATGACAAATTCACGTTGAGTTGAGGGCCATACTTGCATAAGCTTCACTTCCTATCAAGCCAGTAGATTAGGATGTGCAACAAAGGAAAAATAAGCACAATTGAACAATGTGCTAGAAGAGTTGAGTGCGACACTAGGGCTATTGCAACAAGAGATGTCAGCAAATTGCTATCAATAGGAATAGAGGATCAATATCAGAAATTGGTTGGAAAAAGCAAGGACATGCTAGATAAATTGATGGATTTGACCATAGCCACTCAATGCAAGAAGGAGAATGTGAAAGATTGATGGCATTAGGAGGTTGTTGCAAAATGCAAGTCTTGTAGGATCTTCAAGTGACTTGGTCATTAATCTAGTGCAATGAAGACTATTAGGTGACTTATACACCCTTCATGTTGGAGCACATGTAGCTAATTCTCTACTTACATGATTTGGTGTTGCACTTTGTTTCAAAAGGTTTCGTTGGTTGCCAAGAAAATACAAAAATATTGAGTAATGGATGACCCCTTTAGCTTCATATACCGATTCAAGTAGCATAGGAGGTAGATAACCTCACCTTTGACTCAAAGAATCTCATGCTTTCAAACTTTTCTTGAGCAAGAAAGGAAGGATATGGTTCATGTGACTATATGCTAATGAGAAGTCTCTCTTATCTTTATTTGTTCATTGCGCACTTTACAAAAGTTGGACATGTGAGACCCTCATCATATGACTCATGAATCTACAACAACAAGAGGGAAAGTATGCAATCTTATGTCTCCAAAGTCAAAAGCATTATGATTGAATCCCTCTTACAAAGAAGCCCAACCCCAAAGCTATCACTAAAGAATTTGTGAAAGGAATTCAAGACTAGTACATTTATGAAGTCATGGCTAGTAATTTGATGCTGGATAGATCCAACCTCAATGTGGTCTTAAATGAGGCCATGCAAATTGATGAGTAGCATAGAGAGAGAAATTGAGGCAAGAAATATAGATTAGGTAGTGATGCCATATCCACAAAGAGCAATTTCAAGGCTAGCATAATGCAAGATCTACTTATTGCCTTCAAACAATAGCAAATTGAGTTAGCCATACTCATTGATGCCTTGAAGCGACATTGACCATACTAGCAAAACATCTAGTGCATGCACTATGGGGATGACTAGCTTCCATATATACGAATGTTCATGTCCTCCTCAACCTTGAGGGGTGCACATATAAGAAATCATCTATATAACGTGCATTCAAAGGGTATTAAGACATACCCTTTCTTTACATGTTATAAGGCCATAAAATGACCACTTTTACTTTACTAAACTTACCGATTTTTTCAAATTGTAACTAAAAACCCCCTTTTGTAAATATAATATTGTAAAATTTACTAAATAGAATACCCTTTCTTTTGAACTCACATGGTATCTTACATATTCTATAAGGTGCACCCCCAAGTGCACAACTTTGCACAAATTATGGCTAACTTAGACATGAAGTAGCCTACTACCATGTTCATAGGCAATTGCCCTATCTAGACCTACATAAGAACAATGCAAACTTGCAATATAATAGGAAGCACCATACTATCCTAAGCCTCTCCATTTAGCCCTAATAGCTCTCATTGAGAATAGAAACTGGCCACAACAAGAGTAGAGATAAACACTTCACAACCATACCTTGACCACTAGCCTTGAGTATCATTGATTCTCTAAGTAATGCTCCAGCCCCTTACATGAGGGAGCCAAGAGTATGCCAATTCCTACATCATGTATGACAAGGATGATAGCATAGTCCTTGTGGATTACCATTCATCATGATGTTAGGGTGAGGAAAGAGAAGAGCTCGAACAAATTTTAAGCATCCCATTTAGTATTGGAATTGTGGACAACTTGGACATGTATATTTAAGATCCTGTCAAAAACTAGACCACCCAAGGATAGTTAGGTGGATCATATGTATATTGACTATCACAAACAGAAGGCTAGCACAAGTAAGGCCATAGTCCCATCTACACCTCTCCCTCTCTTTGGAGTAGATATGATCCATGGTGAGGACACTATATCAATTTTTGTAAATGCCATCATGAGAGCTCAAAAGTACAAAGGCTAACATTAGTATCCCATGACCCTCCACCACCAATGGATCCATCAAAGAAAAGAAGAGTGCTAAGAAGAGGAAGAAGAAAGCAAAGAAAATGAGTGACCATAGTATCGGCCAATACATTTGTATCCAATGTAGAAAGTGCCACTATAATTCCTCAAACTAAGAAGATTATAGCCTCAAAAGAAAAAGAATATCTCGACATAGAGGGGACCTAGCTAGAAATAATTAACAAAGTTAAGAAATAGGTGTAAGAAACTCAGATAGCTTAGCAAGTGCCAAATAACATCTTTAAGATGAGTATTATAGAATTATCTAGCATGGCACCATTATCTTACTAGGACATGAGCCTAATTCATAGAAACTAGCTTCACACATAGAATAAGTTAGAGCTTGAGAAATGATAGGCAAGATAACCATATGAACCATTGATTCTAGAGTAATGAGGTAGAACTTGGACTTGTTGCCACATTGGCTTCCATTAGCATGACAATACCGCTAGGTTATTGCTACAAAGTAATCCTAACCTCTGGAAGGCCTTTAAATTGTAGATAGACGAATGGATAGAACCACAAGAACCACCACTTCACATAGTATAAAGGAACAATATGAGTATAAAAGCACCCATCCTTTCTCCAAGAACTCTTGGAATCAATATATTTCGGGAGGCAAATGAGCATCACATCCTTCCAATGGAGGCTCTAGTTGTCTCATTGAGAAGAGTATTATTGACAAAGGAGTAGGACTTAGTATAATCAACTAGTTAGTGCTAAAGGCCTAGGAAAATACATCCATTGAGAGTGCACATTTCAACCTTACAATGGTTGATGGCTAAGAGGTTTGTTGGATTGGCTTGTCGAGACCACAAGGATTAACTATAAATTTTTTGGTTATGAAAGGCATAAATTACAACCTATTGTTAGGCCACTCTTGGATGCGGAACACCCCTAAGGATTGGGTAAATGAATTAGCTTCTTGGATAATAGGCATGAGATGTTAATAGTAGAGACAAAAAGTTGGAACACCACACATGTGGATTGATAATATATTCGATATACTTGGGGGATACAAATTGTGCAAGCACTACCAACTCCTTGAACAAATACATTCCGTGTTTGAATGATGAGTACGATGAGATTACAAAAGAGCATACAAATTGATGAGTCTAGTAGGTGGAGAGGAACTCATAGCACAAATGGTTGAGCCTACCACAATTGAATTGATAATACCTATCTTGATAATGAACCCAAGACCATCTTGACCTATTGTTGTAGGGTTTAAAGTTCCTGCTAACCACTAGGAGCTAATGAAAATCCTTGCTTAGTGGTGATGGTGTCTCAAGGACAACCAATATACTTATTTTTGAGGAATTGCTTCACCAATGAAAATGGAAGTGGATAAGGTTACACTGAACCCTATTTGACTATCATGCCAAACACTAATGGAACTTTAGAACCCAAAAAAAAAGGGATGTTGAAGAAAGTTTTTTTGATGGGGAAATTGATGATAAATACATTGTTGAATTTAGAAATTATAACTTTGATGGCAAGAGCATAGGGAAAATTGTGGCAAATCCTAAGTCCAAAAAGGTAGAAGGACTACTTGTCAAACCTAACAAGCAACAATTGTACCCAATGAACCCTAGATGCACATTTCTTGTATGAGAAGAGTTAAAAAATCTTCTCAAGGTATGAAAATATAGCATATAAACTAGGTATCTCCCATTGTGGTCATGCTAAAAAAGAATGAAAAGATCCAAGTATACATGAAATACACAAAAGTGAATGCAACTATCAAGAGAGACCATTATCCATTGACATACACCAAATACATGATCAAGCATATGGCAACAAGCAAGGAGGCATATAGCTTTTTGGATGACTTCTCAGGATATAATCAAGTATAAGTTCACCTTGATGACCTCTCTTTGCCACCGAATGGGGAGTGTTGATTACCTTATCATGCCCTTCTAGTTATAGGACCGGTTAGACCCACAATACATTATTATCAATTAGGATACATCATATTCACCCATAGACTATATGGCTAAATGTGTCAAGGTACAAGTCACATGAAAGAATGACACAAGAACAACAACCAAGTTCTTGTGGAAACAAGTGATATCTAGATTTGGGTGCTCAATAGAGATTATAAGTGATCAAGGAACTCACTT
The DNA here is from genome assembly GCF_053477565.2 of Lygodium microphyllum. NCBI lineage: Eukaryota > Viridiplantae > Streptophyta > Polypodiopsida > Schizaeales > Lygodiaceae > Lygodium > Lygodium microphyllum. The sequence goes on along the minus strand of NC_141160.1, from coordinate 23,017,801 downwards.
TATAAAATTGGTAGAGAATTTTATCTCTACATTCTAGATCATTCATCATAAGTTAGCATCTTATAACCCATAGGCAAACATCTAAGCAAAGTTAACCAACAAAACCCTACTCAACATACTAATGAAGACAATCTCAAGTTCACAATCTGGGATAATAAGCTCATGGTAGCTTTCTAGGGATATCAAATTGCATATAAAATTGTCACAAGTTAAAACCCTTTTAGATTGTGTGGTGTTGATGCTAATATGCCTATAAAATGCTTAATCCTTAGCTTGTGTATTGTAGAACAAAAACCTTGGGAAGGAGCCAAGGCTTGGATTGAGTGATTTACTAATTTAGGATGGCTGATTGAGTCTCGACTTTTAGCCACCTATGTATTGATTGTAGAAAAAGCCCACAATAAATCTTGGTTTAACAAGCATGCACAACAATGCTCTTTTGATAAAAAAGATCTAGTTCTCTTGATACTCACTCAAGAGACATAAGAAAACGTTAAAATTTTATAAGGGTGGGTCCTTACTATGTTTGCATTGTTAGTCAGATAAAAAAATGTAGATATTGAAACTCTCAACAAACCAAGAAGGGATTGACCACTTTAAGGTAGCTACATCAAGAAATATTATCCCCTAATATGTTCTAGACATGAACATCCCCTAGGACTAACCAATGTAGTTGAAGGATGGTGCATACAATAGAGCCCCTTGTAGTATCACTAGGACACAACACTATAATAGAACATAAGAGTAAGAGTAGTTGTGATTAGCAACTTGGATGATGATGATTGAAATGATTGTATCACCGACCTATCTTCAACTCAAACTCACTATCTCTAAGAAAGAACTACTAGATGCTCTCATTGAAGAAGGCTCAGGCTTCAAGTACAAATTTTGGGATTGAGTGAGCTAGTGATCACTGGTGTCCTTTGATGCCAAACTGAATCCATATGGAGATCTCCCTTACTCCGTATTGGACAAGTGTAGATTGATGGTGACAATAGAGATTGAGAGTGTACCAATGATTTTTTATGTTCTCTCCAATCAAGAAGACCTAGGACATGAAGTCTTGTTAGGATGACCATTCAAGCTCAAAACAAAGTGCCGAGTGAACTATGTAGATCAATACATTGAATTAAATCTCCTTAGAGGCAGACTAATCTTTGCCTTTAGTAAGGGAGAGTTGGTTAAAGATGATGCTAAGTAATTAACTGTGATGTGCCCGTCTAGGCACGTTTTAGCGGTCCATCGAGAGATGATCCTAAACGATGCCTCTCGGCACTCCCATGGAATGTTACAAGGTTTGTCGCCTAGGGTTTCTCGAGTTCGCCTCGCAATAGAACATTCACACAGTCGAACCCACTGGGATCGACATGATTTTGGGTTCCTAATGGCCAAGGTCTCTTGACAGCACTCTAGCATCGGGTCTTGGACATCCTACTTTATGCAGAGATGCCCAGGCCGAAGCTGACCCATGCCACACTTGATTCAAAGAGAATGGGAAACGAGAGGGATGTGTCACTCAACCTCACTACCGTAGGGCATAGTCCCATTCCGGTCCCCTAAAATGACATGAATCGGGGTTCTATCCTAACAATTTCTCAGGGTCAAATGTCCGTAAAACCTTGTGAGAAGCCTCTCAATTTTTTGGGACCACCTTGCCATAGGGCAGACCCATCGGGGGTTTCGTCCACCTGCGGCAGGTTTGGTCCATATTCCCGACACGGTTATTAGAACCCCCTTGGATAGGGTTGGCGGCTAGCTGCGGGTGGTTTGGCGCACCCTCCATGAATTTTAACCTGATTACTATACCAATTTCTTATGTGAGCTTGGGCCATACAATCCTTTCATAGAGAATGTTTCTAAATTTACAAGCACATGGAGACTTTGTTCAAGATTGATATGGCATCTATTCCCTCCTGGTATGTTGCTATAATGCACTATCTTTCTGGGTTTTTCTTGCCTTGGTGTCAACTGCAAATGATCTTCTGAGGGTTAGGGAATACCCTCATTCTGACCCTCATTTTTATGCAAAAGGAGTGAGCAATTATGTCATTGGGTTTATATCAATAGTTCTCGCGAGGTAATTGCCCTAATTTGCTAGCCTTTTGACCGGGGTTCTTGTCTTGAGATCACAGATCTTAGATGATTCAATCTAGAATTTCAATTGGTCATTTGGTAACCATTTTCCACCTTAGAACTTTATCGAGGTTCCTAAGTTTACCCTAGGGTTTCACTCCCTCAAGATTTCATAACATAAACTTTTGTTCATTCCTCATGCAAGCCAAGAGTAAACTAAGCCCTTTGCAATCCTTGAGTAGTTGTGAGCATCGAATGCCACATGGGGCGAATGGTCATTCTTTCTTGCGGATACGATATTCAAGTTTTCTTGTATTGACATCGAGTTGTATCATGGTTTAAAACAATAGCTCTAAGGGTGTTATTGGACTTATCGCGGCTAGTTGCTAGGAATAGAGACCAATGAGCATGTTTAGTCGATTCTAAGTCAACCTATGATCATAACACCTACAGTGTGTAGTGGTGGGTACTATCAGTGTAGTTATACACAGGCAACTAGGTGGATGTGCCTTTACCCCCAACAACCTCCCACTTAAAGGCGAATATGCTCCAGTGGAGAGTAAAAAGAAAAAAGAAAAGATAGTACAATGTACACATGTATAGTAGGATGAGGAAAAACGTCATCTCATCCAATGCCCATCAATCTCCTAAGGAAGGCAAAAAGCGCTTAGTAGTGAGGCTTTTCGTGAGTAGAACTGCATGATTTTTGTCAGTGGAGATCTTGGCAAGGTCAATAGATCTGTCTTCCATGACCCCATGAATGAAGTGATACCTCACCTCAATGTGTTTCATCTTCGCATGGAAGACAGGATTCTTGGCTAGCTGAAAAGCACTCATAGAATCCAAATGCAACGTAGGTATAGAATCAATCCCAAGGTCCTAAACCAAACGGCCCAACCATATGGCCTCCTTGCAAGCCTCAGTGGTTGCAACATATTCGGCCTCAATGGTAGAGAGAGCCGTACACTTCTAAACCTTGGAAATCCAAGAGACAAAACCTCCAACATAGGTGAATACATAGCCAAAAGTGGACTTCCTACTATCTACATTATCAAGAATCGTGTGGTGGGGGGACTTGCTTGAGCTGTTGCGCCAAACACACACTGTATACACAAGAGGAAGCACACTCAAGAACATAAGAAGAGAGATGGAGGCCAAAACGTTTTCTTGCTGGTTTTTTCTTCTTCTTCCACACACTATACAATGTACACAAAGTATAGATAAGATACAACATAAAGGAAAGTGGCCTACTAAGTCAAACAGTGCATAACCGACTACACTAATCGACTGGCACTATGTCTTTTCCAACTGTAGGTAGGTGTAACAAACTAAATATAATAAGTGATAAGTCAGTGGCCATGTGAATATCATAATGACCACCAACGTGCTAAGTGTAGACGTGCGGATCCATCTAGCCAGGTGGTCCATCATCAATGTCCGCACGTGTTGAGCTTACCATCTCAACATACATGTCGTGCATAGTCGGAGTCTGTATGTCCCACAGCTCCTATACCTTGGCTGCCATAGCAAATATACATATCTGTTGTGCCCTTCAGGTATTTCATGATACCTTTCATGGCATCCCAATGTTTCTTTCCAGGTGTAGCCATATAGTGTGCCACAACACCAACTGCAAAGGCAATATTGGGACGAGTGGCTATCATAGCATACATCAAATTGCCCATAGCTGATGCATAAGGGATCTTGGCCATCTTGGCCCTCTGCTCATCTATCTGTGGACAATCAACCTGTGAGACCTTCACAAAAGAAGGTAATGGACAACCAATAGACTTCATGTCCTGCATGCTGAAATGCTCAAGGACTTTATGAATGTACTCCCTCTGTGAGAGGTAGAGTAGTCCCTGATGCCTGTCGTGCTTAATGCGCATACCAAGAATGTGAGAGGCCTGTCCCAAATCCTTCATCTCAAAGCTCTTCTTTAGTTGAGATTTAAGAGCATCAAGCTCACGGATCCATAGCACTCATGCTGTAGCCCTGTGATTGTATAAAGGTATCAAAATTATGATACCACTCCCTAGGTGCCTACTTCAAGCCATAAATAATTTTCTTCAACTTGCACACTAGGTGTTCCCTACCAGGTTCTGCAAAGCCCTTAGGCTGCTCCATGTAAATCTCATCATATAAATCCCCATGCAAGAATGCAGTCTTGACATCCATTTGATATATGTCCAAGTCAAGCTGCATGATTAAGGCCAAAACCAAGTGTAGTGTGGTCATCTTGACCACAGGAGAAAAGAGTTCATCAAAGTCAACTCCATACACCTGTTTAAAACCCTTAGCAACAAGTCTTGCCTTATAAGCTGGCTTGGGTTTTCCAGGGATACTTTTCAGCTTGTACACCCATTTGCATGGCAAAGCCTTCTTGCCCTGAGGCAATGCAACCAAATCCCAAGTCATATTCTTATGTAGGGAGTCTATCTCAGACTACATAGCCCTCTCCCAAGAGTGACTATCACCCCCTACGCGTAGCCTCATCATAGGTGAGAGGCTCTCTTGCATCTATAACCAAGACATAATGCATCGAGGGCTCAAATCTAACAGGTGGATGTCTAGCTTTAGTAGACCATCTCACTGTAGGCTTTGCTGCATGTCTAGCATCTTGTCCAACACCCTGGCCATGTGTACCAAGTGCTACTGCAGGCTGTCCAGCTGGCTGTGTAGGAGCACATGGCTCCTCCTGGAATATAACGTTGTGTATCTCTACCACCATCTTAGGCTGCCTATGCATCTTGTCTTCATGGAAGACTACATCATGGCTGCGGATGACTTTCTATGCCTGCAAATCCTAGAGGCAGTAACCCATCTCACGTGCATCTCCATAGCTAAGGAAAATGCATTTGACACTCTAAGGATTCAACTTAGTCCACTTGTCCTTGGGTACATGGTAGAATGCCTCACATCCAAATATATGTAGATGCCCATAAGACAGAGTCCATACCTCCTCTACAACCTAGAAATCCAAATTGTTGGAAGGTGATCTATTGATGACATGCACATCTGTACTGACTGCCTTAGTAAAAAAAGATCTGTAGTAGGCCTGCATGGCTAAGCATACTATGTACACGCTCCTGGATGGTTCTATTCATCTGCTCAACCAAACCATTCTAGGGTGGGGTATAGGGGGTGGTCAACTAACACTTGATACCCCTCTCATTACATAGCTACTCAAAGGAAACATGACACATATTCTCTCCCATTGTCTGTCCTAAGGCATTTTAACCTATGCCCAGTCTGGTTCTCAACCAATGCAAGCCATCTTTGAAAAACACAGTCAAGAGATTTGACTTAAACCTAATGGGGTAAGCCCAGACTTTACGTGAAAAATCTTCAATGGACGTCACATACTACTTTGCACCACCCATAGACTGACATGACATGGGCCCACAAACATCCAAATGTACCAATGCCAGGGGCTCACTCATGCGTATCCTACCAAACTTCTTATGCATATTCCTAGTCTGTCTACCATAAAGACAATGCTCACATGAATCAGAACATGCATAGTCAAGGGGCGATAAGTACTACAAAACCAGAAATCATTTTCATTCCCTTTAAGGAAATATGGCCCAAATGGGCATGCCAAAGATATACATGTGGGATGGAACTGACTGACCAAACATGGTCAACAGAGGACCCATCAACTACAAGAGGATAGAGGTTGCCAGCCTTGGCACCTCTAGCAAGCAGAAGTCTACCACGTGTGATTTTCCAAGTAGAATCCCCAAAAGAGACATAAAATCCAACATCATCAAGCTGCCATGTAGATATAAGAATGGGTGTAAGCACAGGTACATGACGTATATTCTATAACAGAAAAGTACTGCTAGTAGAGAGCTACAACCATACATCCCTAACAATAGAAAGTGACCTATCATCACCCAAGTGAGCTGAACCAAAGATAATGTGATAGGAGTGAAACCACTCACGGCATGGTGTAACATAAAATGAAGCACCAAAATCCAAAAGCCAGCATTGCGTATACATAGAGTGAACCTCGGTCACCTCGGTCAATGAGGTAGCTTCAAAAGAATTAGTTGCAAGTATGTACTCCCCATCGAAGTCATCAATCTACATGACATTTATTTCCTCAATTTTCACACTGGATTTCATAGGCACCATGCTGCGATCAGAGGACTTTTCCTATACTTCGTCTTTCCCCTTCTCTTTTTGTGCTTCTCATTGTGCAACTCATGACACTGTGGGCATATATGACCCTTCTTGCCATAATGATGACATGCCACATTAGCATTTCTACCACAAGACTTGCTGTGCGACTTACCATGCGACTTAGACCTAGATTTCTGTGAGTCTCTGTCATGACCATTCCCAGGGTCATTCTTTCCATTACCATCTCTGTCTCTAACAATCAAAGCATGCGACACACGAGAGGCATCCAAGTTCTTACAGTTGATCTCTTCCTGCAAAAGAGCACTCTCTACATCAGGCAAGTTCAAAATAGTAGCAGGAGCACATAAGGCAGTGCGAAATACATCCCATGACTCACTCAGAGTCCCAAGCAAAAACAATTGAGTAACTTCATCATTGAAGGTAATGCCCTGCAAAGTCAAGTTCTTGAGAATAGCATGGAACTGGCTTAAATGAGCAGACATCGTCATATTCTCCTTCATGCGCAGGTCTATAAGTTGCTTCCGCTAGTACATCTGACTTGTTAGACTTTTCTTGTCATAGAGGTTCTTAATTTTATTCCAAAGCTGCCAAGCACTCTATGCTTCCTCAACCACATTGTAATGCACCTGTTCAGTGAGAGACAAGATGAGGGTGGACTTGCATAACTCATCAAGCTCATCCCGCCGTTCATCATCAGTCATAGTTTCAGGCTATTTGCCATGCATCCATAGTGGCTTGATCTGAGATTTCTGCACCAATACCTACCAAACTTGGCTCTTACAATAGACATAATTTGTACCATAAAGCTTAGTGATGTTGAAGATAGCACTATCAGTGGAGGAAGATGCCGTACTACAGTCCAAAACAATGCAGACAGCTCAAAAGTGCTTGCTGTTTTTTGATGTAAACAGCCAAAATATCACCAAACAAAGGCAAAGTGACCATGAATTGATAGCTAGTGATGTTGGCCACCAAGTATTATCAAAAGTACATAAAATCAAGATGATTCAACATGAAAAATACATCACAATCAATGCATAACTACTTGCTATAATAAATTACAGCTAGGTACAATGAGAGCAAACTATAGGCAAAATGAATGCACCAAGTCAACCACTGACAGCATAACTAGCATCAAGCGGGCATAAATCAAGATGTGACAATCATATGGACATCGAGAAAACACCCAAGAATGTCAAATGAATCTTTAGTAAGCCGGCACACCCCCGTGTGTAATAGAGCAAAGTGTACACAACACTGGCAAGACCTGACACAAATAGGTGTATGCTCAAGGAGCGCAAAGCTCAAGTCAGCCCAAGTACATTTGTGAGGACCATGGCATATCAACCATGCAACATCCAAGTGAAGATCCCAGTCTCAAGTATTCGAATACTCAAGTAGCATAAATCCACCTCCTCTATGTCTGTCAAGTGTATGAAGACGCTCCCATTGGCACAAAAGCCAAAAATGTCATGCAAGAAAGCTCAAACAAAGCATGTAAGGGTGCACCAGTGATGACAATGTCAAGATTGTGGGAGAGAAGGAAGGAGTCTCACTTGTAGCTTTCTTGCTTGCACAATGGGGGAATACACACAAAGGTGGAGGCTGAAAACAGTTTTTCTCTTCTTAGTTGTGTAAGCCAAAAGAACACTCATACAAAGAAATAGAAGAACCCTATATATGGGTCTCAAACCAAACTCAACTAACTAAGGTGGCATACTAACTGAGCCACGAACTAGAGTAGATAAGGATAGCTGTCATGTAGCTATTATTCATGGGCGGTGTACCAACCGCGTCTGCAACTGACAAGTCGGTGACATAAATACACAACGGTCACCCTGGCATATCAAAAGTGGAGCTCGATATCTCAACACTCCCCCTCGAGCTCAATCCCAATTCCTGCACACCAAGTAGGTCTTTGAACTTGCGCAGCTTCTCTGCGCCCAATGCCTTCGTGAATATGTCAGCTACCTGATCCTCTGTGCTGACATAAACTAGATCAATAAGACCTAGTAAAACCCTCTCTCGCACATAGTGATAATGCACCTCAATGTGCTTTGTTCTAGCATGATAGACTGGGTTATTTGGCAAGTGTATACTACTCATGTTGTCACAATAAATGACAACTGGCCCATCTGTAGACTGATGCATATCATAAAGTAGCTTATGCAACCAAGCTACCTCACATGCAGCCATTGCTGCACCCTTGTACTTAGCCTCTGTGCTCGACAAGGCAACTGTAGGCTGTTTCTTGCTGCTCCAAGTGACTGCAGCACTCCCAAAAGAGAACACATATCCACTGGTAGATCGTCTATCAGAAATACTACCAGCCCAATCAGCATCAGTGTATCCATGCAACTGTATCTGAACCCCAGTCTCATAAAATAGTCCATACTGCAATGTGGACTTCACATACCTGACTATGCATCTAGCCGCATCCAAATGTGGTTTCCTTGGAGCCTGCATAAACTGACTTACCAATCCAACATCATAGCTCAAATCTGGCCTGGTAATAGTCATATAAATCAAACTTCCTACTATGCATCTGTACATAGTAGGGTCTTCTAGAAGCCCACCTACATTTGTGCTCAGCTTCACATTTTGCTCCAAAGGAACTGAAATAGGCTTACAGCCTGTCATCCCATATTTGGACAGCATGTCCAATCGATACTGCCTCTGCAAGAGTTGTATTCCACTTGGTGATCTAATCACCTCAATGCCCAATAAATAACGCAGCTCTCCCAAATCCTTCATCTCAAACTTTTGCTTCAATAGCATTTTCACATGAAGGATATCTTCATCATTGTCACCTGTCATAATCAAATCATCAACATAAATGACAAGTAGCATAATATCTTTCTCTGTTTTTCTCACATAAAGTGAGAAATCTGCCTTGGAAATCTGAAAGCCAATAGTGACAAGATACTGTCCTATCTTGTCAGACCATGCTCTAGGTGCTTGCTTCAAGCCATACAAGGCTTTCTTCAACCTGCAAACAAACTCAGGATGAACAGCATGCACATAACCTGGTGGCTGCTCCATATAGACCTCTTCTTGCAAATCACCATGCAAGAAGGCATTCTTTACATCCATCTGATGTAAAGATCATCCCTTTGATGCAGCCATAGCAATGACTGCTCTTAGGGTTGCCATCCTTGCAACCGAACTGAATGTTTCTTCATAGTCAATGCCATATGTTTGTGCATACCCCTTGACTACTAATCTTGCCTTGTATCTGTTCACAGAACCATCTGCATTGTGCTTCACCTTATAAATCCACTTACAGCCAATTGCATTTTTACCTTTAGGCAAAGGTACTAACTCCCATGTAGCATTTGCTTCCAAGGCATCCATTTCTTCATCCATGGCTTTCTCCCATTTTTCTTTTCCCATGGCTTGCTCAAAAGAAGTGGGTTCTGGTTCCTGTATCACTTTGACCATATATGCATAGTGAATGGCTGTAAATCCATCATATTTCAGCCTATCCACATGATACCTAGCTCTCGTAGACCTGCGCAAAATAGGTTCACTCCCAGGTGCTCTCAAAACATCCCTGGTCTTCCTTACTCCAGGTGTAACAATAGAAGGAATACCCAACTCATCATCAATGCTCTATTCTGAGCCACTGGATTCACCATCCACATAAGAGTGACCTGCATTCACATCAGACATGGGCTGATCAACCTTCTCTTTTCCTTTTCGTGATACCTGGATACCACTATCTGCATTACTTTGAGAAGATTCTCCTGATCTCAATCTGCCTGTCCATGGCGAAGAATGTGAACCACTGCTAGAGGACGCTCCAGGTCCACTAATATTTTTCCATAATGTGTGTTCTCCTGCCCATACAGGAGAAAAATTACAATTTCACGTGCCACCTCATCCAGTGGACTGTACGTCACTCCACCTATAGCTAGCGTTTTTAGGTGTCCAAGTAGAACTCGGGCCATAGAGGGGACCAAGTAGTTCTTAGGTGCGTAAAGGATTTACTAGCCAGAGCACCCTCCCCTGGCACCCTATCCACCTCCTACTTAATATGATCTTAGGTGCATAAAGGATTTACTAGCTAGAGCACCCTCCCCTGGCACCCTATCCACCTCCTACTTAATATGATCCTTGCTACCTCTTGCCATTGGAGTATGTCCATGCTTCTACGGCGGTAAAAACATCCCCTCTTGGTATGGGGATTCAACACCTATTCTTGGGGGAGGTATATGTCTCTTCAATTTTTATATGTTTCAATACTTAATTCAATCAAGATCTAATCTAGAAAACCACAAACAAGATTGATGTCTTCAAGCAGTTATGACTTTAAACAATCATGCAACTTTCAAGTGATGATTAATCTCGTAGCAATCGACCTTTGAATTTCACGCAATGCGCTCTTCCCCTTGTAATTTAACTAGGGTATCTAGATTTTGGGTCTCTAACTTCTCAGTTTAAGGTCTATGATGACATTCTTGTAACCCAAGTTTCTTGGCCTTAAGTCAGTTCCTTTAACTTAGAGATATTTCCAGTCTTTAAAATCTTCTATCAAAGCTTCTAGATTAAAATTATATCCTTGACTAGTTTCTTCAGGATTTCGTTCTTAATAAATTCGTATTGAATTCACAATTCCTCATGATTTCTCTTGAGTTCTAGGTTTTCATAGTTTTCCTAACAGTTTCTAGCCTATAAGATGTTCTAATAATTTACCAAGTGAATACTCTAAGATCACAATATTTCTTAAGAGGCTTATCTTATTCTTATTGAATTTGGATAGAATTAAAAAAAAAGGAAAACCTATGGTATTACGATTGGTAAAGGGTTGTTATCTGCGCTCGTGACTCCGTTAGTGACTCCCTTTCTCGCAACTCCAACTGTTGCTTCCACATTAGTAGGGCTACTCGCGATTCCCGCTTTTGAATTCCTTCTCTTTGGGGCCATGATAGAAATATGAGTTGTAGAAGGAGAAGAACACGACAGTAATTCGGGGCCATGATAGAAATATGATTTGTAGAAGGAGAAGAACACGATAGTAATAGCGGCTAGCAAAGGTGTAAGACTCTCGATGATGATGATGGTTATTGCAGGATTCAATGATGTAGGCCTCGCAGATGGTTCTTCTTGGTTCGTGGAGAGCAATACTTCTCTCTCTCTCACCTTGGCAAGTGAGGTTAAGAACAAAAGTAGCTCTTTCTCTAGTATAGAGCAAGAATGAGAGAATAGGTATGATCTCTCTCTCTCTCTCTAGTAGACTGAGTAGGGATGAGAGTAGAGGTATGATTTCTATCAGATTTGATAGAATAGAATAGGGTTCTTCAGCGTCTCCTCTTCTTAGATTAGAGTAGAAGAGGATGTGAGACCTTCAGCATATCCACTCCTTGGGTTGAATGGAATAGTGTCTTTTCGTCTCAGGAGTAGAGTCTCCTCCTCTCAAGTTGACGGAGTAGAATATCCTTGTCTTGGAATTGTGGAATAGAGTCTCCTCTTCTTCTCAATCATTGTCTCGTCCTCATCAATGATTACCCTTGTTATTCTACCTGATTATCCCCATGCCCTCAATTTATAGTTTTGCAAGGGGGTTGCTGATGAAAGCTCATTAATTTTACTTTTCGTGTAATTTATTTGGGGGGGGCTATTATCCTTCCCAGTTTGCAACACCCAATGATGCTGACGTCTGTGATGATGAGGATACTAACGTCCACAAGGATGGGGATGCTAACATCTGCGTTGTAGATTTTGTCAATGTTCGTTAAGCTATTATATAGCTTATAATTGGTCTTTTTTTTTGAAAAAAAAGCTTATATAATTTGTATGCTTTGTTTCATTTTAAGTGATTCTCTAGTATTAGGATATATATTTCTACGGTATATAACTAACACATTCATTGTCTTTTTTTTTGTATGAGGAGAGGTGAATTGCGAATTGAGAAGATGATTTCTTTTAAATTTTCTTGTGGATCCTCATCAATCCAAGTGGCATCCTCCTCAAGATAATCCTTCCACTAGATGATATATTCTCTAAGGGTCCTATTCCTAAGGATTATTTCTTTTACATCCAAAATTCTATCAGGTTGAAGTTCAAGTATACCTTGGCTTCGAGACTTACATGGAGTACATCATCAACTTGTTGATCATCAAGAATATGATCAGGATTAGGTACATAGGGCTTCGAGACTTACATGGAGTACATCATGAACTTTAGGGTTTCAGGAAGTTGCAGCTTATAAGCATTAGGTCCAAAAGCCTTTATGACTTAAGGCCCACAATATCTTGGGCTTAACTTCTTGAATTTTCCCAAGGATAAAGAACTCTTGTTTGGGTGTACACGGATAAAAACCTTGTCCCCTTCTTGGAAGATTCACTCTTTTCTCTCTAGGTCAGCATAGGCTTTCTACCGATCCTTGGTAGCTTGTATATCTTGCTTGATAGTTTTGACTTGTGTCCATCTCTTCAAGCATCTTCTTAGAAGCTTCAACCTTCAAGGTAGGGTTAGAGAAGTTTAGTGCAGTTAGGCATTGTTGCCCATATGGAGCTTGAAATGGGGTCATATGAATGCTTTGATGATAGGACACATTGTAAGCAAATTCCACCAAAGGTAGGTATTGTATCCACTGTCTAGGTTCTTTGCAACAATATGCCCTAAGTATGTCTTCAACGACATGATTTACATGCTCTGTCTGCCCATTAGTTTGAGGGTGATAAGATGTACTAAAACAAAGCTGTGTACCAAGAGCTTCAAATAATCCTTTCCAAAAAAGCGGTGAATAGAGAATCACGATCGTTGATAGTTCTCTTTGGCAATCCATGAAGTCTAAATATTTCCTTGACAAATAAGCTCGCAATATCTGAGGCTTTGTAGTTGGTTTTGACCAGAATAAGTTGGGTAACCTTAGTCAACATGTCCACAATTATCATGATCAAGTTGTATCCTCCTTGAATTAAGGATAATCCAACTACGAAATCCATATTGATAAATTATCATTTCATCTAAGGAATATCAAGTGGTTATAGCTTTCATAGCAGCTTAACTCGTTTGGCTTTTACTAGTTAACAACTCAAGCATTCGGTTACATATTTAAGTACATCACCTTTGAGCTTCTCCCAATGATAGATTTTCCTAACTAAATTGAGAGTTTTGGCATAGCCAGGATGTCCTAAAAATGGGGAATCATGAGCTTCCCATAGTATCTTCTTCTTAAGTTCTTGACTTGAAGGAATACATAATCTTGTCTTGAAGTAGACAAGTCCTTCGTCAACAGAGAAGTTAAGATACTTTATCTTAATATTAGGATTTTGTTATTTATTCTGAATTTCCTTCAACATTTGCTGATATTTGGGATCATTGTTCACCTTCTCCTTGACTAACTCAATGATGGGATTGCTAGGCATTGATATCATTGTAGCTAGTGCTTGAGCTCTAGGAGGCTCTTCTAAGATAAGTGCATTGAGAAATGATTTGTAGCTTAAAGCATCTGCAATTACATTCTCTTTGCCCGGTCTATATTTGATATCAAAATCATACTCCTGCAAGACTTCGATCCACCGACGTTACCTCATATTTAGTTTTGGTTGAGTGAAGATTCACTTAAGACTTTTATGTTACAAGAGAGAGAGAGAGAGAGAAGGGTTGGAGCAATAGTAAAGAGTCGTATACTCATCTCACTCTCACTTATCTTCATATTCCATAATCCATATATCTAAAAATGAATACAACACTCTAAGGTCTGTAAGACCATTCACACATAGCCTTAATCCACCGACTTATTTAATGTCCCACACTTGCTGATATAACTGAACACAGCTAAGACTTTGTTGGTCACACACACGAGCTTGAAGTCTCAACACTCCCCCTCAAGCTCAAGATAGCCTCTGCACACCAAGTAGCTATTGAAAAATAATGAATTTATCTTTACCAAAGACTTAGTAGATATATTTTCAACCTATTCATCAGTCTTTACATGCATAAGATTGACTTTCCCTGTAAGAACCATCTCTTTGATAAAGTGGTAGTGTATCTCAATGTGCTTAGACTAGTCTTTGTAAGTTTGTTTTTTAGGGCAAAAACCTTTGGGACAGGATGGATTGTAAGAAGCTAGGAAGAATAAGGACAAGAGTACACTATTGAGATTTTTGCATAACAAGGTCACTGGAGCATCCATCTATATGTCCAAATCAACCATAAGCTTGAACAGCCATGCAATCTCACATGCTGCCAATGCAACACCCCTGTCCTCTACTAGACAATGCAACCATAGGTTGCTTCTTGCTGCTCCAAATGATCATTCCACTTCCAAAGCCAAAACCATAACCACTCGTAGATCTGCCATCATATGAGCATCCTGCCCAATCTGCATCTATGTATCCAACCAGTGTCAAGGGCTTGTCTTTCACATAGAATAGCCCCATAATCTACAAGGACTTAACATATCTCATAATCCGCCTAACAGCACCCAAATGTGGCTTTCTGGGCTTTTGCAGGAACTAACTTAGGAGCCCAACTGCATAACTGAAATCACGAGTTGTGATGGTTAAGTAGATCAAGCTTCCAACCATCTGCTTGTACATAGTCACATCATCAATTTCAACTCTAGTGCTAATGTTCAACTTGACATTCTGATCAAGAGGTGTATCTCGTGGTTTACATTCAACCATGCTGTATTTCTTCAGCATTTCCATGGCATAGTGTTTCTCCATTAGCCATAAACCATTTTCAACCTTGATCACCTCAATACCCAAGAAATACTTCAGTTCACCTAAGTCTTTCATGTCAAATTCAGATTTCAGCATATGCATAACATGTTGTATCCCCAAGTCATCATCACTTGTGATTATCAAGTCATCAACATAGATGACCAGCACTACCAAACCTTTGTCTGGGTCTTTTTCGTAAACAGAGCCCTATGAACAGTAAATCCCAAACTCTACAAGTAACTACTCATTCTTGCATGTGAGGCTCTCGGGGTCTGCTTCAACCCATACAATGCTTTTTTCAGTTTGCATACATAGTGCTGAAAATCAGGGTGTACATACCCTTCAGGCTGATCCATATAAACATCCTCTTCTAAGTCACCATTGAGGAAAGAATTTTTCACATCCATCTGCTGCAATTTCCAGCCTTTAGCAGCAGCCAAATGCAATCATTGTTCATATGGTTTCCATCTTGGCAATAGGGCAGAATGTTTCCTCATAATCTAACCCATATTGATGAGCATGTCCTTTAGCAACTACCCTAGTTTTATACCTCTCTACACTACCATCTGACTTGGATTTAATTTTGTAGACCCATTTGTAGCCAATGGTCTTCCTTCCTTTTGGTAGTGGCACAAGATCCCAAGTACTATTTTTAGCCAAAGCATCTATCTCCTCATCCATAGCTGTGCACCAGTTTTTATCCGTCACTACTTCAACAAATGTATAGGCTCTTTGACCTTTGTCACCTTTGTCATATAAGCAAAATGCTTTGCAGAGTAACTACTGTAAGTCAAATCTCACAAGGAAATTGAAGTGTGACCAGAAAATTCCTTAGATAGAAGGTCTTTGTGGTACCATCAAAGAGAGGCGAATAGTCTCCCTTGGTCATGGAAGCCACCACCATCTCTGGCTTATATCTAGCCCAAGAGATGGTTTTTATGCCCAAACTGTAGAGGTAGATACAATGGGAATGTCGGGTGTCAAGATATCCTACCAGTTAGAATCAATGTACCTCTGTTGCAAGCATAAACCACAACCATAAGTTAATACAGATACCCTTTAAATATGTCAACACACCAAGACAAGCAATCCAATGAGATATTCTAGGTCTATTAAATTATCGACTAAGAAAACTAATTGAGTATGAACATAGAGCCTAGTATGAATCAACCAAACTAGTTTCCTTATAATAGAATGAGAGACGTGAGCATTAAAAGGCTAACTTGAGGTATCCTTATGTAGATGGACAGTGGGATGAAAAGGCATGGCCACAAGCCATGTTTGATCATTGCAATACTATTCCACCAACTGTAGGGTGTACTTCTACTGGGATAGAAAGATACTTCCCTTGGATCGAACAACCTCCATCCCCAAGAAATAAGACAAAAAACCTAAGTTGATCATCTTGAATAAAACACAAAATTTTGCCTTAATTTTTGCTAGTGTATCATCAACATATAGCATGTAATATTTTTGACCCGCAAGAAAATTAAAAAAAAAATCATATTCTCAATTCACAATTCGCCTCTTCCCCTCTACAAAAAAAAGACAATGAGTGTGTTAATTATATACCTTAGAGTTATATATCCTAATACTATAGATTGACTTAAAACAAAATAAAGCATACAAATTATATAAGATTTTTTTTCCAAAAAAAAGACCAATTATAAGCTATATAATAGCTTAACGAATGTCAATGAAATCAACAACGCAGATGTCAGCATCCCCATCATCGCAGACGTCAGCATCCTCATCATCACATACATCACCATCATCGCGTTGCAAACTGGGAATGATAATAACCCCCCCTTGAAAAACTATAAATTGAGGGCATGGGAATAACCAGGTAGAACAACAAGGGCAATCATTGATGAGGATGAGACATTGATCGAGAAGAAGATGAGACTCTATTATGTGATTCCAAGACAAGGAGACTCTACTCCATCAACTCGAGAGGAGGAGACTCTACTCATGTGACGAAGATACACTATTCCTTTCAACCCAAGGAGGGGATATGCTGAAGGTCTCTCATCCTTTTCTACTCTAATCCAAGAAGAGAAGATGCTGAAGAACCCTATTCTACTCTATCAAATCCGATAGAAGTCATACCTCTACTCTCATCCCTACTTCGTCTACTAGAGAGAGAGAGAGATCATACCTATTCTCTTGTTCTTGCTCTATACTAGAGAAAGAGCTAATCTTGTTCTTAACCTTACTTGCTAAGGTGAGAGAGAGAGAATATTACTCTCCATGAAGCAAGAAGAACCATCCACGAGGCCTACATCATTGAATCCCAAAATAACCATCATCATCATCGAGAGTCTTACACTTTTGCTAGTCGGTATTATTGTTGTGTTCTTCTCCTTATAAAAATCATATTTCCATAATGGCCTTGAAGATAAGGAATTCAAAAGTGGGAATCGTGAGTGGCCTTGCTAACGTGGAAGCAATGGTTGGAGTTGCGAGCACAGGATTCACTAACGGAGTCACAAGCACGGATAACAACCCTTTACCAATCACGATACCACAGGTTTTCATTTAAGAAAAATTTTCTATCCAAATTCAATAGGAATAAGATAAGCCTCTTAAGAAATATTGCGATCTTAGAGCATTCACTTGGTAAATTATTAGAACATCTTATAGGCTAGAAACTGTTAGGGAAATTATAAAAACCTAGAACTCAAGAGAAATCATGAGGAATTTTGAATTCAAGACAAATTTATTAAGAATGGAATCCTGAAGAAACTAGTCAAGGATATAGTTTTAATCTAAAAGCTTTGATTGAAGATTTTAAAGTCTGAAAATATCTCTAAGTTAAAAGGAATTGACTTAAGGCCAAGAAACTTGGGTTACAAGAATGTCATCATAAACCTTAAACTGAGAAGTTAGAGACCCAAAATCTAGATACCCTAGTTAAATTCCAAGGGGAAGAGCTCACTGCTATAAGAGAGGGGGATTTAATAATGGGTAAATACTAGCTACACTCGCTAGTATATAAGGTGTTAGGGACTTGATTTTTGATTATCAGATTTTAATACAAGTCTCCTTTCATCTTCACCTCTTTCTCCAAGCTCTCATGGCTTCTTCCTCTCTCTTTCTATCTTTCTCTCTCTTTTTCTAGTATTTCTCTCTCCTCATCACTCTCTTTCTCTCTCCCTACAATCTTTCTCTCTCTTCTGCACACACACACACACTCTCTCTTCTTCTTCTCTCTCTCTTGTATCCTTCATTACAAGTGGTATCAGAGCTCTAGTTCTGATCCATTTAGTTACTTTACATGCTCAGTTACCATCATTTTCAGTTTTAAAATCCAAGAAGCTTTAGGTACACAGTGACATGCACAAAAATAGAGGAGCACTGAAGAGCTACAGGTCAAGGACCAAGAGGACAACAGTCAGGAGCATTAATGGAGTCCTTGAACCAAGATTGGAGACTGGAACACCACATTTAGTAAGTCGTGGGTCATTTTGGGCCAAATTTGAAGGTAAAATTTTAGAAACAGAGGTCACAAGAAGTAGGAAAGAGTTAGTCCTGGTTACTTTTCATATGCAGTCCTCTCTTTCTTCATTCTCAAGCTCATGCCAAGCTTCCATGGAGGAGAACAACAGCAGAGATCTTCTTCCTCCCATCCCCAGTGATCAAATGCCTTCTACTACAGCTTCCAGGGGGCCCTATGCTTCATTCTAAATACCTATTTGATGTGACTGAGCTGCCTCCTTCCTACCTGTGCACAGCCCACAATTTGCGGCGCAGATTTTGGGCAGCTAATTGAGCAAGATTACAAGCATACCGGGCCTCTCCTTCATCTTGGCCTTCTTCCTCAGCATCTGGCAGTTGATTCTTGCAAGATGGAAGCCACCAATTCATCCTCTTGAGCATCCTTCAGCCTTTGAAACCCTAACAGGTGCAGGCCATGGACAGCCATGGATTCTTCTTGAGCATTCACACTGATTCTTGAGGGCTTTTTCCTTCCTTGGTCCCAGGAACTTGTACCTACAGGAATCCTTGAAGAAGCAAACATCTAGAGGCTTGTACTTGAAGATGGAAGCAAGATTGCAAGCTGGACATTTGGGGCAGCCATAGCCATGGACCACGACCTTCATCTTCTTCAAGTTTCCTTCAAGATTGGGTCCCGTGGCTTCAAGATTGGATTCTTTACTGTCAATGGAGCTTGCTTACTCAATGGGAAGAACTATGAAGCATGGGAAGGCATTATGGGGTGAGATTTTGGAGCATTCTTCTTCTATGATCTTCAAGGCATGCTGAGAACTACTGGAGTTCAACCTTTCATTTCCCCATCGAAGAATCAAGCTTGAAGACTTAATTCTTGGCTGAAATTGTCATCATGGAGCTATTGGGAGTATTGGAGACCGACCATGGGGACATTGGCTACTGATTCTTAGCCGGCTTCACCAATTTAAGAGGTAATTGACTCTTGAGCTCTCTTCTAATTTCATCCTCTTGCTAAGCCTAATAAGCCTATTGTTGGAAGAGATTCAAGTAGTCAATCATGCATTTCCTTTCAAATTTCAATGTCTACATGCTGTCAATTTAATTTCAATCATTCTCTTAGGCTTCCTTGCATTTAAGATGATCCATTCCATGCTGGAAATTCTTATTACTATTCATTGATTGCCTCACCCTAACCTTTTGACTTGTGATGATTGCTTGAGCAAATATTAATCCGTGAAAATCCATTGTAAATGAGGTGAGTTAGCAGTGAGTCATTGCTTGGTAAGCCCTCTCCTCATTCCCAATTCAATTCCATGCACCTCATGAAAAGAATTATTTCCAAGCCACCCTGCATAGCATGCCAATTGCTTAAATAATAAATGTCTGCCATGTATACTCCGGGTGAGGAAAAAGCCCGATGCCAGGCGAGGTGGCAAGACAAAAGAGGGGTGACCCCCCCTTGCCACTAAAGACCCTGAAGGGGTACACAACCCGGCCTGGGGGGAACTTTGCCCTCCCGGTGATCCAGAGCCCAAGTTGCTTGCAGGTGCAGGTACTCACTTGAAGAACTGAAATATTGACTTGGCACTGATGTATGGAAGTATTACTAGCTACAAATGTATGAAAATTCTATTGTGCAGGTACTCACTTGAAGAACTGAAATGTTGACTTGGCACTGATGTATGGAAGTATTACTGACTAAAAATATATGAAAATTCTATTGAGGATGTATTTTCAGACATGGGAATACATATGCAGTCAATGGCAGTGAATGCAATGCTTTGGGATGTATGAGAGATGGCTATGCATGGGAAAATGGTGCTAAGAGATGCTTATGACATGCTCAGTTCTGGAATAAGGCTAAAATTAGTGAAATTAGATGATTGAGCAATGCATTATTCCTCGTGGGATGACTTCTCAGTCATGCATTGAAAAGATAATCCATTGTAACCCTTTTCTTAACCCTCACGGGGTGTTGTAAGCAGTTTGTTGCATTTACAGGAGTAAGCCTACTCTCAAGAACTGAGGTGCAGGTCTTACAGAGTGCCCATAGGTCCTACTAAGGGCTTGGATCAGTTTTGGAACTCTATTGGGACTCCACAAAATACTTACAGGTCAAAACAAGTCAAAATACTTACAGGTCAAAACAGGTCTCCTACAGGTGTAGACAGGCTGTTGGACTGCACAGTACAACAGTACTTTTCCTATTACAAAATTTTCTGTATACAATTTGGGAGTGCATATGCTCAATTTGAAGAGGGCATCCTTGGCTCCGGTTTGAATAAAAAAGTAGGTCAATCGGAGTTTCCTAGCTCAAGTTGCAGGCAAAACAGTGGCAGGTGGTCTAGCGGACTGCACCTAACAATGGCAGGGAATAAGGGAAAAACTAAGGCAAATGATGACCTGTAGCAACAAATAAGGGATGCACGCGCCCCGAGGGCTAAAACTAACACTGAGGTGGAAGAGGAAGATTATTCTCATGGCATGGACATCCTCAGTGCGCTCACTAATACCCTCAGTTCACATGAGACAAGGCACGTTGAGAGACATAGAGAATTGATGGAAGGCATTGGTCAAATGAAGACCACTATGGACACCCTTGCTGCCCAAATTACTAAGTGGATGGAATTCCAAATGAAAGGGAAGGAACATGAAGATAGATCGGGTATGCATGCTAAACGATTGACGGCTCCACCAGTGAATGCAACAAATGTGAGCTCTCAAGGCATTTTGGGGAGAATGGGCATTCCTAACAGCACTTTTGAACAGGGAGAGCATTCACATAGACAAGAGGAGCCCATGAACAATGCAATGAGGGGAAATTATTAGTCTCATCACAAGGCCCCATGCCATCTATATGAGCTCAGCCATCTTTTGGTAGAAACTTCTCTAACAATGGTTCATTTTTGGGTAGCCACATGGATCAGCCTCAGTTTGGATATGTGGGACAGCCACCTAATCATGAAAGAGAGCTGAGAGACAAGATTGTCTTCTCAAAATTCAATGGTCAATCATCATCCCTAGCTAAACTTGAAGAGTGGCTCTCCAAGCTTGAGGACTATTTTGACATCCTACCCCGTAATGATGACCAGAAGATCCATTTTGCAACGATCCATTTGGAAGGATTCGCACATACTTGGTGGAGGTACATTAAAAGAGAAAATCAGCAAGTAAACTCATGGGAAGCATTCAAGGCACTCATGGTGCAAGTATTTGTTTCACCGGTGGAGAAAGAAAAGCTTGCTTACCGATGGTATGGCCTTGAACAGCGTGGTCTTACTGTTAGAGAATATACAAATCAGTTCCTCAACCTTACCATGTATGTTGAGTCGATTAGTGATGATGCCAAATTACACAAGTATGTGTATGGGCTGGATCCCCAACTCTCAGCTGATGTTTCAGCTCAAGACCCATCGGATTTGTTCAAAGCTATTGAATTGGCTGAAAGGTACTCTCGCAAGTATCGTCGGGATGCTTCATTTCAGTATCGACAGCAAAGAGGGGCATCTCAGCCAGCAAAGAGGACACATGCAGCCATATTCTGGACATCAAAGAGGTGCTGTAAGGCCAGGGTAGTTTGGGACCAGTTATGGTGGTGGTAACATGTCATTCAACACTCCAAAAATTCCCACATACCCAACTTTTAATGCTTCAAGACCACAAGGCAATTTAAGGACAGCAAACAACCCAAGAATGGATAATAGGCAAGGGGACAACAGAAATAAAAATGCTTTAGCCTTTGGTAGTTCAAGATCCATTCCCATGGCTTTGTATAAAGAAAGAAAAGAAAAGGGGCTTTGTTTTAAGTGTGGCAAGAAGTATACAACTGATCATGCTTCAAAATATGCTTTTAGAAATACTACGGCACAAGTTCATAGCATGTTGGTATTTGAGGACTCAGAGGAGGACCCTGAAGATACACATGCTTTCATGATGACTGCTGAAACAGATGATGCTGATGAAGAATTTGTTCAAGAGGAGTTCTTTGATCCAGCTGATTCGTTTCCTTTTGACCCCGTGGCCGTTTATCATGGAATGTGGGTAGAAATATTGAACCACATGCTGAAACACATGCTGCCACTGCTTATACCATATCAATGGATGCTTGGACAGGATCCAGAAACCCTAATACATTGTGTATTAAGGGCCAAATTCATGGGAAGGATGTGTTTATACTCGTGGACAGTGGTAGCACTCATAGTTTCATTAACAGAGCAGTCATGGACAGGCTGAAGTGTTCTCCCACTGATTTACAGCAACCATTAAAGGTGCAAGTTGCCAATGGGGATGAAGAAATTAGCACATAAGTATGCCCTGCTGTTCATATTTAGTTTGCTGAAAATTTTGGACAGCAAGTGGATTTAATTGCATTAGAAATGGGGCCTATAGACATCGTCTTGGGTTGTGATTGGCTGAAAACCTTGGGCACTATAACCATGGAATTCTGCTTCCTGTATATGGAGTTTGTCAGTGCGGGACAACTCATTCACTTGCAGGGAATTTAAAATGATAGTGAATTTCAGCTCATTACCAACAAAACAACTCAAGGAGTTCAAGAAACGGTCCCAAATAATTGTATTGCAGTTAAATAAAGAAAATCCAGATCAGTCCACTAAA
This sequence comes from Lygodium microphyllum, assembly GCF_053477565.2. Lineage (NCBI taxonomy): Eukaryota > Viridiplantae > Streptophyta > Polypodiopsida > Schizaeales > Lygodiaceae > Lygodium > Lygodium microphyllum. The sequence continues at coordinate 22,994,834 of NC_141160.1, read as the reverse complement.
ACAATAAATAATTCATCATTGAAAACTCTTTTAGAAGAGTACAAGGACCTCTTCCAAGTGCCCACAGCACTACCCCCTAATAGGGCGGTTGATCATCCCATAGATCTGGAGCCTTATTCAAAGCCTGTGAACAAGTCACCTTACAGATTGTCTACGTGCGAAAGAGAAGAAGTTGCCAGACAAGTCAAAGAATTACTGGATATGGGATTTATTGAGCCTAGTTCTTCACCGTATGCTTCTTTTGTGTTATTGGTAAAAAAAGAAGGATGGATCTTTCAGGATGTGCATAGATTACATGGATCTTAATAAGATCACCGTGAAGAACACGTACCCTATTCCGCGCATAGATGACTTGCTGGATGAGCTCAAGGGGGCTAAGTACTTTACGAAGATAGATTTGAGGTTAGGCTATCACCAGATTCGCATGAGGGCAGGGGATGAAGTCAAAACAACATTTCAGACTGATAGGGGGCTTTACCATTTCTTGGTCATGCCTTTTGGGTTAACTAATGCACCGGCCACCTTTCAGAGCTTAATGAATAAAAAACTTTAGCCCTTTCTTTTCAGATTTGTGTTGGTCTTCTTTGATGACATCCTCATCTATAGTAGATCACTGGAGGATCACCTTTGGTACATGAGGTAGGTCTTTGATGTATTGAGGTAGCACAGGCTCTTTGCCAAAGAAACAACATGTTCTTTCATGCAGACGGAGGTGGAATACTTGGGGCACATCGTTAGTGAAGATGGAATTAGGGCTGATCCTAAGAAAGTGCAATGTATTAAAGACTGGCCCACACCTACAAATACCACTTCACTTAGAGGATTTCTTGGTCTCTCATCATTCTATCGCAGATTCATTAGGCATTATGCCACTATTGCAGCTCCCCTGACGGATAGACTTAAGAAAGAGGCCTTCTCCTGGGATGCCATAGCTGACAAGAGCTTTAATCAGCTCAAAGAATTGCTTACCTCAACACCCATCTTGGTTTGCCCAGATTTTTTGAAAGAATCCACCATTCAGTGTGATGCCAGTGGCAGAGGCATAGGGGCTGTATTGTTACAAGAGCATGGGGTTATAGCATTTGAGAGCCGCAAACTTGCTGAAAATGAGATGACCATCAATGTATACGACCAAGAAATGCTGGCCATCCTTCATGCCATTAAGAAATGGCACCACTACTTGTATGGCAGCATATTTAGGATCAAGAGCGACCATAGGGTCCTCAAATACTTCCTCTCCCAATCTAATCTTACCCCCAAACAACGCAGATGGGTAGCTACATTGCAGAACTATGACTTTGACATTACACATACACAGGGAAAAGACAATGTAGTTGCTAATTCATTATCAAGAATGCGGGCTTGTAAAGTTTCAGCCATTATGGAACTTCACAGTGATTGGATAGAAGAGCTTCAGGAGGCCTATTTGCTAGATGCTGATTTCAACACATTTTTCAGAAATTACAGCAAGGGCATGTAGAAGAAAACTCTCCATATCAGCTCAAGAATGGTCTCTTATGGTTTCAGGGCAGGATTGCCGTCCCATACACTTCCCCATTCAAGCAAAAGATCATGCAAGAGATGCATTCTTCACCTACAATTGGTCACTTGGGCATTTTTAAAACTTATGACAAAATTGCTATAAGCTTCCATTGGAAGGGCATATGGAAGGATGTAAAAGATTTTGTTTTGAGCTGCGTGTCATGTCAACAAAACAGAGACAGCACCTTAAAACTAGCCGGTTTACTATAGCCATTGCCTATGCCCGAAGGCAAATGGATGCATATCACTATGGACTTCATAACCGGCTTACCGGTGACCAAGAAGAGGTGGAATAGCATCTATGTAGTTGTGGACAAACTCCCCAAGGTAGCCCATTTCATTCCTACAAAGATCCAATATACTGCTTCTCAAGTAGCTAGCCAACTCATGGAACATGTTTTCAAATTACACGGCTTACCACAGGTCATTGTGCATGACTGGGATGCTAAATTCATGAGCAATTTTTGGGAGGCAGTTTTCAGCTCTATGGGCACTCAGTTAGCTCCTTCCACTGCTTATCATCCACAAACTAATGGCCAAACAGAGAGGGTTAACAAGTGGCTGGAAACTTACTTGAGGCATTTCTGTTATGATGTGCAAAACACTTGGGACTCGTGGTTGCATATGGCTGAGTTTGCCTATAACAACTCTATACACTCTAGCATCGGAGTTTCACCATTCGAGGCATTGTATGGATATAAGGTACCCCTCCCCACGGTTATCTTCAATGATAAAATAAACCCACAAAGCAAGGAGGAATTGGATAAAATGCAGGCCTTACTTCAGCAATGCAAAGTCAACTTGAAGAAAGCTCAGGATCAAATGAAGCTTTCCTTAAGGATGGATCCAGCAACAAGTTGGCACACAGGTTCTATGGCCCATATCGGATTATCAAAAGAGTGGGAGACTTGGCATATCAGTTGGAACTACCACCATCCACGAAAATTCATAATATCTTCCATGTGAGCCAATTGAAGCCCTTCATTGGATCATCAGTGGATTATGTTGAGGAGCTACCACTGATAAATGAAGAAGGCATCATTCAATACATACCTGAGCAAATCATTGGACAAAGGGAAAATAAGCTTTGCTCTCGTTGCATCATGGAATACTTGATTAAGTGGCAAGGTTTACCACTTGAGGAAGCTTCTTGGAGGCCAGCTTTAGTTTTGGAAGAGTTTCCATATCTATTAGAAGCAGATTTGGCTGAATCTAGCTAACTATGGCCCTGTTTTTCTCCCAGAATGATTGCAGACAGCTCTCTATTTTAAAGCAGATTTTACCCTGCACTATGGACAGCAATGGACATCGTACGTGGGCTGAAAGTACTCTTCGAGAGCTCCGTTTTGATATATGGCCCACCCTGATCAGAGTCTCCTACAGAAAGTTATGACAGATTTACTACAACAGGGTCCTGTAGTAAACAGCTTGCTGTCCACTGTCTGCAACTCATATTCACTCAAGATACTTGGGTCAAATTTCATTTTTTATAATTTTCCAATAAGATCCATGTAACATACATATGCTAATGACCCAACATACGTAATAATACCTCTTCATTCATTTGTAAACCCCTGTAATAATGCTGTAGAGTACTACTCTGATCTGCTCATACCCAGTTAGCATAAGTGTCCAAATTGTTTTTCAGGGCAAAAACCTTCGGGTGGGGATGGAATGTAAGAGAGGGGGATTTAATAATGGGTAAATACTAGCTACACTAGCTAGTATATAAGGTATTAGGGACTTGATTTTTGATTATTAGATTTTAATACAAGTCTCCTTTGATCTTCATCTCTTTCTCCAAGCTCTCATGGCTTCTTCCTCTCTCTTTCTGTCTTTCTTTCTCTTTTTCTAGTCTTTCTCTCTTCTTGTCACTCTCTTTCTCTCTCTTCCTGCAGTCTTTCTCTCTCTTTTGCACACACACACTCTCTCTCTTGTCTCCTTCATTACAACTGCGTGAAATTCAAAGGTCGATTGCTACGAGATTAATCATCACTTGAAAGTTTCATGATTGTTGGAAGTCATAACTACTTGAAGACATCAATCTTATTTGTGATTTTCTGGATTAGATATTGATTGAATTAAGTATTGGAATAGATAAAAATTGAGGAGCCCTATACCTCCCCCAAGGATAGGTGTTGAATCCCTATACCGAGAGGGGATGTTTTTATTGCCACGGAAACATGGATTGACTTCGATGGTGAGAGATCTGCCAATAGGGATCGTATTAAGTAGGAGGTGGATAGGGTGCCAGGGAAGGGGGCTCTGACTAGTAAATTCTTTACGCACCTAGGAACTACTTAGTCCCCTGTATGGCCCGAGTTCTACTTGGGACACCTAAAAATGCTAGCTATAGGTGGGTTTGTTCTTGGTGACGTGCAACTGCGCCGGATGAGGCATCACGTGAAATTCTAAAATTTCTCCTGTATGGGCAAGAAAACACACATTATGGAATAATCAATGAATTTATTTTATTCTGATTGTATGTCCATGAGTAAATTACGCAAACGAACAACTCTGCATAAAGGGATTTTTAATTAATGAAGTTGTTTTTATATGTTTCACGTAATGTGGTAGGTAATTAGATAACTAAATAACTTCATAGAGGGAAGCAGCTTGATGGATTGCCGAGGATTCCAGTTCTATGGCAAGGTGGTCTTGGTTAGCCGAGAGTTTTCCCCAAAATAAACTCTAGGAAGGGTCGATTCACCGACTTACCTAGGGTTTGGTCTTAGAACCAAACTGTAAATTATTTTAGGGGAAAGGTACAGCGGCTGTGCCAGAACACTGCAAGGGATTTCATAAATCCTTAATCTACTACTAGAAAAAAGCGTTGTACTCCATGAACCAATGGTAACGGCAGTCGCTCCTTTCGAAAAAGAAGCCTCTCAAAGGACACCTTCGAATGTGAGCTAGTTGTTTAAAGGTGACTGTTATGTCAATTAGGAACCTTCATATAACGTGCCCGGCTGTCCAATCACGTTTTAGTGGTCCATGAGAAATGAATCTAAGTGTCACCACCTGGCACTCCCATAGAATGTTCCGAGGTTTGTTGTCTAGGGTTTCTTGAGTCTACTCGCAACAGAATGTTCATGGCCAAACCCACCAGGACGACCTGAAATCTGGGTTCCTAGGGGCCAAGGTCTCCTGATAGCATTCTAGCATCCGGTTTTGAACATCCTACTTTACATAGAGATACCCAATCTGAAGCAAATCCATACTGCACTTGGTTCAAAGAGAATGAGAAATGAGAGGGATGCGCTGCTCAACCTCTTTGCCCCTTAGGGCTTAGTCCCATTCCGGTCCCCTAAAATGGCATGAATCGAGTTTTAACTTAACAATATCTAAAGGTCGAATAGTGCCCTCTCGGGTTGAAACGTGGAGTGACCTTGGAGATAATCCACCAACGCAAAATATCCTTCCTTAATTAATCCAATTAAGAATCAAGAAAAACCAAGGCAATCAGCCTGATATCATCTTTCAAGAAAACATTCCTTTATTCCCCATGGCAACTTGTCATCACTGACCCCTGCCATGCTTTTACCATCAAACACAAGCACTTGGAATAATCATCCACATCACATCCCAACAATCAGTCTAATGCAAAAGCATTTTGGACGTTATTTGACTAGTCAACAAAAAACAATGGTATCCTTTTCCAAACATTGTAGAAATAACCGCGATAATCTTTCCATCGTACATTTTCTCTCCCCCTTGGGATCTAAGCGATTCCATGCAAAATTTACTTAGCACTCTAGCTAAGACACATGTCAAAGTCCCATACAACTATGCAAGAATGTAAATTCTATTGAGCACTTATATTGATTGATAACCTAACCTTCTTCTCAGCAAGTACGAAAGCATCGGTCTTTCCTTTGCCTTGGGTTTCCCTAACCCCTAGAGTTCTTGCCTTTGAGGCCTTGAGATGTTGCTTGCATCTAGCCCAATTCTCGAATAGGATTGAAAAACATAGTCACTATCAGACAGTTCTCAAGGTATCGTAGTTTTAATCCTAATGTTTGTATTTGGATACAAGGGTTTGTGAGAACCTCTGCATTATATGAGTAAATTTATGCTCGGTCATCTATGGATACGGAAAGAATTTCCTAAAAATCCCCTACGAGTTCATTAACTATTGAAAAATAATTCAGATTACTTGTTAAAAAGAACTCATGCGCATGCCAAGCGACATACCCTATGTGCCAATGAATAGTGGAGATGGCAATTAATACCTAGATATTCAGATATGAATTATCCATACCTGACGTTGTATTTGTATTTTCCGAAATGCCCTGGCTAGTGGCTCCATTGTTGGATGCAAGATTACCGTTGATGCGAGTCTCCCTCTGTTTGGGGGCTATACTTTCGGCTTATGAACCTTTCTCTCCCTCTCAGTCTCTTGTCAAAGAGATAGTGTGCTGGGGTGACTCTTCTCGATTGCAATGGGGGTTAAACTCGCGGTGTCGTGACACTATGCAGACTTTGTTATTGATCTAGAGAGTCAATGTGATTTGAGTCATTAGTACTAGTGTGAGTGGCATGAATGGTCCAAAATACTAGATTTTTTGACAATTTTAGCCTATTTTTGATATTATTTATTGTAAAAATCCAAAAAAGTTACAAAAGCTTCTAGATTAGGATGGCATGCAAAAAAGCAAGTTACTTTTTCAACCAATTATTGGATTTTTCATAAATAAGACAGATGGGTGACATCATGCCCATCGCGATCGCTGTTGATAGGCTGAAAACTGTACTTTGAACTGGAAGAAGAAGGAGTGAAATGGGAGATCCCTGAGCAAGGTGTCCTGTGGAGTTTTACCCCCATTTCAAAGTTAACAGAGCCATTAGATTTGGGTTTCGAGAGGAGCAGAGGAGGAGCTGTTATTTTGAAGCACGTTTTTGGTCTACGAAGGAGCTCCAAGAGATCTAATGCTTGGAGATTGCTTTTGAGTAGTGCCAAACAAAGAATTTCAGGTTCTGTCAATACATATTGATTCAATTTATTGTGCTTTGTTTTTATCGTGTTCACCTCTTATCTATTCTTTTTCTTCTCTTCCATCTTCTATCTCTACTTCCTTCTATCTCTGATCCCTAGTGGATGTGACCTTTCGAAAAAAAACCCCTCTAACAGTGGGGAGATGGGGCGTTAAACTCACAGGGAGATGGAGAGAAGAGCAACACGTGTGGTCACCCCCTCTAAGGATGGTGCGCAAATCAGATGTTGTATGCGTATGTAGCAAGTGCCGTAAGGTCCTCAAGAACAAAGAACTATACTTTAAGCTCAAAATTCAAGAGAATAGACTTGCACGACATGAGGCAAAAAGACCAATTGGGTATAATCTCCCCCCATGCCTTGTGTGAGCGCTCCACAAAGCATGTATTTAATATTTTATTCATTTTCAAGCTCAAAAATAGCCCAATTTTACAATTATCATGCTTTAGCTTTTGTGTTTGCTTTTGTCCAAAATAAAGAATAAAGCGGTTGGGTGGCCCAAGAGTCGCGCAGTGTCCTACAATGTCCAATAATGAATATTTAAATCGTGTACCCATGCGCATACAAAATAATAAATATATATCAAGTGCTTCAATAAATAAGCACGCCAAAATAAATATTTGTGCCACGCCTAATACACGCACCCATAAAAAATGATAATTTCTTCTAAATAACTTGAATACATGCTATCACCTAGTGCTTCCCAGTGCCATCGCCGCCTGCTCTACACATCAATTGAAGCATTCATAATTGTTAGAAAATAATAAAATTAAATAGACAAAAGTGAATACCTAATAGTCTTTAGCTAAAAAATAAATAAATAGGTTGAAACTCTGTCCTAACCTTAATTTAATACGAGTGCGCACTCTAAACTCATAAATGTCCATTAATTTAAATATGTATTTTGTGGAATCACCCGCTATGGAATCACCCACTTGCACATTCAATTAATGTGACGCCCGAAAAGGACAGGCGTCCCCGTCAACTTTTTGCACAAGGAATCCACCTTGTGTACGAGTCCTGGCAAATAAATATAAATTTACAAAATCCACAGTAAAACCTCATGGAATCCACCGTGGTCTCACAGAATCCACTGTGGAATATGCCTCTTGGCATCATACCCTTGGGATGGGATAGCAGTTGTCCTCAATTGCTATTAGCTCAATGTGGAGCCAACAGTAAGGAATAAGCACTTAGGTCATGAGCGTGCATCCATCGGGCTTCTTCAACCATATGATTTTAAATTTAACTAGATATCTAGAATATCTATGGCCAGTTCTAGTGGTCATATAATTAGTATCTAAAATAGTTTCAGGTTCAAGGATTTCAGTTTCTTCTTCTAACAAAGGAGGATTTTCATAGACAGGATCGACAGGTAATTGGCCTTTGAAAGGTCGTAACAAACTGATATGAAAAGTATTGTGGATTTTTTAGTGTTGGGGTAGTTCTAATTTAGATGCATTGTCATTGATCTTGTGAATGATTTTGAAAGATCCATAAAATCTAGGAGCTAACTTTACAACATGGTGTTTCTCAACACTTTGTAATCTTCTCTTTTCAATGCGTAACCAAACATAATCATCAACTGTGAAATTCATAGCTTTTATTTTCTTGTTAACTTGTCTAGTATATGATTGTTGGGCTTGCGCAATCATATCTTTAACTTCATAAAAAATAATAGCATGCATATTGGCAATATCATCAATAGCTTTAACTTTGTTTGATAATGACGTAATAGGTGTAGGCAATCTATATCCATTAATGATTTCAAAAGGTGCTTTCCGTGTAGCTGTATGTGGGGTACTATTGTATGAAAATTGAAGTAAATGTAAGTGTGTATCCCATGTTTGTGGTTTTGAAATTGTGTATGCACGTAAAAGATCCAAGATTGTACTGCTTGTAGCTTCTATTTGCCCATTTGTTTCAGGATGAAATGCAAATGAAAAATCAATATTTGTTCCTAAATTAGTAAACAAAGTAGGCCAAAAATTATTGTAGAATCTAGAATCACGATCAGAAATAATAACTTTTGGCAAACCATGGTTAGTGAAAACAATTTTTTAAAAAAATTGAGCAGCTTGAGTTGCAGTTAACGTTTTCTTGCATGGAATGAAATATGATTATTTGCTAAATTGATCTACAATAGTCCAAATCATATCGTGATTATCTTGAGTGTTAGGCAAACCAGTAATAAAATCCATTGAAATATGTTTCCATGGTCGTTTTGGAATTGGTAAAGGCATTAACAAACCATATTGCTTACCATGGTGTTGCTTAAATCTTTGACAAATTATACATTCAATTACAAAGTTAGAAACATTAGATTCCATCTGTGGCTAGTAAAAATATTCAATCAATGTACGTAAAGTGGAAATAATACATCTATGGCTCTGATATGGGGGACAATGAATTTCGTGCAGCAGCACAAATGATCTAAATGGAATAGTTACACACAACCTTTTCTCATAAAACATAAATCCATCAGCATAAGACAATGAACTAATTGGAATCCTATTATTTGCAATTAATTTATTCCAATCAGTTTGAAAGCTAGGGTCTTGATCAGAGGTATCTTTCATAGGAATAGGGGAATCAAAAGATATCACAGAAATATTATGAATAGTTGGTCTTCTACTCAAGGCATCGGCAACAACATTTTCTTTTCCAGGTTGATATTAGATAAGTGGATGAAAATTTTGAATAAAAGTGGAGTATTCACCTCTTTCCAAGGCTAGAAAACTTTCCCAAGCTACACTCTCATCCATCAGAACACATACAAAAGCATACAGAACAATCTACAAAACAGTACCAGAACAGCTACAGTACAGAGACAGAAGCTCTATAGAAGACCTACAGAAGGTTACAGAAGGTCATCAAAACCTCATAACTCATACTCAAACCATTCCAAACTCTCACAAACCATTCAATAAGCTTTCACAAGATCTCAATCTTCATCAATCAATACTCCATCCCTCCTTATAGAAGACAATCAGAACAAAACAAAAGCTATACAGAAGGTATACAGAACCAATCAGAACCTATCAAAACATCACAGAACCTCATATCTCTACTAATAATCATCATGAACTTCCAAATCACAATCAATATCATCCAAAACACTCTCAAACCACTTCCAAACCAATCAATCATCTCATAAAATCAACCATTCAACTCTAAAAAACAACAAAAATCAGCCAAAAAACAAGTCATTTCAACACTCAACATATCCCCACACTTAATAAGGAAGCGTCCTCGCAACCCAGGAAAAAGGGAATACAAGTTCATTCAAAAGCTCAACTTTGATATTCAATATGTCTTCAAAAACAGTCCATCCAACCACAATCCCAACTTATAACTTGTATCTGATATAAAAATACAACGAAAGGAAAACCCTTTATACATTAACATTGCTTATCAAACTGGAAATTACAACAAACTTGTAAAGGATATAAGAGTTTTTTTCTTCTTCATCAGCATCTTCAACTCGCCAACCACGACCCCATCACCACAATTCGTCAAAATGTAGCTCGCACGAAATCCAATCCAATAGGCAACCACCACGTTCGCTTTACATAAATTAATCCACAACACAAACACTACACACAACACAACCATCTGAATGACTCCTCCAAAAAGAGAGATTTTCATTAAAAAGCATCCACCATACATTGGAAAAGGTATCAATGAAGATGATCCCTCTTGAAAGATTGATGATTTCAGAAATGATCCATAGACAAGGATTCATCTACAAATGTTTTGGGAGGATTTTGAAAAAATTGAAGACAGCACATCTTTTCCAACAGGACAAGGTATCTGCTAGGCAAACAAAGGGCATGAAAATACAATATATCCAGCTGCTGGGAATCAATGCTCACATTGACATTCATGCACAACTTTTGGAATAGGCTTGGAATCATTATGAGAGTGCCTATGCATATACGCCAAGTACCAAGCAAAGTGAGCAGTTAATCTCACTGAAGGATCTGCAGATTGTGAATACTGCTGAGCAAAATGAATATAGTTCTGATAAGCTTGACTGGCAGCTGTCCATTCTCCTGAAATTACTGGCCAATTTATCTGAGGTCCTGTAAGGAAATCATTCGAGCTCCATCCCCTTCTTCTGGAAATCTGATGATCAAACCCGTCATAGTCACTAACCAACTGAGGCGGTTGAGATATAGAAGTGTTAGGAGAGGGAAGTGGAATAAGGAAAAGTGGATGAAGTGAGGGATATGCAAAATCATAAAAGGAAGAATGATTTAAAGAAGGAGTGGCAGAAATTTGTAGGGAATCAGTTAAGAAGGGTGTTAACTGATAAATAGGAAAGGTGGAAGGTACATGAATGGATGGAGAAGGATATGGTGGAGAAGGGAAAAATACTCAATCCTCAATAAAGGAACAGTATATAAAAATGGGAATTTGAGGAAAAGATGAAGGTTGGAAAAGAAGGGGTAAAATGGTTGTGGAATTGGATTGACAAAGGGAAAGATATAGATCATATCGGTGAGCCATTTGTTGGTAATACAGGAGGGTAGGAATAGAAGGTCCTAAGAGAGATCTTCTATGATAGGCATCAAAGAAGGTAGAATCAAACGGATTATGTTTTGAAAGATAAGCTAAGAGATCCACCCTCAGTTGATTAGTACTCTGGGCATAGGTAGGGGATGTATTCTGTCTTTGATTCAGGACCACAGAATCAATCATGGTATGCCAGGAAGCATCAGGACAATTAGCCACTTTGGAGGAGTAACTCTGGAACATGTCATCTATGCACAACTCCAAATGATTAACATACAAAACAGCTTGTAGAGCCACGTCTCCCACATACCATGCCATATCCACCTCATCTGGAATCAACAAGTCTCCTCGTAGATACATGTAGAACATCAACATGGTATCTGTCGTGATAGAATCTTCAAACACCATCCTTACCACATCTGTCAGCAACTCAATAGACCAAGCCCCACTCCATCCATCCTCTGGAAGAGGTAAATCCATCGTGGAAAGCTTCATGTAGAAGGCCAACTTCTGTAATTGGTAGTGAACAAAGAAAGAATGGTCTGGTGGAATATATTCTTGAAACTGCTCAAATGTAGACCATAGCAAATCCATTCTGGATTGCAATCTTTCCACTTTAACTTGGAATAGAGGACACAAGGTAGCCTATCTCTGAAGAGTAGCCAAGTCCTGCTGTGAAAGAGAAGGGATCAAGGGAACATTAGGGCTTGGAGGAACAGACCGTGACTTTGCCGGTTGATCTTGCAACTGCTTGATTTGGGAAGCTTGGGATTCCACTGTGTCATTAGCAGTCTGTAAGGCTGAAAGTTTGGCATCTAAAAGAGTTTGGAACTCCTGCGCTTCTCTGGACATCCTCTCCTTCTCCTCTGAAAGGCTAGTAACCTCTGATTGAGCCTCTGTTAATTGGATCTTCAAAGAAGATATCTCATCTCTTTGGGTTGCAACCAGGTGGGTTTGTTGTTCCATCTGCTTAAACAAATCTGCTAGGGTATCCTTAGCAGAGGCTAACTTGGATGTTGCCTTATGCAACTAGTCCTTAGATTGCATCAGCTCTTCATAAAAGGAAGCGTACAGCTGTTGAACACAGGCTGTCACTGACAATTCAATGGAACTCTGAATGTCTTTACAGAGGAAAGGAATTGCATCTCCCAAGAATAGATTGTTTAGTGAGGGAACTGAGATATCCAACGAACCTTCGCGATGTGCTCTGAACAAGTTATTACAAGTGAGATACCCAGGGAGATCACTGCCAGAGGTAGCAGGAATGGGCACTGAAGGAAGAACTGAAGGAGCTTTATCCGCTACCCGCTTCAAGCGTTTGCGCTGGATGACCAGGGGAGGCGGAGAATCATCATCCTCTATATCAATGGGTTCTGACTCATCTGAAGGTGGAGGAGGAGGTACGGGATCTGATGGAGGAGGTGGAGGCACACTCTTCTATAAACCTGAGTAGGTCAAGAAGGCAGACAAATACGATCCATAGGTGACATTGGTAACATTGCCCCTGGTGACTTTGACGAAATGTTGATCCATTTTAGTGAGGAGGTAAGTGCTCCAATCAATAGCGACTCCTTTCAACACCATCCTTGAAGCTGTAAAAAGCTCTTTGGACAAGTACTGGGATGGCGTTTTGGCAGGCGTAAACCTGTCCTAGAGAAACTGACAGACCATCTTCCACACAGGATCGGTGATCATGGAAAAGGAAACTTCTGAAGAGTTGATCACCTTCTTAACATCCAGCAATTCCCTTGTTTGTTTTTGTAACAGCTTCAGAATCTCTTCATTAGAGAAAAACTGGCGAGTGGTAACAAAAGGTTCACCTTTGGAGGGAAGAGACAGAGCCTTCCCTAGGCCTCGAGGTGTCAAAGTCATAGAAATACCCTGGACCAGTCCTGACTTCTTGCTCTTCGTGAGAGGCTCAAAAGTGAGTAGGGAAGAGTAATCCCTACTAACTACTGGGACATACTGGATAGGGGGAGGAGCGTGAGAATGCGCCATTCAGATGGTTACACACACACCACAAACATAACAATCAAAGAGAATGCCTGCAAAGCAACAGGCAAATACCAAAGATAAGAGAACAACCAAAACAATAAAACGTGACTCGACCAACTATCCCCAAGCAAACCACAGCCTAGAAAAAATTCAACATGACCTTGAGACATACGCGGCCGAAAGCTTCATACTATGCATCATACAAACACCCAAAACCCCGTATCAGGCAATAAAGAAAAAAAACTACACACCGTACCCTTAACCGAAACAAAGACACTAAACCAAAACATCACCACAACCTACACACATCAAGACCACAGCGTTGATAAACCGGTGTTTGACCATGGAAATAACTCCAAAAACTGCGCATACCCATCCCACGAAACGGGTTTATTAAAAAGGGAAATGTAAGTGCAGTGAAGGGGAATTAATTTAATGAAAGGTTCATTTTAATAAAGTATTAAGAATGGGTGAATTTTTATTAAGTGATAAACCTTATCAAGAAAACGGCGGTTCCTTCTTAAAAATTTAATTACCAATTATTAGGTGAAAGCGGTGCTTTAATTCGAATCCCGGACTTCGATGCCCAGACTGGGTCTCTAAATGCAAGTTCATTGATTACAAATTAAGGTGATGTGGAGCACTTTTTTGCCAGCGTGTGCTCTTTTGACTGCTGGTTCATTTTAATTAAAAATATTAAAGTGCCTCTTTAGTGCACGTAGCGCGTGCTAAGTGAACGACGGGTTTATTTTTATTAAAAAAAATGGTGTGTTTAGCGCGAATGCACGTGCCATGGTGGGGTCTAGGGTTCATCATTTTTTGTATTATGTGTTGGTTTGTTTGGTTTTTTTTTTCTTGTTTGTTCTTTATTTTTATATTAACCGTGGGTTTTGGGGTAGTTGAAAAAAATAACAAATAAAAAGGAAAATACCTGGTAGTGGGTGTATGTAAATGCAAAGAATGCGCTCTCCTCAATCCAAAATTATCCAGAAATAGACGTGTCAGCAACCGACGAACAAAGTCCCGCACCCGCGCATGATCACGAACAATCACACTCACACGAACAGCCACGTGCGTACACACCTATGCGCGTGTCAATGCCACGAGGGTGTCGACAAGTGGGACGGGGGTTTATGGAGGGGGTTGCTGTGGTTCAGCCATGCAACGGGGCTGTAGCGTGGGACAGGGGGCTTACAGGGGGGAGGGGGGTTTGGTGAGGAGGACCGAGGGCTTGGGTGGGGATGGGGTGGTTATGCTGGGAAAGGGGGCTTGTATGGGGGGTGTGTTAGTGGGGTTGAAAGGTAAGTGATGGGGGGAACAGGGGTTTAGGTGGGGAGGTGTGTGATTGCTGGGGGTGTGAATGGGGGCTAGGTTGGGGGTGGGGGGGTGTGTGTTTGCTAGGGGGGGAATGGGGGCTAGGTTGGGGGTGGGGGGGTGTGTGTTTGCGGGGGGGGGGGGGGGGGGGAATGGGGGCTAGGTTGGGGGTGAGGAGGTGTGTGGGAGGCGGGAGGTCAACGGGCGGCCGTGCAGGGCGGGAGGTCAACAGCAGGGGCGACGGAAGGAGGCCTGGCGGGCTGATGACGTGGCAGAGGGCGTCGAGGACGAGGCAGCCCGCATGGCAGAGGGCGTCGACGACGAGGCGGGCGGCCTGGAGGCTGGCGGTTGACGGCAGGCGCGGCTGCAGAGGACGGGGGCTGGCGTGGCGGAAGGCCTGGCGGGCGCTGACGACCGTGGCAGAGGGCGGGGCGTCGTGACCTTGGCGGCAGGCGACCTGCCAGCGGGCGGGAGGACGGCGCGACAGAGTGTCACGGCGGGCCGTCAGAGGTGGACAGGGCGGGCAGGGATTCGAGGTGGGAGGCGTCGTGGCAGAGGGCGTCCTTCACGGCGGCAGGCGGCGTGAGGCAGGGGAGCCGAGAAGGAGGAGAAGAGGAGGAGGGGATGGAGAAGAGGGTGGAGAGGGAGGAGGAGGGGAGGGAAGGGAGGACGCAGGATAGGGAGGGAGAAGGTGGTTAGGGTGGGGAGGGGTCGGGGTAGGGGTAAGGGGGGGGATAGGGAAGGGTGGGAAGATGGGCAGGGGCCATGGGGGAGGGTGGAAAAGGGTAGGAAGGGATGGAGAGGGTAGGATTAGTGGGCGGGGTAGGGTTAGGGGTATGGTTAGTGGGCGGGGTAGGGGTTAGGGGTATGGTTAGTGTCCAAAAAGGAGGCGTACCCCCCGTCCCGCGCGCGTGCACGGGACGGGGGTAAAAAAATTTACCGTGACGGGATGGAAAGGGCGCCCGGATGCGGGGACGAGGCACGCAGATGCGACCCGGGCGCGTTAAGACGTGTAGAATCGAAAACAGGTGCGTTCACGCGCGGGACGGGGCGCGCAAAAACACATAAAAATAAAGAAAAATTAATAACTCCCAATCCGGACGTCAAAACAAAATGGCGTAAAAATAAAAGCGGGCAGGACGGCAGGGGAAAGACAGGGAAAATGTGCAATGGGAGTTCCGGGGGGGTAAAGGGCGGTCACATGCAAAAACACAAAAAACAGACCAAAAAACACAAGTAAAAATTAATATCGGAAGATCCGTGCATCAGAACTAGGTGCAGGAAAAAGGAAAAATGTGCAGAAAGACATGCCCGACAATCCTATCACATCAAAACATAGTTCCGACTGAGATAAGATGCGTTCACGTGGGAAAAACCCAAAAAACAGACCCGAAAATGGGATCAGAAATTAATATTGGACGAACCGTTCACCGGAATGACATGTAGTAAAAAGGAAAAATGTCAGCAGGAAGGGGTGGCACAGAATTGTCATGTTAAACCGCAGTTTTGGTGGAAGTAGGAGGGGTTCACATGCAAAAAACACCAAAAATACGCCCGAAAACACATTAAGAAATTAATAATTAAAAATCCAGAAGGCGAAAGAGGGTGGAGGAAAAAGGAAAAATGTGGGGGAAGGCACGCGGGACACGGTTGTCAAATCAAATTGGAATTCCGATGCAAACAGGGCAGGTTCACATGGAAAAATGTCAAAAAGACGCACGAAAAAGTCTTAAAAAACCGAAAAATTAATATTGGACAAACCGTACATCAAAATGACTCGGAGTAAAAAGAAAAAATGTCAGGGAGAAAGTTGTTGTCACGGCTATGATGTCAAAGCACGGTTCTGAAGCAAGAAAAGCGCGTTCACATGAAAAACCGGCTAATTTGCGTAAAATACTTCAAAAATTAATAACTCGAAAACCGTGCATCGGAACAAGGGTAGATAAAAAGGAAAAATGGGCAGTTCAAAAGGAGGAACATGGCGATAAGGTTGGATTTGGACTGCAGTGAACGTAGGATGCGTTTACATGGAAACACAGCAAAATCAGGGAATGAAGAAAAACTGCAAGGGAATAGCCCCGAGGGTGGGGGAAAAATGGACGAGTGGGTGGGAAGGGACCTCATCAGGGTAAAAGCAAGTCATGGCATAGATGCATTAGCAGGTTGAGGCATATGCAGAAGGGTATGCAATGTAGACGCACAGGGATGCGTCCCCATACTTAAAACATGAACGTCATTGAGAAACATGATGTAGGGTTAGAAGAACGTGGCCCATTTTGTTGAGGATCAAGCTTGATTGTCAATGGCACATCCTGTGTCATTGTCAGCTGTAGGAGGTACCAAGGTATCTTTACAGTACTCGTCCTTCATGGCAGGGGCCACGCGGCAACACCCAGGGAGGTAGCTGGTTGAAGGAATCGTAGGGAATTTGTCGATGATGAGGGATACTACACTCCACTCACAGTCACTCAAATGGAATGAAAGAACTGTCACTTGCCCCACGACTAATATCACTCGAGGAATAAGGATTGAAACCCATATCTCATACCCGGTTTAGAAATCGACAGGGGGAATGGTGCAGAGGGAGTATGCCAGGGTGCACAGTTGATGGTGCATTAGTGCGTCCAACCCAACTGGCATAAGTGCAAAAAGGAAGGCAAAGGAGCCTTACAGTGCAGTGTACAGAACAGGGTGACGTGTCCTGTGATGACGGTAGAGACCCATCCCGTGGGTGCATAGGGAAACGAGAACATACCTGACTCCAAGTGTCGTAACATCCCTCAATCTCACCTCTCAGTAATTGATTGAAGAAACTCCAGTCACACTCAACCCACCCTCTGTCTCACACTCTGTTGATAGATACAGAAGGGCAACCATGTCCTGAAACCCATTGATGTAATCCTCACGGTCACTTGTGCAAAGGTTGTATGCCTTGTGCGCATTGGATGGTGCAACTGTGCATCCCGCCCTATGCCGGCATACGGTGCGAGAAGGAAGGCCAGGGAGCCTTATAGTGCAGTGCACAAAAACAAATTGTGCTTTGTGCATTGAGAGGCCCATCCCGTGTGTGCAACACTTCATTCACACTACTCACCTCTCATTTGATTTGAAGGCAAAGACTGGTCTCTCGGCCCATCCTCTGTCTCACTCTCTGTTGATAGATACAGGAGGGCAACCATACTCACATCCCCATCCGGTTAGGATGAAAGCTCACATCACTCGATTATTTGTCGATGAAGATCACGTCGTCAGTTGTTGAAGAGGCGTACCCAGGGAGGTAGCCATCAAATCGAACGTTGTGTTGAATAGAACATGGCGTCTGCTAGAGGACAATTAGACGCTCTGCAGAGAGGCCCAGGACATAGCGTACCAAGGGAGGCAGCTTCGGAACTAGATCTTGGAAATTTCAATTGATGAATCCACTTTCTGGACTGCTGGGTGTTGCCACTTGTTCCACAGCCAACTTCTCACCCAAGGGTGTGTGCCACCTTTTCTTGGAACGAGGCCTGCTATGATAGGGAATTGCTTCCTTTTCTCCCATAACAGTTTTGTTTTTTTTCTTATCTTTCTTTTTCTTTTTTTTTCTACTCCCGAGGGTGTTTCCACCTTTTCTCGAAGAATAGGTCGGCATGACAGGGACCTAAGTCCTTTTCTCCCATGACCAATATGTATTTTTTTTTTCTTTTCTTTCTCTTCGAATTAAGCAAGGAAATGGTAGAAAGACCATGTATCAGAACCAACCTCGCCACAGTCACTGGTGGAAAATAGAGGATAAGAGATCAAGGTTGGAAGGTGGGGTTGAGGGGACAGAGGGTTGTGTCCACCTCATCAGGAGTGGCTGAAGAACAGCTATCAGAATTAGCATCATAAGAAGTACAGTGCCGCGCCAACGAGGGAAAGGATCAAATAACCATGATTATCAGGATCCCCAAGGAGGGAAGTACTTCTTCAGGCGATATCCATTAATCAGGAAGGGATCATCAGAGGCATCAACGGTCTGCACTTGGACAGAGCCATTAGGGTTGACGGCAAGTACCTTATATGGGCCCATCCACCCTTGTTGGAACTTGCCAGGAAACTTACCAAATCGAGAATCATAGGCTAGGATCAAATCACCTTCTTTGAACTCCTTGTGCTTGATGAAGCTGTCATGGTAAACCTTGCGTCGAGCTTGCGTGGCTTCCATGCACTGTAGAGCCATCCTACGAGTTTCGTCCAAACATTCCAGGTGCAGGAGACGGCGTTGCAGTGAATCATCGTCCCCCAAATGCTCTTTGATAGCCACTCTCAAAGAGGGTAATTCCAGTTCAACAGGGAAAACAGCTTCTATACCATACACCAGCTGAAAGAGTGTCTGTCTCGTTGCTGCTTTATGGGAGGTTCTGTACGCCCAGAGGGCCTCTATAAGTCGATCATCATAATCCGCACATACGAGGATGTACCGGTTCTGTTTCCTTCGAGTAGGAGGATCGATCGGGCCAACGAAGTCGATGCCCCACTTCTCGAAAGGCTTCAAGGGAAGAATAGGCTGCAATGGCATAGCACTTGTCTTGGTAGGTTTCCCCATTCGCTGACAAGCATCACATCTTTTACAGTAATCATAGGCATCCCTATGAATGGTAGGCCACCTGTATCCTGCTAGCAGACCCGACTAGAAATGCCAGGAGGGTACTGTTGGGTTGCTAGCAGATTGGCAATGTCTACATACCAGGGGGTTACAGTTTCTACCAGGAAGAGGGAAGCATCAGGGAGGTTTGGATCATCCTGCTCCTCGTCTGCAGTTTGTGGGATACGCGACAGATGATTAGCCAGAACATGGGAATGACCAGGCTTGGTAATTACCTCAAAGTCGAACTCCTAGAATAGAAGGAGCCATCTCATCATTCATCCTTTCACATCTGCTTTGTTCATCAGGAAGCATAGGGCCTCATGATCCACATAAAATTTAAAGTGGGTAGACAGGAGGTAATGGCGAAACTTCTCTAGGGCAAACACCATTGCCAAGCACTCAAGCTCTGTCACTGTATAGTTCCGTTCCCTATCAGTGACTTTTCGGCTTGCGTAATAGATGGGTTGATCCAGCTTCGAGGAGCCCTTTTGGCATAGGACAGCGCCTAAGCCCTCAATAGATGCATCAGTATGTACATGGAACTCTTTCGTCCAATCAAGAGGCTGCAGAATGGGTGCCTGAATCAAACACTGCTTCAGAGTGTTGAAGACTTTGTCACATTCTTCTGTCCAAGTAAACTCTGTATCTTTCCTCAGAAGCTTGTGCAAGGAGGTTGCCTTTGTTGCGAAATGGGCTATGAACCTTCTGTAGTAACTCACATGGCCCAGAAATCCCCTCAACTGTTTGAGGTTGGTGGGTGCTGTCAGAGCTGCAATCTTTTCGATCTTTGCAGGGTCTGTTGATATCCCTTGTGCAGAGACAATGTGGCCTAACAAAACTCCAGAAGAGACCCCAAATATACATTTGTCGGGGTTGAGGGAAATCCCATACTCCTGGCATCGGTCAAAGCATTGTTCCAAATGTCCCCAGTGTTCACGGATCAAACTATAGACACAGAAGTCATCCAAATATACCTCAATAAAGTCGTGCAAATGATTTTGGAATGCGGCCATCATGACTCACTGGAAAGTAGCAGGGGCATTGCAGAGCCAAAACGGCATCACTCGGTAAGTGTAGGTCTCCCATTCTATGGTGAAGGTTGTTTTGGACTGGTCCTCTTCTGTTATCTACACTTGGTTGTATCCGCTGAATCCATCCAGAAGGGAATAAAGCTCATGTCCTGCCACTGTGTCCAAAAGTTGGTCTGTGAAAGGAATTGGGAAGTGATCCTTCTTCGTCTTAGAATTCAACTTGTGGAAATCCACACATATTCACAATTTGCCATTCTTCTTGGGTACAACCACGATGGGTGAAACCCATTCACTATTTGCCACTGGATAGATGAACTAGGCTTCCAGAAGCTTCAGCAGCTCTGGCTTTTACCAATGTGGAATAATTTGGGTTCATTTGCCTCTGTCGTTGCCGTACTGGCTTGGCATTAGGCTCCAAGTCAATATGATGCTGACATATTGTGGGATCAATCCCCTTTAGGTCTTTTTAGGACCACACAAACACGTCCAAATTCTCTTTCAACAAGTTGTACAAGGTTGACAACTCCTCTTCTGGGAGGCTGCTACCCACCTTCAAGTGGCGTTCAGTGCCATCTGCATCCACAAAGGTTAACTGCCTTTCACCTTCTACTTCACGGATGAAGGTCCCACAGACTGCTTCTGGGTACAGATCTGACTCCTTCAAGGGAGTGGTGTCCTCTTCTGATGTCCCACTAGAACCAACTTCTTCTTTTGGTGGAGACTTAGGTTGCTGTTGGAGATGTTGAAATGGGATTAGAGACGTTTCGGGTTTGGTTTCAAGATTAATTACCTCTTGGATTGAAGACTCCTCTTTTGATGACACGTCTAGGAACGCCACATAAGAGGGACCCTCTGATTTCTATTGGGTTTGTGGGACTGGTGCTTGTTGGCACGGTGCATCATCATCATCTTTCTTTGGCAAAGGTGGGTGAGGGCGGCAAGAGCCACTGCTGAAAGATGGCTTGTTCTTTGTAACCCATTTCTTATAAAGATTTTGCATGTGAGAAGATCCATTTACCAGACCAAATGGTACCATTGCCATTCTGTCCCATAGCATGAGCTCGTCTGTTTCTAATGCTTCTGGAACTTCTTCTTCATATATATCCTCTTCGGGTGGGAGAGACTCTTCTGTCTCGCTTTCATAACCTTCTTCATCCATATCATATTCATCCTCTTCTGTCTCTGTCTCTGTCTCTGTCTCTGTCTCTGCTTCTGCTATGGCCATATAATAGGGAGAGCAGTACATCCATGCTTCTATCTCACTATCAGAAGTGATTTCGGAAATCGTTCCTGGTTCAGGCAGGAAGTATTCACCCATTGATAATGGCTTTGCATCTTTTGAAAGTCAGCTTACAGTATCCACTATTAAGGAACGTGCCACTATTTTCTTGGGAAGGATCTGTTTGACAGCATCTTCGTCTGCTGATGTTCCATCTGCAGCCTCATTAGGTGAGTCAGAAGATAATTCCAAGGAGGTGGATCCATGTCCTTTTTGAGAACCATAGAGCTTCAGCACCACTTTTTTGGGTCCTCTACCCAAGGTCAAGGTTCCTTTGAACCAATCCGTCCTTGCTCAGGCTTCAAAAAGCCATGGTCTGCCCAGTAACAGAGGGTAGGATGTACCATAAGAATTTGGCTTCACCACCAGATAGGTTAGCCAATAATCTTTTCTAGCCACTGTAGTCTTCACATATGGGAGAATGCCCAAAGGCTTAATTCTGCTATGATCCGCCAGTCTGATGAGCCGTTGGGTGGGTTGCACACCTTGCATGCCTAGATCCTTCATTGTTACATCCGTCATAATGTTTACTGATGAACCACCATCAATCAGTGCATTTGCAATGAAGCAGCCTTCTATCCACATGCCAGTCTCTGGGATACCCGGATCTAGGAAGGCGTTAGCTACGTCCACTTCTTTGACAGGTGGCGCTGGAGCTTTGTTGGACTTTGTTGCTGTTGAGAAAGCAATCCTTAAGCCACGTCGTCTTGTCAATATACTTTTGAACCGTTTTCGGCAACTGGGAGACAACATCAATAATTGTCGGAATGTGAGGTTTGGTTTAAAGGTATCTAGATCTCTGACCAGATCGTATTCCTTAATAGGATCCACTGGCTTCTCTAACCGGTTAGGGAATGGGGCGACACCCATTTTCATTTTCCTTGTTTCTTCCAACAGAGGAATCATGGGAACTTCTTCTACCACTTGTGGCACTTCCTCCTCTTCTATCTCCTGGACCTCTGGTACTGTCTCTGTAACTGTCTCTGTAACTCTCTGTGGCACTGTAGTGCTCTGTATGGCACTGTCAGGCTCTGTTCTGTTCTGTTCTTCTGGTAGAAGATTGAACTTCACTGTTCTGGCAGGAGGATTATTTTCTTTCTGGATAGGTGGTTCCTTCTTCTTTGCACGGTGATGGCAGCAACTTCCAATTCCACTAAATTGGAGGTAGGCTCTTGGGCCTTAGCCGAACTATTAGTAGCACTGTTTTTCACTGGGGCTAGGCTTGGACAGTCTTTTGCAGTGTGGCCTTCTCCTTTGCATCGACTGCATAAGGGCTTGTAATCCACTGACCTTTTGGGATTTGGACAATTTGGTGAGATGTGTCCCTTTTCTCCGCATCTGTAACACTCCACTTCTGATCTCTGACCACCGCCAGACTGTCTTCCTCTATAACTTTGGGATGGAAATCTTCTGGGAACCGAAATTAGGACCAAACTCTCTAGGCTTGGGTCCAATATCCTGTGTTGTCATTTTGGGTTCCAGCAAGTTGAATCTCGCGTCTTCTTCCTTTCTTCTCCTATCATGCATCTCCTTCAGAGAGCAAATGTCCTCTGTATGGTTCTTTCGCAAACAGTAGGAACAGAAGGCTCCAGGAATGGTTGGTTTTCGTGTACATTCAGTGGCTAAATGGCCTGCTTGATGACACTTACCACACCAGTATTTGACCGCATCACATCTCTTCCTGCTCCTGCCACATTGGATATGCTAGCAATATTCACTTTCAGTGTCTGTAGCTGCTTTGTAATCACATCCATCAACTCCTTTTTAATATTTGCAACTGAGTTGGATAAGTAATCCTTCAAGCTTTCTCCTCCTGAGGTACTGGCAGTAGGGTTTTGAGGAGTCTCTGTAATCACTGCATAAACAGGTTGGGCTGGTGCAGAGGGATCTCTGTTCTGATTCTGATTCAGAGCTCCTGTTTGAACTGTTGGTGGCTGTTGGCTCCAGTTGGTAGGGTTCCACTGTTGCTACTGATTTGGCATTGAGGAAATTGGTTGGGACCATTGTTGTTGTGGTTGAACCATCATTTGAGGCATTGATTGTGGCCACTGTGGATTTGGTGCACTGTACTGTGATACTGGGGGCATCTGTTGGTAGGGGTAGGGGACTGTCCCTGGGACTGCATTTGGTGGATACATCATTCCTGGCATTAGAGGACGTAGGACTCCTCTTCCTAGATTCATCGCCAATCTAGCTTCTACTTCATTGTACAGTCTTGCACCTTCTATTGCAGCTTGCAATGTGGCTAGTCTTTGCAGCTCCACAAACTTACGAACTTCTAGTTGTAATCCTCTGAGAAACACCCCCTTCTGAATGCCATCATCTAGATTATGGTTAGTCCATCTCTTCAGGATGGATTCCATTCGTGAGACATAAGCTTCTACTCTTTCTCCAGAGGACTGACTTAAATTCATAAATTCCTCTCGCATCCGCTTTTCAAAACCTTCACGCCTGAATTTAGTGAGGAAGGCCAACTTCAGGTCGTCCCATGTGCCAAAAGTTCCTGCTGCTTGTCTCTCATACCATTGAAACGCCACGCCCTTAAAAGTGGCGGGGAATATTGCTAACCAATGCTCAGGGGTTCTGGCATTGTTAGCCACACATGCTATCATAAACTCTGCTACATGAAGATCGGGGTCTTCATTGTACTCTCCCTTAAAAACTGGCAATGGGACTACATTCGCTGGCCTGTCATCAATATTTCCAGGACGGATATGGCTTGGAAGTGGACCTCCAGCAGGAGGAGGAAGGGCTTGATGTGCCATTGGGACTTCTGTAAAGAGTTCCGCAAGGGCGTCAAAGGCGGCTTCTGCTGCGAGCTCGTTTTCAGCCTTGATTTTTGCTTTCTCTCTTCTCATGTACCTCTGGACTCGTTCTAACGCTTGCCTCTTTATTGCGTCATTCATCAGGGGGTTGGCTCCACTATGTTGTTAGTGCTCCACAGAGGGTTAACAGAAGGCTTCAGTCTCTGGAGGACTCTCTTGCCAACATTTCTTCTACTTCTTCCTTTTCAACGTCTCTGAATTCTGCTTTCATGCTATTGCACAGAGGAAGGTATTCGGTTCTGAAGGTGTCAAAATGCATACGTCTGAGCATTGTAGTGGTGCCATCATCATAGTAATGCCAGCTTCTGATGGTTTCAACAGTGTATGTTGTAAAGAACACTCTGTCTACCAACTTCCAGTGGGTTTCCAATTGAACAAACAGAAGATTATCAGTGCACCAAGCATCCCACATATCTTGCTATTGAGCATCTACGAACAAATTCCAACTCTTTTCCTTCTTGTCCTTGTGAACCTCTACAGACCAAGATTCTTGAAGCTTCTTCACAATCTCCCACTTGATGATGTTTGGAAACTTCTCAATGAATGCCAAATCTTCCATGGATGGTCATTCTCTCTGTTTCTTCTCTTTAGTTTGTCCCCAAACAGTTTGCCACCAAGACACAAGTTTCTGCTGCTTCAACAGGAAGAGGAAACAGTCCACTACATAGAGCATGCATCATGATGGTGATGTGTTTCCGCCATTGTGGGATGAACTTCTTGTGGAAAGTGGCTTTGATTATAAGAAATTCCAACTCTTCAGTGGAAGAAGGAACTTTACAAACATCCATTGAATTCTTCTCTTCTTGGCAATGCCAATTCCTTCATTTTCAGCCTCTTCTGGTGCTTGTTGATGGCAAGGTTCCCCGGCTGCGCACCAAAAACATGGAGCCCCAAGAGGAACACCAAGGAAAAGGAAATTCTCTTGCAAGAAAATCTATCTTGTAACACCAACATGATTTTTTATTATGTTTCATATGATCACAATGAAGAAAAGAACACCAGGCACAACAAATCTTCATGCAGCATCATGTAGATCTCCCACGGATTTGATAGAATCAACCATATTCTTCAATATCTTCACAACATCCATCAATATAACAAAGAAAGCAAAGGAATACACCATCTTTTAATGGAAATACATCACATAGTATTCATTTTCAATATCTTCATAGTCTTCTCTCTCAATCTCTCATATACAATCACTCTGTTTTTGTAGAATTGGCTATCTCTGACTCTCTCTCTCTCTCTCTCCATCAATAATACATCATCTCCTCACTAAAATATCTCAAAATCACTCTCAATAATCCTTCTTAGGTCATGGATACCCCTCCCAAGAGGTATGTTTGATATGAAGAGTCACCAGAGCCACTACAGTGTCTTTTCATAGCTCACTACTATCACTTCACTCCAGTCTTCACTTGAGTCTTCAGCAGCTATTTCTTTCACTTCTTTCAGCTCTTTTGCACTTGTATTCACCTCTTTCCAAGGCTAGAAAACTTTCCCAAGCTACATTCTCATCCATCAAAACACATACAAAAGCATACAGAACAGTCTACAAAATAGTACCAGAACAGCTACAGTACAGAACAGAACAGAGACAGAAGCTCTATAGAAGACCTACAGAAGGTTACAGAAGGTCATCAAAACCTCATAACTCATACTCAAACCATTCCAAACTCTCACAAACCACTCAATAAGCTTTCACAAGATCTCAATCTTCATCAATCAATACTCTATCCCTCCTTATAGAAGACAATCAGAACAAAACAAAAGCTATACAGAAGGTATATAGAACCAATCAGAACCTATCAAAACATCACAGAACCTCATATCTCTACTAATAATCATCATGAACTTCCAAATCACAATCAATATCATCCAAAACACTCTCAAACCACTTTCAAACCAATCAATCATCTCATAAAATCAACCATTCAGCTCTCAAAAACAACAAAAATCAGGCAAAAAACAAATCATTTCAACACTCAACAAAAAGCAGCCCATTTAATATGACGGTCAAAGATTTGTGGCTGACTAAGGAGATGTTTGATACTTTGTTAGTTAGTTTTGATCATGAATTCAGATCCCATTAAATAGTGTTTCCATTGTCGTAAAGCTTGTACTACTGCTAGCGATTCCTTATCATAGGTAGAATACTTAAGTTCAGAGGGCTTAAGTTTGCAGCTAGAGTAGGCTATGGGATGTGAATCTTGCATAAGGACAGCTCCTATTCCAGATCCACTAGCGGCAGTGACTACTAGGAAAAATAGTCTATTAAAATCAGGGAGTTGCAATACAAGAGCATGTGTTAAGGCATGTTTTAGTAAATCAAAAGACTTTTGCTAATTTTCAAATCAATGATACACAATACCTTTCTTTAATAAATTTTTCAAAGGTAATGCAAGTAATGAAAAATTTCTATAAAAGCTAGCAAGACCTAAGAAAGAACATAATTCATGCACATTTTTAGGTATCGGCCAATTCAAAATTGCTTCTATCTTTTTAGGATCAACTTTAATACCTTCAGATGAAACAATATTTCCTAAGTATTCAATGTGAGTTTGAAAAAATTCACTCTTTTCAGGATTAGCATATAATTGATTCTCTTTCAATAATTTGAAAACCAAGGATAAATGTTCATAATGGTCATTTTCATTCTTACTGAAAACCAATATGTCATCAAAGAAAACAATGACACAATGCTGATGCTTCAAAAATATGCGGTTCATCATACGACTGAATGTGGCTGGTGCATTAGTTAAACCAAAAGGTATAACAAGGAATTCATAATGTCCAAATTGAGTTCTAAATGCAGTTTTGAAAATATCAGGTGTGTCTAGTCGTAGTTGATGGTATCAAATTTAAGATCTATTTTACTAAATATTGCAAACCCTTGTAGTTTATCCATGAGGTCGTCTACCCTAGGGATCAAATATCTATTCTTGACATTGATCTTATTTAAGGCATGATAATCAATGCACATCCTATAGGTGTTATTTTTCTTTTTAACTAATAGGACAGGTGTACCAAAAGGAGAACCACTAGGCCTAATGAGTCCTCGGGTTAACAATTCTTCAACTTGGGTTTGAATTTCTTTTTGTTCAATTTGATTATGTCGATAAGGTGCTTGACATGGTGGTTGTGATCCAGGAATTAAGTCTATTTTATGATCTTCAGGATGTGTGGGTGGTAATCCAGGGGATAAGTCAGCAACAAAATAATCTTTAAATTGTGAAAGAAATTGTGCATGCCTAGGATGCATTTGGTTTTCTTTAACTTTAATTTCATTCACCCATATTAAGTAGGATTTGCTACCTTTTCTTAATGCAGGTTTAGCATGTGTATGACTAAGCAATGGAAAATTATCGAAAGTGTGCATACCATGCAATGTGATTTGTTTTCCATTAGAATAAATCTTCAGTGAATGCATGGAATAATCTATATCGGGATTATATTGATGACGCCAAGGCATTCCTAAGATAATGTCACTAGATTGCAAAGGCATAACTAAGAAATTTCTGCGTTCAACATAATCACCAATTTAATTTCTAAGTCATGCACTTCTTGTGTTCCATTGTATCTAGTACCTAAGAATGCAGCCTTGATGCGATAATAAGTGGAAATAGTATGTAAATTCAATTCATTGACCAATTTTGCAGAAATAAAATTGTGTGTGCTCCCGTCATCATGTAAAACAATCTTTTCTCTACCATGCACAAGACAGTTCATCATTAATAAAGAATGGGGATTTGGCATGCTTGGTAAAGTATTTGAAGTAGTACCGATATCGTCATTGTCTTCTGTGAAATTTGGCATTTCTTCATGGTCTTCATCTTCAGTCGCTCCGATGTCCAGGTTGATGGCACTTATAGTAGACTATGGATTTGGCTTTAGAAACATCATTGGTAATCGCGGGGAGTTTAGGAATATTGGTATTTGGCTAGAAAGATGGCTTAGGATTTGGATTTGTGTTTGATGGTATAGCAAGGGGTCATGTCTAAGATTTACGGAATGAAGATGGAACAAAGCGGTTTTGATTGAATCTTTGAAAGTTAAAATTGAATTGCTTTGTATCGAAGTTACCGTTATTTGAGAATTGTTGTGGCCGCTTCTCTCATCCTCGAATTTTGTCTTCAATATCATGGACCAAGGAAATCACATCCTCGAGAGTCGTTGGTTTGAACATGTTCACTTCCACATAGAAGTGACCAAGCAAACCAGACATAAACTTGCGCTTATGGGTCACCTCAGGTACATCTTTGAGCATTCAAAGTTGTAATAAGGCATTCCAGAAACACTCGGTATATTGTGAAATAGGCTCGCGATCTCTTTGTTGCAGAAGATCCCATTGTTTGATTGCTTTTTCGGGAATTGAGGTGAAAGAAAATTCTACAAAAATTTCTTTTGAAAAGTCTCCCAAGTAGTAGGACAGTCAATGCTTTTGTGAATAACAGTCCACCATAGCGATGCTCTATCCACTAAATGATTAGTGACACACTTAATTTTGTCTTTTTTGGTATACTGTTCTTCATGGAAATAATCATCAAACCAATTGATAAAAGAGAGAAAAATCTTTCCTTCGTGTAATCCATTGAAAGTACATAATTTGAAATTTCTTTTACTTATCTTGGCTTCTTTCTGGATAGATTGTGCTTCAAGTGTCGCATCGATCATACGTTGTATAACATCTTCAGGTTGCGGTCCATCTTGATCGGCAGTAGATTGTTGAAGAGTGGCCAACTGAGCTTGCAAAGTTTGACGTGCTCTTCGTTCCTCTTGAAGCTGCATCATAATTAGGTCCAACTTTTGCTCCATCGTTGGTTTTGGTAAATCACCTTTGGCCATAAAATCTTCCATATTTTGATCTGTCATCCTACAAAATTTCTAACAACCTCATACACTCGAAACCTTGTTAGCGAGATGAGCATAGCTCAAAGTTGGGTTTACAAGGCATTTTAAAAAAATGGCTTTTTGCGATCTTTTTTTTTTTTGCGGGTATGGAAATTGATAGAAGTCTTCTTTCAAGCAGGAAATAGACTGTGCATGACAGTTTGCTTGCTGGAAACTATCTCTATCAGAGAGCAGGTACGAATAGGGGCTTGTTGGAATTGAAAAACCGGTTCGGGGCTAATTTAGTGTGAACATATGCTATGGAAAAGAATTAAAGTTGAATTCTTAAGCCTTAGGAAAGCTTGAGACTTTGAAGCTTTAGAAAGAAAACCTTTATGAAATTTTGGAAATCGTCCACTAGGACAAGAGGATGTCAGTGACAGATTCGGCATCGATCAGTACATGCTGCCACCACGAACGACTGAATTGTGGAGCTTAAGCATTTTAATAAAGCTTATTAACCTTATAACCTCCAACTGAGCATAATTTGACTTATCTTCTTCTGAGAAAAAACAACTTGATGAAGGAGCTTGGGAAGTGGTCCTCCGCCATCAGAGACTGGTCCTTCACGATCCAATAGCGTAGTAGGGGGTTCTTCACTACCAGGAATACACTGGTATTGACGGATTGTCGCGAGACTGATTGTAGAGCCCGTTTGTTCTAGGAGTTTCGCCTTCACGTGAGATGGTAAGCGATTGGAAGCCCTCAATCTCAGCTTCACTTTGATACCATTGGTGCACAAATGGGATGTTGTATGTGCACGTAGCAAGCGTTGGAAGGTCCTCAAGATCAAAGAACTCTACTTTAAGCTCAAATTTCAAGAGAATAGACTTGCATGAAATAAAGAAAAAAGACCAATTGGGTACAATCTCCCCCCATGCCTTGTGTGAGCGCTCCACAAAGCATGTATTTAATATTTTATTCATCTCCAAGCTAAAAAATAGCCCAATTTCACAATTAGCATGCTTTAGCTTTTGTGTTTGCTTTTGTCAAAAATAAAGAATAAAGCGGTTGGGTGGCCTAAGAGTCGGGCAGTGCCCAAATACAATGTCCAATAATGAATATTTAAACCGTGCGCCCATGCATATACAAAATAAAAAATATGTGTCAAGTGCTTCAATAAATAAGTGCGGCAAAATAAATATTAGCACCACACCTAAGACGCATACCCATCAAAAAATGATAATTTCTTCTAAATAACTTGAATACACGCTATCACCCAGTGCTTCCCAGCGCCATCGCCGCCTACTCTACACATCAACTAAATCATTCACAATTGTTAGAAAATAATAAAATCAAACAGGAAAAAGTAAATACCTAGCAGTCTTCAACTGCAAAATAAATAAATAGGTTGGAAATTTGTCCTAACCTTAATTTAATACGAGTGCACACTCTAAACTCATAAACGTCCATTAATTTAAATATGTATTTTGTGGAATCACCCGCTATGGAATCACCCACTTGTACATTAAATTAACATGATGCTCGAAAAGGACAGGCGTCCCTGTCAACTTTTTGCACAAGGAATCCACCTTGTATACAAGCCCCGACAAATAAATATAATTTTACAGAATCCACCGTGGTCCCACGAAATCCACCATGGAATATGCTTCCTGGCATCAAAGGAGGGGAAGAGGAACGAGTTCCTTCAGACAGTCTCTCACTCTCCCTCACTCTCCCTCACTCACTCTCTTCCTCCTCCTCTTCTTCTCCTCTCTCTCTCCCTCTTTTTCTTCTTCTTCCTCTCTTCTCATTCTCTCTCTCCCCCTCCTCCTCCTTCTTCTTCTCCTCTTCTTCTTTGCCTCTCTCCCTTCTCACCCCTCCCTTTCTTTCTCTTCTCTCTCTCTAGCTATGCAACATTGAGTCCTCCTTTTCTTCCCATGGAGGGAGGGTTTTCCTAGTAGGGGAAAGGGTGTTATTGTGGGGGAAAAGGAGATAGTGGGGGGGCAAGGGGGAAAAAAAAGAATGGCATGTCTCTGCCCTTCAAGGCATCCTCTCTCTTTGCGATTGGGGGGGGGGGGGGTTTATAGGGGGAGGAGGGTAAAATGGGGAGCGTGATGGAGGCCCTCCCCTCCACGTGGGTGGCCAGGGTGGAGCTATCGCCATGCAGTCCACTCCATCATCATCATCACCTTCACTTCCTTCTCGTGCTTGTCACCACCCTCCGCCATGTTGTCTAGTTTTTGCGGCTCCCCCTCCCTCATGGCGTTATCATGTCGTCCTTCCTTCTCGCCACTTGTTGTGTCCCCCCTCACCACCTATCGTTGGCGATGATAGGGGGAATTTTTTAAAAATTAACTTTTAATTAAAATAGGGGGTTTCCTACAAAAGCGGGACATTACATCCTCTTCCCCCTAGAGAACTCGAGATGTCCTCATCTCCGAAGAAACTGGGGAGGAGGACAAGCATTAATGGGGATTAAGACCTATGTGTTAGGACCCATCACATATTCATTGCAACACTTTGATCACTCTTAGGCATGCGGTCTTTTAGAATAACAACTTATCGTAGTTGATACATCCAAGTCTGGATTATAAGAGAAGAATTTATTATAGTTACATCTCATGGGTATCTTCTAGGTTTTTCCTAAGTATCTGGTATATTCTGGATCACTAGAGCTTGCACAATTTCATTCCTTGTAAGTTCAAATTCTCTTTGAGTCCTATTGGGACAATTGGCATAGTTATGTCCAATGTTGTGGCACTCGGAGCATTGGTGTTTAGGGTGCTTTGGACATTCCCTTTTGAAATGACCTAACTCCTTGCAATAGAAACAGTGCAAAGCTTTATCACTTGGGGTCACAAGGTTCATGGTTGTCCTTGGTAGAAGTTTCTTCTTTAGACCAAAATTTCCTAGGATCCTTTTAGCAGATCGAAGTGGTCCTTTATCTCGAAAACTATGTTCCGAGATTGTCCTCTTTTTAGACCTGGGCTGAGGTCCATGGTCAATCGGCTTTGCTTGTAGTATTAAAGAATACTCTCAAACTTTGTCATACTAGCAAGACCAAATATATATTAGTCAAGAAAAACACTTAAGGAAAATTCATTGCAAGTTATAGCTGCCATTCCTTGCTAGAGTATCTCTAATCATTTGCAAGTTTTAGGCTTAAAATAGATGCAACTCATATTACTTGGGTTAACAGTAGTTACAAGAGCAAAGTTTATTCCCAATATAACTTGTATTACATGTTGGTAGAATTTATAGGATTTCTAATCATCCTGGAAAGGTGTGGTAGGCTCTAGGTCTTTGTCTTCATCTTCATCTGATTCCTCTATATATCCATAGATTGCACCTATGTAGCTTTGTTCTCTTGGAGACTCAATGTATTATGGACTTAAGTCAGGGAATTCTACTTGGATGTGCCCTAACTCATTGCAATGGAAGAATTGATGATAGGGACATCTCCTACGGATGTGCCCTATCTCTCTACACGTGAGGCATATCTTGTCTTGATCTTGGGGATCACCTTTGTCACAATTGCGTGATCCAAGTTCTTGGATGATTGGCTTCGCTCGAAGTAATGCATCTTACAAGTCTATTGGATGCATTGCTTCAAGACAGTAATTCAAAGGAGTGTTCAAGCCATGGAAAAACTTGGATACTTGCTACGCAATATCCATAGGTGGTGCATATTTTAGTAGGGTCACAAACTTTGGGTAGTAAGCCCCCATGGTTAATTCCAGTTGCTTTAGCTTGAAGAATTCATTCATTCTCAAAGTCTGGTAGGTTGATAGAAGATATTGTCCGCGTACAGTATCTTTCAGCTAAACCCAAGTGACAGCGGATTCCAAAATACCTTGATCTTTGCACCATTTCTTCCACCATATCCGAGCCTAGCCAACTAACTTCAGTTTTCCTATCATTGCTTGATTGGAGAAAGCAGTTCCTGAGAAGCAGAGAAATAATAGTCCATTGACTCAATCCATATCTCCACTTCTGCTGCGATATCTATCCCTTCTCCATCAAAATTGGGTGCCTTAATTTGCTTGAGAAGGAATTTCTTCTATTGCATGTCAGCATTCCTGGGTGCAGAAGGTGCCTGACAATCAAGTCATACCACTTAGGTTATTCTGTTATGCCTCAAAACATACATTAATCAACCCCACATCATTACGAAGTTTTTCTTTGATACCAACTGTAACGTGCCTGCCTATCGGCTATCTAAGCACATTTTAGTGGTCCATCGAGAAACGAATCTAAGCGACGCCGCCCAGCACTCCCATGGAATGTTTTAGGGTTTGTCGCCTAGGGTTTTCCGAGTCCACCTCCAGAACTGGTGCACAGATCGGATGTTGTATGTTCACGTAGTGAACGCGGGAAGGTCCCCAAGAACAAAAGAACTCTACTTTTTGCACAAAACTCAAGGTAGAAAGTATGCACGACATGAACGAGAGACCAATTGGGTGCAATCTCCCCCCATGCCTTGTGTGAGCGCTCCACAAAGCATGTTTTTTTATGTATTAATCATCTTCAAGCTCAAATAATAGCCCAAATTACAAAATAGCACGCTTTTGGCTTTTGAGTTTGCTTTAGCACAAAATAGAAATAAAGGTAATGGGCAGGCGCCCAAAGAGTTAGGCATACCCAATACAATGTCCAAATACAAATATCATAATCGTGTGCCCATGCGGATACAAAATAATAAATAAATATCCAACGCCTTAATAAATAGGTGCAACAAAATATATGCGCCATGCCTAAGGTATGCGCCCATCAAAATATAAGTGATAACTCGAATACACGCTATCCTCCAATGCTTTCCTCCGCCACCGCTGCTATCTCTACACATCAACTGAAGCATTCACAATCGTTAGTAAAATAATACAATTAAACCGACAAAAGTGAATATCTAGCAGTCTTCAGCTACATAAATAAATCAACTGGTTAGAAATCAATCCTAACCTTAATTTATCACGAGTGCGCACTCTAAACTCATAAACGTTTATTAATTTAATATGTATTTTACGGAATCACCCACTATGGAATCACCCATGTACACACTAAATTAATGAAACGCCCGAAAAGGATAGGCGTCCCCATCAACTTCTTGCACAAAGAATCCACTTTGTATGAGCCCCGGTCAATAAAGTTTACAGAATCCACCGTAAAACCTCACGGAATCCACCGTGGCAGGGAATCCACTGTGGCAAGGAATCCACCGTGAAATATGCCTCCTTGCATCATACCCCCAGGATGGTTTTTAAACTTGACCAAATATCTAGAATATCTACGGCCAGTTCTAGTGGTCATAAAGTCAGCATCTATGATAGCTTCAGGCTCAAGTATTTCAGTCTCTTCATCTAACAAAGGTGGGTTTTTACAAACAGGGTGTACAGGTAATTGGCCTCTAAAGGGTGGTAATAAGCTAATGTGAAAGGTGTTGTGAATTTTCCAGTGAGATGGTAGTTCTAACTTGAATGCATTGTCATTGATTTTGTGAAAGATCTTAAATGGTCCATAGAATCTAGGTGCTAATTTCACAACTGGGTGTTTATCTACACTTTATAATCTACGTTTTTCTATTCTCAACCAAACATAGTCATCAACTTTGAAATTCATGGCCTGTCTTTTCTTATTGGCTTGTTTTGTATATGATTGCTAGGCTTTGGCAATCATGTCTTTAACCTCATCAAAAATAGTAGCGTGAATGTTAGCAATATCATAAGCACTTTGAATTCTATTTGATAAAGATGCAACATGTGTAGACAATCTATAACCATAAATCACTTCAAACGGTGCTTTCTTTGTAGTTGTGTGTGGTGTATTGTTATATGCAAACTGCAGTAAATGCAAATGTGTGTCCCATGTCTGTGGTTTAGAAATAGTGTAAGCACGTAAAAGATCTAAAATAGTACTGTTAGTGGCTTCTGTTTGTCCATTAGTTTCAGGATGAAATGCAGATGAAAAATCAATCTTTGTTCCTAGGTTAGCAAACAAAGTAATCCAAAAATTATTACAAAATCTAAAATCACGGTCAGAAATAATAACTTTTGGTAATTCATGATTAGTGAAAACAGTTTTAAAAAACAATTGTGCTGCCTGAGATGTTGTTAAAGTTTTCTTGCATGGGATGAAATATGCTTGTTTACTAAACCTGTCCTACAATAGTCCAAATCATATCATGGTTAGCTTTAGTATTAGGTAAACTAGTAATAAAATCCATAGAAATCTGTTCCCATAGTCTTGATGGAATAGATAAAGGCATAAGTAATCCATACTGTTTACCATGATGTCTCTTAACTCTTTGACAAACCAAACATTCAGAAACAAAGTTAGATACATCAGTGTCCATATGTGGCCAATAAAAATCTTCAGTTAATATACGCAAAGTAGATATAATACCTCTATGACCTTGATATGAAGGACAATGAATCTCATTCAAAACAAAAGATCTAAATGGAACTGTAACACATAATCTCTTTTCATAAAACATGAATCCATCATTATAAGACAGTGAATCAATAGGAATCCAGTTATTTCCAACTAATTTATTCCAATTGGCATGAAAAGTAATGTCCTGATGATAAGTATCTTTCATAGGGGTTAGAGAATCAAATGATATAACAGAGATATTATGAATGGTCGGTCTTCTACTTAATACATCAGCTACTACATTTTCTTTACCTGGTTGATATTGGATAAGGGGATGAAAACTCTGAATAAAAGCTGCCCATTTGATATGTCGATCAAATATTTGGGGTTGACTAAGGAGATGTCTAATACTTTGTTGGTTAATCTTAATCATAAACTCAGAACCCATTAAGTAATGTTTCCATTGTCTTAAAGCTTGTACCACAGCTAACAATTCTTTATCATATGTGGAATATTTAAGTTCGGATGGTTTCAATTTACAACTGGAATAGGCTATGGGATGATTATCTTGCATAAGTACGGCTCCTATTCCAGATCTGCTAGCATCAATAACTACTAAAAAGAATGGTCTATTGAAATCAGGCAGTTGTAATACAAGAGCATGGGTTAATGCATGTTTCAATAAATCAAAATATTTCTGTTGATTATCAGACCAATGATAAACAATACCTTTCTTTAAAAGTTTAGTCAAAGGCAAAGCAAGTAATGAAAAATTTCGCACAAACTTCCTGTAAAAACTAGCAAGACCTAGAAAAGAATGTAACTCATGCACATTTTTGGGTATAGGCCAGTTCAATATTGCTTCTATCTTCTTAGGGTCAACCTTAATACCTTCTGATGACACAATATGACCTAGATATTCAATTTCTGTTTGAAAGAACTCACTCTTTTCCGGATTAGCATACAATTGATTATCTTTCAACAACTTGAAAACCAAAGACAAATGTTCATAATACTCTTTCTCATTTTTACTGAATACCAAGATATCATCAAAGAATACTATAACACAATGCTGATATTTCAAAAATATGCGGTTCATCATTCTACTAAATGTAGCAGGTGCATTAGTCAATCCAAAAGGCATCATTAGAAATTCATAATGACCAAATTGTGTTCTAAATGCAGTCTTGAATATGTCAGATTTATCTAATCTCACCTGATGATAACCAGATTTAAGATCTATTTTACTAAATATGGCAGAACCTTGTAGTTTATCCATAAGATCATCTACCCTAGGAATTGGATATCTATTCTTTACAGTAATCTTATTTAGGGCATGATAATCAATGCACATAAGATAAGTATTATTCTTATTCTTTACCAACAAAACAGGTGCACCAAATAGAGAACTACTAGGTCTAATTAATCCTCTGTTTAATAATTCCTCAACTTGATGTTGAATTTCTTTCTGCTCTATCTGGTTATGCCTATATGGTGCTTTACAAGGTGGTTGTGTACCAGGAATTAAATCTATTTTGTGGTCTTCAGGACGTGAAGGAGATAGTCCAGGTGGTAGATCTTTAGCAAAACAATCTTTAAATTGTGCAAGGAATTCTTTATGCCTAGGGTGCATATGTTTTTCTTTAGCTTGAAGTTCATTCACCCAAATTAGATAAGATTTACTACTTTTGCGTAATACACGTTTAGCTTGAGTATGAGTAAGCAGTGGGAAAGCATTAGATGTGTGCATACCATACAATGTAATGTGTTTTCCTTGAAAATGAATTTTAATTGAATACATGGAATAATCTATGTCAGGATTATACTAATGATGCCAAGGCATACCTAGGATAATATCACTGGACTGTAATGGTACAACTAGAAAATTCATTTTTTCAGTGTATTCACCAATTTGAATTTCTAAATCATGCACCTCTTGTGTTCCATTATACCTTGTGCCTAAGAATGTTGCTTTAATGCGATAATGCATAGGAACAGTTTGTAATTTCAATTCTTTCACTAATTTTGCAGAAATAAAATCATGTGTACTACCATCATCATGCAAAATAATCTTTTCTTTTCCATGCACTAAACATTTCATTGTCAACAAAGAATGTGGAGTTGGCATACCTGGTAAAGTATCCGAAGGAGTAGTAATGTTATCCTCATCTTCCGTAAAGTCAGGCATTTCCTCATGTTCTTCATCTTCCATTGCTCCAAGATAGTTGATATGGACATGTGGCTTCTTCAATTGGCAATTGGCTGCTAGATGTCCAGGTTGATGGCATTTGTAACACACTATAGGTTTGGCTTTAGATACATTGTTTGCAATGGCAGGAAGTCTAGGAATATTAGGATTTGGCTGTGAAGATGGCTTAGGGTTTTGATTGGTATTTGATGGCAAAGCAGGTGGTTTTGTCCAAGACTTATGGAAAGATGATGAAGGAAATCGACTTTGGTTGAATCTTCTAAAATTTTAATTGAATTGCTTAGAACCATAGTTACCATTTGCTTGAAATTGTTGTGGACGCTTGTCTCTTCCTCGAATCTTGTCTTCAGTGTCATGAGCTAAAGAAATTGCATCTTCAAGAGTTCCAGGCTTGAACATATTGACTTTAGCGTAGTAATGCCCAAGTAAAGAGTTGCAGCCTTGAACATATTGACTTCAGCGTAGTAATGCCCAAGTAATCCAGACATATACTTGCACTTGTGAGTCGCTTCAGGTACGTCTTCAAGCATGCGTAGTTGGAGTAAGGCATTCCAAAAGCGTTCGGTGTACTGGGAAATAAGCTCACGATCTCTTTGCTGAAGAAGGTCCCATTGCTTTATGGCTTTTTCATGGAATTGTGGAGGAAGGAAATTCTGCATAAACTTCTTCTTGAAACTCTCCCAAGTAGTGGGACAATCTATGCTCTTACGAACCACGGTCCACCAAAGAGATGCTCTATCCACTAAATGATTAGTGACACACTTGATTTTATCTTTTTCAGCGTATGTCTCTTCATGAAAGTAATCATCAAACTGACTGATGAATGCAAGAACAGTCTTTCCATCTCGAGTGCCATTGAAAGTACGGAATTTGAAATTTCTTTTACTTGTCTTTGTTTCTTTGCGGATGGATTGAGCTTCGAGGGTTGCATCGATGGTTCGTCGGATAAGATCTTCGGATTGTGGTCCATCTTTGTCGGTAGTCGATCTGTGTAAATTGGCCAATTGAACTTGCAAGGCTTGCCGGGCTCTTCGTTCTTCATCCAATTGCATCATAATTAAATCCAATTTTTGTTCCATGGTAGGTTCAAGAAGATCGCCTTCAGCCATTAAATCATCCATATTTTGTTTCGTCATCCTGTAAAAATTCAAAAGACCTCACACTCTCAAAATCCAATTAGCAGGATGAGCGTGGCTCAAAGTCGGGTGTACAAGGCTTATAGATTTTTGTTTGGCTTTCACGGTCTTCGACTTTTGTAATTGCGGGGTTTGAAATCTTTGTAAAATCTGTGTATGTCCTTCTGTGTGTGCTGAAACTGGTTTAGCAAGTCTACGTATGCGAATAGAGTCTTCCAGGGAACAACTTTGCAGTTCAGTGCTTATGCGCAGGAACACTCCTTATGGGAGTTTTTGGCATAAGTCAGTTCTGACTTTTGGTGACTTGACTGACTTGCGGAGTTGCAGAACTTATGAAACTTGATAAACTTTGAAGCTTTGTATAACTTGAAACTTGAGTGACTTAGCTTAAAGCTTAGTTTGCCTGGAAACGACGAATTTTAGAGGGACATTTTTCAGCGCGAAAATCACGGGATGCTATCACCCTGTCGCCGATTTGAAGAATTATGATGCTAAAATTTTTAAAAGATTAGTTTTTAAGCTTTTAAGCTTTATACAAGATATGAAACTTATCTCTGATCTTTTGAGAAGATGACTTGATAAAAGGAGATGTTGAGGTGGTCCTCCGCCTCCTCAGGCCGGTCCTTCGCGATCAGAGGCTGTAGACAGAGGTTCTTGACAGCCAGGAATCCACCTGTATTGACCTTTCGTGATGAGACTGATTGTAGAGCTCAATCGTTCCAGGAGCTCCGCCTTCGTGCAAGATGGGTAGCGATTGGAAGCTCTCGATCTCAGCTTCGCTCTGATACCACTGGTGCACAGATCGGATGATGTATGTTCGCGTAGTGAACACCGGAAGGTCCCCAAGAACAAAAGAACTCTACTTTTTGCACAAAACTCAAGGTAGAAAGCATGCACGACATGAACAAGAGACCAATTGGGTGCAATCTCCCCCCATGCCTTGTGTGAGCGCTCCACAAAGCATGTATTTTATGCATTAATCATCTTCAAGCTCAAATAATAGCCCAAATTACAAAATAGCACGCTTTTGGCTTTTGAGTTTGCTTTAGCATAAAATAGAAATAAAGCTAATGGGCAGGCGCCCAAAGAGTCAGGCATACCCAATACAATGTCCAAATACAAATATCATAATCGTGCGCCCATGCGCATACAAAATAATAAATAAATATCCAACGCCTTAATAAATAGGTGCGACAAAATATAGGCACCATGCCTAAGGTATGCGCCCATCAAAATATAAGTGATAACTCGAATACACGCTATCCTCCAATGCTTTCCTCCGCCACTGCTGCTATCTCTACACATCAACTGAAGCATTCACAATCATTAGTAAAATAATACAATTAAACCGACAAAAGTGAATACCTAGCAGTCTTCAGCTATATAAATAAATCAACTGGTTAGAAATAAATCCTAACCTTAATTTATCACGAGTGCACACTCTAAACTCATAAACGTTTATTAATTTAATATGTATTTTGCGGAATCACCCGCTATGGAATCACCCATGTACACACTAAATTAATGAAATGCCCGAAAAGGATAGGCGTCCTCATCAACTTCTTGCACAAAGAATCCACTTTGTGTATGAGCCCCGGTCAATAAAGTTTATGGAATCCACCGTGGCACGGAATCCACCGTGAAATATGCCTCCTGGCATCAAGAACGCTCGCGGCCCAACCCACTAGGATTGACCTAGAATATAGGTTCCTAGGGGCCAAGGTCTCTTGATAGCATTCTAGAGTCAGGTTTTGAACATCCTATTTTACACAGAGATACCCAATCCGAAGCAGATCCATACCGCACTTGGTTCAAAGAGAATGGGAAATGAGAGGGATGCGCCACTCAACCTCTCTGCCCATAGGGCTTTGTCCTATTCTGGTCCCCTAAAACGACAAGAATCAGGTTCTAACCTAACAATATCTAAAGGTCGATGAATGTTAGTAAAACCTTATGAGAAGCCTCCCAGTTCTCTGGAACCACCCTGCTGGACTCGTCAGGGTTCCCCCCACTCTCTTCCCTTGATAGCTTTAGTTTTCTAATTAGGTCCTATCACATTTATGTTCGACATTGAAAATCAAATTCCTTAATTAAGCCTTTTAGGGAATAGGGTTCGTTTGTGTAATTTACGACACATACATGAATACAGAGTAAGAAGTCTTTTGACAAACAAGTTCCTTAACTTATCTCAAGTTAATCTTTGTCTCCTACCCATACAGGAGAATTATATATCCCCTTTTGTCCAACAGAAGTACTCGGTCCAAATCACATGACACCATAATTTCCATCATTTATCTAGAATAGAATCTTCCAACACCCTAGACATTGGGCTCACGATAGTCCACAACTTTGTTCCGGTCTAGGCAAGGGATGTCTAGAGCTCAACTGACCCCACACAACCTAGGAGCGAGACACAACTTTCTATGGTTGGTCTTTTCACCACTGGACCTTTTGGCTTGTGAATATCGAGTAGTGCCCTCTCAGGTTGAAACGCGGCGTGACCTTGGAGATGATCCACCCACACAAAATATCCTTCTTAATTAATCCAATTAAGAATCAAGCAAAACCAAGGAAATCAGCTTGATATCATCTTTCAAGAAAAAATTCCTTTATTTCCAATGGCAACTTGTCATCTCACTGACCCTTGCCATGCGTTTACCATCAAACACAAGCACTTGGCATAATCATCCACATCACATCCCAACAATCAGTTTAATGCAAAAGCATTTTGGACGTTATTTTACCAATCAACAAAAAACAATGGTGTCCTTTTGCAAACATTGCAGAAATAGCCGTGATAATCTTTACATTGCGTATTTGATCTCCGCCTTGGGATCTAAGCGATTCCACGCAAAATTTACTTAGAACTCCGGCTAAGACACATGCCAAAATCCCATACAACTATGCAAGAATGTAAATTCTATTGAGCACTTATATTGATTGATAACCTAACCTTCTTCTTAGTACGTACGAAAGCATCGGTCTTTCCTTTGCCTCAGGTTTCCCTCATCCCTAGAGTTCTTGCCTTTGAGGCTTGGAGATGTTGCTTGCACCTAGCCCAATTCTCGAATAGGATTGACAAACATAGTCATTATCAGACAGTTCTCAAGGTATCATAGTTTTAATCCTAATTTTTGTATTCGGATACAAGGGTTTGTGCGAACCTCAATGCATCATATGAGTAAATATGGCTCAGTCATCTATGGATATGGAAAGAAATTCCTAAAAATCCCCTATGAGTTCATTAACTATTGAAAAATAATTTAGATTACTTGTTAAAAATAACTCATGCGCATGCCAAGCGACATACCCTATGTGTCAATGAATAGCGGAGATGGCAATTAATACCTAGATATTCGATATGAATTATCCATACCCGACATTGTATTTGTATTCGCCGAAATGCCCTAGCCGGTGGCTCCATTGTCGGATGTGAGATTACCGTTGACGCAAGTGTCCCTCCATTTTGGGGCCATACTTTTGGCTTTTGAACCTTTCTCTCCCTCTCAGTCTCTTGTCAAAGAGATAGTGTGCTGGGGTGACTCTTCTTGATTGCAATGGGGGTTAAACTCGTGGGGAGATGGGGGATTAAACTCACGGGGAGATGGAGAGAAGAGCAACATGTGTGGTCACCCTCCAAGGAGGGGAAGAGGAATGGGTACTGGGTTCCTTCAGAGAGTCTCATTAGGGCCAAAAACACTTCCAAAATGCACTTTTGTTAATCACGGGATTAAGAAACATGCCAAAGAGAGTTTGCCAGGTGTGCAAGAATATAGTATTCTTGTCTCCTCTTTTTTAGAGATAGTGGAGTCCATTTCATGATTCTCTCTTCTTTTTTAGCCAAAATCCCCAAAGTTTGACATGTTTTGGAGTCCCAAAGACCTTATTTACTGACAAATCTGACAAAATACGTGACAGAGATGTGATGAGTTTTTTAAAAGTCGGGAGATCTTTCAATAAAATTTTTGGCGCCCAATACATATTCATTTGTGTTCTTGACGCTACTTTTTAGTTCATTCACCCCTCTTTGAGCTTCTTTCTCTGCGCTTTCATTCTTTTCATGGCTTCCTCTAGGCACCCTTCTTGTTTAATACACTCTTGCACAGTCTATAGCCAGGGAGCAGATGGAAATTGGGAGCCCAAAACCTTTAGTGTAAACGATTGGGTTACCATGCTACCATCTTGCAAGGGCTCTCATAAGGTGAAAAGAAGAAAACGAGATGATATAAAACATCACGCCTTCAAAATTATGCCTGAACGGTGGTTTGTCAAGGTGCAACATGTTTACATGGCCAAGGATATGTACTTGCCTCCAAACGAACGTGTTTCCTAATAAACACATTGTAAGTTATTAGTTGAATAACGTATGCAATTCTTTTCCATTTAGGCAAGTACTAACAACCGATTCGTCATTGCAGATATCTTTCTGTCAACAAGTATTGAATGGCAACTTGTGGAAAGCCTAAGTGGGAATTTCCATGCCATTCATAAGGTATTGGCAAACATTATTTATGCC
This sequence comes from Lygodium microphyllum, assembly GCF_053477565.2. Lineage (NCBI taxonomy): Eukaryota > Viridiplantae > Streptophyta > Polypodiopsida > Schizaeales > Lygodiaceae > Lygodium > Lygodium microphyllum. The sequence continues at coordinate 22,951,665 of NC_141160.1, read as the reverse complement.
GATCAAATTGTGTCTTTTTTTACCGAATGCAAGGTTTTTATATATTATGCACAATATGTGGTTCCCTCTAGAGCGGATAGGTATTGGCATATCGAGAAGATTTGCCATTGCCAAGTCTTTCATCTCTAAATTGGGAGATTCGTGACAAGGCAACGGTGCAGAGTTTCAAATTCAAAATATCTTAGGATATTCAAAAGTCCATGACAGCTGGAAGGATCTCAAGAAGAATACGTTTATCATGGTTTGTACCCCTCCATATCTTCGTGGCTTGCTTTAAAACAGCAAATTTACAAAGAACGAAGGTGTCCTGGCTAAGTAGAAACTTTTCAAAAGAGGATTTGGACAACACTATAGGGATGCTTTGGAAATCTAGAGAGTGCGACCATAAGGGTGATATCTTGAGGTGCAGTGCATGCCCTCAATCCTTGGCTTTGGCTTACAGTATCCCTCGCCAAACTCTTGCTTTGGGCTTTAATTACAGGAGATACAAACTAAGATTGGGTATTTGGGTTCCCTTGGATTCTGATACAGATTGCACACTGTATAAACTTGGAGTGCACATTTTGCCGCATGAAGAAGCAAAGGAGGTGAATGTTACTTCCAATTGGAGTCTGAAAGATGTGAGGGATACCTTGGAATTGCTAGACAATACATCCCCTAGATATAAGTTCAAAGTGAATGGCGTAACAATTGGTAAAAGAGCCGAGCGCTCTTTCTCTTGTACGAGTTGTTTGTCTCCCACAATTCTGAGTTTTGAGCCTTGAGAATGAAAACTTTGCAGGAATTTATCTTAATTGAGTGATTGTCCTTAAGATATTTCTTAGTGGGAACTAATAAGCTATCATGAAGCAAGTTGCCTTTCGAATGTATAGAAATAAATGTACATTAAATTCGATTTATAAGTGAAAAAGAAGTTCATTACATCATGAGGTACAAAAATGTCATATAAATGTACAAAGCCAAAATAATAAGGCTTGTGTATGCTTGTGTTTGCTCTTTTGATTCTTCTTTATCTACTGCCTTCTCCTTTGTTGGATTTGTGGCTTCTTTATCGATTTCTTCAAAGATGTTTTTTCTCACAAGGCCTTTCTTCTTTGATTGTTGAAAGAATTTCACCTTCACAGGTACTCTCTTTTCTTGGGGCTTAAGAGGGGATGGATCAAATTTCAGAGGAGAAAGCGTTGGCATTCCTTTTCTTTTAGACTCGGCAACAGTGGTCTTTGTGACTGACTTGCCATTGCCATTGCCATTGCCATTGCCATTGCCATTGCCATTGCCATTGCCATTGCCATTGCCATTGCCATTGCCATTGCCATTGCCATTGCCATTGCCATTGCCATTGCCATTGCTATTTCCATTGCCATTGCCATTGCCATTGCCCTTGCTCTTGCCATTGTCGTTACCATTGCCATTGCCGTTACCATTTCCTTTGCCCTTTCCCTTGCCATTGCCATTACCATTGCCTTTTCCCTTTCCCTTGCCATTGCCATTGCCATTGCCATTGCCATTGCCATTGCCATTGCCATTGCCATTGCCATTGCCATTGCCATTGCCATTGCCATTGCCATTGCCATTGCCATTGTCTTTGCCCTTTCCCTTGCTTGTGCCCTTGGCCATTGAAGTTTTGGGAGGAAGAGGGGAGTCAGGGTCATATGGTGCGATTGCCTTGTCCAAAATCAACTCAATGCATCTCTCCCTTATCCACCAAACATACGAATCAAGATAGTCTCTACACTATAAGAATAAATGTTATAAGTTAGTGAAAAGACATCATGATAAGGGTCACACAAAAATCAAATGAAATTAATAACTTGCATTCACTCCTTCTATTTGTAGCAACTTTGAATCCACTGTTCTGCAAATATTTGATATAACTCTCCATCCACAAGAATGCACATCACTTTGCAATGGTACTTCTTGTAGAAGAAACTTATAAGGCTTTTGAGGATCAGCAAGATCCGTATATGTAGTATCCAAAAACGTAGAAACAAGTCTACCAGCACTACAAAAGGAAGCTTTGTTAGTTGAAAATAAAATTTGTAAATATAATCAAAGCAAGTAATTTTCTTTCAACATACATTCGTGCTTGGCCATGAACACTGCTGAGAGAGTTCATAAAGATAATTTCTCTAGTAAGACAGTTGATATAGATAAGACTCCAATGCCCTCTGCAAATTCAAAATAGAGGTGAGCAGAAGGGTGAAAACAAATGAATATAAATTTTCCTCTATAGAAAAGAAAAATACCTTTCTACACACGAGAAAAAGATGTGGTAATTTGTCACACTATCAAAAGTACGAAAGAATAGTGCAATATTAGACCCAGATATTGCAAATAGTTCCACTTAGAGAAGTGGATCAACAACATATATGGCTCTACGGATATCAGGAGTGAGAGAGGAGATGAATGCCTTGCAGTCAATAGCAAAAGCTATTTGAATTGATCAAAATCAATACAAATTACATATAAAATATACTTGAACCTATAAGCCTTACCTTATGCAACAAAAAACAACGGAGTCAAATAGTTGGACATCCCTTTTCTCCAACATGGGCTTGTCCTCGGGAGATATACTAAGGTAATCCTCCTTCTCAGGTTTTGTAGAAACATTTACAAGTATTTGCCCATACACTTTACCCATCCTCTTGTAGTTGATGGGACCAAGTGATGTGGCTTTCCTCTTGTAAACTTCATCTTCAGTTTCCAAGACCTCCTGCCTTTTTTCTTTCAAGATAGACTCTTGCTGAGTGGCACCCCTTGTAGAGTAAAGGTGAGTGACATCCTCAACCTTTGGCTTTTTCCCTTTCCTGGACAATTTTGGGGGAATGTTAAGGATGTCATAGGCTTTTTGATTGGTGGAAGGCAAGGGCCTCAACACTTTATCAAACCTATACCTGATTCTCCTGATCATCCTAAAATCTTTATTCATTAGGGTAATTCTATGAGCATGCACAGCGGCAATGTAAGCATCATTCATGAAATCAATGAGAAAATCTTCTGCCGCCTCTTGTAGAGCAAGAATTGCTGAGAGAGTTGCCACTTCTTATGAAGACTAGAGACAGTTGCCACTCTAGACAATCTGTCAAAGATTTCTTTTACAACTCTTATGAAAGCACCCTTTGGAATCACGTGCTCTGTGGCTTTCTGGGCTTTTCTAATCTCACTGAAACACCTCTACATGTAGAAGAACCAAGACTTCCTCTTTTTCTTTTGTGACTTGGGAGGCTCACTAGCTGCAACAGAAGTAGGCTCGGGTGCAATTGGAGGGGATGAATCCTTCACAGGGGAAGCCTCACCCTTAGCTTCTTCAACTTCAGGAGAAGAATCATTCTCTGCACTGGAATGCTTTAACTCCATGGAAGATGCCTACACTTGGTGTAGGGGGGATCTCTGTGGCAATATCCTCTGGGGCCTTTGATGGCCCAGCCTCAGCAATATTTGAAGGGAGTTCCTCCTCAAATTCATCAAATTGTAACTTCCTTCTACCCCTAGTGTTCTTCCTATCTACATAAACTTTTCTTGTAGTTTGCCTTGTCCTTGCCATGCAGAGAGGAAATAAAAGAGCCAAAAAGACAAAAGAGAGATATGAATTTTCTAGAAAATTTGATGAGATAGCATTTGCTTGGTGGGCAGCAGGCACAATACGACGCGAGGAGGAATAAACGTGGAAGATGGATCTGAGCGTTCGCATCGTATCGGAGATGAGCACAATAGATGTGAAAGCAAAGAACTCCAACGCCCGCGAAAAGCCAGCCTGGTATGACGCGAGAGGGCAATATCGTGGACCACCGAAAGGCGCCCTTGCTCCGTATTGAACATGGGGCCATGAAATGGCACAATAGGAGGAAACGGGGAAAGACGTAGAAGCACCCTCGCTCCGTATCGGGTGAGGGCAACCGATACAACGCGACAGGAGAGGAAATCAATAGGCGCAGAAGTGGGATCACTCTGTATCGGGCAAGCATGGTGCGAGAGCTTGAGAGAATGTAAAGTGTATATGTAAGCAAAAGGGTCATATACCCTCGTCAACCATGCCATGTGGCGTGACACGTGTCTCGCATTAATTGTGCCACATGTCCGCCTAACATCTATATGCCACATGTCGACTAACAATCGGGCCACGTGTCATTTTGCCATGTGTCTTGCTGACGTGTTGTTTGCTATGTATCGCAACTCGGGCTTGCCATGTGTCGCACCCAGGTTTTGCCATGTGTTTGTTAGGTATGTGTCGCATCATGGCAGTGCCACGTGACTTGGCCTAAGGCTAGTTCCACGTGGCTGCCACGTGTTGGTGCCCCCAACGGCTAGTGCCACATGGCATAATTGTATGCCCTATATAAGGAGGTGTCGATCATCTGTACGGCTTTTTTGGTTGCCTTTTCGGACTTCTTCATTCGTCTCCTGATACGGCGCAAGGGCAAGTGTTCATTTTTTTTGGGTTTGCCTTCTCATGTCGTTTCGGGTGTAGCCTTCTTTTTGTCTCGATTCGGCATGGCCTTTTGCTTTCCCAGATTCTCATTCGTTTCCGTTCGCCTTTGACTATTTGTTGTTGTACTTTTCACCATACGGTGTGAGTAGCAACATACGTCTTTAGCATTTGTGTCTCATCGCGCCGTATCATGCAGGGCTTGCAAATATGTCTAAACCTAGAGATTTTGAGGGCTCCAAGGTTCTGCCAAGGAGTAGGAAAAGGAGAAGGCTTTCTACATGCTCAAGGGCTTCAACATGTGATGAGCCTGTGCATTCTGTTTCTTCCCCATGCTCCACCACCAGTGTCATAATGCCAAGGACATCTCCAGGGAAGGGAAAGTCTGCAATGAGAGTTCTTGGAGTATCAGAGCTTACTGATGTCACTCCATCAGAGAGGCTTCTTGACTTTATCCTTCAGAATGGCATGGATCTCTCTTTCTATGTAGTTGTTAAGAATGTCTTTAATCCTGATTGGGATCTTGACAGTGTTTTGCAATATTGTAAAAAATATTTTTTGGAGGATTTTTTGGAGTTTGAAAATCTAGCAGGTCCTGCTATTGAAGTTGATACAAAGGAATATGTCCATGTTCCTATTGGGTCAACAGGCAATGAAAAGTCAGTGTTTACTAGGAGGTGCGGTGCCCACTCTTTGGACAGGTTTTATGCAAGAGACATATTGTGCTCCACTCATTCCAAGAACTGTAAGATTATGTCAAAGTCTGCTGCTTTTATTGTTTTCACCCTTGTCAAATATCCTATGAAAGCTGATGAGCAACAATTAGAAGGAGCAAAGTCTGCTAGCTTTTGTATGTTAGATGACCTAGCAAATGAAAAGGAAATAGAGGAGGCTTTAGATGTAGATTTTGAGGCTTCTATTGCTGGGAAGCTGGATATTGCTCAGTTCAAAGCTGAGACCATCATTGAGGAGAGCCAAGGAAATGCAAACCCTGCAACTGATGAGAGTTCTCACTATATTGTTCCTTCTCTACCATCTATACCTTTCAAGGAGAAGGAGTACATATTACTATCCGATATTCAAAAACTTTTCAATCTTAGGGAAGATTATTGTCTAGCCATTATTGTAGAGGCTTCTGATGCTGCAAATGGGATAGTTGACATAGAGAATGAATCAAAGGAAGAGATACTCAAACTTGGTACCAAAACTGGAGATGATAAGTTTATTGATGCTGGTGAAGCCCTCTCTCTTTGTTTTGACAAGGCAAAAGATGCTGAGAAAGAGTTAAGTATTACTGATGAGGAGTTTGATCGCATGCAAAACCAACTTGGGATTTCCAATTTTGGAAGAGAGGAGTCTGAGTACGTTAAAGAATTGATAAAGACCAATGAGACATCATCATCAATAAATTTATGGAGTCCAGTTAAATTGGAGTACAATGAAAACCAAGTGGTAAGATTATTTCGAAATTGCTTTTACACATTGGTAGGTTTGAGTTCCACGCTCATTTGGTATGGGTGTTATTTGCAGTTGGAGATTGTTGATTCAGATAACTTCTTGGGACGTGGCAAAGGATCGAGAGTTGGTGGTAGTACATTGAAAGACATTGCACTTGGCCACTACTTAGCTAGGATTGACCCTAATTCCTTTTTAGTACTTCATAGTAGTTTCTCAGAGGATGCAGCATGGCCCATACTTTGTATTAAAGCTCTTACAAGGCTTCTAGGTTTCTCAGGATTACAATATAATGCCCACAAAGTAATGTTTTTGGAAAAGAATGTAGCAATTAGGATTTTTGGCTACGGTCCAGGTTACTTTGCTTCTAGAGCAGGATACTTTTTGGCCTTCACATCCTACGCCTTGCCTGCAAACCGAACTGATGTAAAATCCATAGCTAGCTACAAGAGAAGAAAATTTCTATGTTATAGAGGAAAGATCCCTGAGGAGGAAGAGAATGTGAGAGATTTGGATAGCTAGCTTTGTATATATTCTATTTTATATATAAAAGTGTGACTGCTCATGTGTCATTGCCATGCATTCTTTGAAGTTGTTGTTGAAAAAACCAATTGAATAGCTCCTCCAAAGCATTGATTTTGTAACTCCTCCCCCATGCCTTGTGCTTCGAAAATAACTTGTGCGTGCTTGATAGTGGGATTTTTCCATGCCTTGGCTACTATAAGTTGCTAAGGGGCCGTGCTCCTCCACAAAGTAAGGCCCATGAATATGAAGAATATGCTGCAATACAAAGTAACACTCATTTTATACCAATTGAAAAACCTGTCAAAATAAACCCATCTTAAATAATTGTTACTTTACCAGATAAAAAGTGATATATTTTTCTCCCCATGCCTCTTTTATCACCTGAACAAGATTTATGATTGATCTTTTGAACTCTTCCGCATATGTATATGTTGTCTTATGTTGCCTGAGGAGTTTCAGAAAAACATCAAGGTGTATCCAAACCTCCATTCTAAGAAACGCAAGCTTCGACGTGCTTGCAACATTTGTTGTGATCTCACATAGCTCTCTCCAACACTCCCAAGCCGCATTCACTTGCTTTCCTGAATGGTTTCCTAAGAATCATCTAGCTTTTGAGCCTCCCATAGAGACATCGGCCAAGATATCTCTTGTTTTTCCTGAAAGTGTTGGATCCTTTCTCAAGTGAACTTGGCCTCCATGAAATCCCAATTTCGATAGTAATGCCTCGCATTTATCAATACACTCATCTGATAAAGATAATGGCTTAGTGGAATATGCGTAGTCAAGATGCAACCTGAGAAGCTTATTGATTATTCTAATCTCTGCATGCAAAGTACAAATATGAACATTCTTAAGAGAGATTGAAAGAATGGGATCCCAAATGTCTTCTATGTTTTTAAATTTACTCAAATCTATAGAGTCTCTATTTGGGGCTCTTCTTACTGGTCGCAAACTACTCCAATCTTTAGATCCAACACTTTCCATGCAATAAATGCAGGGATATTTTGCATTTGCACCATTAAATATTCCAAGCACTACAAGGATTTAAGCCTATAGCGACGGCGGGTAGCGACGCAGGTAGCGGCATCGCTATTGGCGTCGCTATTAAGCGACGCAAATAGTGACGCAAATAGTAACGCTCCACAGGGGAAAAAAACATGCCGAAACCGAGCGCGGCTTTATTTTGCGTTTTTGTATTTTGTGTTTTGAGAGCGAGAGCGAGAGAGAAAGCGACCATCGTGAGAGAAGGAGAGGAAGAAGACTTGCCGCCGCCGCCGCCGCTACCGCTATTGTTTGCAAAGGAGAGGAGGAGCCTTCATCGCGAAGAGGAGCCGCCCCACAGTTGCCATATCTCATCGGTGAGTCTCCCTCTCTCCTTCTCTTACTTGTTTAAGGTTTAAATCACTTTCTCTTTTTCTTGTTTAGGAGAGGAAATGAGAGAGAAAGAGAGGGAGAGGGAGAGGGAGGGAGAGAGAGAGAGAAAGAGAAAGAGAAAGAGAAAGAGAAAGAGAAAGAGAAAGAGAAAGAGAGGGAGAGGGAGGGGGAGGAAATGAGAGAGGGAGAGAAAGAGAAAGAGGGAGAGGGAGAGGGAGGGAGAGTGCATTCTCTCTCTCCCTCTCCCTTTTGCTTTTGGAGAGTGTTAGGATATATTGTGAGAGGGAGAGGAAATGAGAGAGAAAGAGAGGGAGAGGGAGAGGGAGGGAGAGAAAGAGAAAGAGAAAGAGAAAGAGAAAGAGAAAGAGAAAGAGAGGGAGAGGGAGAGGGAGGGGGAGGAAATGAGAGAGGGAGAGAAAGAGAAAGAGAGGAAGAGGGAGAGGGAGAGGGAGAGGGAGGGAGAGTGCATTCTCTCTCTCCCAGAGTGCATTCTCTCTCTCCCTCTCCCTTTTGCTTTTGGAGAGTGTTAGGATATATTGTGAGAGGGAGAGGAAATGAGAGAGAAAGAGAGGGTGAGGGAGAGAGAGGGGGAGGAAATGAGAGAGGGAGAGAAAGAGAAAGAGATGTATACTCAAATGGATAGCTTTATGGAGATGTATGTCTACTCAAATGGATAGCTTTTGTCTACTCAAGATGTAGTCCACCTATGTGTGTATATGTTGAAACGATAACATATCCATGATTATGGTAATGGTATGCACTTTGCTTTTTTTATGGGTACCATTAATTGGTCATACACTTTATAAAGTCTAATTAGGAGATTTAAGATGCACGATGATGGACTTATCGATAATGGTATGCAATGTGCTTTACCATGGGCCACGTACATTGGTGACTCTTTAAGATGGCTTAAAATTGTCATATCCTTCATAATGTCCAAGTAGGGGATCTAATTGTGATATGCATAATTCCTTGTTTTTGTATTAACTTTATAGGAATAACAAATTAGTAATCATGCCAACTAGTCAACGGAAGGACTAAAAGAAAATGATCCCCTAGCTAATGGTCATTATAGTACTCCATCAAAATGAACCCAAAAGTATTGCCATAGAAGAAGAATCCCTTAAATTGAGCATAGGATATTTTCTTCAAAGGTTATGACTATGAGTATAATTGATTGGAACAAATTTTATAACTATGGTATACACACACACACCCCCACACAGGCACAAATATTTTTACTATTTGATATTGTCTTTGACATGGTAACCTTGTATTACGTTGTTGCATTTGATGTCTTCCAATCATTACAATAAAAGTTGATAAATTTCATAGATAGCATTAATTTTTATACATGGACCTAGGACAAAAAAACCACATTACTAAGATGCTTTTTGTTGAGATTGAATTATTATTAGACTAAGAGATCCTCAATGATACTCATAAATTTTTTTGACTAGGATTACTTATACTCAAAGCCCTCTAGTGCAGTTGTATAAGTAATCCTAGTAGAGCCCCTCTAAGATACTCAAAGTACATAACCTAGAGACCGTAGCTAGGTATATAAGGTATAATGGCCATACAAGAAGACACCTCAATAATTGACTGATCACCACTAAATCCCAAAGAAGGATCATGTTCCATCCCCTTCAACTCTATATTCACCTCGTGAAGAACTTCATTAATCATAGCATCCTTGTCACCAATCTTTTTGTTGCAATGATGAAGTAACATATTCATCACTTTTCCTTTTAGCATCTAAGGCATTATCCAATCTTTTAGTCAAGTTCAAACATTTAGTCTTCAACTCATGAACCTTATGAACCAATGCCTTTTTTTTCTATAATAATGAATAATTATCTACCGGGACAAATAAATCCTTGAGCATGGTATATGGCCGAGATATAACATCAATAAATCTCTCAACTACTATGTCCCATGCATTTTTTACATCAATCAGTAAAGCATTTCTTATATCTTGAAGTTTAGATTTCAACACCATGGATGCATCAATATCAACCTCAATGTTTTTCAAAATTTGCTTCTCAACCTCTTGCAGAGGCTAAAACCTCTCAAGCAAGAGCTTATGGTCAACTTGCAACTTGACATACATCTCCATAAAGCTATCCATTTGAGTCTCGTTTTCCCAAATTGTATTACAAGTCATTAAATTGTTTATTGTAACGTAGACAAGATGGAAAACGAAGAAGGTCCCGTTGTTCAAGATTTCGAGGCATATCTTAATCAGCGTGTCCCATGTCCTTGCTCTCAATGCAAGTTGGCAATTAGACGAAAACGCCAATTGTCTATAGAACACGTACGACGATTTGGCGAGTTTCAATATGAGATCATTGATCAGGCGATTGCGGATTTTCAGCAAATGGTAATTTGAAGTTAATATCAATCATGCATTGTACTCGCAAGCTAATTGAATACCATATACAATAAGATTGGGTCTTGCTGGCAAATTTTCTATCCAGGGAGGTGATGTCTCGTCCCAAGGGGGAGTGCACCCTTTGTGACCAATTAGAAGAGTTCCTGGGTGTGCGATGGATGGAGTGCAGGAGCCAATCCACCACTCGCAAGGCCAATCTATACCGTCAATGCCAGAGGAGACATGCAACCTTTCAGATCTACCTACAATCTTGGAGCCTGAGATGGAGGCAATGATCGATGCATTGATTCCCATGGATGTCGAGACTTCTGATCCGCTTAGAGAGGAAGCATCCATACCATTATATGATGGGTGCTGAGTATCTCGGTTGAAGACACTGTTTGCACTCTTAAGTGTGCAAGCAAAATATGGGGAGCAATACAAGTGTGATCGAGTTGTTCAGGTACCTTGTACATAGGCTTCATTGATTTTTTTTTGACACTATTATTACAAAAATTTGTGCTTTTTTAAGGTGTTTTATGATTTTTTTCAGGTTATTAAAATATCATATATTACCACCTGCAAATACCATGCCTGAGTCTCGTGATGATGCACGACATGTTTTACGGAAGCTTGGCATGGACTACAATAACATCCATGCATGTATCAACGATTGCTGTCTGTTTCGAGGAGAATACGAGACTATGGAGACACGTCCAAAGTGTGGTGCTCACAGGTATCGACAAGACTTGCAAGGGCAAACCATCCCTCAAAAAGTTCTCAGACACTTTCTGCTCATCCCTCGCATAAACCACATGTTTCGTACGTCCGATATGGAGAGCTTGACAACGTGGCATGCGCAGAATAGGTCCATGGATGGAGTTCAACGAATATCAGCGGATTCGCGTGCATGGAGCCACATTGACTCTACCTTCCCAGGCTTTGCGCGAGAGCCAAGGAATCTTCGGCTCAGTCTCGCAATGGATGGCGTGAACCCATTCGATCTGCGCTCAACTTCTTACAGTGTATGGCCTAGAGTCCTTGTCAACTACAACATCCCTCCATGGCTTTCTACGAAGAAAGGACATCTCATCCTTAGCTTGCTCGTCCTAGGCCGCTACAAAGTAAAAAATATGGACGTGTATCTTAGTCCATTAGTCGATGAGCTTAAGATTTTGTGGGAGGAGGGGGTCACTGTGCAAGATATGAGCAGGCGCGATGGTCGACGGTCAGCCAATATTCGAGCCATTCTCATGTGGATAATGCATGAATTTCCGGGATTGGGAGAGTGCTCAGGTGAGCAGGCCTCCTTTCTCATTGGTAATATCTATATTTTATCTCATTTAATCAAGTATTCACTAGGTCGTGGTGTTGGAACAGGTCTGGTTACCTCAGGTTATCATGCATGTCCATTGTGTGGGCCACAGTTAGACTCCTGAAGGTCACGAACTATGAAGAAGATGGTATATCAAGGACATGCTACTTTCTTGCCGGAGGATCATGAACTCAGGGAAGGTTTCCTTGGATGACCTCCAACACGTATGAACGTCGCAAGCTGGTACGAGCTGAAAATGGTCCACGTGGAATCATATCCAAATGGAATGCGGTGGTTCTCAGTTTTCTACGAGTTGCCATATTGGACCCACTTACAGGTCAACCACTTGTTGGATCCCATGCATATTTTTAAGAATGTGGGTAGCTTGCTATGGGACCACATCATAGGAAAGAGAGACACTATAGGGGCACGAATGGATTTAAAGGAGGTAGGTAAGATGGAGGCGCTTTGGCCGCAGTCGAGTGCTAATGGTCGCGTGCAGCTTCCTCGCGCTCCTTGGGTTTTGTCCACTAAAGAAGAGCGCATTGTGAAGCAAGTAATCAAGTCTTTCCGCACTCCGATGGGTATGATGCGTTCTCTCAGGTCCGCATTTTCTAAAGACGACCAATTATCGGGGCTAAAATCCCATGATTGGCATAAGATATGTCAGGTTTGTACTATGAATGGATTGTAATTAGCGTGGGCATTTTGCTATTTGGAATGTGGCCATTATTCATAATGCTTTCTCATTTGTGGCAGTTTGTACTACCGATCGCAATCGCAGGATGTCTTACTCTAGAAATTCACGGGGCCATTTACAAGTTATCGACTTTGGTGCAATGGATCTCATAGAAAGAGATTAAGACATCCTTTATTGAATCCGCGAGGCGGGGAGCAGTGGAGATGGTCAGTCTCTTTGAGAAATACCTGCCCACCAGCATACTCACGATACAAATCCACCTTCTTATGCATCTTGTGGACAAAGTGGAGATTGCTGGACCTGTCCATACGCGATGGATGTTCTTCCTGGAGCGCTTCATGAAAACCCTAAAAGGCTTTGTGCGACAACGAGCTCAGCCAGAAGGTAGCATGGCCGAAGGTTGGTTGGTGTCTGAGGCACTAGTGCATATTTAACAATGGCTACCAACGGTGGAACCAGACAATGAAATGCTATGGTCGCGCTGAAGGATGATGATAGACTGATTAGAGATGTGGTGGTTGGAAATGGGGTAGAAAAAAGAATGGATGCCTCAATGGAAGAGAAGGTGAATCGCTTTTGTATGTTGCACCATGCCTCCATGGAGACGTGGCTCGCCAAGTACCAGATTGCAAGGCAAGATCGAGAGGAAGCACGAGCTGAATTCCGACGTAGTACGCGTCATCGACCGATTTGATATCCCGAAGGCATGGAGGAGATGCCGTGGTTTATGTCAACGTGATGGTTGCATGGAGCCTTGACTGCAGCATCTCGCGAAGGGACAGAGGTCTCAATGGAGGAGTGGGAATTCTCGAGGGGATGTAGTCCAAAGGTGATGAGGGGTTTAGAATCTGTCGTATCTAAATTTTATATGCGACATCTAATTTGAGTGTTTCAATGTATAGTACAAAATATATAGTGCAGCGTGGTCGCGCGGACGACATTTTCACGTGGAGCGTATTGACAAAATGTGCTCCACAATGGACTGTGGTGTCATGACAAGGTTCGAGCAAGAGAGCTGACGACAAACAACGGATCGAAACAGGGTTGTGGATGAGATGGAGTATTTTGGGAACTTGCAAAGTATTATTACGGTGGATTACCGTAGCTTCTCCATGATAGCTTCTCCATCTCGTCATTCAGCTGGAGTTGCGTCACCTCCAGGATTTGTCACACACCTGTGGAGACATCTACTCCAGTTACTCCGGCTTTTGCGCAGCCATCAGCAGGCACCCCTTTGGGTGCCACTCCGAGAGAGATTACCCCCATCGGTAGACTGGATGCAGAGGGGTCTCCTGGATATGCCCAGGAGCGTGGACGCAGATGGGAGAGGACCCATCTTAGGCAGACTCCTAGGGGTTATGGATATCTGGTCGATAGTAGGTCAGGAGCCATCATCATGAATGATGAGGGGAGGAGGGTGATGGCTCGCATGAGTTGTGCCAACAAGTTTTTCGGCACAACATCTTGGATCATTGGAAGAACATACCGGAGGGGAGCAAGGACTACATAGTAGCATCATTGCACGAGGAGTTTCCAGTGCTAGCCGCAGAAGATAGATTCTCTACGGGCTAGATGATGGATTGCATGCGTACATACATGTCACATAGACGATCCGACGCACACAAGGCAATCAAGAGTGGGGCTGCAAAGCCCGAGTGGTTAGATGCAGACGACTAGCGCCGACCGAGGGAGGAGGCTACAGATTCTCCAGGACGTTGGAGTCAGCAGCGCGAGGCGGCGAGGGCACGACTCGAGGCCGGAGTGGTCCATCATCTTGGGAGTGGCGGCGACAGGACATATTTGGAGAACTTTGTAAGTTTTTCTTTTGTTTTGCTTGTTTGTTTTTTTGAAATATTCTTTGTACTAACAATCATGTTTCTAACAGTTAGCATTTTGTTTTCTTTGCAGCACTCCATTACAAATCGCGATCCGTCTGGCCTTGAGACTCGATATGCAGAGAAGCACAGTCTCAATGCATTGATCGACCGATTGTATAGACGCGGCGGCCCTGTAAGTCAATCATCTTTCTTGTCCTTAGTTACCATGAGATATTTGAATGCATTATTGTATGGTGGACTGATGTGTTGTTTCTTTTTCTACAGAGTCCGTTCGATGCTCCTTTGCGGCGGGATGAGCTTTCAGGGGACGAGGATGCGTAGCTCGCCCTTGGATCCCTGGAGCTCACACACCTTTATTTTTGAGTTGCCTGATCTATGTAGACATGTTCTATGTATTAGTGATATCCTGTCATATGACTCTACCAATCGCTTTTTATGCGATCATGTATTTATTTCATGTATCAGTTTTATGATTTCAGTATACATTCTTTTTGTTTGCAAGCGCTTCGTACACAGTAGTGTAGAAACTATTTTGTATGGCTCTCATAAAGCACACATTGCTATATGTGGCAGGGCAGCTTGTTGCCCTGCCACAAAATTTTTTAATCCCTGTTACCGTCGCTATTAGCATCACAAATTTTACTGCTCGTGTCACTATTGGTGTCGCTATACGCATCGCAAACCGTCGCTATTAGCGTTGGTATTGGCGTCGCTATCAGCGTCGCATTTGCGAGGCTGATAGCGATGCCAATAGCGACGCTAATAGCGACGTCAATACCGATGTTTCTATGGCATCGTTAATAACGACGCTTTTTGCGATGACGGGGGCAAATTTTATTGTTTGTATTTTCGTCCGTTTAAATGTCGGTATAAGGTGTATATCTTGTAGTGAATCATACATTTGATAGTTTTTAAATCATCACCACTCATATGCCATTCCACATTAAAATTACCAATCCCATCAACTACCAACGTTTCGCCTTCACTTTGAGACTTAATGATATTTGGAATACCTGTATGGTTGAACAAGCATTTCAACATTTGATGATTTTTAATTGGTACTTGGGCTGCACCAATCTACCAAATCTCCATCTCGGATTGGATCTTATGCAATGGAGCTTGGCCCTCACCATTGCTGTGGTCCAATGCCATGTTCATGAGGCAAATGCTAACTCTTTCCATCTTCTGCCCCTTTTGAATCTGTGCTTCATCCAACTTCAAGGAAAACTTTAGAACACCATAACTTTCTTCTACTGTGATTTTATACATGTGAACCATTGCAATTTGCACCTTTTTTAGATCAACCCATATAATGTTAAACACATTGTAATAAAAAATTACTTTTTTTTTTGTTTTTCATAGGACATAGACCCTTTGATGTGAATGTACTCTCCAAAAACATGTGGAATCTTGCGATTCATGGCAATTCTTGCAATCAAAACTGCAAGGGCTCGGGGCAATCCAAATGCAGTTACCCTATTGCATCTAAGATTTTTAAACCATAATCCAAAGATAGCACGATAACCTTTCCGACTTATACCCACCGTATCACATGTCTCTACAATTTCATTTGCTTTCACCGTGCCTTTTAAGTCCTTCACTAACTCTTTGAGAGTTGGACCTCTCAAATCCACATTTTCGGGTGACTTAAGAATCCTCAAAATATCTTTCTTATTCATGGTTTCCTTCAAAAGTTTGATTCTTTCCTCATTCTCTCGGATACTGATGCCTAATATGTTAGAGACATACTTCTTTGTAAGATTTAGTCTCCTTTTCTTTGCTCTCTCACACAAGTTGGTTATATTTTTTAATGGTCTCTTCCTCTCTCTAAATCCTACTAGAGTTTCTCTCAAGCATGTTAGCTTATCCTACAATGACTTGTTAGTATTTTTCAAAACATAAATTTGACTTTCAACTCTAAAATATTTGTTTGTGTAGTTTCTAGTGCTTTTTTCATTTCGTGCATTTGAGTTATATATGTGTAAGATGCAGAGTATAATCTCATACAATAGCCAAGCATCCCATTGTAACCTTCTCCAACATATCTTATATAGTCATGGACATTGAAAAAAGGAGGTGGTTTACCTGTAGAAGGATCCCTGGGATAAATATTTCCGTCCACCCACAAATCTATATGCTTCATTCCTTGTGTTCACAACCTGTTGGCTTCGATCTCATCTATCAATACTTGATGATGTATACTTTCCCAAGATGTGTAAATCAGATCTAGCTGAAGACTTAGCTTGTATTTACGAGTGCTTGTGCCTGTGTTATTTGAAGAGGTATTGCTAGAGATTTTAGCAAATGAATCGAGCAAGAATCTCACAATGATAGGAAGCAAGTGCAACAAAAAGAATGGCGAAAGAGAATAGTGTGTAGAAAGAAAGCATGGGAGTAAACAAATGTGATTTTCGTGCAAAAATCTCGAAAATACAAAATCTCTCAAGTTCCAAGACAAAAACGGCCGAAAAGGTGACCCCTAACCTGGATTAAAAGATGAGGGCAATTAATGGCCGACCTCTTCAATGAACCAAATATTCTCTCACCTCTTCAATGAACCAAATATTCTCTCATTAATCACATCTGGACAACCAAATTTAGAGGTTTCATTCTTCCTAAACCTCAACTAATTAGCAACTTAATCACTTTCTTACAAGTGCCTTTTTTGAAGCATTTTTGTGTAACGTGTCCACCTGTTCACTTATAGGACACGTCTTAGCACTGACATAGAAAAACAATGTCAAGCAAGTTTCTTTTCAACAATTGATCTTATTTATCAATTTTTGAATACATCATATAATCCAGCCCCAAGGCTATTTCCATAATCCGCCCGAAGGCAATCCATAATCCAGCCCAAAGGCTATCCATAATCCTCAGGGATTACTAATCCAAGTTTTCGCCTGTAGACTAGTATGCAGGCCTCGAGATCCAATCCCGAGTCACGTCGGCCTCTTGTGTAGGAGCAGGGGATTTACGGCTAGAGCCCCCTTGGCACCCAAGTGTCCTCCTGCTCCAAGTAGCACCCACGGAGATACCTCTCACGGCGGATTCGGTCCACATTCCCGGGCGCGACTAACAGCCCCCTTGGATAGGGTCAGGCAGATAGTTGGGGGCAACTGAAGCTCCCTCTCCCTCCAGGCCTTCAACCTGAAGCATTAATTATTTTTCCATCTTTAGTTCCTTGAGCAAAGCAATACAACCAGTGCTCCTAACTATACAAACACAATCAATCTAGTGGTCATTTGTTTGGCCAACTACTAAGGTGTGAATTCTTTTCTCCGAATGCATCCAGCATTCGACCTAGGATGAATTGCGACTTGGCAAGATCCCAAGGGTTTCATTGCTTGTTTACACTTTTATCCTTGGGTTAGGGTTTATACCATGTCAACCCAAATTAGCAAACACCTTAGGTACCTTAACTAAGACAGTAGATCGTGGCGACTTTGTCGCTCTAACTTGATTTGTCAATTTCTTGCTAGGCAATTCATAGTTACCCTAACTTGGTAAACCGGTCCAAAGAAGGGTGATGTAGCAGGATGTCTACTCATCCTCTTGCAAATTAGACTTGCACTAGAACCTTCCAACCTTGTTCCAAGGAGTGGAAAATCTATCTTCTGTTGCAACTTGTTGCACAAGTGTCGCACCTAACTTGTGGGATCATTTCTCCCATCAAACGGCGTTTATTGGTCAAGAAATACGCTTGAACAAGATGTAGGGTTTGGGAGTCCTCTTTACCCAACCTAACCCTAACCATACTAGGCCGATGACGTTTGGCCCTAGGGTTTCTAATTTTAAATGGAAGTCTAGTATTTTGTCATTGATCTGTAGGGTAAAAACCCTCGATTATTATTGTATGGGCGACTAACTAACCCTAACATTCTGTGAATGTGGGTAGGACCTTTGGGTTTGAAAGTCTTGACTTGGCGTCCCAAGTGTGATACTAGGCAGAATTTTTAGCGTACTAAACTCTACCTAGCGCATTGAGGTAATCATCGTTTGAGTTACACCACTGCAAGCGAATTACCTATTCGAACTAACTACCTTGACAAGAAGGGATCTTTCCTTAAGATGCTAATGCTTTTTCCCTAAAAAGATGTAAATAATCCCAAAATGCAACATTCCATGTGAGTATGTGAATCATAGACTTTACCTTCTTTGCTACTATAAGGCTTGCAATAACCATTTCTTTTCCTTGCCTATATCATAGTGATTGACGATTTAGACTAACTCATATAGAAATCTACGTTGAGTTTCAACGAGAACCATTCCTATAAACCCTTTGTCCAATGCATTGAATTCGTGATTTAACATGAAATGCATCTTTTTCCAAAACATCTTCGATAAAAGAAGTTCATGAATATCACGAGACCATTAATTATTTTAATTTGTCCTTCGACACTTAACAAACCTAGGATGCAATTAACATCGCATGCAATATGCATGGCACATAAATCCCTTCCATGTAATGCAATTACTTGGACAACATTTTTATGGACATCGACGATTATTTCCTATGAATCACATCTAGGGAATCATTGCCTAAATGCATTAAGTGCTTGTTCTTTCTTGCGAGGAAGACAAGGATGCATTTAAACAATTTCAGAACCCAGATTTCAGGTCAATCCTAGTGGGTTTGGCTGTGAATGTTCCATTGCAAGGCAGACACGGGAAACCCTAGGCAAAAAGCCTCGGAACATTCCCTGGGAGTGCCAAGCGGCGACGCTTAGATTCGTTTATCGATGGACCGCTAAAATGTGCTTGGATAGCCGATAGGCGGGCACGTTACATAGTCATGGTTTTAACTGTGTCAAATCCTATGACTAATTCTTGTCCTCTAATTACTATGTGCCTAAACTTGTAACCAGACCATGAAAATGACCTTCCCATTGGATCAAAGATGTGCTCTGATACCAACGTAAAGAGTCTGATTCCCACATGAAGCTATTAAACTGAAAATACAAAGGAATAGACTATTTAACCAAGAAACCATAGCCAAGGTGGCTAGGCATGAAATGATATTTTAAAAGGTCCCTTTGGCACTAGCAATAGGGTTTATACTAAGGGAGACTATACTTTAGTCCCACCAAAGCTATCTCTTCCTCCTTTTCTTTTTCTTCCTATTTTCTCAGAATCAAGACTTTTCAAACTATCTCATCAATTAAGATATCATCAAGACTATTCAAATTATCTCATTGATTAAGATATCATTTCCCAAAAATCTTGTCTTGATTTTTTATTTTGAGACTAGGTAAGCAAAATCAGATTAGAGAAGAGCTTTCCAAGTGATGGATGTGCTTTGATTTTGTGAAATGAATGAATGATTCCAACACTATGGCTTTCCATGTTTACAATCCCCATATACAAGAGCCTTTATCCCAAACTTTATTTTGGGAATTGCCTAATAGGGATCATGGAGAATGAATGCTATGAGAAAGTTATTTTAATGGGATTTATGGGCTAATGAAGCTCAAGCTAACTAGCACATAGTGAGAGATATGTTTAATGATGATCTCAATAAAATTATTCTAGAAAAAAAAAGTCATGTTCCTTTGATTGGAAGCAAAGTCTCCAATATCATGCCAAAAAGTGTATTTTCCCTCATAGTCAAGAAGAGTTATGTTAAAGTGTAAACATTGGGAAAATGCACCTTCTAATCAAGTTTTTGAATTTGAGTTGCATGCTCTAAGAAATTGGTTGAAAGATGGACATGTTGATAGTTCAAACTATAATTACTACAAACTTGGCTTGTATGGTGGCATCCAAGAGTTGGGCATTGGGGTGAATATATAATCAAGGTAACAAAGAACAAAATACAAGCTTGAATAGTATCACTCTTATTATTTATATATTTTTAACCCTTCCACTTTGTTGTTATAAGCACTTAGTAGTGATGCCTTCTTACTGAGCAAAAAATCCTCATGATAGATTTTCAATACAATATCCAAAAGTTGAACTGAATTTAGCTTAAAGGTGATGTTGTCTACTCATAAACACCTTCTAATTTGACTCATTATGAATTATGAATTCATTTTAGAAATGTGATACTTACATGGTTTATGGTATTTAAAAAGAGGTTTATTTCAAGATGTAACACTCTCCATTCAATTTACTCAATGGGGCACTATGGCCATTTTTCTACAACAAGGTCTATATTGTACTATAGACATATCTATAATTATATGACCCTTTCTTTTTAAGAAATACATTGTTCAATGCACAAATCTTTCAAGGTGTTTCCATGGAAGTTAGCTAGTATTTTGTGATGGCGTGAAATATGTTAGTCCATATAATGCATATTCCTTTGATTTGACAATGGCCTTGCTTCAAAGTGCAAGATATGTAGCCTTCTTAAAGGGTAAGGATATCAAAAGTGAGCCTTCAAAGTGCAAGATATTCAAACTTCTTAAAGGGTAAAGATACACTCGCAATCCTCCTCCTCCAACAACCATGACCGATCTTACCAATGATGTTGTGGAAGAGCTACAAGTACTAAAATGATATTTTCAAGTTATGGGGATGCAAGAATTATAGGAAGAAGACACATCACAAATATACAATGTGCAATAGGAGACAATGACTCTCATCAACCAAAGTATGAGTATATAACTCAATCATGAAGAGTGTGCGAAAGAAGCATTCAAAAGGAAGGGCACTAGCCTATCATTGAGGAAGATATTCATAAAACAATGTGAGTAATTTACTGAACCAATGTCAGTAGTGAGGTAAGATGTCAAGGGTACCTTGAGCATAAAGGGAAAAAGTGCAATAAACTAACTTATCAAAAGATTGGGGTTGGTTTGATTTGTATCTTGGCTCCAAGCTTCTTGAGTAAAGTTAATGTGCATAATTCTAGGAGTCAAAAGATATGGTTTTGTGGGAACAATGTAGATCATGCATGGACTCTATCCAATATTATTTAAGAGCATCCTGGGAGGACCCCTCAAGTGTGACTAGTTGTTGGAAGGAGTACCAATTTGACAACATAAGAAATACAACAACTTGAGTAAGGAGGATTCAAGTTTAAATAAGAGGCTACTGAGAGAGCAAGGCTTGCCAATGTTCATAGCTTGGATGTAAATGCTACAATTGAGATGTGAGACCCTTGTCCCATGACAATAAACTAGTTGTTTTGAAAAAGACTATGACAAAAGAAATAAGTACAAAAATGAACTCTATCAATGTTATGTGCTATATATAGCAAAAAAATATTTATAAGGCATGAGCATGTGGATGTAAGCATGAGTGAGAAGTCATGAGGCATGATTAATGTAAAGTGTCCCCCCTGTCCCTAGTAGGACACGTCTTAGCAGCCCATCGAGAAGAGAGTCTAGAAAGCGTCGCCCGGCACTCACAAGGAATGTCACGGGGTTTGCAATCAAGGTCTTTTGGAGTCTGCCATGAAGTGGAAGCATCTGGCCGTTCCCACTTAGGACCGACCTGAATCAGGGTTTTCCTAATGGTCAAGTCCCTAGGAGGTAGCTAGCATCGACGAACCACTTTGTGCAAAAACATCTGGGTCGAAGTGGATTTATACTGCACTTGGTTCAAGGAGAATGGGAAACAAGAGGGATGCGAGGCTCGACTTCTCTGCCCGTAAGGCATAGTCCCATTCCGTTCCCCTAAAACAGCATAAATCAGGACTCTAGCTCTATAGATTCTAGGTCATTGTTACCTCGCTATCAATTTCCTTTGAGAAAACTTCCCGGCCAACCGGGACCACCCTTCCGTAGGACGGACCCAGAGTCTCGTCCACTGCACTTTCCTCGGGTTGCTTAGTTATCTAATTACCTACCACATTTAGTTTGATAAGCAAAAATAGCTTCCTTAATTAACCAATTAAACATTGGTTCCTTCACATAACTTAAGCACTGACACAGAAAAACAATGTCAAGCAAGTTCCTTTTTCAACATTTGATCTTTATTTATCATCGTCTTTGGAATACATCAAATAACCTGCCCAAAGGCTATTCCAACAATCCTCAGGGATCGCTATTCCAAGTTCTGCCCGTTGACTAGTATGTGGGCCTCGAGATCCCATCTCGAGTCACGTCGGCCTCTTGTGCAAGATCCAGAGGCAAGGAGTTTACGACCAGAGCCACCCTTGGCACCCAAGTGTCCTCCTACCCCAAGTAGCACCCACAAGAGACCTCTCACGGCGGGTTCGGTCCATGTACCCGACATGGCTAACAACCCCCTTGGATAGGGTCAGGCAGACAGTCGGAGGTAACTGATAATGCCTCTCCCTCCAGGCTTTTAACCTGAAGCATTAGTGTTTTTCTTGAATTAGTTCCTTGAGCAAAGAAGTACAAACAGTGCACCTAAGTGTACAATTACGAGCATTCCGGTGGTCGTTTGTACGGCCAACTGCTAAGGTGTGATTCCTTCTCCCCGAATACTTCTAGCATTCGATTCGGGATCAATCGCGACTTGGCAAGATCCCAAGGGTTTCGTAAGCTGAGTTGCTTGTTTACCCTTTTTCCTTGGGTTAGGGTTTATACCCTTTTGACCCAAATTGTCACTACTTTAGGTTTCCTTATATTATGGTCAATAAATCCTGGACAACCCTGTCACCCTAACTTGTTTGATCAATTTCTTTTTTGGCAATTCATAACTACCCTAGCTTGGCAAATTAATCTCCAAGGAAGAGTGTTGAAGTGGGATGACTACTCAATTCCTAGGAAATTTAACTTGCAATTAGAACTCACCAAACTTGGTCTAAGGTATAGGGGTTCTATTTAGTGATTTAGACGCAAAAGCATATGATGTTGCAGCTAGTTGCATGAGATAGGTATCAACACCTAACTTGTGGGATTATATCTCTCATCATACAGTATTTCTTGATCAAGAATACCTTTGATTGAGATATGGGGTTTGGGAGTCCTATTGACCCAAACCAAAACCCTAACCCTACTAGGCCGATAAATGTTTTGGCCCTAGGGTCCCTAAATTCCTTGTGGAGGTCTAGCGTTTGGTCAACTGATGCTTAGGGTGAGAACCCTAGATTATTCTTGCATGGGCGATTAGATAATCCCAACATTTCGAAAATGTGGGTAGGACCTTTGAGATCAGAAATATTAAATTAG
Organism: Lygodium microphyllum; assembly: GCF_053477565.2. NCBI lineage: Eukaryota > Viridiplantae > Streptophyta > Polypodiopsida > Schizaeales > Lygodiaceae > Lygodium > Lygodium microphyllum. The sequence goes on along the minus strand of NC_141160.1, from coordinate 22,928,575 downwards.
CATCCCAAGTGCAATACTAGGCAAAATTTTAACATAACTTAACCTAACCTAGCACATTGAGGTGTTCGTCGTATGCCAACTATTCATGCCTTTATGAATCTCATGTGAGTTACACAATTACATGCGATTTACCTAATTGTTCTAATTGTCTTAAGATTAGAGGTGATTTTTCCCTTAGAGATGCAAATACTTTCCCTAAAAGATGTAAATAACTGCAAGATGCATGAGATGTATCATTCCATGCGAATATGCAATTTCAAGAGCATAGACCTTTTGCCTTTATGCAACTATAGGATCTATAGTGATCTTTATTTTCCTTGCTCTATGCGATATTGATTGACATTCAGAGCTATTCTTATAAACCCTATGTTTTATGCATCGAATTCAAACTTTAGTATTTTAATGAAGATGCATCCTTTCCCAAATTCAAAAAAAAGAACTCCATGCGCATGGGTGTATCATTCTTTCATGATCAGATGCCATGAATCCATCATTGATTTAATCCTTCTTTTATCACTTAACCCAACCTAGAATGTAACTATCATCACATGCGATTTGCAAAGTTCATAAATCTTTTCCATACATTGCAACTATTCCGACATCATTTAATGAATGTCTACGATTATCTTATACACGAGTCACAACCAGGTATTTATTACATAAGTGCATTATGTGTTATATGCCCTGACCTTTGTGTGATGCTCCAAGGACGCCTTTGCACAATCCCATCTTTTAACTTATGTATCATATGTTCAAAAATGCAACTACCCTTGACCATGGAAGTGCAAGCAAATGCAAGTACTCGTCATGCAACTAAAATTTGTAAATCGAACAAGTATATAAATTTTCCAATGCATTTAAGTTTCCTATGTGAATTAAAACATGCTTTATGCAACCTTTCCATGCAGGAATATTATTCGGAACTTGGGCATTCAACATCGGGGCATTGTCCACTCTCATACTTTGGGTGGAAGATCCCACGTGTGCTCCTCTCGCCTTTTGCTTAGGAGCCATTGATGCAGTAGATTTCGACTTAGCGAACTCCCCCTTGGCACCCCTTACGAGTTTCAGAGTTGCTATTGCCCGAGATCTTCTTCCCTGCGTAGGAAATAGGCCTTGTGAGACACGGTCTAGAAAAACCCAGGAGACGCGGGTGAACTTGGCCTAGAGAAGATTCAATAGAAGCTTCTTAAGCTTCTAGAAGGAATAGGGATGACGTGTGTTGGTGAGGATGATGATGGTGAAGATGACGATGATGATGATGATGATGATGACGACGACGACGACGATGATGATGATGATGAGGATGATGGGGCGGCAGTAGCCTCTGCGACGACGGCGGTAGTTGAGTGATGATGGCGGCAGCTCCTCATGATGCCCCTCTCAATCTTGGGAGGGGGGTTTATATGGGGTGGGGGGGGTGGCCACACAAGTGGCAGGTTGCATGCCCTCCTCCCCATGCCCCTCCACACTCCAACACATACTCCCTCTCTCTCTCCCTGCCATGCAACGGGTGAAGGAGAGGGAGTTATTAAAATTTTTTGCAAATAATTCATTATCCTTTTTCCCGTGAAAGGGTGTTCCCGCGGTGGACTACGGTTTTGAGCCACGGCTTCCTATACACAGCGCGGGGCTAGTGTTTGTTAATGCACGAGGATGGAGCTCTTAGCCCAAAGTTTTTTGTTGCGGGAGATTACTTTGAGTCGCTTTTGTGCGGGATCTAGGTCCTTTAATATTTTGTTGTAGAAATATTACATTCTCTCCCCCTTAGAGGAATCGAGATGTCCTTAAAAATGTGGGGGTATTGTTGGTTGAGATTACTTTCATCCATCCAAGTGGCATCCTCTTTGGGGTAATCTTTCCACTGGATGAGGTATTCTCTCAAGGACCTGGATCTCAAATGCCTCTCCCTAACATCTAAGATTTTGTCAGGCCGTAGCTCAAGGACTCCTTGGCTCGGCATTACAACTTGTTGATCATCAAGCACGTGACTAGGGTTAGGCACATACTTTTTCAATAGGCTGATATGGAATACATTATGAACTTTTAGGTTTTCAGGGAGTTGAAGTCTGTAAGCATTAGGCCCTAGGCACTTGAGAATCTTGTAGGGTCCACAATACCTTGGACTTAGCTTTTGCATTCACCCAAGGATAGGGAACTCTTCTTTGGATGTACCCGAATGAAGACCATATCACCTTCAATGAAGGATCTGTCTTGATGTTTCAAGTCTACATAGGCCTTCTGTTAGTCCTTGGTGGCTTGGATGTCCTATCTTATTGATTTGATTTGGTCATTCATGTCTTCCAGTGTCTGCTTTGAAGCTTCAACCCTCAAGGTTGGATTTGAAAAGCTCAAAGGACTACGACAATCGTGCCCATACAATGCTTGAAAAGGGGTCATCTGAATGCTTTCTTGGTAAGAAGCATTGTAGGCAAACTCAACCAGTGGCAAATATTGATTCCACTTTTTGGGTTCGCGACAGCAGTGTGCCCTAAGCATATCTTCAATGACTTGGTTGACTCGTTCTGTTTGACCATCGGTTTGGGGATGGTAAGCTGTACTGAAACAGAGTTGAGTCCCAATGGCCTCGAAGATAGCCCTCCAAAAGTGTGACGTGAAGAGGGAGTCACGATCACTAATGATTCTTTTGGGTAACCCATGCAGTTTGAATATTTCCTTGATGAATAATCTTGCGATGTCTGAGGCCTTATAGTTTGTCTTAACAGGGATAAGATGTGCAACCTTGGTGAGCATATCCACCATGACCATAATGGAGTTGTATCCTCCCTAAACTTGGGGCAGGCCAACAACAAAGTCCATACTAATGAATTCCCATTTCATTTGGGGAATGTCAAGTGGTTGCAATTTCCCTGGCATTTTGACATGTTCAGCCTTAATGTGTTGACAAGACAAACATTCCGTGACATATTTGAGAACGTCACCTTTGAGTCTATCCCAATAATAGCTCTTCCTGACCGCATTAAGGGTCTTGGCATAGCCAGGATGTCCTGAGAAAGGGGAGTCATGGGCTTCCCAAAGTATCTTCTTCTTGAGTGATTGGCTTGCTGAGATACATAATCTTATCCTATAGTAGACAAGTCCACTATTGATAGAGAATTCTTGATACTTCGTTTGTAGCTTCGGGTCTTGATCTTTGATGGGGATCTCCCTTAGCAATTTCTGATAGGTTGGGTCATGACATGCCTCCTCTCTGGCTAGCTCAAGAATTGGGTTGTTTGGCATGGAGACCTTTGTGGCTAGAGATCTTGCTATTGATGGATCTTGCAAAATCAGAGAATTTAGATATACCTTGCGACTGAGTGCATCAACAACTACATTCTCCTTTCCAGGATGGTATTTGATTTCAAAGTCATATTCTTTCAGTACTTCAATCCATCGACATTGCCTCATATTGAGCTCATTCTGGGTGAAAATCCATTTAAGACTCTTGTAGTTCGTCAGTAAAGCAAATTTGTTACCCAGCAAGTAGTGTCTTCAAAGTTTGATAGCATGGATGATAGCCAACAACTCCAAATCATGGGTAGCATAGTTCCTTTCATGGCTCTTCAGTTTCCTTGAAGAGTATGCTATGGGATAACCTTCTTGTATGAGCACACATCCTATGGTAAGTGTGCTAGTGTTAATTATCACTTTAAACTCCTTATTAAGATCCAAAAGTTTCAGGATGGGTGCTAATACCAAGCTTTGCTTTAGTTTGTCAAAACTGGTCTGTTCAGTATAGGTGACCATACAATTGATACTTGCTTCTTTAGTAGATCAGTTCAGAGGTGCTCCAATCAAAGTATAGTTTTTGATAAAGACCCTGTACCATCCTGTCAATCCAAGAAAACTACGTATTTCTTTGACAGACGTTGGTGTTGGCCATTCCAAAACGTCTCTGACCTTGACCGGATCTATTGAAATTCCTTCCGCTGATACAATGAATCCCAGATATTCAATCTGTCATTTGAAAAATGCACACTTCTTCTTCTTGGCATAAAGCTTGTGTGCTCTCATTGTTTCAAGAACAATGCGAAGTTGGGGTTCATGATCTTTTTCCTGCTTGGAGTAGACTAGGGTATCATCAAAGAAGACGAGTACGAAGTCATCAAGATAGGGCCTAAAGATATCGTGCATTAACCTGTTGAAGGTAGCAGGAGCATTTGTCAGCCCGAATGACATGATAGGAATTCAAAGTGTCTATACCTTGTGCTGAATGCCGTCTTTGGGATATCTTCTTCCTTGATCCTTATTTGATAATATCCAGACCTGAGATCTATCTTAGAGAATATCTTTGCACCTTGAAGACGGTCAAGAAGTTCATCTATTCTTGGAATGGGGTATTTGTTTTTAATGGTCGATTGATTCAACCCTCTGTAGTCAATGCATAGCCGAAGCATTCCATCTTTCTTCTTCTAGAACAACACTAGAGCTCCCCATGGCGAACTGCTAGGACGGATGTAGCCTTGGTCTAACAGTTGCTTGAGTTGCTCCATCAGCTCAATTGCTTCTGGGATGGACATCCTATATGGTCTCTTTGCGATTGGTGTAGCTCCTGGCACTAGCTTGATTTCGTGATCGACTTCCCTTTGAGGAGGAAGTTCTGTTAGCTCTTCAGGAAATACGTCTGCGTATTCCTTTAACCAGGAAGGTTCTTCCCTAGATTCCTGATTCTGATCTAGCTTATTTTGTTTAATCAAATAGACAGGTAGGCCCTTCCTAACTCCTTTTATTATCTGTGTTGCTTTTGCCAACTGAATTTTTGGCTTGCCAGCCTCTCCTTGAGTTGTGACTAGTTTCCCTTCGAAATTTTGAAAGGAGACTTGGCCCTTTCCACAGTGAATGTGGACGTCATTGGGTATTAGCCAATCCATTCCAAGCAAACATTCGTGGACACCTAGGTTCATTACTTGGAATCTGACCGAAGTCGACTCTCCTCCCAGTAGGAATTTCACCTTAGCAGTTTGCCTGGTGCAAGAGACCTCACAACCGTTTGCTAATTCCATAAGTAAGGTAGGTGCATCTTTCATGGCTATTCCTAATCTTTTTGCACAGACTGGTGAGATGAAGGAGTGTGTACTGCCGCAATCAATCAAGGTTTCAAAGCTTTTACCTTGATAATTTGATGGATTTTGAATCACCGAGAATTGGCAATTCGGGCCTTTCTTGTGAAGGACGGCATAAACCGTTGCCCTCTCAATGTCAGCTTCCATGGATGGATCTTCTTCATCACCCAGCTCCTTATTGGCAACACTAGGGGTTCTCCCTCTGGCCATGACGGTGGCTTCTTGGCCATGGGCGGCTCCTTGGAATGGCCCTTGACATTGTCCTCTGCTAAGCTTGGGACACTGCCTTTTAAAGTGACCAAGTTCGTTGCAATGAAAGCAACAAAGATTGTGGCCATTACCTTGTGTAGGAATGAAATTGTTGACAGTGTTGGCCCTAGCTTTCTTCCTTTGTCCCTGGTTTTGGTCCTGTGCTCTCTTAGCCTGTGACCTATACATTCCCTTGTTCAAATCCTTGTAAGACCAAGTCTTGTTATTCCTTGGCTTGGTCTACACCTCCTGTATGATTGGTGCAGCTCGAATGAGTGCGTCTTGTAGATCCATTGGACGCATTGATTCCAAGTGGGTGTTTATGGGTGGATTTAACCCGGCACAAAACTTTGATACTTGTTGCATCATATCCATTTGTGGCGCGTACTTTAAGAGAGAGACGAACTTTGAATAATATGCATCCAGGGATAGTCCAAGCTGCTTTAATTCATAGAATTCATTCATCTTCTGTGTGTGATAGGCAGGTGGCAGATATCTCCCTCGCACAGCTTTTTTAAGCTTCTACCAAGTAACTGACCCTTCTGAGATCCCTTAGTCTCTGCACCATTGTTTCCACCAAAGTCTTGCTTTGCAGGTAAGCTTTAGTTTGGCGAGCATAGCTTGGTTAGCGGGTGCAGTTCTTGCTGCGTCGAAATAATCCTCCATGGATTCTATCCAGACCTCAGTGTCAGTTTGGACGGTCCTTCCCTTACCATCGAATTCAGGTGGCTTGATTTTTTTGAGAAGGAACTTCTTCTCTTGAATTACAGCTGTACTTAGTGTAGGGGCCGGACTTGGAATCTACACTTGGGGTTGCGCCTGGGCAATAAGATTCTTTGCGTTAAAAACTTACTAAACGCTTCTCACATTACATTAATATGCCCAGTTCAGCTTTTAGCCAAGTGACCTAATCACATAACTCCTTTACCAACACTTACAGCCATGACAGACAGTGATAAAAAATCTTATTCATTCATGTGGACATAGCCCTTTTTAGTACATTTATTTTGGGAAGGTAGAACAAGCTGATACATCAGTTTGGGAAAAATAGGATTGTGTTACATTCGACTACGGGGACTAAGTAATAATATGGAGTGGGGTCATGGATTTTCAGGAATCGATAGGTCATAGGAAGCTTGGGGTATCCCTTCCTTTGATACCCATTCTTCTCATAATGTCCCAACACCTTGCTTCTGTCGGCAGGGATTATCCAAGTCACTTCTTCGTACACATACTTGTTCTGCTTGACTTTCCGATCATCGACATGTAGGGTTGCGTTTGCGTGAGCCTCGACAAAGATGAACAACTTCACGATCTTTAAATCCTCCATCCACTTGATTCTCTTCAAGCTAGTCTGAAGGTACGCAAGTCAGTGGGCACCTATGTAATATATTCCTAATTCACCCGTCCATCTCCGTTCCACGTACAGGGGTGAAGGATTGTAGATATGGTCTAGATTATTCATCATGCCTAGCCTCCGTTGATAATCTTGAGCACGCATTGCAGTCATAAACATAACCTGGAACACCAAGAATTTGTTCCATGCTTCGCGACTTTGTAACACAATATCCATAAGTAAGTAAGGAAATGTTCTTAGTGGAAACGTTGCTCTACTTCCCCTCGTTAAGTTCCCTTGTAAATATTAGATCCTGTTGGTTCGCTCTGATACCAACTGTAACGTGTCCCCCCTGTCTTCCTAGTAGGACATATCTTAGCAGCCCATCGAGAAGAGAGTCTAGAAAGCGTCGCTCGACACTCATAAGGAATGTCACGGGGTTTGCGATCAAGGTCTTCTCGAGTCTGCCCACGAAGCGGAAGCATCTGACCGTTCGCACTTAGGACCGATCTGAATCAAGGTTTTCCTAATGGTCAAGTCCCTAGGAGGTAGCCATCATCGAGCCCCAGACGAACCACTTTACATAGAAACATCAAGATCGAAGCAGATTTATATTGCACTTGGTTCAAGGAGAATGGGAAACGAGAGGGATGCGAAGCTCGACCTCTCTGCCCGTAAGGCATAGTCCCATTTTGTTCCCCTAAAACAACATAAATCGGGACTCTAGCTCTATAGATTCTAGGTCATTGTTACCTCGCTATCAATTTCCTTTGAGAAAAGTTCTTGACCAACCAGGACCACCCTTCCGTAGGACGGACCCAGAGTCTCGCCCACCACCGCACTTTCCTCGGGTTGCTTAGTTATCTAATTATCTACCACATTTAGTTTGACAAGCAAAAACAACTTCCTTAATTAACAAATTAAACATTGGTTCCTTCACATAACTTAAGCACTGACACAGAAAAACAATGTCAATCAAGTTCCTTTTTCAACATTTGATCTTTATTTATCATAGTCTTTGGAATACATCAAATAACCTGCTCGAAGGCTATTCCAGCAATCCTCAGGGATCGCTATTCCAAGTTTCACCCGTTGACTAGTATGCGGGCGTCAAGATTCTATCTCGAGTCACATCGGCCCCTTGTGCAGGATCCGAAGGCAAGCAATTTATGGCCAGAGCCTCCCCTGGCACCCAAGTATCCTCCTGCTCCAAGTAGCACCCATGGAGGGACCTCGCGCGGTGGGTTCCGGTCCAGGTACCCGGCGCGGCTAACAACCCCCTTGGATAGGGTCAGGCAGATTGTCGAAGGTAACTGATACTGCCTCTCCCTCCAGGATTTTACCTGAAGCATTAGTGTTTTTCCTGAATTAGTTCCTTGAGCAAAGAAGTACAAACAGTGCACCTAAGTGTACAATCATGAGCATTTCGGTGGTCGTTTGTATGACCAATTGCTAAGGTGTGATTCCTTCTCCTTGAATACTTCCAGCACTCGATCCGGGATCAATCATGACTTGGCAAGACCCCAAGGGTTTCGTAAGCTGAGTTGCTTGTTTACCCTTTTTCCTTGGGTTAAGGTTTATACCCTTTTGACCCAAATTGTCACTACTTTAGGTTTCCTTATATTATGGTCAATAAATCCTGGACAACCCCATCGCCCTAACTTGGTTGGTCAATTGCTTTCTTGGCAATTCATAACTACCCTAGCTTGGCAAATTAATCTCCAAGGAAGAGTGTTGAAGCAGGACGACTACTCAATTCCTAGGAAATTTAACTTGCAATTAGAACTCGCCAAACTTGGTCTAAGGTATAGGGGTTCTATTTTGTGAATTAGGCATAAGAGCATATGATGTTGCAGCTAGTTGCATGAGATAGGTGTCAACACCTAACTTATGGGATTATATCTCTCATCGTACGGTATTCCTTGATCAAGAATACCTTTGATCGAGATATGGGGTTTGGGAGTCCTATTGACCCAAACCAAAACCCTAACCCTACTAGGCCGATAAACGTTTTGGCCCTAGGGTCCCTAAATTCCTTGCGGAGGTCTAGCATTTGGTCAACTGATCCTTAGGGTGAGAACCCTAGATTATTCTTGCACGGGCGATTAGATAATCCTAACATTTCAAAAATGTGGGTAGGACCTTTGAGATTGGAAATAATCAGCATCCCAAGTGCAATACTAGGCAAAATTTTAACATAACTTAACCGTGACCCAGCACATTGAAGTGTTCGTCGTATGCCAATTATTCACGCCTTTATGAATCTCATGTGAGTTAGACAATTATATGCGATTTACCTAATTGATCTAATTGTCTTACGATTAGAGGTGATTTTTCCCTTAGAGATGCAAATATTTTCCCTAAAAGATGTAAATAACTACAAGATGCATGAGATGTATCATTCCATGCGAATATGCAATTTCAAGAGCATAGACCTTTTTCCTTTATGCAACTATAGGATCTATAATGATATTTATTTTCCTTGCCCTATGCGATATTGATTGACATTCAGAGCTATTCTTATAAACCCTACGTTTTATGCATCGAATTCAAACTTTAGTATTTTAATGAAGATGCATCCTTTCCCAAATTCAAAAAAAAGAACTCCATGCGCATGGGTGTATCATTCTTTCATGATCAGATGCCATGAATCCATCATTGATTTAATCCTTCTTTTATCACTTAACCCAGCCTAGAATGTAACTATCATCACATGCGATTTGCAAAGTTCATAAATCTTTTCCATACATTGCAACTATTCAGACATCATTTAATGAATGTCTACGATTATCTTATACACGAGTCACAACCAGGTATTTATTACATAAGTGCATTATGTGTTATATGCCCTGACCTTTGTGTGATGCTCCAAGGACGCCTTTGCACAATCCCATCTTTTAACTTATGTATCATATGTTCAAAAATGCAACTACCCTTGACCATGGAAGTGCAAGCAAATGCAAGTACTCGTCATGCAACTAAAATTTGTAAATCGAACAAGTATATAAATTTTCCAATGCATTTAAGTTTCCTATGTGAATTAAAACATGCTTTATGCAACCTTTCCATGCAGGAATATTATTCGGAACTTGGGCATTCAACATCGGGGCATTGTCCACTCTCATACTTTGGGTGGAAGATCCCACGTGTGCTCCTCTCGCCTTTTGCTTAGGAGCCATTGACGTAGTAGATTTTGACTCAACGAACTCCCCCTTGGCACCCCTTACGAGTTTCAGTGAAGTCCCCCTTGGCACCCCTTACGAGTTTCAGCGAAGTCCCCCTTGGCACCCCTTACGAGTTTCAGAGTTGCTATTGCCCGAGTCCTCCTTTCCTACGTGCAGGAAATAGGTCTTGCGAGACACGGTCTAGAAAAACCCGGGAGAGGCGGGTGAACTTGGCCTAGAGAAGCTTCAATAGAAGCTTTGTCAAGCTTCTGGAAGGAACATGGATGACGTGTGTTGATGATGATGATGATGATGATGATGATGATGATGATGACAATGGGGCGGCAGCAGCCTGTGACGATAGTGGCAGCTAGGCGATGACGGCGGTAGGCAGATAGGGGCACACAAGTGGTAGGTTGCATGCCCTCCTCCCCATGCCCCTCCACACCCCAACACATACTCCCTCTCTCTCTCTCCGCCATGTAACGGGTGAAGGAGAGGGAGTTATTAAAAAATTTTGCAAATAATTCATTATCCTTTTTCCCGTGAAAGGGTATTCCCACAGTGGACTACGGTTTTCAGCCACGGCTCCCTATACACAGCGCGGGGCTGGTGTTTGTTAGTGCACGAGGATGGAGCTCTTAGCCCAAAGTTTTTTGTTGCGGGAGATTACTTTGAGTCGCTTTTGCACAGGATCTAGGTCCTTTAATATTTAGTTGTAGAAATATTACAATTAAATGCTATAAAATGTATCTTGTATGCGCTCAATAATATAGCAATAATCAACAAATTTTTTGCTCATTGTCTTGTGTCTCTCTTTCTCATCTCTATGCAATTCTTCTCCCTAGGTTCCTCATCCATGGATTATGCCAAAATGAGATGTAAAACAAATAGTTTTTTTTCACACAAGCACCTACATCTCATGTATAAGGGACCATTGTGGGTTCAGGTCCTCTATGCATGCCATGTCTAAGCAGGAGGGGTAATTCTAAGATTCATATATAGGTGTAAGGAGTCATGGGCCATGATGCCAAAATCGATGATTAAATACCATAAAACTGTATCTTGTATGGACCCAATAATATAGCAATAATGAGACTCTTCTTCACTCATCATCTTGTGTCTCTCTTTCTCGCCTCTGTACAATTCTTCTCCTTGGGGGGTTGAGCCCCTCGGCCCCAAAACAATGGGGTATATTATGTTTTCTAAAGGTAGCCAAAAAAGAAACATTTAAGATGGTGATATCAAGATTATCCTCATGAACTTGTATAGGCTTGAAAATTTGAGTTAAAATCAACCACCTCTTAGTTGTTCTCTTTGTTGTTTAAAGAAAACTATTGATATCTAGGTTTATCCACAACTTGCTTGTATGGAAACAAACTTTATGCTCATGTCATTCTCTATATTGATTGTAGATGATTTATCTAAACAAAATGACTATTGTCATCTACATTACATGATATATACATGATCCCCTATCATCATGTGGGAATAAGAGTAGCAACATTGTCTATTTTTTATTACATGTATTTTGTAATTTTAGGTGTACTTTATAGTTGAGTATTGTTATCTAAATTACATAACATATACCCAATTCTTTATCATTATGTGTGAAGATGAGTACCACTATGATCTATTTGTTTATTGCGTGCAATTTGTAGTTTTAGGTGTACTTTGTAGTTTCTCAATAAAACTATATGTGTGGTAGTGCGCACAAGTACAATCTCAATTGAGATTTTTTGGTTTTTCTCACCCTTTGGCAATCCCTATTGTTGGAAATGTGGATGCTTTAAAGAAAAGGTTGTATGAAAGCTTTGACATGAAGGACTTAGGAAATGCTTGTCACATTCTTGGTATGCGCATTATGTGAGATTGAGACAAAAAGATACTCTATTTGTCTCAAAAGAACTACATTGGGAATGTATTGGAGCATTTCAATATGGAAATGGGAAAATCTATCAATATTCCATTGTCTCCATATTTCAAACTTAGCCAAGAGGATAGCCCCAAGTTAGATGAGTAGAAGGTCAAAATGGCCAAGCTTTAGTATGCATCCATAGTTGGTAGCTTGATGTACACCTTGGTTGCAACACATATTACTTATGCAATGGGAATGGTTAGCAAATATATGGCAAACCTTGATAAGAAGCTTTGGGAGACAACATAGAGTACCATGAGATACTTGAATGGCACTAACTCTATGCGCATATGCTTTGATAGGCAAGATGCATCTATTCCTGGATATGTGGATGCTAATTTTGTAGGGAGTGTAGACTCTAAGAGGAGGTCCGCTATAGGTTTTGTCTTCAATTTCACTAGTGGTGTAGACTCTTGGATCTCTCAAATTGCAGCCATGTATGGCTTTATCTACTATTGAGGAAGAGTATGTTGTAGCCATTGAGGCCTGAAAGGAAACTATATGCCTTATTGTCTAGTGAGAGATTTTGGCATGATGAAAGAGGTGCGTACATTGCACTATGGTTGTCAAAATGCTATTCAATTAGCACAAAACCTTGTTTCTCATACAAAGAAAAAACACGTTGAGGTGAAGCAAGGAGGCTCTTGAGGACAAGCCTATTGAGCTTGCCAAGATCCATATGGATGATAACCTTACAGATATTCTCACGAAGAGTTTTCCTTCTCAACTGTAAAGTATTGATGGGCATTGGATAGTATCTTCACTTTCTTCAAATACTTCCATATAGGTGCATTGGCATTTTAGTGGGAGGTTGTTGAGATAAAGGCCAATGGAAACGGGCACTCCTTGTATATGTATACAATGTATAGTCATATATAAGTAAAGATAACAAAGAATGAGGGTACCATTTATTTTGTATTCGCATAAATCTCTTGTGTTCTAAGGTTGAAAGATGAATAGAAGAGGTTATTTTTGTGTGTGCCAACTTTGAGAGCTCGTCTTCTTGCTTCTATCTTATCCATTGGAGTATATTTAGAGAGAGAGAGAGAGAGAGAGAGAGAGAGAGAGAGAGAGAGAGAGAGAGAGAGAGAGAGAGAGAGAGAGAGAGAGAGAGAGAGAGAGAGAGAGAGAGAGAGAGAGAGAGAGAGAGAGAGAGAGAATCTGAGTCTGAGTATGAGGGAGAGTGAGGAATCATTGGAGAAGCTCTTCTCCAACTCTTGCATTATTTTCCTCTTCTTCTCTTCATTTTCTATCACTTGGAGCATACATGGATCAAGTTGGAGATATGGAGTAGTAGATCAAAATGCAACACTTAAATTGTGAAGCCACTTGTGAGCCCATTGAGTGATGACGACTACAATGCACTACATATGTAGAAGAGATCTCTACAACTTGAATGAAATCATGCATTTTTCTTTGCGGATCGGTTGGATAGAGGAAGAGTATTTATAGATAGGTGAAAGATAGCATAGCCAACATAGTAGAAGCTCTTAAATTAATAAGAGTTATTTTAAAGTCTTACCATTGAGTGAAAAGCTGAGTAGCCCATCCTAATACTACTTGACCACACATAGAACCTTGTAAATTAGGAGATAAATAGCATGTTAGACACAAAAGCATCTAAAAATCTACTTTAGTCTCTTTAGAGCTAGCTTAGTAATCAAGGGAAGGATAATATAGTAAATCTTAGGTGAGGTGGAAGCTACAAAAGAGTCAACATGGAGTATCATAGAAATTGTAATGTGGGAGAATGTAGAGTAGTAAGCAGCGACAAGCAACAAACCTTTTGTAACAAAGAGTGCAAGGTAACTCAATTGCGTGAAAGAGTCACACTAATTACAACAAACTTGATAAGTGGCTTAGGATTGGTTCCAAGAAATCAAATATAATTATAAATATACATAATTACAAAGAAGCTTGAGAAGTACATGTAAGATAATGATCCCTACAAAATTTTCCATTGGTTCAAATAAACAAGTTTGCAAGGCTAATGGTTTTCTCTACACAAGAACCCCAACTATGAAGAGGCCAACTTTGAAGACTATAGAAATAGTCTTTATTAACAGGATCAAGGATGGGAAATTATACAAAATCCTAGTTGGATACTCAAGTCTAGATAGATCAATCTTAACACTAATCTTGTAATTTGCCACAAAAGTGGTTGCAAGCCACTTTAGTGTCCTAGGTCCTATTTCACTATATTTCAAATAACATGTGCATATGATACCCAAATTGGATGGGATTCTTCCAATATAAAAAATTATAGAATAAAAGGTGTGGAATAACTTTTAGATGAAATTTTATTTTTTTATAAAAATGAACCCTTTAAAATATATGAAAATTGGTCAAAATAGCACTTAGCAAAACGATATTTGGAACTCTTAAAAAAGTTTAGAGTTCTTGTCTAATTGCAATCCTCTTAATGGGAATGCAAGTTATATATATCAAAATATTTTTCATGAAAGTTTTAGCTTGATTTAAAAAAAATTGATATGGGAAAGTGGTCACACTCAAACCCTCCACTGTCTCATTCTTTGTTGAGAATATAGAGGGCAACCTGATTCGTTATACCTAGTGATTAATTATCACAATCAATTACATGAGATTTTGTATGCCTTGTGCACAATTGATGGTACAATAATGTCATGCTCTATGTCAATATACAATGCAAGAAAATAGAAGGTTAGGGAGCCTTATAATTGTGATACTCCTACTTTATTTTCAATTTTCCCGACTTCTTGTAAATTGAACTTGAAGAATTCTAAACCATTAAATAGAGGAAGTCTCGAGCAAAATAGTTCGAGGATTGTAACATGACACTTTCCCAGGTTGATAGGGACTGTAGCCATCCTTCATGGAAGTTACCACACGAATGCGAGTCATGGGCCATAAGTTGAAATAGTAAAGCAAAATATTCTCAAAGCTTTAAGCTTTAACACTTTAAAACTTTAGGAAGAAAAAGAAGAAGAAGAGGAAAATAACAACAATAGGCCCCCCTTCTTTAATTTTAAAAAACGGTGCATGATGATCCCAATTTTGGAGTCCTTGATTGTTGAGGAAAAAGCACGAATTCTCCTTTCGTATCACAACAGATAACTCCAACAATCTCCCTCTCTTCTCAGATTGTCTAGAGGCTTAGATTGAAGCAAGATCATCTGAGAGCCAAGCGAATCAGTCATGGCATCTCTGACAACCTCCTTCCCTTCTACCCTACTTCCTTATGGAATCAAGACTCTTCTCGATTTTTCTAAACTCCTAGTGATCGCCAACTCCCATCAATCAAATTTCCATCAATCCAATTGCGACAACCCCCAAGCTCTCTTGCCAAAATCCATTTTTAAATCTTGCAAGTAAAGACCATGGCCTCGAAGAAGAAAGTTACGATGGCAATGGAGGCAAGAAATACCAATAATGCTGTGGACACAATCAATACAAACGGAATGACGAGTACTGGGATTACAAACAAAGCTGCAAATACCATCAATCAAGCACTTGTCATGGATCTCTAGGTACTATATTTTTATAATAAAGGTAGCTAGTAAGCCATCATCCCATGAATTGGCAACAAAATCTACATTCATAAAATATGATTTTATTCATTTCTTGCACATAATATTTTTAAGGAATTCTTAACCACAAATTCCAAGGGATAACTTGGGTTTGTATCAAATGAACCTAAGCAAGTGCAAGGAAGTTATTGTGTCCCTAAAAGACTTACTATTTTTTATTTGTATCAATAAAACGAAACCTTTGATGGATAATCACAGACGGTACTTCTCGGTATGTAAAAGACCTTGAGATGGAATTGTCAAAAGAATACTTTTCATAATTAAACTAACCAAGATTTTTTTATTGCAGGTAAGGATCCACAAAACTCCAAGGGAATTATTCTCAAGAATAGAATTGTTGTTTTTTCTTGGAAATATTTTTTAAATGTATAATGCATTCAAATTAGATGTTTGTGATTGTAAATTAGGTACTAAACTTTCCTAAAATCATCCGTCTAAAAAATGGATGACCAAGTACAAACCAGCGAGACTGAGGTAGTATTCCAGTGAGCACAAAATGCCGACTGAGGTAGTGTTCTTGATGGTGCTAGACCTCCCCAAGGCTCAGCATGAATAAAACCTACTCCAAAGGGTTTTCTCTTTTTTGTTTTGCATTAGTGATTATAGACCAATCATGATGCGAAAGGTCTTATTGTAGGGAACTCTAGTTGACAGGAGGAGGTGAGGATACAAGGGGGCTCTGGTCATAAACTCCTTAGGCTCTTACAAATTGCCAACTACCCTTTGATTTCTAGACAGTGTTGAGAAGTTCCAATACTAGTTGAGGAACTAAACTTGGAAAGAATAATACCTTGTTGAGATATCGAGCTCCACTCGTGATATGCCAGGGTGACCGTTGTGCATTTATGTCACCAATGTGTCAGTTGCAGATGCGGTTGGTACACTGCCCATGAATAATAGCTACATGACAGCTATCCTTATCTACTCTAGTTCGTGGCTCAGTTAGTATGCCACCTTAGTTAGTTGAGTTTGGTTTGAGACCCATATATAGGGTTCTTCTATTTCTATGTACTAGAGTTCTTTTGGCTTACACAACTAAGAAGAGGAAAACTGTTTTCAGCCTCCACCCTTGTGTGTATTCCCCCATTGTGCAAGCAAGAAAGCTACAAGTGAGACTCCTTCCTTCTCTCCCACAATCTTGACATACCTTCGGGTTGACATCATTCTAGTTAGAACAAAAAACATTGTAAAAAGTTATTTTTCTTAAAGGAACCTATTGAGAAGGGATTCCTTTACTCTATTTTTGTGTCATGAATTAAAGGCATGTAACGAATTTGTATCAGGAGATAATTCAAAGAAGCTGTTTTTATATATTGAACCTAAGGTGGTAGGTAATTAGGTAATTAAAAATACTCTCTCGAGGGAAGCGGGAGGATGGCGGATCCACACCTATGGTTGGGTGGTCTCGGTAAGCTGAGAGCTTTCCTAAGAAGGAATAAAAATCGTAATTTTGATGAGATCGAAAAGCCTAACTCGCATCACTTTAGAACCATGGGCAGAAGGGATCAAAGTGCCATACTTCCCTTTGTATCCTATTCTCTTTGAACCTAGCACAACGTAAGCCCATTTCAGTCATCAATTTCTAGAAGGGATGGAATTTCGAACCATCGACACTAGTCAACCGTTAGTGGTTGATTTGACCAAAGAGACTCAGGTCGATTGATCCTTATGGGAATGGCCAGAGCTTCCATTGTGGGATAGACTCAAGTGAGCCTAGTTAGCAAACTCTGAGGTTTTTCATCAAAATCTTGGACGGTGCTTTCTAAGACATTTTTTGATGGGCTACTAAGAACATACCACCAACGAAAGCTCGAGTGGGCACATTACAATTAGTATCAAAGCACACGTTAATATAGGACATGACACAAGTAAATAAAATTAGTTATAATTAAAGCATAAATATATCTTCCTTAAGTAGTGAAAATCTTCTTTTGTTAATATATGTTCTTGATTTCTGGCAAAAAGACAAACCTTGGAAACAATTCTTTATTTTCTAAGTTATATTTATGTTAGCAATGCACTCCTCTAACTTCAACTAGAGAAACTAGATGATGCAAATACTAGATGAGATATACAATCCTTCACCCTTGTATTACGAAAGACGATGGATGTTACAAGTGAAGGGTATTGTTACATTGATGCAAACCGTCTTGCTTACCTCCAGCATAATTTAAAGAGGCTAAGGTGGATGGAAACCCTTAAGGTTACTAAGATTTATCTCTTCTATAAGGTTAGAGTAAACTCAAACATGTTCACTAGAGGGTGACATGTCAAATTAAACCGGTACATCTATGAGGAGGTTACAAAGGTTATACTATGGAAAATCAGAGTTGCACCAAGAAGAACATGCATAAGAGGGAGATGAGAGCTCAAAGTACAAGTACAAAATCTTGCTTACTAAGTTGCTCAAAGTATAACTTGGGTACACTCTATCTCACACTTGATAGTGACCCATAGGCTGTTTATATAGCCTCTGCCAAGCTAGGGTTACGGTTTTCCCTACCCCTTAAGGCCATTCACATCCATCTGCCCTCATATACCCTTTCTTAGGGTGAATTCCCATGCCTATATTGTAACACCCCCCCAATGCCAAGGTGGCATTGCATCACAAGACATGTTAGAGTTCCCCCCCTCAATCAAATGGGATGCCTTTATAAATCAGGCTACAAGGATATTCATATGTAGAGGATGTTTACAAAACTCAAAAGAGTTGATCGTCTATGGATTGGGATGCAAAGTTGACCTCCAATTCCTTAGATATTGGTGGAACACTAGGACACTTACTGGTGATATGCCCAGTCTTTTTGCATTTGTTGCACTTCATTTTGTCATGGTATTTTTTCCAGCAATTGCTTACAATATGCCATTTTTTGTGACAAAAGGAGCACTTAGTAGAAGTGGTATGGACTAATACTTGCTCATGGGAAGTGACTACTAAAGTTCCTTTAGTATGGTTTCTCTTCTCTTCATCCTGGCAAGATTGGTGGTACTTGCCAAAGTTGGGTTCGGGATATTAGTTAGTGTAGTCACAAGGGTTGGAAAACCCTTCTTCACAAACTTTAGCAGGATGGCAATGGCATCTTCATCGTGGATGGGTGCTTGAACGGAGGCAAGTTGTGCCATAAGCCCCTTCATATGTGAAATAAACTTTCTTAGATCTTCTCCCTATTTGTATTCCAAGCTGAAAAACTCAATCTTGAGAAATATCTTGGAGTTCTTCCCTGTAGCACCATAGAGCCTTTCAGGCTCATCCCACTTTTCTTTGGCAGTGGAAAGTTGGTCAATGTGATGAATTTAAGATTCATCTAAATGAAGCGTGGCGATGGCCTAAGCCCATTCATCATCTTCTACATCAACGGGATTGGGCGGGTCAATTACTTTGGTCCCTTTTATGAAGGGCCAGTAGCCTCTTTCCATCATTTTGTATTTTACCAAGACTTGCCAATGATGAAAATATTTTCCATTAAATTTGTGAATTTGAGGTCTTACATTTGCATAGGCCAACATGGCCATTATAGGAAGGTCTTACCAATTTCCTTAAGCAATAACAGTGTGTCTAGTCCTTTATAGCTGGCCAAGTACAACCAAATAGCAGAACAGATAGCCAAGTTTTAAAGTTTTAGAGCTGAGAACAGTTGGAAATCATATATATGCAATATCTCAAGATAGGATTTAGGAGGTCTTGTTTTTCGAACAATCCTTGATTTAGGCTTTACTATTTTTCTGGGTTTCAACGAGGTGAACTTTGACTGGACTTTAGGCTCTTCTCGATAATGTGGCCTATTAGTGGAGTTTTTGGTGGAGCATGGCTTATCGATTAATTCTATGCTCTTGGATGAATCAGAGGAGAGTACAATAACACTCATATATTTGATGTACCAGCAGACTAATATTGGGATATGGTCTATGTGTTTATAGTTTTACACATAGCCTTGCAACCAAGAAGAAAGGGATAAATGTTATAAAGCGCTTTGATAGATTTAATTTTCTGATAAAAAATTAGATTAAGTCAACATCCAGCAAGCAACATGATTGTAAAATGCACCATTAGTGCTTACAAGAACTCATCTCAAGTTTTATGCCACTTTAGATGTAAGATATAGATTGTTTGCTGAATTAAAGAGTTCTACCGAGTGTAAGAACTTGAAATGGAGCTTTCAAACCTTCAACTGACTTTGGAGAAGATCAATCAGTGATTAGAATCATTGTTAGTACTCAAACATTGAAAATATTGAAGAATGAAAAAGCTTGAAGCTTCTTGGCTATGGCTGCCAGGAAATAGACAGTTAGAGTTTGGTTGATTGCAGCCACCACATGAATAATTTCACCAAACCCTCTTAGAGAGAGATAGCCCACTGGGGAGGCTTTGGAAGACCTATGGTTGTTGGAGGGATTGCTGCATCTACACACTGCATTGATCTCTAGGAATCGACGTCTGTAGATCTGCACTGATTTGATGATTTGCACAATGTCACCTTCCAGATTGCCCAATGTTGCCCTTTGATGTGCCAAGACTGGTCGCCTTGTGTTGGGGAAGAAGTCCTCAGTTGAATTCAAGAGATGAAATGATCTTCTTTGGCTTCCTCAGGTCCTCCAAGGTCAAGGGGTCAAGCTAGCTATGGAGGTTGAAGAACCAAGATGAGAAAATGAAGATTTTCTTGTGCACTTAGTGAGGCTGAGGTTTGAGGAAGCTTAAAGGATCAAAGGAGGCTCTAATACCATGTGGAAAATCAGAGTTTTAGCAAGAAGAATGTGCACAAGAGGGAGATGAGAAAGTACAAGAACAAAATCTTGCTTACTAAGTTGCTCAAAGTACAACTTGGGTACACTCTATCTCACACTTGATAGTGACCCATAGCGCTAGGGTTAGGGTTTCCCCTGCCCCTTAAGGCCATTCACATCCATCTACCCTCATATACCCTTACTTAGGGTCCCATGCTTATATTGTAACATATACCAGCTGATCGAGTCATGGTTGTAGGACACTCCAGTTGTTGCTGCAACTACAAGAAAGATCGATTACCTGATCTTCCCCTAAAATATAGATTTTTGAATATTCATTTCCAGATTCCTAATTACTACACGATGGATTTATTGCAATGCCATGCCTAGATTGTGGTAGAAAAACCTTTTCCAAGAATAATATGAGCTTTGAACTACTCAAATAATGTATTTCCTTCCTATTGACATAAAGAATTACTTTTATCCACCCGTTTGTCTCCTTGATAATCAGGAATAGTGAAAATATATTATCTATTTGAATTTTTTTTATTAAAATTAAAACTCTCTTTTGAAGTGAAAACCCTAATAATTATCAAAATTCCAAGTAGTACATAATTCCCTTCTTAAATTAATGAGGTAGATTAAGCAAGTAAACATCCTATTTTTAAATATGGTTGGAGAGAAAATTGATCATAAAAATTGCATAATTTCCTAGAATGTCACCTCGAATCTCAATATTATAGAGGCTCAAGAGAAGAAATTTCTTGAGTACAAGCCACCAAAGTTTGATGGTAAAGAGAGGGACATTCCAACTGAAGCAGAAACATGGAGATAATCTATGGAAGACTATTTCACTACTGTAGGGACTGCACTGTCAAATCAAGCCATGATCACCAAACTAAAACTCATAGGAGATGCCCATCTTTGGTGGAAACAGTGGTGCAAGGACCAAAGGACATCCGAAAGCGCTTTCACTTGGGACAAGATTAAGGACACTATGCATGGGAGATATCTTTCGCCCACATTTCAAGCCCAGAAGATGAATGAGTTCTTCAACCTAAAGCACTTAAGCCTAAGCCTAGAAGCTTACTATTCCAAATTCATAACACTTCTAAAATATGCATCTACAATGGAAGTTTCATAGCAAGTATCTAAAATTTGCAATGGTCTAAATCTGTCCCTGAATATACACCTTGAATCAATGAGACCATCGGATTTGCAGGATGCCGTTATTCGAGTAGCTCCAATAGTTCTAGGAGATCAAACAAAGGCCAAGGAATGCAAGAATTTGGAACAAAAATAGTTAGAATAAGGGCAACTTCCAAGGTTATGCAAAAAAGTCCAAGGGCAATACCAACCAAACAAGATGAAGAAGGCCAAATCAAATACAGTGGAAAGCTTTATACCCACAGGAAGGCCAATGAGGCTCCAAGGTGCTTCTACTACAAGGAACCACGAAATTTCAAGAGGTAATGCTTGAAGCTTGGCCAAGGTACAGTTTCGCAGCCGGGAAAAGCTAAGATGCCAATGAAAAGGTTGCTGGAATAAACCTAAAGGAGGTCAGTAATGATAAAGATCCCACAATGGAATCCGATATGGAACGAGTAGAGTATACGCCACTCTCAATAAGAAGGGCCCAAATGGCCAATTCTTAGTAATTCAAAAACCAGCAAATTATCAAGGTAAACCCTTTCGAATTTTGATTGACTATGGAAGTACCCACTCTTTCGTATCACCAAAATGTGCAAAAAGGCTAGGCATGAACACTACTCTTGCACCTAGATTGCTTGTGGAGTTAGCAAACATCAAAGAAGTTCTACCAACACAACAAACTATCAAGTTCGAATTTAGCTTGGGTGGAAATTCTTCCAAAATGAGCTTTCGAATTATGAATCTCGAGGCTTATGGAATGTCTGCTAGGAATGGATTGGTTAATTCCAAATAATGCCCATATCCATCGCAGAAAGGGCCAAATCACATTTCAAAACTCAAAGGGAGAACAAGTGACCACTTAGGGAGAAGCAGGGAACCCTAAGGTTCAGCTAGCTAAAGCTTCCTGAATAGTAAAAGGGCTAAAGAAAGGATTACCCGTTATCTAATTAAACTCAACAAGGCCAAGCAGGATAGTGAAGCCAAGGATCAACCATCTTGGCCAAAAGAATATGTGGATGTTTTTCTAAAAGACCTGATAGAACTTCCACCAGCAAGGGAAGTAGATCACGATATTCAACTCATTCCAAGTGTGTCCCCCATTGCCAAATGGCCCTACCGAATGTCAATTCCTGAAGCCATTGAGCTAAAAGAACAACTCAAGAAACTATTAGACTAGGGATATATCCGGCCAAGTAATTCACCATGGGGAGCCCTGGTACTATTTCAGAAAAAGAAAGACGGAACATTCCACCTTTGTATCGATTACTGTGGATTAAACTAGGTGACAATGAAAAACAAATATTCAATTTCCAGGATAGATGAGTTGTTTGACCAACTCCAGGGATCAAAGGTCTTTTCAAAGATCCAATCTCAAATCAGGCTATTATCAGATAAGATTTAGGATAGAAGATATCCCTAAAACTACTTTTAACACAAGGTATAGTCATTACAAGTTTGTTGTGATGTCATTTGGGTTAACAAATGCTCCTACCACCTTCAATAGGTTGATGCAAGACATTTTCTGACCCTACTTTGATGACTTCGTCCTCATCTTCTTTGATGATATCTTAATATATTCCAAGAATGAAGAAGACCATGGACCATAGCTACGAATAGTTTTTGAAACAATAAGAGCCCACAAACTATATGCTAAAAAGAAGAAATGTGCATGTTGGGGTAAAAGGCCCTTGGGCCTGCCCGTGTACAGTGACTACGCATATTCTTTATTCATATATATATATATGAAAGTGCAATAAGGCTGTCATAACATTGTTGACAACACCTACATTGTGTGTGCTCTTCTCTCCCACGTCTCCTACATCCCTTTCAATCGGTATCAGAGCCACTCCTTTGCAAGCTCTTCACGGCATCTACACGAGGTATGAGATCTTGTTCTCTCTCATTTTTCAGTCCACACAAGTACAATAGGGTTTACAGGTTGGGGCAGACATTGATGAGCTTCCCCTTGAATCTTGAAGCTTCCCGCCTTGCTTGGCTTGTTGAGGCTTTGTTTGGGCCTTCGTTAGCACCTATTGAGCCCCTTGTGGTTCCTTTGATCCCCCCCTTCATCAAAAACGTGATCAGCCCCCTTCAGGATAGTTTGCGCCATTTTTTAGCAGGCCCTGGACAGTTATGTGATCATTCTCCAGCTCCCCCACCCACTTGGCTACTCATTGGCACTTGACCTTGGTCCATTGGACCCCTTGGCACTTGGCATTTGACCCTGGCACTTGGCATTTGACTTGGCATTGATTTGTGGGTTGATTTACTTTAGTCCAGGACTATTCACAGACAGTTTATAGCAGTCCTACATTAGCATTTTATGTTTGGGACACATTGGCATTGACATTGGTCACCCGGTTGGTCTTGAATGCTCCCTGAATGATGTGGAAATGTATGTCTATCATGTGAGATGGTTTTGGAGCTGATCTTGCTCAACCATTGACTATTTTACACAGTCCACAGGAACCCAAAATAGGGCAGCTCCCTATCATTACATTTTATGCTCATGCTACATGGTCGTTTGATGCTCGATTATGCCCGATTGGTGCCTACATGTCTGAGAATCTATGCCTATGAGTTGGCACTTGATTTGAGCTTGGTTTGAGCATTATTTTACTCAGTTTTGGACTTTTATTTGCTGCTAGAAACTTCAAGGCTGAAGCTATTTATGCTACAGTTGGGTTATGCCTATTGGTCTGGGGTGCTCCCAACTACTTGGTATGATGTCATGATGTATTTGGACTATGCCACATGTCTTGTTTATGCTCCGGAATGCTTTTGAGCTGAGATTAGAGATTGATTTTGGTTTGAATGTCACTTCTTTGTAGCTAGCATTTCATCTATGACATGGTTTATGCCTAGGCTACCTAGTACAGATTATGATGTCTTGGTGAATGCTTTATGCTTTGGCTGTGGATGGCAGTTGTTTGAGCTCGTCTCGACATTCATTTGAGTATTCCCTTGAGCAATTGGACATTGAATTGGATTTTTCCATTCCGACTTGGCTTTTTCCATTATGACCTTGGATGTTATATGGGATTTGATGCTCTAATTATGGATCTTGGCTATTACTTGGATGCACTTACAGGTATTGAGCAATAAACTACTCCCTTGTTTTCATAGTTGCCTATTGAGATGTGATTGCTTGTTTACATTTGATATGCAGGATAATTATTGATCAGTGGACTTGGATAGTGATTGGGATTTACAGTTATGGCCGTCTTGCTTCTTTGTGTTGTATGGCATCTATGCTATTTGGGCTGCTATTGCCCATGTATGTTAGGGAGCAGTTGATCTTTATGGCCACCCGTGTATGCACATGGTCTACTGCTATGTATTTTACAGAGCCTCTTACCTGGATGCTTTTACACAGATATTTGGGCTTTTATTGGAGCTTGATTCTTGTAGGTTTATTTGCCACCTGCCGTTCTTGGCTGGACATGTATGTCAGTATATGGTATGAGACACTGCAAAGTTATGTATACTCCTATGTTTCGGGGATGCTTATGCATTTATGGATCCAAGGCATGCTTATGCTTTTATGGCTGTGAGCTACAGTGGTTGGATATGCCATGCTTTTTTCTGCTAGGCTTGTCCATGTGGGAGCTTTTGCATCCGTGGTTGATGCCTTTGTGTTCTCCCCTTCTGGTTTGGATGAGTCCCCTTTGCAGTATGCTATGACGACTTCCAGCTCTTCTAGTCATGCAGACAGTCCTCTTGATGAGCCTATTCTCCTTGTTGAGAGTTACCTTGATTCTTTGAGCTCCTTGGATATATTCGACAGCCCTACTTATGCTATTACAGAGCAGTTGTCCTCTTCTACAGGTTTTACAGGTTTTGTTTGCTTTCATTGTGGAAAGACAAGGCATGTGAAGTGTAAATGCTTCAAGTGGATTAAGAGCAGAAAAGATTGCACTGCACTAAACATGAGAGCAGAGTCAATGATACAGTAGGTGAGACCACTGTTGATAGTGGTATGGTGCATGTAGTTACCAATGATGATGTAGTTGAGCCTAGACTCCTCGCATCGTGTTACCCTGTAGATTACTTGCTCAGTGATACGGCCTATACCTTTGATTGGATTCTAGACAGTATGGCATCTTGTCATGTTACTCTGTGTAGAGCTTGGTTCTCTTCTTACAGGGAGGCTGACGGATGTATTTCTTTGGGCCTTGAGTAGGATTGTCATGTTATTGGTACAGGGGATTTACACTTGGCTTTGACAAATGGGTCTTCTCTTATGCTCCGTGATGTCTTGCATATACCTACGCTCAGCAAGAGCCTGATCTCTGTCAGTCAATTGCATGGTGTAAGATATTATGTCTCTCTTAGGGATACTTCATGGAAAATCCATCGTGGTTGCTTGGTATTGGCCAGAGGTGCTAGATATGGTAGTGATTATGTAGTGCATGTCTCTCATGTGGGAGATTCTATGGTTGCAGTTACACAGATACCATGTGCATTGTTATGGCATTGTCACCTAGGCCATATACGACACACTGAGATGGATGCTTTATTTGATATGGGCTTATTGCCTGCTCTTCCCCATGCTACTTGCCCTCATTGCACTTATGGTTTGTGTAGAGCCTCTTTGGCTTATGGCAATCGTGTGAGGCATGCTCCTCTAGATCTAGTCCATGTTGTAGTATATAGACCTATGCCTTCCCAGTCACTTGGTGGAGCATAGTAACAACATCCTCAATCTCTCCTAGCTTACGAATCTCTTGTCAGCAATATGACATTGATTTCTTATGCCCGCGGTATTATGGGATTGCTCATGGCATGTGCCTGACTTTACAGGCAAAGGTTGTTTCTATGCTTACCACAGCTAGGTTGTCTTATGGCTTTTGGGTTGAGGCCCTCATGATGGCAGTCTACTTGGTTAATCAAACGTCGTGTTTCTCTTTGGATGTTATTGCTCCCCATGAGGCATGGAGTGGCATGAGACCCTCCTATGATCACTTGAGGATGTTTGGCTGCTAGGCATCTGTCAATATGCCACATGAGCCTATGTCACGTAGATGCATACTCCTTGGTTATGGAGATGGTGACTTTACAGCTTACAAGTTTTGGGATTTAGATGCCAAGCAGATTGTACACAGCCATCATGCTGCCTTTTATGAGACACAGACACCTCTCAGGCCTCTTGATGTGCGTTCAGTGCACTTTATGGCTGATTCTACAATGTATGCCAGTCTTCCACTTTGCTGAGGCCGCATACTGTCTTGAGACCCCATTTGACTTGTGTTTGGGATTTTGACCCTCTTTTGATGATTGACCTTGGAGAGTCTGTATGTTCTCCGTTGTATTTTATGCGCTGCGTTGATGCTATGCACCACTTTGATGCTTTACAGCCGTGCACTTATGAGTTGTGTTGCTTGCTTCATGGGAAGCAATCATGGATTGCTCTATTGTCTAGAGCTATGGGATTGCTTATCTCCTGGATGTCATGGACTCAGGGATGCTTGACTCTTCTTGTGAGGAGGATCCCGCCACTTATTGCACAGGTTGCTTTTCGATTGGGCATTGGGTGAGATGTCATGATTCCTCACCCTGACTCTTTTCTTTTGTTTTGTTTTTTCACTTCCTAGCCCATTGGCCTTTTAATGGGAGGTTGTTGGGGGTAAAAGACCCTTGGGCCTACCCGTGTGCAGTGATCGCCTATATTCTTTATTTATATATATATATGAAAGTGCAATAAGGATGTCATAACATTGTTGACAACACCTACATTGTGTGTGCTCTTCTCTCCCTCATCTCCTGCATCCCTTTCAGTGCCTTCTTCAAAAAGTAGATTGAATATCTAGGATTCATAGTATCGGTAGATGGCATTTCAATGGATCCTTCCAAGGTTAAAGATGTACAAGATTGGCCACCCCCAAAAACGGTCAAGGAAGTGCAAAGCTTTCCAGGGCTAACGGGTTGGTATAGAGTCTTCATTAGAGACTATGCCACCTCAGTCACCATGCCTCTCATTGACCTTTTCAAAAAGCAGGTCTCGATTACATGGGCATCCACCGAACAATCTAGCTTTGAGAAGCTGAAGTAGAGTTTGGTAACCGCCCCTATCTTAAGGGTACCTGACTTAAGCAAAGAAATCAAAGTCATAATTGATGCAAGCTCTCTTGCTTTGGGTTGCGTGCTTAGGCAACCAAGGACATCCAATAGCCTATGCTTCAAAAAAATTAAAGATCCACAAAAGAAATTATGCCACACATGATATAGAATTACTTGCTATAATTCATGCATTTAAATTATGGAGAAATTACTTGCTTGGTAATAAGTTTTCTCTAGTCATTGATCATAAAAGCCTAAAGTGGATTTTTACTCAATCAAATCTCAATATGAGACAACGTTGATGGATTGAGACCTTGTAGGAATTTGACTTTGAGATGAAATATAGACCAACCAAGGAGAACACGATTACGGATGCCCTAAGTTGTAAATCATTTCTTAATGCTCTAATCCTAGAGGAATGCTCTAGGGTTGGAACTCTTGCTACAATGATTTCCATGCCCAATAACCCTCTCATAGAAATGGCTAAAGAAGAGGCAGTGAAGGATCCAAGCTATCAGAGATTGTTAAGAGAAATTTCCATCAAGGATTCAAATCCAAAACCCAAGACTAAGTATCAATATTTTTCCATAAACGAGGAGCTTACCTATTATAGGACAAGACTGTGTATTCCTACAAGTCAAGAACTCAAAAAGAAAATACTCTGGGAAGCTCACGATTCCCCATTTTTGAGTCATCCTAGTTATGCTAAGACTCTTAATACAGTCAGAAGAAGCTTCCATTGTTCAAGGTGATGTACTCAAGTACGTCACTGAGTGCCTAAATTGCCAATGAATTAAGGCTGAGCGTATCAAGTTGCCAGGGAAGCTCTAGCCACTTGACATCCCTCAAATGAAATGGGAGTATATCGGCATGGACTTCATAGTTGGATTACCCCTGGTACAAGGACGATATAACTCCATAATGGTAGTCATTGATATGCTAACAAAAGTTACACACCTTATTCCTGTAAAAACCAATTACAAGCCTTTCGATATTGCTAGGCTTTTCATTAAGGAAATTTTGAGGTTACATGGATTACCCCAAAGAATCATCAATGACCATGATTCTCTCTTCACATCAAACTTTTGGAAGAGTTTATTTGAAGCTCTAGGAACCCAGCTCTGCTTTAGTAGTGCTTACCATCCCCAAACTGATGGTCAAACAAAGCGGGTCAACCAATTGATTGAAGAATATTGAGAGCTTATTGTAATAGGGAACCCAAATGGTGGATCCAGTACCTACCCTTATTTGAATTCACCTACAATGCATTATACCATCAAAGTATTCAAATGACTCCTTTTCACGCACTATATAGGCAAGATTGCCTCACACCATTAAATTTTTCAGATCCTACCCTATGGGTAGAAGCATCTAGGTAATTTCTCAAAGAAATGGATCAACAAGTGAATACTATAAGGAAAGATATTCAAGCCGTCAAGGATCGACAGAAGGCATATGCCAATCAACGAAGGCAAGAACACATTTTCAAAGAAGATGACAAGGTTTTCCTATGAGTTTGTCTAAAGAAAAGTTCCTTATCTTTGGGGGAATTCAATAAGCTAAGTCCCAGGTATTGTGGGCCATATAAGGTGCTAAAGTGTCTAGGACTAAATGCCTACAAGTTGCAACTCCCTAATAACTTGAAAGTACATAATGTATTTCATGTCAATTTATTGAAAGCTTATATTCCTAACCCAAACCATGTACTTAACGGCCAATGAATTGTGATGCCAAGTCAAGGAGTTCTCAAAATTCAACCAGTAAAGATAGTTGACATACGAGAAAAGACTCTAAGAAGAAAAACCCTTAGAGAGTATCTCATCTAGTGGAAAGACTACCTTGAAGAGGATGCCACTTGGATTGACCAAAAATCACTATGTAACCAATACTCTGTTAGATATTATCAATGCCCCACCCTCATTAGGTGCTACCAATGATCCATGGTGCTCAAAGTTGTAAGGCCCCCATTATGAGGAGAAGCCAAATGTGAGCTCGGACATTGGTTGAGTCCTGAGTTGTATATCAGATGAGGTCTATGTGACCGGATGGCAAAAAGGTGGCTGTCGTGGGTCTAATCTTTGGGTTAGACGGAGTGGTTAAGCTGGTAGCAACTCGAGGCACATTGCATCGAGTTGCGGTGTAAGGGAGTTAAAAGGGGCCCCTATTCTGGGGTCCGGGGGCCGGCCCGATGGTAAAGGGAATATTCCATGGCCGACTAGTGGAGGCTCATATGGTAGGTCGTCAGCAGGCCGACCTAATGACCTTCGCGGGCTATAAAAGCTAAACCCCTTTGCACAGCCATCTCTCACTTATCTTTCACCCAGTCAGAGTTGTTGTTCCAGCTAGCCTTAAGCTCTTCACCTATCTTCTGTCTAGATCGCCATCTAAGCTTCACACAGTGGAAGCGCATGGGTGGACAGAGCCATCTTTGTATCAATTGTTTGAAGTTAAAGAATTTACTGATTCTCCTCTTATCTGTTGTGTACTCTCTATCTCTTTCTCAGATTTTGTTCGCTGTGCCGTATAATATTTTACATGGTATCAGAGCCCAGGGGGCTCTAGAGATCGGAGAGCGTGCAAGAGGCAAAGGCTTCAACATCAAAGAGAAACTATGTTGACTTCCAGAAGCGGTGCAGGAGGTGGTGTTGCTGTACCGGCTATTCAAACACTGAGGATTCGTCCACCAACCTTCAGTGAAAGCAAGTTAGATGGTACAAACTACACCTTGTGGAAGTTCAAAATTATAACTATCCTTGATTCTTATGAGCTTCTGGAGACTGTGCTGGGGACTGACGCAGAACCACAGCCTACCCCCGACCCATCAAATCCTAGTGTGATGATTCCTCCGAATGCAGATCTTCTACGAGCTTGGAAATGAAGAAATGCAGATGCATTGTGTGCCTTAGTTACAAGCTGTTCTGACAGTGTTCTGACTTTGATTCAGCATACAACCAAAGCGTCAGAGGCTTGGAATGTACTAAGGAGTTAGTATGAAACACGAAACCAAACAAGGATTCAAAACTTGGAGAATCAACTAGCAGCGGAGAAGTTTGCTGAAGGAGAGACGGTTGAAGCATTCATCACTCGGATTAAGAATCTGCGCGACCAGATGGCTGGCACTGGGATACAAAAGACTAGCAAAGAGCTAGCTCGGAGGTGTCTTCGGATTTGTCCACAAAAGTTTGATGGACTAGTAACTGCCCTTAATACTCAGGTGAGACCTCAAGCTTTGAATTTTGAGGAGTTTTGTGCATTATTAATGGAGGAGGAGTTGAGGTTGAAAGCCCGAGAAGGAAGCAACAATGGAGATGCTGCATTCTCTGCCAATGCAAAAGGCAAAGGTGTTTCCTCCACCAAAAATAATGGTGACAAAAAGAAGAAGGGCGGCAAGAAGAAGTTTCAAGGAGAGTGCTTCTACTGCAAGAAGAAAGGGCATGCAGTATTGAAGGAGATGCAAAAGCAAGGTATGGTTGCTCATCTACCTATAATAACTGAATTGAAGGAACCATGTGAAGCTTGTATGATGGGCAAGCAACAGAGAAAGGCATTTCCACAAGAAAGCAAGAATAGAGCACAGGCTCCTCTAGAGTTGGTGCATGCTGACTTGTGTGGTAAGATGCCTACACAGGCCTTGGGGGGATCTTCTTATTTTATGTTGATTGTCGACGACTACAGTAGGAAGATGTGGGTGTACTTCCTTCGTGATAAGGCTCAAGCTTTTGGTAAGTTAAAAGAATGGCTAATACTTGTTGAGAATGAAACAGGGAAAAGTGTGAAGAAATTTAGAACAAATGGTGGTGGTGAGTTCAACTCAAAGGAGTTTGAAGGCTTTTGCAAGAGCAAAGGGATCAAGCGTCAATTGATGACGCCTCACACACCTCAGCAGAACGGTGTTGTGGAACGCAGGAATCGCACCATTGTGGAGATGGCAAGATGCATACTAAAGGGCAAGGGATTGCCTAACCATTTTGGGGCTGAAGCTGTTAATACTGCAGTCTACATTCTAAATCGGAGCTATACAAAGGCTCTCAAGGGAAAAACACCTCGTGAGGCTTACACTGGTAAGAAACCATCTGTCTCACATTTCAGAATTTTTGGATGTGAATGTTATGCACATGTTCCAGATGAGAAGAGAAACAAGTTACAACCAAAAAGCAGAAAATGTATCTTCTTGGGTTATAGTGATGAGCAAAAGTCTTACAAATTATATGACCAAGAGGCAAAGAAGATCATCGCGAGCCATGATGTGGTGTTCAAGGAGGAGCCGCATACAGTGGAGGAGGAGAAGGCAAGTTCTTCCACTTTATCATCAAGTGAAGAAGTAGTCCACTATGAACCTGTCCCGAGAGCTATCCCTATCCTTAAGGAGAAGGAAGCATCATCTTCATATGATGAGGAAAAAGTTCACCAACCTGACATCACCCCACCGGAAAAGCCATTGCCGCGCTGGGTGAAGTAGATCTATGACCACAATAATCCTATTCCTGCATCTATTGAGGAGAAGGCAAACAGACCAAGGAGGTCTCAGAGAATAGAGGAGCAAAGGAGGGCTTCTGCTCACATAGTCAATATGGCCTTGATGGTTGAGATTATGAGAGAAGTAAAGGAGCCAACTGACTTAGAAGAAGCACTTGCAGATCCATCATGGAAGGCTGCTATGCAGGCGGAGTATGACAGCATAATGAAGAATGACACTTGGGAGCTAGTGGATCGACCAGCAAAGCGGAAGGTTATTGGCACCAAGTGGATCTGGAAGGTAAAGTACAAGGCTGATGGTACCTTAGAAAAGTACAAAGCTAGACTGGTTGCCCAAGGATTTTCACAAGTTGAAGGGTTTGATTTTCAAGAGTCATTTGCCCCAACTGCCAGAATGACCACTATTCGCACGGTACTTGCAGTGGCTGCCCACAAGAAGTGGCCAGTGTACCAAATGGATATTAAGTCAGCGTTCTTAAATGGTGACCTCAAGGAGGAGGTGTACGTGGCTCAGCCACGAGGGTTTGAGGCCCCCCATTCTGAGAACAAAGTGTGTAAACTGAAGAAGGCATTGTATGGGCTGAAACAAGCCCCCAGAGCATGGTACCAGCGGATAGATAGGTTCTTTTTAAACCTAAACTTCAAAAGATGTGCCTCAGATGCTAACTTGTATGTTTACAGGGATGGTAAAAAGTCTGTAGTGATTGTCCTATATGTGGACGACCTTCTTATTACAGGTGACTATGAAGATATGATCAACCAAACTCGAAAGGCTTTGAGTTCTGAGTTTGAAATGACGGACTTGGGCTTGCTGCACTATTGTTTGGGGATTGAAGTCTGGCAAGAGCCAAGAAAGATCTTCATCTCTCAGAAGAAGTATGCATGGGAGATCTTGAAGGCATTTGGCATGACCGAGTGCAAGGAGATAGCTACACCTATGGAGGTGAATGCAAAGTTATCCGTCGAGGATACATTAGCACTAGTAGACATTGGGAGGTATAGGAGGTTGGATCTACTTGTGTAACACCAGACCAGATATCAGTTTTGCTGTTGGTGTTTTGAGCAGGTTCTCAAAAAAACCTCATGAGAGTCATTGGAAGGCTGGGATGCGGGTGCTCAGATACTTGAAGAAAACTCTTGACTATGGTATCACATACAGTTTCAGAACTTCTCTTGTGGGGAACTATGATTCAGATTGGGCAAGAGACATTGATTCCAGGAAGTTAGTTTCTGGTTATTGTTTCTCTTTGGGTTCAGAAATTCTCTCTTGGATTAGTAAGAAGCAACCAACAGTGGCATTGTCTTCTACCGAAGCAGAGTACAAGGTAGCTTGTTTTGCTGCATGTGAGGCCGTATGGTTGAGAAGGATTCTATGGCATATGGGAGTGCAGGATGAAGAACCAACTGTGCTAAGATGTGACAATCAGAGTTGCATCGCCATTGCCAAAAATCCAGTGTTTCATGCACGCACCAAACATATAGAGATCCAGTATCCCTATGTGCGTGATTTGATGGAGGATGGGATAGTGGAATTGGTCTATTGTCCAACAGAGGAGAATGGAGCAGGTATCTTCACCAAAGCACTTACGAAGGATCTGCTTCAAGTTCATCTTCAGAGACTCGGCATTGGGCCGAGGAGATAGTTCACCTATGGGTGGACATTGAGGGGGGGTGTTAGATATTATCAATGCCCCACCCTCATTAGGTGCTACCAATGATCCATGGTGCTCAAAGTTGTAAGGCCCCCATTATGAGGAGAAGCCAAATGTGAGCCCGGACATTGGTTGAGTCCTGAGTTGTATATCAGATGAGGTCTATGTGACCGAATGGCAAAAAGGTGGCTGTCATGGGTCTAATATTTAGGTTAGATGGAGTGGTTAAGCTAGTAGCAACTGGAGGCACATTGCATCGAGTTGCGGTGTAAGGGAGTTAAAAGGGGCCCCTATTGTGGGGTCCGAGGGCCGGCCCGATGGTAAATGGAATATTCCCTGGCCGACTAGTGGAGGCTCATATGGTAGGTCGGTCAGCAAGCCGACCTAATGACCTTCGCGGGCTATAAAAGCTAAACCCCTTCGCAGCCATCTCTCACTTATCTTTCACCCAGTCAGAGTTGTTGTTCCAGCTAGCCTTAAGCTCTTCACCTATCTTCTGTCTAGATCGCCATCTAAGCTTCACACAGTGGAAGCACACGGGTGGACAGAGCCATCTTTGTATCAGCTGTTGGAAGTTAAAGAATTTACTGATTCTCCTCTTATCTGTTGTGTACTCTCTATCTCTTTCTCAGATTCTGTTCGTTGCGCCGTGTAATATTTTACATACTCAACCAATATCCCTAGTTTCATTCGAGATAAAGACATCTCTATTCCTCTAAGGGGGAGAGGATGTGATATTCTGACTTTATTTTCAATCTTCCCGACTTCTCACAAATTGGACTTGAAGAATTCTAAAACATTAAATAGAGAAAGTCTTGAGCAAAATAGTTTGAGGATCGTAACACAACACTTTCCTGGGTTGATAGGGACTATAGCCATCCTTCACGAAAGTTACCATGCAAACGTGAGTCATGGACCATAAGTCAAAATTGATCAAACACATTTAAAACTTAGTAAAGTAAACAAGTCTCAAAGCTTTAAGCTTTAAAGCTTTAGGAAGAAAAAGAAGAATAAGAGGAAAACAATGACGATAGGCTGCCGCCCTCCCCCCTTTTTTATTTTAAAAAACGGCACATGATGATCCCAATTTTGGAGTCCCTAATTACTAAGGAAAAATCCTGAATTCTCCTTTTGTATCATAGCAGATAACTCCAGCAATCTCCCCCTCTTCTCAATTTGTCAAGAGGCTTAGATTGAAGCAAGATCATCTGAGAGCCAGGTGAATCAGCCATGGCATCTTTGATAGCCTCTCTAGACCTCAAAGATCAAATCACCAAAATTAGATTGCATCTTGAAAGCTTCTAGATTGCTGATTTTCCGAGATACCCTCCATAAAGAACTCTTCTTCTTGGCCACAACCCTTCTTCTTCAATTTAGCTATAAATACAAGGCATGAGGAGTTGTTGTGCAAGAGAGGAGAGGCCCTTCTCAGGAGTATAGAGCAAGAGGGAGTGGGGCAAGAGAAGTGTGAGGATGGGAATTCTCATCATGAAGACAAGGAGGATACTTTGCAAGCTCTCGAAATCGAATACTCCATCCCTTCTATCCTACTTCCCTGTGGAATCAATACTCTTCTTGATTTTTCTAAATTCCTAGTGATCACCAACCCCCATTAATCAAATTTCCATCAATCCAATTGTGACAACCCCCAAGCTCCCTTGCCAAAATCCCCTTTTTAATCTTGAGAGTAAAGAGCATGGCCTCAAAGAATAAAGTTACAAAGGCCATGGAGGCATGAACTACCAATAACATTGCAGACACAATCATTACAAACAGAATGACGACTACTGGGATTACAAATGAAGCTGCAAATACCATCAATCAAGCACTCATCATGGATCCCTATGTACTATATTTTTATAATAAAGGTAGCTAGCAAGCCATCATCCCATGAATTGGCAACAAAAGCTGCCTTCATAAAATAGGATTTTATTCATTTCCTACACATTATCTTTTAAAGGAATTCTTAACCACAAATTCCAAGGGGTAACTTGGGTTTGTATAAAATGAACCTAAGCGAGTACAAGGAAGGTATTGTGTCCCTAAAAGACTTAATATTTTTTATTTGTATTGATCTAATAAAACCTCTGATGGATAATCACGGACGATAATTCTCGGTATGTAAAAGACCTTGAGATGGAATTGTCGAAAGAATACTTTTCGTAATTAAACTAACCAAGATTTTTTTAATCGCAGGTAAGGACCCACAAAACTCCAAGGGAATTATTCTCAAGAATAGAAATGTTATTTAGTCCAAACTAGATCCCAAGGAAGGGAAAATCCAAGAAAACTATTGGAAAGTATTGCCACTTACACTAAGTTTTTGCCTTGATATTATTATTTTTTAAATGAAAAGAATTGACTTGGAAATAATTTTTTAATGTATAATGCATTCAAATTAGATGTTTGTGATTCTAAGTTAGGTACTAATCTTTTCTAAATCCATCAGACTAAAAGGTAGATGATCGAGTATAGATCATCAACTCTTCCGGTGAGCATAGAACACCAACTAAAGCAGTGTTCTTGATGGCACTAGACCTCCCCAAGGCGAACGTGAGTAAAACATACTCTAAGGGATTTTTTCTTTTTTGTTTCGCGTTAGTGAGTATAGAACAATCATGATGCGAAAGATCTTGACACAGGGAACTCTAGTTGGCGCAGGAGGAGGTGAGGATACCAGGGGGCTCTAGTCATAAAATCCTTAGGTTCTTACGAAACTTCCAACTACCCTTCAATTTCCAGACAGTGTCCTAGAAGTTCCAATACTAGTTGAGGAACTGAATTTGGAAAGAATAATACCTTTGGGTCGACATTATTCTAGTTAGAACAAAAAACATGGTAAAAAGTTATTTTTCTTAAAGGAACCTATTGAGAAGGGATGCTTTACTCTATTTTTGTGTCATGAATTGCAAGCATGTAACAAATTTGTATCAAAATACTCTCTCGAGGGGTAGACTCAAGCAAGCCTAGTTAGCAAACTTCGAGGGTTTTCGTTAAAATCCCAGATGGCGTTTTCTAGGACATCTCTTGATGAGCTACCAAGAATGTACTGCCAAGGAAAGCTCGAAAGCTTGAGCGGGCACATTACAATAATATTACACATTGAAAACACTTATCAAACTTAATGTGTTGCACTTATATATTTTGTTAAGTATTGTTACATGATCCACATGTGTTGATCTTGCTCACATCTTTATTTTCATTGCTGCCCATCCAAAGAGAGGAGAAGTTGTAGATAAGCTTGAGGAGGAGAAGAGAAGTAGAGAGCTTCTTGCCACACCTCTCTCATTCTCTCACTTTCACAACTATACACATGCACACACACACACACACAAAACTTACCAAGATGGGATGGAAGAGAATATAGAAAGAGAAAAGAGAACTTTGCTCCTTGTTCATCACTCTCTCACTATCTCATGCACTCCATCTTCTTCATTCTTTTACAATAGGTACAATAGAGTAACAAGTTAATGCAAGCTTGCTTAAGTTACCATACACATGAATAGCTTGATGTATTATTTTTCATCCCTTTTATACATGAGATTTAGGGTTTCCATCCCTCCTAGGTATCCTACCCACCCACTTTTTTAGCCACATGACTAGTCTTCTCTCATTTGCATGCCTTCCATAAGGTTTATGAGCCTCATAGGATGAAATTAGATAGAGCGCCTTTCTCTTCTCTTGGGACTTTATCAATTATACAAGTTACATAGGAATGAGCCCAACTTTTGGATTTACATTGCAAAATAATAATGCAACTAATGCAATGGCTTATGTAATTGCTTCACTGCGCACATTACCGATGGTGATACTTGGACTGTTGTAGCACAATGCAAAAAATGTAATCCATTATAATTGTTACTGACCTATCACATTTTTACATGATTAGTATCTTGTTGCTTTTAAAATTAACATGAACCCCCCTCTTAACAAGTGTCTATCCCATGGCACTCACCATCCTAGGTGGCATGCTCCAGCTTGCACCAAAGATATGGATGCTAGGGATGTCTGTATGTTGTCCTTGGAGGAGTCGTTTGGTTATTGATGACAACTATTCTTGGCACTTAGTAAGTTGTAGTTGAGTGGTGATGGGTGACAAGGCTATTAAAGTTCATGATATTTCTTCCATTCTTGATGGGTGATTGACATGTTGTGAAATAAGTCAAATTTAATTGAAAAGGGGGTGATGGTGTGGAGATCCTTGGAAATATTTTGTCCTTGTAATGGAAAACCTCTTGTGCTTTCACTCCCTAGGAAAGTGCTAGTCTTGTTTTCATACACAAGACATATATTGTTAGGTTGGGTGATGGGTCGAAATCCAAGTAAGTCTAGAGTGTTGTCCCACACTTGAGGACCCAAACTATGTATATGTTATTGTGTAAATATTGTGTGAGTGTACATGCATACTTAGGTACTACTTAGTTAAAAGACTACTCCACTAGTTCTTTGTAATTGTGTAGTCAATGAAGTAAGGAGTCTTGACAGTTGATGGTTGGATGAATTGTTGAGGTTGAGAAAAAGGTAATTACTTGGAGGAAATCATGGGAAAACACCATTAGTAATGCTAGATGATGTGTTGTATCTAAGATGAGTAATTTGAAAGATAGAGGGTCCCTAGTGGCCCTAACTGCATTGTTTATGATTGGAGAGTTTGGTTTGATCTTAAGTGCTTTTCCACCTTGCTTTAAATGTGATTGTCATGGTACTAAATTGAATGAGAAATAAATATGGAAAAAAGTGAAAGTGACTTAAGGTGTCAAGTCTAACAATTAGCAAGTTGGACTCCCTAGGTGTCACTTGCCCTTAATATGCCATGTGAAAACATGGGAAAATTAGGAGGGCTAGTTGACCGATCAAGGTCACCAAATGTTCCTAGCTTGAGGACCCTTTTGTGTGGTTTTTTTTTTCAAAAAAAAAAGTGCCACATACAATGAGGCTTTTAGCATTATAGAAGTGACTAGAAAATTTCAGGGTTTGGAAGGTTGATCATGGTAAAGATTTGGCTTTTGTATGTATTGGACACATTTTGTTGTGCAAATGATTTGATACATAAGCCTCAATGTTGGAAAGTTCATTTTACTGATGAAAAACCATACTTTGAGAGATGATTAAAATTTTTGAAAGGTTGTTGCACTTTCTACCATGGTACTAGAGGACTTGAGATAAGATCCAGAGTAGAACTTGCTTCATGAAATGAGTTACTTGATCGTGATTGCCTCCCTTCATTCCCTTGAGTTTAATTAAGGATCCTACACATCCTTGTGCCTTTGGCCTTTAGTGTATGAGCTCTTTAGAAGAGTTGTTGACATATTGCTTCATTGATATTGCCTTTAGACTCAAGTGTATCAATTCTTACTTTTTTTTTGTGTATTCACTTGATAATTGTTGAGAGCACATGCATTTGAGTTTAAGATAATTAAAATTAAAAAGTTTTGACTTTAACTATTACTACTTACCAATTCTAAACTTGTTAGTGATTCACTTGTTAGTTGCTCCCCTCACCCCAAATCCCCCAGATGAATTGTTAGAATGCTTTTGAGTGTTGCAAGGGTATTGTTTGTGTGGTGCACATAGATTTTTTTTCGTCAAACAATTGTGTTGAGTATAATATTTATAATGAAATGATTATTTACATATAAGCTAACAAGCTATAGTATAATGTTAATTCACTTGGGGATAAGCCAATTGTAGAAGTGGAGTATAGCATAAGCATTGAAAAATTGTGGAGCTTTTTGCAATAATAGTTTATCCATGGTGCTGTTGGGTACTACATTTTCTTGGCCCAATCAATTATAGCAATGTGCACTTCTTCCTCTATGATAGAGGGTGGTCTAGCATTAGTTCAGATAATTCAATATTTCATATATTTGCAAGACTGGTAGAGAGATTGGTGCCACATATGTTGGGTCATTTGTGGACTTGTATATTGCTTATATTTCCTCTCAATGAAAATCATTAGCTCAACATCTAGTCCAACAATCGATGCACACTTTGTGTACGAGTCCTTCAAACTCATTTTTTCCTTTTACATTTAACTCCAATGCTTGTACAGCTTCCTTGTTGTTTATACAACTCTCAATGTGGGAATAGAGAATTAAGTGATGCTCCTCAACTTTAGCTCTTGGCATTGCTACATAAGTACATGTGTTGTTTCTAAGTATAGTAGCTACAAATGTGTTCTTGCTCATTCCATGTCAATGACCAACATAGGGAATTCTTTGCATTCCTTAGCAAACAAAAAGACCAGCATCATGCATAGCAACATAGGTTAAAAATGTTATCTAATTATTGATTTCTTTATAGCACTCCATTATTGGTCGATTCTCATCGTCTGCTTTTGCTTTTGCTACTTCCATTAGATATCTTTCTATCTGCTTAGGCTTCAAGTTTGCTAGAGATTCTAGATGAGTAGAGCATTTCTTATCTATTATTGAATTGATGTGGTTTCAAATTCAATGGTGGTATCCTGCTTCTTTGCATCATTATAGGTTATTGATCGCTTTAGTCACAATTGGGGGTATGATTGTTAGGGTTGCACTTTAGATTCGAAAAGGGTCAATGGATTCAATTGTAATATTAGTTAAAGGCAACTACATAGCTAGATCATTTAAAAGTTTGGAAGCGTTCTTGGGCTCACTAGTATTAGATGTGTCATCATTGGAAATTCTAGCTTCTTTTCCTTTGTCTATTTTCCCTAAAATCCACTTTTTTCATTTGAACAATGGCATAGGGCTACTACTATTGTGTTTTCCTTTTCTATGTTGGTGATCATGGTTTAGTAGACTTTGATGATTTGATTGAGCTAGTGGATACAAATGGCTATGTGTGCTTATTTTTGTAACTTTATGGTCTCCTTTGTTAAGAGTTTTGTGATTATAATGGAACTTGAGAGCTTTCTCTCCTCATCACATAGTTGTAGTCAAGACACTTTGGCAAGCATGATCCATGATTGACACATGGATCCTTGGTGTCTCCACATTATCATATTCACTTCTACATGCAATGTAAGGAGAAGATATGAAGGCGAAGGGTGAAAATAGAGCAAGAACACATTCCATGCATATCTCGTTCTCTCTCAGATCTACCTTTCTCACACTCCTTGGACCTTTCCTCTCACCATGAAAGGGAAGAGTGGAAGAAGAGGAATGGCAAGAGTTTCTCTCTACAAAGTCCCTCACTCTCACACTCACTCCCTCCCTATCGTCCATTCTCACAATAGCATGCAAAGATAAGCAAGAAAGAGGAGACCACATGTTTGCACACACATGAATAGTCTTCTCCATTATCTCTTATCTTTTTTAATACAATGATTCTAGGGTTTCCTATCCCTTTTGGGCATCCAACCTACATTTGTGGCCTCTTGGCTACCTAGGCATTGCATGCATGGTAAGACTCACTAAATTTAGAAAAAAATAAGAGTTACAACTTGCATGGGAGTGACCTCAGGCCTTAATTTCATATTGACAGTGTCCTTGAAAAGATAATTACTACATGTCACATAATCAAAAAAATTATTACACATCATATGAGGATGTTTTCACTATTTGTATACTTGGTCCATTGCTAGACAAGGCTTAACATTACCCCCCTCCTAGATGTGTGCTAGTACCATGGTATGCAATGAAGTAGAATTTAGTATTGAGGATGGTTGTGCTGACATGGTTCTTCTAGTGAGTGATTAACCATTTATGCAGGTTAGTAACTGAGCAAGCTCAAAGTGTCTTGACCCTAATGTGCCCTAAGATTGCATTCTAGGGGAGAGGGCTAGGGATTTAGAAGCAAAACCAGCCGGCCAAGGCCACTAGATGTGCCTAATTTGAGGACCCCTATGTGTAGTGTTTATATTGTCTAAATTAGATTTTCTTTTCTTTTCTTTTTTCTCTCTCTTCTTTTTTTTCTTTTTTTTCTTTTCTTAAAATATAAGTATAAGCTTCATTCCTCTAGGAGTGGTTGCAAGGTATGCCTCTAAGGCTTCCCTTGGTAAGCATGTAGTCATTTAGTGCATCTCCTAGCTTGATGGAAGATTTTGGGTAGAAAAGTTTGGCACAAAAAGTAAATCAATTGTTCACCATGTCTTCTAGTATCATGATACAATAGGATGGAAAGAGTGTGGCATGCAAGTGTAGTCATTTAGTGCATCTCCTAGCTTGATGGAAGATTTTGGGTAGAAAAGGTTGGCACAAAAAGTAAATCAATTGTTCACCATGTCTTCTAGTATCATGATACAATAGGATGGAAAGAGTGTGGCATGCAAGTGTAGCAGATCATGGCCACTTTGTCTGTGTTGGCTTTGATGTCAAAGAATAGTGAGGGTTATCCATCTTCATAGGGGGTTGGTGTTTGTTCCAGTAGATTGACTAGGAGGAAAATGTAATTATAGGTGGTGATGAAGGTAGGGTCAAGGTAGTTAGTGAAGTGGTTAAGGAACTAGTAGAATGAGATTTGAAGATCTCAGGGTTGAAACAAGTACAACTTTTCACACTTAATGGCATTGACATTGGGGATCCTTAGGAAGTTGTATCACCCATGGTGTTGTAAATCACAATCACATTATGTATGCTACCTAAGGTAGGGGCAATGAATTATATCTACTCTTTTATAGCTTTCAAATAGTACAATGCCAACCTTGCAATGTTATCAATTTCTAGGATAGCATATTGCCCTTTTGGCTAAAGCTTCTAGATTTCTCATATGGCTAAGTCCCAAGTGCTCACCTTGCATTTTGCCTTCTTGAAGCTCACAAGCTTTCTAGATGGAATTGTAACGTGTCCCCTAGTATCATCCAGGACACGTCTTAGCAGTCCATCGGAAAGGATGTCTAGAAAACTCCGCCCGGCACTCCCATGGAATGTTACGGGTTTTGCGATCTAGTTCTTCCTGCGTCTGCCACGTAGCAGAAGTATCCTGGCCGTTCCCACTTAGGATCGACTGGAATTAGGGTTTTCCTAATGGGTCATTGGCTAACAGCAACTAGCGTCAGACCCGAGCGAACTACTTTATGCAGAAACGCCAGGTCCGAAGCGGATTCACGCTGCACTTGGTTTAAGGAGAATGGGAAACGAGAGGGAATGCAAAGCTCAACCTCTCTGCCATAAGGCATAGTCCCATTCCGTTCCCCTAAAACAGCGTAAATCGGGTAAGACGTAACTCCAGGTCATCGTTATTCCTTTTTGATGATGATGATCATTCCGCTATTCTTCGAGATTTTTGAGAAAAGTTCCCGGCTAACCGGGACCACCCAACCGTAGGACGGACCCATGGTCCATTCTCCGCACTTTCCTCGGTTTGTTTTAGTTATGTAATTATCTAACACATTAATTTGACATATAACAATCAGTTTCTTTAATTAATCTTGTTAAGCACGGGTTCCTTCACGTAATCTTATCACGTGACATATAAAAACAATATCAAGCAAGTTCTTTTAACATCTCATCATTTTATCTTTGAATTACAAGAAGTTCCGCCCGTAGGCTTGTCCATAATCTGCCTGAAGGCTAACCAGTAATCTCTAGGGATCACTATTCCAAGCTTCCGCCCGTCAACTAGTATGCGGGCCTCGAGATCCAATCCCGAGTCACGTTAGCCTCTTGTGCAGGACCCGGAAGGCGAGGGATTTACGGCCAGAGCCCCCCTGGCACCCAAGAGACCTCCTGCTCCAAGTAGAACTCAACGGAGAGACCTCTCGCGGCAGGTTCAGTCCACTTTCCCGGCGCGGTCAAACAACCCCCTTGGTTAGGGTCAGGCAGGCAGTCGGGGGTAACTGAATCTGCCTCTCCCTTCAGGCTTTTAACCTGAAGTATAGGTACTTATTTAATTTGTAATTCATAATTCAAACAGAGCCCTAAAATCTCTAGCAAGCATAAACATTTCCATTAACCAACCCAGTTGTATGGCAAACTACTAAGGAAGTGTTCTTTCCTTTTTGAGTGTATCAGCAGTCGTTCTCAAGATGTCTTGTAACTTGGCAAGATCCCTTATATTCGGGTGTAGAGTATACCCAACTTGGTTAACCCTAAGGTACCTTAGATATGCTAGTTTCTATTTTACAACTTTCCTTATTTAGAAGGATATCCAAAAACTACGTCTTTTTGCAAGATAACTTGCGTAAGGATCTGCCGTCCTTGAAGAGGGTTTTTCCCTTTTCTCCTTGTGAATTGATCACAAAATGATTTCATACATGTTGCGCAAATCCGGCGATGGAATAATCTGTTTAGATTCCTTAAGCTGACGTATGTCAGGCCTAGGGTTTCTTCATTTAAGAACCTTAGGGACGAACCCTAGTTTCTTATCTTTATGAATTTATTGTTCCTGCGGTAAGGAAAGTAGTCCAGTGTTTAGGGTATGAATGTTTCTATGTTTAGATTGGTCCGGTGATCTTTTGGAAAGATTGGTTTGGTTAGCTTTTGGAAGGTAATCTTACTCGTCTTGTCACGGTTTTACTATCTTTGTGACAATTAACTTTCCCAATCAATACAGTTTCATTTGGCATATAGCATAATGCCATGATGATACAAAGAGCGATGATACTCCTTGGGACAAAGGCGTAGCTGAGAAATTGGTGAATACACACTTTATTAGTTCCAAGTCCTCAATTAGCAGGGGAAAAGTGTTAATAGAGTGTCATCCAGCAATTCCCCATTACATTTTCTTTCCAAATGAGTTCGTATATCTAATTTTTATACTTGTTAATTTCTAACATTTAACTTCCGTTTTCTTTAAAGATGAACTCATGCCAAATAACAACAGTTGCCTTGCTAAGATGTGCAACTAGCAAAGATAACTCTCTAGTAATTTGAACATCGAAAGAAACCTTTCATGAATTTAACCATTTTGCTGTGATTCGTTGCGAAAGGAATAAGACTAATGGTGCAAGATATAATTTCTTCATTTTAGGACTATATTACTATAGTAAATGGATAGTTTTGCCTATTATTTTATAATGCTTGATGCAATTTGAAGAAAGCTAATTTATATACATTGTCATTCATAAGCTAACTCCTTCGTTAAAAATAACTCGAACACATATATCTTTCCTTAACAAATTTTTTTTTCCTTTGCATGATTGACTTAAAACCGAATTAACATCAAGAAGAAAAACCTGGCTTTGAGGTGAGATATCCACATGGATACCGGGAGATGACCCTCCCGTAGCTACACCTTGGACTTTCTTCGGCGGCATCGTAGTTCGAATGTGAGATAGCCATTTCCTTTTTCTTCTTGGAATTCCACCGTCTTCTCCTTCCTTTTCTTTTTCCTTTTTCCCACTCTTCCTCCTTCACTCCCTCCTTTCACTCCCTCTGCTTCCCTCCCTATCTTTTATCTCACGGCAATATTCTTCCTTCCGGGATACCATACGAGGCCATGGTGATGACTTGGATTTTTAAGACATAGGAGTTTGTGGACACCGGCTTGTTTGATAAGACTAAGAAT
The DNA here is from genome assembly GCF_053477565.2 of Lygodium microphyllum. NCBI lineage: Eukaryota > Viridiplantae > Streptophyta > Polypodiopsida > Schizaeales > Lygodiaceae > Lygodium > Lygodium microphyllum. The sequence continues at coordinate 22,883,781 of NC_141160.1, read as the reverse complement.
ACAAAGCTCAGCTACGAGAGCACTTGCACAAAAAGATTTGAAAAGTGAGTGAAGGAATTTATGCAAGAAAAATGGAAGTCTGCAAGGTAGCCTAAGGACAAAGTAAGCTTTAGGGGTGTGACTTGAATAGTTTAAAGAAAAATCCGGAGGGAAAAAGGGCAAGGGCTTAGGGGGGAAATTAAAACCGGAAGGGGAAACAAGGGGCTTAGGGGGAAAATTTAAACCTGGGGGGTTAATAAGGACTTTTGGGGGATTAAAATCCGAGGGAGGAAAAAGAACAAGGCTTAGGAGGGGATTATACCGGGAGGGGGGGGGGAAATAAGGCCTTACGGGGGTTTAAAACCTCGGGAGGGGGGGGGAAAAATAAGGGCCTTAGGGGGGGGATTTAAAACACCGGGAGGGGGGGGAGAATATGGGCCTTAGGGGGGGGGGGGATTTAAAACCCCGGGAGGGGGGAGAATAAGTAAAGGTGTGGGAAAGGGGCTCAAGAAGGCCCCTTGGAAGCTTCCAAGGGCCTTCTAGAGGGTTTACGAAGGCACGTGGGGGGGAATAAAGGACGAATCGTTGACTGGCGGCTGTCCGCCCAGCCTAGCGGCTACTTAGATAGGCGGCGAAGGACGAGACTGAAGATGGCGGCGACTTTCCTGGCCCCACAGCAGCCGCCAGGAGATTGGCGTCTCCTCCCTCCACTCTTGGTGGATGACACGGCCTTCCTCCTCTCTCTTGATCTCCCCGGCAACCAACAGAACTCGTCCCCTTCTCGACTAGTGGTTTCAGCGGAGCGAAGGCTACCCGTCTCTCTCTCTTCCTCTCTCCTTTCCTTCCCTTCCTCCCACAGGGGTTTATATGGGAGAGGGAGAGGTACCTCCCCTCCCCATGCGGCTCGTGCATGGGCTTATTCCCTCTACGACCCCCAGCAAGGATGCTTAGTCATCCTTGCTATTCCCCTCCCCTTCAGCACGACAGTCGCTGGGGGAAAAAGGGGGGAAATAATAATAAGAAAAAAAATTCCCTTATTCTAAAGGTTATCCTTTTGGGTTTCTAGGAGGAGGTTCCCACGTAAATTCTTTTAACTCGTTTATGCAAGTGGAGATCAAGATACGTAGTATGTAATTCAAAAATCACACCATCAGCGTATTTTTGGATGTTGGAATTCCCTTGCATGACTATCACGTGGGTTTAGAAATATTCTCATAATGGAAATATTACATTCTCTCCCCCTTTGAGGAATCGAGATGTCCTCATCTCGAAGTAAACTGGGGATCTTGATGGTTGAGAGAGCTTTCATCTATCCAAGTGGCATCCTCTTCGGGATAATCTTTCCACTGGACGAGGCATTCTCTCAAGGTTCTAGATCTTAACTGTCTCTCCTAACATCTAAGATCCTATCCGGCCTTAGTTCAAGGACTCCTTGACTAGGCATTACAATTTGTTGGTCATCAAGTACATGATTAGGGTTGGGTACATATTTTTTTAAGAGGCTAATATGGAATACATTGTGAACCTTTAGGTTCTCAGGGAGTTGCAATTTATAAGCATTGGGTCCTAGGCATTTGAGGATTTTGTACGGCCCACAATACCTTGGACTTAGCTTCTTGCATTCTCCTAGGGATAGAGAACTCTTTTTAGGGCGTACACGAATGAAGACCATGTCTCCTTCTCCGAAGACCCTCTCTTGACGTTTCAAATCTGCATATGCCTTTTGTCTATCCTTGGCTGCTTGTATGTCTTGTCTTATTGACCTTATTTGATCATCCATGTCCTCCAACATTTGTCTTGAAGCTTCAACTCTTAGGGTTGGATCAAAAAAGTTTAGGGGACTTCGACAATCATGACCATACAATGCCTGGAAAGGGGTCATTTGAATGCTCTGTTGGTAAGAAGCATTGTAGGCAAATTCAACTAATGGCAAGTATTGAATCCACCTCTTCGGCTCTCGACAGCAGTATGCCCTAAGCATATCCTCAATGATTTGATTCACTCGCTCTGTTTGTCCATCCGTTTGGGGATGGTAGGCGGTGCTAAAATAGAGTTGAGTCCCAATAGCTTCAAAGATAGCTCTCCAGAAGTGGGATGTGAAGAGAGAATCTCGATCACTAATGATTCTTTTAGGTAACCCATGTAGCTTGAATATCTCCTTGATAAACAACCTTGCAATGTGGGAGGCTTTATAGTTTGTCTTTACTGGAATCAGGTGTGCAACCTTGGTAAGCATGTCAACCACAACCATAATGGAATTGTATCCTCCTTGGACTTGGGGTAAGCCCACAACAAAATCCATACTGATGAATTCCCATTTCATTTGGGGAATGTCAAGCGGTTGCAGTTTCCCTGGCATCATGACATGTTCGGCCTTGATACGTTGGCAAGACAAACATTCAGTGACATACTTGAGAACGTCACCTTTGAGCCTCTCCCAGTGGTAGCTTTTCCTAACTGCATTAAGAGTTTTTGCATAGCCAGGATGTCCTGCGAAAGGAGAATCATGAGCTTCCCATAATATCTTCTGCTTAAGTGATTGGCTTATTGGTATACACAGCCTTGTTCTGTAGTAGACAAGTCCATTATCAATGGAAAATTCCTGATACTTAGCTTGTAACTTCTAATTCTGCTCCTTGGTAGATATTTCTTTTATCATTGTTTGGTAGGCCAAATCATGGCATGCTTCCTCTCTAGCTAGTTCAAGTATAGGATTGTTTGGCATAGATACCTTTGTATCCAGAGATCTGGCCGTTGATGGATTCTGCAAGATTAGGGAATTTAGGAATGCCTTGCGACTGAGTGCATCGGCAACTACATTCTCTTTCCCTGGTCGGTACTTGATTTCAAAATCATATTCCTCCAATACTTCAATCCACCAACGTTGCCTCATGTTGAGCTCGTTCTGGGTAAAAATCCATTTGAGACTCTTATGATCGGTTACTAGAGTAAACTTGTTACCCAACAGGTAGTGTCTCCAAAGCTTTAGAGCATGGATGACAGCTAATAATTCCAGATCATGCGTGGCATAATTCTTTTCATGACTCTTCAATTTCCTTGAAGAGTATGCTACTGGATGACCTTCCTGCATAAGTATACACCCCAAGGCAAGAATGCTGGCATCAGTTACTACCTCGAACTCTTTATTGAGGTTAGGAAGTTTTAGAATAGGTGCTGATACCAAACTTTGCTTCAATTTGTCGAAGCTATTTTGTTCGGGAGTTGACCATGTAATAGAAGTCTGCTTCTTTAGTAAGTCTGTAAGAGGTGTTGCAATCAAAGCATAGTTTTTGATAAAGACCCTATACCATCCTGTCAAGCCAAGAAAGCTACGTATTTCTTTGACAGATACTGGTATTGGCCATTCAAGCACATCTCTGACTTTGGCTGGGTCTACTAATATTCCCTCTAATGATACTATGAATCCCAGATATTCAATCTGGCCTTAAAGAATTCACACTTCTTCATTTTTGCATACAGCTTATGAGACCTCATTGTCTCAAGGACAATCCGAAGTTGAGGTTCATGATCTTCTTCCTGTTTAGAATAGACTAAAGTGTCATCGAAGAAGACAAGCACGAAATCATCAAGATATGGTCTAAAAATATCCTGCATTAATCTATTGAAGGTGGCAGGTGCATTTGTAAGCCCGAATGACATAACCAAGAACTCAAAGTGCCCATATCTTGTATTGAAGGCCGTTTTTGAAATATCTTCTTCCTTGATCCTTATTTGATAGTAACCTGACCTGAGATCAATCTTGGAGAAGATCTTTGCACCTTGAAGACGATCAAGAAGCTCATCTATTCTAGGAATAGGATACTTGTTCTTGACTGTTGATTGATTCAACCCTCGGTAATCAATACATAGTTGAAGTGTCCCATCTTTCTTTTTCTGGAATAGTACTAGAGCTCCCCACGGTGAGTTGCTAGGCCGGATGTAACCTTGATCCAACAGTTGCTTGAGTTGTTCCTTCAACTCAATAGCTTCCGGTATGGACATTCTATAAGGTCTCTTTGCAATTGGTGCAGCTCCAGGCACTAGCCTAATTTCATGATCAACTTCTCTTGGAGGCGGAAGTTCAATCAATTCCTCAGGGAATACGTCAGCATATTCCTTTAGCCAAGAAGGTCCTTCATGAGACTCTTGCTTTTGATCTAACTTGTTGAGTTTGATCAGGTAAACGGGTAATCCTTTTCTGACTCCTTTTATGATCCATGATACTTTGGCTAATTGGATTCTTGGCACTCCTGCCTCACCTTGAGTTGTGACAAACTCCCTTTCAGAGTTTCGAAAGGAAACTTGACCCTTTCCACAGTGGATGTGGGCGTCATTAGGCTTAAGCCAATCCATCCCGAGTAGACACTCATGGATACCTAAATTCATGACTCTGAATTTGACTGAGGTTTTCTTTCCTCCCAAAAAGAATTCTTCCTTAGCAGTTTGCCTGGTATAAGTTACCTCACGACCGTTTGCCAATTCCACAAGCAAGGTCGGTGCTTCTACTATGGCTATTCCTAATCTTTTTGCACATGCTGGTGAGATAAAGGAATGTGTACTGCCACAATCAATCAAGGTTTTGAAACCTTTACCTTGATAGTCCGACGGTGTTTGAATCAAGGAGAGGTGGCGATTCGGCCCTTTCTGGTGTAAAGTGGCATGGACTGTTGCTCTTTCGAATTCTGCTTCCATAGTTGGATCTTCCTCTTCTTCTGCTTCGCATCTTTGCCTATTGGTAATGCAGGAAGTTCTTCCTCTTCCACGGGTGGCGGCTCCTTGACCGCGGCATGCACCTTGGAAAGGCGTTTGACGATGTCCCTCGCAGAGCTTGGGACATTTCCTCTTGAAGTGACCGGGTTCGTTGCAGTGGAAACATCGGAGGTTTCGGCCATTACTTTGAGTAGGAACAAAGTTGTTGATGTTATTTGTCCTTGCTTTCTTCCTTTGTCCCTGATTGTGACCTTGAACTCTCTTCACTTGAGGTCTGAATGCTCCTCTGTTCGGGTCACTATAGGACCAAGTTTTGTTACCCCTTGGTCTAGCTTGCACCTCCTGAATTATAGGCGCCGCTCGAATGAGTGCATCTTGAAGATCTGACGGACGCATAGATTCGAGACGGGTATTTACGGGTGGATTTAAGCCCGCGCAAAATTTGGACACTTGCTGCGTCATGTCCATCTGTGGCGCATACTTTAAGAGTGAGACAAATTTAGAGTAGTATGCGTCAAGGGTGAGTCCTAGCTGTTTTAGCTCGTAGAACTCATTTATTTTCTGTGTACAATATGCAGGTGGCAAATATCTCCCCTGCACGGCTTTCTTTAGCTTCTCCCAGGTAACGGACCCCTTTGAAGTCCCTTGATCCCTGCACCATTGTTTCCACCATAGTCTAGCTTCGCCGGTGAGTTTTAACTTGGCGAGCATGGCCTGATTGGTAGGTGCAGTACAACTGCTTCAAAGTAATCCTCCATAGATTCAATCCAAATTTCAGCATCAGACTGGACGAATCTGCCTCTCCCGTCAAACTCGGGTGGCTTTATCTGCTTGAGGAGGAACTTCTTCTCCTGGGTCACAACAGTACTTGATGTAGGGGGCGAATTTGGAACCTGTACCTGGGGTTGTGCCTGGATAAAAGTTTTCTTAACATTATTATATGATAATTGACGTTAGCTTATCTTTAGTTCAGCTATCTCGTAAATCATGAAGCTACTTAACTTTTTTAACAACTCTGATGCACAGCCAGATATTGATAAAAGAAATCCTTATTTATATTTACATGGGCGTAGCCTTATACAACGTCTCGTGTGATGATAATTCAATCATTACATTCAGTTTGGGGAGAACAACGTTGTATTGCATTTGTCTATAGGAACTGTGTAATAGTAAGGGTTTGGGTCATGGATCTTTAGGAATCGATAATTCATTGGAAGTTTGGGATACCCTTTTCGTTGGAATCCATACTTCTCGTGGCGGCCCAACACTTTAATCCTGTGGGCTGGGATTACACGGGTTACTTCCTCATATACATATGAGTTCATTTCAACCCTCCGACCTTGAATATGTAAAGTCGAATTTACGTGAGCTTCCACAAAAATGAACAGCTTTACGACTTTCAAGTCTTCCAACCACTTGATCCTCTTTAGGTTGGTCTGTAGATAAGCGAACCGGTGGGCAGCCATATAGTAGATTCCTGAAGACCCCATCTATCTTCGTTCTATGTATAAAGGTGATGGATTATAAATCTGCTCCAGGATGTTCATCATTCCAATTCTTTGTCTATAAAGCAGAGAATGCATTGCAGTCATAAACATGACCCGAAACACCAAAAACTTGTTCCACGCTTCATAGTTCTGCAAGACAGCATTGAAGATGAGGAAATGTTTGGACAGCAACAATTTCTTTACTTCATTTTATTGAGATCTCATAAAAACAATTCCGTTGCTGGTCGGCTCTGATACCAACTGTAACGTGTCCCCTAGTATCATCCAGGACACGTCTTAGCAGTCCATCGGAAAGGATGTCTAGAAAGCTCCGCCCGGCACTCCCATGGAATGTTACGGGTTTTGCGATCTAGTTCTTCCCGCGTCTGCCACGTAGCGGAAGTATCCTGGCTGTTCCCACTTAGGATCGACCGGAATTAGGGTTTTCCTAATGGGTCATTTGCTAACAGCAACTAGCGTCAGACCCGAGCGAACTACTTTACGCAGAAACACCAGGTCCGAAGCAGATTCACGCTGCACTTGGTTCAAGGAGAATGGGAAATGAGAGGGAATCCAAAGCTCAACCTCTCTGCCATAAGGCATAGTCCCATTCCATTCCCCTAAAACAGCGTAGATCGGGTAAGACGTAACTCTAGGTCATCGTTATTCCTTTTTGATGATGATGATCATTCCGCTGTTCTTCGAGATTTTTGAGAAAAGTTCCCGGCTAACCGGGACCACCCAACCGTAGAACGGACCCATGGTCCATCCTCCGCACTTTCCTCGGTTTGTTTTAGTTATGTAATTATCTAACACATTAATTTGACATATAACAATCAGCTTCTTTAATTAATCTTGTTAAGCACGGGTTCCTTCACGTAATCTTATCACGTGACATATAAAAACAATATCAAGCAAGTTCTTTTAACATCTCATCATTTTATCTTTGAATTACAAGAAGTTCCACCCGTAGGCTTGTCCATAATGTGCCCGAAGGCTAACCAGTAATCTCCAGGGATCACTATTCCAAGCTTCCGCCCGTCAACTAGTATGCGGGCCTCGAGATCCAATCCCGAGTCACGTTAGCCTCTTGTGCAGGACCCGAAAGGTGAGGGATTTACGGCCAGAGCCCCCCCTGGCACCCAAGCGTCCTCCTGCTCCAAGTAGAACTCAACGGAGAGACCTCTCGCGGCGGGTTCGGTCCACGTTCCCGGCGCGGTCAAACAACCCCCTTGGTTAGGGTCAGGCAGGCAGTCGGGGGTAACTGAAGCTGCCTCTCCCTTCAGGCTTTTAACCTGAAGTATAGGTACTTATTTAATTTGTAATTCATAATTCAAACAGAGCCCTAAAATCTCTAGCAAGCACAAACATTTCCATTAACCAACCCAGTTGTATGGCAAACTGCTAAGGAAGTGTTCTTTCCTTTTTGAGTGTATCAGCAGTCGTTCTCAAGATGTCTTGTAACTTGGCAAGATCCCTTATATTCGGGTGTAGAGTATACCCAACTTGGTTAACCCTAAGGTACCTTAGATATGCTAGTTTCTATTTTACAACTTTCCTTATTTAGAAGGATATCCAAAAACTACGTCTTTTTGCAAGATAACTTGCGTAAGGATCTGCCGTCCTTGAAGAGGGTTTTTCCCTTTTCTCCTTGTGAATTGATCACAAAATGATTTCATACATGTTGCGCAAATCCGGCGATGGAATAATCTGTTTAGATTCCTTAAGCTGACGTATGTCAGGCCTAGGGTTTCTTCATTTAAGAACCTTAGGGACGAACCCTAGTTTCTTATCTTTATGAATTTATTGTTCCTGCGGTAAGGAAAGTAGTCCAGTGTTTAGGGTATGAATGTTTCTATGTTTAGATTGGTCCGGTGATCTTTTGGAAAGATTGGTTTGGTTAGCTTTTGGAAGGTAATCTTACTCGTCTTGTCACGGTTTTACTATCTTTGTGACAATTAACTTTCCCAATCAATACAGTTTAATTTGGCATATAGCATAATGCCATGATGATACAAAGAGCGACGATACTCCTTGGGACAAAGGCCTAGCTGAGAAATTGGTGAATACACACTTTATTAGTTCCAAGTCCTCAATTAGCAGGGGAAAGGTGTTAATAGAGTGTCATCCAGCAATTCCCCATTACATTTTCTTTCCAAATGAGTTCGTATATCTAATTTTTATACTTGTTAATTTCTAACATTTAACTTCCGTTTTCTTTAAAGATGAACTCATGCCAAATAACAACAGTTGCCTTGCTAAGATGTGCAACTAGCAAAGATAACTCTCTAGTAATTTGAACATCGAAAGAAACCTTTCATGAATTTAACCATTTTGCTGTGATTCGTTGCGAAAGGAATAAGACTAATGGTGCAAGATATAATTTCTTCATTTTAGGACTATATTACTATAGTAAATGGATAGTTTTGCCTATTATTTTATAATGCTTGATGCAATTTGAAGAAAGCTAATTTATATACATTGTCATTCATAAGCTAACTCCTTCGTTAAAAATAACTCGAACACATATATCTTTCCTTAACAATTTTTTTTTTCCTTTGCATGATTGACTTAAAACCGAATTAACATCAAGAAGAAAAACCTGGCTTTGAGGTGAGATATCCACATGGATACCGGGAGATGACCCTCCTGCAGCTACACCTTGGACTTTCTTCGGCGGCATCGTAGTTCGAATGTGAGATAGCCATTTCCTTTTTCTTCTTGGAATTCCACCGTCTTCTCCTTCCTTTTCTTTTTCCTTTTTCCCACTCTTCCTCCTTCACTCCCTCTTTTCACTCCCTCTGCTTCCCTCCCTATCTTTTATCTCACGGCTATATTCTTCCTTATGGGATACCATACGAGGCCATGGTGATGACTTGGATTTTTAGGACATAGGAGTTTGTGGACACCGGCTTGTTTGATAAGACTAAGAATACAAAGCTCAGCTACGAGAGCACTTGCACAAAAAGATTTGAAAAGTGAGTGAAGGAATTTATGCAAGAAAAATGGAAGTCTGCAAGGTAGCCTAAGGACAAAGTAAGCTTTAGGGGTGTGACTTGAATAGTTTAAAGAAAAATCCGGAGGGAAAAAGGGCAAGGGCTTAGGGGGGAAATTAAAACCGGAAGGGGAAACAAGGGGCTTAGGGGGAAAATTTAAACCCGGGGGGTTAATAAGGACTTTTGGGGGATTAAAATCCGGGGGGGGAGGAAAGAACAAGGCTTAGGAGGGGATTATACCGGGAGGGGGGGGGGGGGGGAAACAAGGCCTTATGGGGGTTTAAAACCCCGGGAGGGGGGGGGGAAATAAGGGCCTTAGGGGGGGGATTTAAAACACCGGGAGGGGGGGGAGAATAAGGGCCTTAGGGGGGGAATTAAACCCCTGGGAGGGGGGGAGAATAAGTAAAGGTGTGGGAAAGGGGCTCAAGAAGGCCCTTGGAAGCTTCCGAGGGCCTTTTAGAGGGTTTACGAAGGCACGTGGGGGGGAATAAAGGACGAATCGTTGACTGGCGGCTGTCGGCCCAGCCTGGCGGCTACTTAGATAGGCGACGAAGGACGAGACTGAAGATGGCGGCGACTTTCCTGGCCCCACAGCAGCCGCCAGGAGATTGGCATCTCCTCCCTCCACTCTTGGTGGATGACATGGCCTCATGCGGTGCTTCCTCCTCTCTCTTGATCTCCCTGGCAACCAACAGAACTCGTCCCCTTCTCGACTAGTGGTTTCAGCGGAGCGAAGGCTACCTGTCTCTCTCTCTTCCTCTCTCCTTTCCTTCCCTTCCTCCCATAGGGGTTTATATGGGAGAGGGAGAGGTACCTCCCCTCCCCCACGCGGCTCGTGCATGGGCTTATTCCCTCTACGACCCCCAGCAAGGATGCTTAGTCATCCTTGCTATTCCCCTCCCCTCCAGCACGACAGTCGCTAGGGGAAAAAGGGGGGAAATAATAATAAGAAAAGATTTTCCCTTATTCTAAAGGTTATCCTTTTGGCTTTCTAGGAGGAGGTTCCCACATAAATTCTTTTAACTCGTTTATGCAAGTGGAGATCAAGATACGTAGTATGTAATTCGAAAATCACACCATCAGCGTATTTTTGGACGTTGGAATTCCCTTGCATGACTATCACGTGGGTTTAGAAATATTCTTATAATGGAAATATTACAGGAATTTTCATCTTGATGTTTCTTTCATTTCTTGGCAATGTTTTTATCTGCACGATTTGTATAGTTCGTCCTTTTGAATCCTTCTTTCCTCAAAAACCTTGAAGTCAAGTACTACAGTTTTATCTCCTTCTAGCTCTTGGTACTTTTTCACCGATTCATCCAAATCTTCTTGCTACTCATTATAACGTTTGTAATCAAGGGGATGGTCAAACACCTTTGAGTAGGAGCCTTCAAGGAACTCAACAATCTCAAAGCAACACTCTTGCTCTTCTAGTGCCAACTTTATCATTGGATGAGGTCCTTGAGACACATCACCTGCACTTTCCCTTTACTCATCAAATTCTTGAGGTTCCACAAAGTTTTCCAATGAAGGCATTATATATAGTGGCTCTACAAGAAAGGAAAACTTTGATTTGAAGGGTTCTTATGTTCCTAGTTATACAGCTTCCAAATCCTATTATTCATACCTAATAACCTTTAGATGGCATCTACATGCTTCTTTGTTTGGGGTTGGGTTTGTAAGATTAAGCACTTTTCCAAAATCCAAATTACTCAATGTTGAATTGGCCAAGCTTAATTGTGACTTCAACACAACTATTTTGTTAGTGCTAGAGGTGAAGAATGTTTGGATAGACTTTCTATCGATTCTTTCTTGATATGATACTACAAACTTATACACATTTTCCTTCATTCTCAATTCAAGTTACTACATCAATCAAGACTTGTGTCAATGGTTTGTTGTAGACCGATGTAGGCTAGCTTGAGTTGTTCTTGGGATTGTTGATTCTCCTAGATCTCTCTCTTGTGCAAAGTCTTAGCCAACTCTTTCTCCAATTATATTCTCAGGTCTGCTACTTGAGCTTACACTTCCTCATGTTTCCTCTTTAGCTCCTCTAGTTCCCTATCTTTTATTTCTAATCCCATGTCTTTTTCCATCATGTTTGGAGTTCCTACAAACTTATGATTGGCTTGGATTATAAACCTCCTATAGGCCCCATGGGTCTCTCCTAATCTATCTTATTTAATCTATTTACTTTGAAGTGCTCCCATCTTGTCATTTTGAAGTTCATTACATAGTATCTCCAAGGCATCTAGACTCCTTGTTGCACTAGTGCCAGACTACATTCTTGTGAGGTTAAGGTGGGATCTGCATGGCACTACTTGTCACCCTGTGATGTGGGTATGACTTCTTTAGTGGCATTTATCTTTTCTAGACTAGTGACTTTATGTTTATAAGACTTGTATTTGCACCATCACTAAAGAATATCCAAATTAAAATTCCATAAACTTTTCATGATCTTCTCTTTTTCCTTACTTGGGCTACCTTCCTCTTTCAGTATCATGATTGGTTGAATCTTTTGGACAAGTGTGTGATTCATTTCCTGTCTTTGTTCAATAAATGATTGTAAAATGCTCTCTTTAATATTCTCAATATGTTCCTTCCTCTTGGCTTCTATCGTTTTTTGGCTCCTTCTTACTCTCTTTTCTGTAGAATGTCATCCCTTTTATGTGTCTCCTTCATTAGAGCCTAAGGTAGATGAAATTTCTTCACTTTCTCCTCTACTCTTCTTTCCGCATTGGCTACTTTGTTCCCTACTAGACATTTGATTTCTTCTTTCTATTCCTCTTGTTCTTTTTGCCTTTTCCTAGCTCATTCTCTTTGTTCTTTTTCTTTCTCTCTTTCTTGCTCCCATTATTCTCCTATTTGTGACTACTCTTCTCTTGTGTCTCTTGAAGTAGCAACCTTTCCTGATGGTGTGACAATTCCTCATGCATGTGGTACATCAATGGAGAGTCCTACTCCTATGTTGATCACCCTAGTAAGTGCACTCACAAAGCTAATGATAATCTCTTTTGTCTTGAAGGAGCTAGTACCAAGAGCTTGAGTGAGTACATTCATTGCCTTGACAATGGATTTGTGAACCTCTTCTATTCAGAGATGGTTTAGGTCTCTAATTACAATCTCTTCAATAAGTATGTCTTCCATGAGGTGTTTGGGAATCCTTGTCATAGAAGAGTGAGATTTGTTGTAAGTGAACATGTGATGAAAGATTTGAGTTGTTATTTATAACTCCTCCATGTTGGCACTAAACAAGAGACTATGAACATGTGGTGGAAGATTTGAGTTGTTGCATGCAACTCCTCCTCCATGATGACAATAAATAATTGAGACTTGTTGTAAGTGAATATGTGGTGGAAAATTTGAGCTACTTCGTGCAACTCCTCCACAATGGCACTAAAAAAGAGATGTTCTTGCATGAGGTCATATGATTTTTCCATTTTTGTAAGACAATAAGAGTCCTCATTGGTCCCTTATACTTTCATTCTTTATTTTGTATTCATAAGGCAAGTTCTACAAGGCTAAGGTTTAAGTGTCACTCTATTAAGTGTAACTATTTGCTCTCCCCTTGCCCAATAGTCTAACAAACTTGTCCTAGATCTAGCCTTATAATTGTGAATGAATTTTAGCATGTACTTAGGTGAGTTGGTTTGCTACAAACTTTAGCATTAAGTTGCAATCCACAGCATTCAACAAGGTCCTTAGCCATGCTATCATCATTGACTAACTCCTCAAAGTTTTTGATTAGCTACAATTTAAGATCCCCTAGGCCTAAGGTGGTGGGTTTAAGTCATACTTGTTACACTGATCTATGGTAAGTAGAAGTTTTTCTTTGTTTTTGGGTTCATTGATTAGTATAGGAAATTTAGGGCCAATCATTCTAATTAATAAAGCTACCATCTACATGATTTTCAACAACCAAGAAAGTTATGGGATCACAAGTAATGCTTTTCAATTTATTTATTTTTTGAATATAAGCTTAGTATTATACAATTTAAAAACTTTCTAATAAATATAAGCTCAACATTGTACAAAAAACTTTTTGAATGCAACTTAGTATATAATCTAATGGTTCTCCCCCTTCTTAATGATGATAAAAACTTCCTAGGTAGAAAGATGGTTGGTTTGTTATGTTTTTTTTCTTGCTTATTGTTTATTGAATGATTCAAATTTATTTGCACAAGGATGTAATGCATTAAGGAGAAGTTGTTGAGACTATGGTTTTTGATAGCCACATTAGAAAACGATGGGATTATATTGGAGCTCAATAATCATGTCCAAGTCAAATGGGTTGCATGGAAGTTTGCAAAGATAGGCCATTATGCTTGTTAACAAGTTCAAGTGATCAAGATGACTTGCTTTATCAAATAAGAGGAGTTTCTTGAATTCAAAAGGGTAAGCCTAATTATGGCTGATTAGAATTGCTCAAAGATATTCTGTGTTGGTGACTATAGTTAACAGGCAATGTCAAGGCGATGATTGTACCAACTTGTGAGGAAGACATTTTCACCTCATACTTTTGTTAAATCTTAGTCACTTTAGTAGAATCCTTGGCTTTTGTGATCGATATCCAATTTGAAACAAGACACATTGCTCAATGTTTTTTTGGAAAGTGGTGCAAGAATATTCTTCTGAATTGCTTTGCTTTTACAGAAAATGTTTTCACCATTTTTCCATGTAGTTTTCTAATGGGAGACAAGATCTATCATTTCTTTATTTGTGATTCCTAGGTCAATCATTTCATATGCCCAAGTGAGCATTTTGATGGTTTAGTGGCACTCATTATGGGAACTATAGCAATGATGATTGGCTCACTCATGGCTGTAGTTTTGTTGTTTTCAAGTTATGTGAGTTTCATAATTTTGTTATTTGCCTCATCTTGTATAGGATTTGTAGATAAATCTTCCTTGAGTGCTTGTGTTTGAGGTGCATTCCCTTGGGATATTAGATAAACATTCATGGGTATCCTTGGATATCTCAAGCTTGTATATCCAAATAGTTTGTGGGAACATAGTTTTGGTGGCATGAGTGGTTAGTCTACAGGCTATTAGATATGCTCAATGCCCTAACCTCGTAAGGTTCCACCATTGATCCATGGTGCTCAAGGTTGTAAGGCCCCCATTATGAGGAGAAGCCATGTGTGAGCATGGATATTGGTGGGTCCTGATTTGCATGTCAAATGAGGTCTATTTGATCGAATGGCCAAAAGGTGACCATTGTGGGCCTAGCCTTTGGGTTAGATAGAGTAGTTAAAACTAGTAGCAACTTGAGGCACACCACATTGAGTTGCGAGGTAAGGAAGTTATCAAGGATCCCTATTTTGGGTCCAAGGGCCAGGGAAGTAGCCCTTGGCTAGGGGTAGGGAATATTTCTTGGCCAACTAGTGGAGGTGAACATGGAAGGTCAACAAACACATGTGCACATGGTAAGTTAATAGACACGTGTGCATATGGAAGGTCAACAAACACATATGCACATGGAAGGTCAACTGACATATGCACATGGAAGGTCAATAGACACATGTGCATATGGAAGGTCATCCATCATGCTGGGAGTTGGGTTGAACTGTAGGCACCAGCCCGAGGTGTTGTCCCACACTTGAGGACCTAGCTCTTGTACAAAGGGAGGTGTTGTGGTGTGGGTGTGACTTAGGGAGATAGATTAACGAGCGAGAGCTACCTAGGTCTGTCTTGCCCTTAAGATGCCCTAAGTATGTGAAGTGGGGAATGGGCTAGGGTAGTCCCTAGGAGCAGTGCTTGTGACAATCGTAGAGTACATATGGCTTATTTCCTTGTTGTGCTTCTTCGCTGTCTACTTCCTTCCTTCTTGTCCTCGTCCTTTTTTTTCTTATCCTTTCTTTTCTCTTTTTGCTTCTCCTTTTCTTTTTGTTTTTCTCTTTCTTTCTTTCTTTTCTTTCTTTATCCTTTTTTTAATAAAATAAATTTAATAAGGGAGCATGCTAAGAGGCATCTCATTAGAGTAGGGGCCAAGTTGCATAGTGGCTTGAGGGCTTTACTGAGGAATGCCCTACTTTGCAGATATCCCTTTAAGTTGATTCTTACATTCAGTGGAGCAAATGACAAAAATGGGTGGTTACACA
The DNA here is from genome assembly GCF_053477565.2 of Lygodium microphyllum. Taxonomy (NCBI): domain Eukaryota; kingdom Viridiplantae; phylum Streptophyta; class Polypodiopsida; order Schizaeales; family Lygodiaceae; genus Lygodium; species Lygodium microphyllum. The sequence goes on along the minus strand of NC_141160.1, from coordinate 22,868,509 downwards.
CAACAAATCTACTATCGCTCATATCCTCTAAGAGCTTCATGCAAAATGCTGGTAGAAGAGTGTTGAGATTCAGACAATCACACCTATTGACAACCTCTTTGTATGGAGCTTCAGGGCTAAGGACATGCAGGCTTACCTATCCCATATGCACAGTGGTGCCTACTGCAGTTTACTACTTTTCTATAAAGCATTGTACTTACTTCCTTTTCTTAATGCAATGATAGTACTCTTTTCTTTTCAGTAAAGTGTCAATGTCATTGTCCACACACAAGATTGTGTTTATGAGTTCAAGTCTCAATCTTGAAACCTAATTCACTTGTGTGACAGACAATGTCTAAGTCTATGTCTACATGAGACTTCTTCCCATCTTTGAACCACCATAGCCATGCTCTAGATCCATGTATTCTCACATGGTATCAGAGTGTAGCTGAGCATGGCTTAGCATGTGTTAGCTCATCTCTCACTCCTCCCAGCTTAGCTCCAACTTAGCTTGAGTACATGAACTCCATTTCCTCACTTCTGCCCATCTTGCCTAGTTGGCAGCCATAGCCAGATAGGACCTATAGTCATTTGAGCTCCTAGATCTCACAATAGAGGCTCTACCTTGCCACGTTTTCTTCTAAAGATCTCCTTCTCACTTCCGGTCACTTCTCTTTATCACATTACATTGCAACATTGGCCTCCCGGTTATCCAGTATTGCAAAAATTTCCTCTCGCTACTAGATTTATGCCTCTTCCTGTTCGCACCATCTGCGCCATCAGCACACGACGAAGTTCAGCCTGCGACCATGGGGCTTTGGAAGGCTATGACATAAGCTTTCTATCCATGTAAAAAGTTTGGGAAATGATCAAGTATACAGCCCACACAGAGCAAAAAAACCAGGCCCCTGTCTGAAACCCTAAACTATCAGCCATAGACATTCTCATCAAAGCTCAAAAATCTCATCATTTTCTCTCTCCTGCCACCTGGAACAACCCACTGCCACTCTGATCTACTGCCCCAGCATCAAATCAAGGAGGGGAAGGACCTAGAAAGATTGACAAAGGATCTAAGTCCTAAACAGGAAAATTCAAGCTCAACATCAAGTCAGACATAGTGTGTTTTCACACTACCATTACTTGTGTCTCTTGACACATTGTAATCTGCTCTTTCACTTGTAAAATCTAAGAATCTTGGAACTGATTTGCTGCTGCTCTAGCTCTCCAGCATGGGAAAGGACTCATCAATAGCTCGGTTCAAGGGAGTTGGGTTTCACACCTGGCATACCAGCATCAAGCTCATCTTGATGAAGAAGGGTCTTTGGGCTATCACAAATGTCAAAGAAGAAACCTTGGGATGCGAACCTTGCAACTACTTGGCAAAAGAATGATGACAAATCCCAAGCCATTATCAAACTGGAGCTAGACGACAGCTATATCCACCATGTGGATAACTATGAGACCTCACAGGATACATGGAAGAGACTTGACACCTTGTTCAGTGCACAGTCTAAATCATCAAAGTATGGTCTCCTGATTGAGTTTTTCAAGCTTGAAATGAAGTCCAGCACATCACTTGCCACACATCTAAATTACATGGAAGGACTTCTAACCCAACTTGCAGGAATCAACATTAAAATGGAAGAAGATTTTTGCATTGGTGTTCTACTTAAGAGTTTGCCTCCTAAGTATAATAATGCATCAACAACTTTAATCAACATGCCAAATCCTGAACTTGTTGATATCCAGGCATCACTATTAGATTAGGAAAAGAAGCTAAAAACTAGGGAAGAACCAAATACCTCTAGAGATGAGCATGCATTATATGTTGGCAACAGGTACAAAGGCAAGAAGGATCAGCTCTTCTGTGACTTCTGCAAAAGGACCGGACACATTGAGAAGTTCTGCCATGCAAGAAAGAGGTCTCAAAAGGCCTATCTTGCAGCTGTAAAGAAGAAGAAGACCATGGAACAAAAGAAGAGGATGAAAATGAAGATGAAGACTCCCAAGATTGGAAAGACGAACCTCACCAGTCCTTCTACTCTCCTTACTCTGATAGATTGTTTTAAAAGCCTTGTATTTCCTAGCCCTAATGCGTCTTGCCATAAGCTTTGTAAACTCCCCATGTAACTTGGCATTACAGTCCCTGTACACTTTGTGAGGCCCCTGTTACAGCCTCTGGATGTCCACCATGCTTTGGTGCCCACACTTAGCCTTTTTCTGCAGCAGCCTCCGGTGTCTACCATGTTTGTGGTGTGCCCACACTTTGCAGGTGGTTCTCATTACAGCCTCTACACACTTTGTGCCTTTCTGGTTGTGATTGAGGAGGGGTGTTGAGACTCAGACAATCACACCTACTGACAGCCTCTTTGTATGGAGCTTCAGAGCTAAGGACATGCAGGCTTACCTATCCCATATTCACAGTGGTGCCTACTGCAGTTTACTACTTTCCTATAAAGCATTGTACTTACTTCCTTTTCTTAATGCAATGATAGTACTCTTTTCTTTTCAGTAAAGTGTCAATGTCATTGTCCACACACAAGATTGTGTTTATGAGTTCAAGTCTCAATCTTGAAACCTAATTCACTTGTGTGATAGTCAGTGTCTAAGTCTATGCCTACATGAGTCTTCTTCCCATCTTTGAACCACCATAGCCATGCTCTAGATCCATGTATTCTCACAAAGAGTGGCTCTTATAATGAGGCACACCATCGCACATCTATCAATTCTAGCATTGAGATAAAAAAAGAGGGGTAGTAACCACTCTTCCTCTATAGTAGGTTTTTGTTTTACTAATACTTACAGTAGGCGTAGGTAATTACATGTGGTGATGAAAGCGAGATTGGGACATGAGGAGAAGTCATTTAGGAAACTTGCTATAGATGGGCACAATTCCCTTTCAATGAAAATCAAGTTATCTTAACAAATTGAGGCATTTACATTGTAGATCAAAGGGAAATCATATCTATCATGCACCTCCCCGTTGAAATCAACTCCAATTCTTCTTGGGTAGGGCATGTAGATAGGATCATCTCACTTATAAGGTAGGGTGCTACAGAAAGCGATACAAGCCTCCAAGCTAGAGTCCCATATGTTCTTGCGCCACCTTGGCTATGCCTCATATCCCTCTATCCTCTGGGGTACCTCCACAACCTTATCTTCCCAATAGTTTTCACGTTCGTGCCACCAACTTTATGGGGTGCCTCCTCTATTCCTCTAGCCATCTCCTTCCCAAACTTGCTAAAATCTTGATGACATCCTCCACCACCCTAGGAGATAGCACTTTGTCCAATGAGTGAGGGAAGGTGAAAGAGAACTCAAAAGGGTTACAAATCTCCCATTGCTCCCACACCACAAGTTCCTAGGCCCAATTGACGGGATCACACTCCCCACCTTGAGGTATGGCCAATTGAGGAACTTGCGGTGCCCTTGCTTGAAACTTTTTACGGGCATGTTCCACCTACTCCCTGTGCTTGTGCCTTGCCTCCACCATCTATTCCAGTGGCCTTACTTCCTCCCCTTTGCTCTTCTATTTGCACTTGTGGCTACATAGGGGGGCTTGATTCCTGCACTTGATCCTCCTCTTGACCTGATTTGAAATTAGGTCCTTCTTCCTAGACTGGCTCTAGTGGCTCCTATTGTGGTGGTTGCATTTGATGTTTTGGCTCCCCAAGACCTAGCAAGGTTAGTTCTTGTGCGGTTAAGCTAGCTAAGATTAGGTGAGTGTGTTGCTCCTCTAATCCCAAACTAGTGTTTGCTAGTCCTGGGTGCCTTGTCATGGAGTCCATGTTGCAGAGTCCTCCTTGTCAATTCTAGCTTTCTATTTAGTTGCACCACCGTCTCTTCCCCTCTTGGATGCATGACATTCAACACTATTCTTAAGAATGTGCATTGTTGATCCAACATTCTTATCTCGAGAGCCGCAACTTTGCTTTCTGCTAGGAGGTGCTCACCCTTAGCATGGGCCAACTTGTAGGCTAAGTTTTTTATTCAATCTTTGTTTTTGGCCACCCATTGCTCCGCTTTTCCCTTCATCTACTCTAACCCTTGGTTTTGGTACTAGGCTAGGGTGGCAATCACCTGCTCTTGCTCTTGCCACAATATATGCATTTTCTTTTACTCTTGGGTTTTTTGTTTCACTTACATTTTAAGTATGTCTTATTTGTGGAGAGTTGACAGTAGCTGGTTGTGGAGCTCCATCAATTTCCTCTTGTTCTCCTCATCCCATTGGTTCCTTGCCTCTTGCAACTCTTTCCTAGCCTCTTTTTTTTGCCTCTTAAACTCTTTTATTTCCAACTCTAGCCGTTTATTTTCATGGGAATTGAAGGTGCACATATTTTCCAAGGAGATGCAGGTCTCTCTCTCTTCATCATACAACTCCTTGAGATGCTTTCTCCCTCTACCGCCTTCATCATGGCCTCTTTTAATGAGATTATTTCCCTATTATGATGGCCATTACTCTTGCTTGCCTTATCCTATAGCCTACAAATGCAATATTTTCTTTTTTGAGCTGCTCTGCAAGTGCGGCCTTTTTTTCTTCGATTGCCTTGTGAAGTTGGCTTTGAAATTCCTTCTCCAATTTGTCTTGATCTTCATTATGTGACATGGTCAAAGTTACCAAAGTGGCTGACACTTCTAAGTGGGGTACCTTTGGCCCTTACTGTGACTCTATGTCAGCTGTTGTAGTTCTCTTAGTTCCTGCAAGGGGGGCTCCTTTGCTGGGTACAGATGCAATTTCTTATACTTTGCTAACTAGGTAATGCACCCAGGCCATGAGATTGCTTTCATTGATTGCCCCTTCTGTAGTACCCTATGTTGAGGTGATTGTTGGTGTTGTCAAGATTGGTAGGATTGGTTGTAATGGGACTTTTTCCTTGCCTTCCACCACCGGTCTTGGTCTAGTTTCCTCTGTTGTTGTGCTTGTACTTGGCACGTCCTCCCTTACTAGGCTCATCATTACCAATTCCTAAGATTGGGAGGGTTGCTCCACTAATTCCGAATGGCAAGGGAAATCTCCTCCTCTTGTTGTTGTCTCAACCTTTCTTCCTTCTCTTTTTGCCTCTTTCTGTGTTCTTCTTCTAGCCTCTTTGACTCCTCCTACACCCTTTGTAGCTCTCTGTTTTCCTCAATGGTGGAGTAGGCCTTCCGTATGGGGATTTTGAGAGCAATCTTTCTTCTTCCCCCTTGGCTTGAGAGTTCTGAGTCTTGCTACTCACTAACTATCCTCTCGCCCTCAAGGCTTCTTGTGGTTGAGGTGGTTGGTCATTATTCTTTTCATTAATGATTCTTGCCAAGTTGTCCTACTGGTATTTATGGGTTTCTTCTCCCTCCTATTCTCCTCCTAAAATTGAGATGGTTGGGCTTACTAGGGTGGGAGAGTGATGCTCCTCACGGATTGGTGACAACTCTTAGTGAATTGGTGATGGCTCTGAGGTTTTCTCAACCACTTCTCTCTCCTCCTCCTCTAGAGCTTCCTAAATAATGGTTGTTAATACTCCTCCAAAACCTATGGTTGAAGCCTTGGAGGCAAGTTTTTTCCTTTTGGACTTTGCAGTGGTAGCCAAAGACTCTTCTCCTACCACCCTTGGTGTTGTAGCTAGTGCCTTTGTCGAAGCTTATATTGTTTTCCAATTGTAGGCATTCCAATTCACCTCGTCCACCCCGAGTGCATTGGTTGCAAGGCTTTCTAGCAAGGGTACACTGATTCTACTCATAAGGGCATTGTATCTCTAGCTTGAAAAAAGTGTGTGGATCATTTTAGCTTGTAGCTGAATGGTAGGGTCTACAATATCCGCTAGGCTGATTCCATCATTGGTGTAGACCCTTCTTTTTTCCATCCCTAGAATTCCATATGCATCCCTCTTGGGTCTCTTTTCTAGCTTCTTTGCTAGCCCTAGTGCCTTCTCTACGATCTCTAGACTAAGGGAATCCACCACACTTCTAGAGGTCTCGCCTTGCCAGTCACCGTGCCAATGTTCCTTTGGATGTTGAAGATCCTCAATAATGTGCATTTACTGTGGTCTCTATCTTGTCCCACCTTTTCAAGGTACTTAGTAAGGTTACATCGCTCCAACATCCGTGCCACCGCCTCTTTGGTTGTCCACCACTCCTTCCAGATTGTGGATGCTATGATATTTTAATTGGCCGAATGCATGGATTGCCTTGGCTAATCCATATCTTCTATGCTCCTCCTCCAAAAAGGGGAGTTTATTGGCTTTATCCTACTGTCCTTCCATTTTAGGTTCTTGTTGCAACACAACATTCCACAATTAGCTCTCTTTAAAGGGTGTCTCGTGCATGGAAAGTAAGATGACTAGAAAGATCAATGTTTGAAAATAAGAATTCTCATACAATGAGGAATATAACCCACAAACTAAGAATTCTCCTACCAATCGATCCACACCTTCATTCTTTTCTTTTAGAATTCAATTCCTATTTTGAGTTTTCATCCATTACTCCCCTTCCCCTAAAAAGGATGAAAATCCTTCCTAGGATTGTGGAAATCAAAGTGTATGGGCATTCAGTGCATCTATGGTGTGCCTTACTTTCTCAAGAACCAGTTGTAAAACTTGGGGTTATATTTAAGAGTCACATAACTTTCCAAATCTTGTGGACAAATTCCCACTTGTGTGTTGTAAGTCAGCACATCAGTCAAGAAGTCACCTGAGTGGAGCCAACTTGCAATGTGAAGTTCCTCCTCCATGAGAATCTTATCCATGCATGGGTGAAGCATGACATTGTCTTCTAATGGCTAATTATTGGTTATGGCCAATACTCTAAATGAGGTAGGGGCCACATAGGTCAAGTTGTGCTCAAAAGTCTTAATGGTGTGTCTTTGCTCTGCATTGGTTATGATTTGGTGTCCCTCTTAAGCCCATGAAAGGCGCAAATTATACCGCTTGCATATGAAATTGTACTTAGATTCAACGAGTTGTTGAAGTTCAAAAAGTTTTTGGGGTGGCATGGAAAATGTACCTTTTTGATAAGATGTGATCAAGCGTTGGCTTACGGCCTTTTCACATAAGATTTCATTGGTAATCATCTCCTTTGCAATAGTGAAAGTTTTAATAAAGATGAATTCATATTCTTCCCAAGAATATGGTAAGGAACGTACCTCATTTGCTATATGTTCATCAAGTAGGCCTAAGTCTAAACATTTATAACTTCTAGAAAACAATAAAAAAGTTGAATCCAACTATCGGATGCATCTAGCCAAGTCATCCCTAATGTCCGTGGCCACATTGGATGCCCTTCAAGTATGGATCATCATGGTGGCGACGGCTTAAGGTTGTCTGGTGGCTTGGGTTTAGTTGAATATCACAAGTTGACTCAAGGTACTTTGACTAGAGGGTTCTCAGTGGGTGTGCTAGGCTTGGATTGTGAGGTTCACAATTCATTTGACACTTTTTCGTCGAATATTTTGGTGATTATCTTAGAGTCTTTAGGTAGAGTATTGGTTGGTTTCTCATGGGCTCTTGTTTGTTGAACTTTGGGTCAATAAACTGCTTGAGCACTCAAAGATTGAGCACCTTCGTTTTACTTCTTCTCCTCCCCTATTTTGATTATTCTAGGGATATTTGTTGGGTTGCTATCCATCCTCGGCATGGGTGGCATTGGATCGTTGGGTGTAGGGAGGGCCAAAGGGGCTCCCCTTCTGAAATATGGTTGTCTAACCCCTTGATAGTGTGGCTGCATATAAGACTGCTAATAAGGCAACCATCTTGGCAACCGACTGTGCATGGCATCATGCTCGAATCTTCCATAGGTGGCACAAGGCCTTGATATGGGATTGGGCCATTTAGATGGTAGGTGATTTCCTCCATAGGTGGCACAAGGCCTTGATATGGGATCGGGCCATTTAGATGGTAGGTGATTTCCTCCATAGTATACACACTGCACATGGGGTCACATAGGTCTTTGTATTAACTCTTACAGTCTAGCTAGCTCCTAGCTGCTATAGATCGGGTCTAGTCATCAACACTCTTCCCTTTCTCCTATTCGTTGGAGACTACTGCAACTCTCTTAGTATTCCTAATTGCATTGCTACCTTGGTGCACCTTCCGAAAGCTTCCCTCCTTAAGTAAGTTGTCTACCCATATGGCTTCCTCAAAGACTCTCCCAAGCACATCCCTCTACATGTTCAACTTCCTTCCCATGGCCTTATATAGAGTTCTTTGTTTTGAATCCCATTAATGAACACAGTAGAGACCACTCTCTCATTGGGTCGCTCAACTACATATATGTTTTTATAAAGTCTTCTTACATGGGTGACGTAGTCTCGTATGTCCTCCTTGTCTTTTTGATTAACATTCATCAGCTTTACAATGTGGTTATCAGAGTATCCTACCTCCGAGAATCTCTTGATGAAGAGATTCTTTAGTTGGGTGAAGTCATTACGTTCAGCGTTGTGTCTGTCAGGATTGTGGGAGAGAAGGAAGGAGTCTCGCTTGAAGCTTTCTTGCTTGCACAATGGGGGAAGACACACAAGGGTGGAGGCTGAAAACAGTTTTCCTCTTCTTAGTTGTGTAAGCCAAAAGAACTCAAGTACAAAGAAATAGAAGAACCCTATATATGGGTCTCAAACCAAACTCAACTAACTAAGGTGGCATACTAACTGAGCCACGAACTAGAGTAGATAAGGATAGCTATCATGTAGCTATTATTCATGGGCGGTGTACCAACCGCGTCTGCAACTGACAAGTCGGTGACATAAATATACAACGGTCACCCTGGCGTATCACGAGTGAAGCTCGATATCTCAACACTCCCCCTCGAGCTCAATCCCAATTCCTGCACACCAAGCAGGTCTCTGAACTTGCGCAGCTTCTCTGCGCCCAATGCCTTCGTGAATATGTCAGCTACCTGATCCTCTGTGCTGACATAAACTAGATCAATAAGACCTAGTAAAACCCTCTCTCGCACATAGTGATAATGCACCTCAATATGCTTTGTTCTAGCATGATAGACTGGGTTATTTGCCAAGTGTATACTACTCATGTTGTCACAATAAATGACAACTGGCCCATCTGTAGACTGATGCATATCATAAAGTAGCTTATGCAACCAAGCTACCTCACATGCAGCCATTGCTGCACCCCTGTACTCAGCCTCTGTGCTCGACAAGGCAACTGTAGGCTGTTTCTTGCTGCTCCAAGTGACTGCAGCACTCCCAAAAGAGAATACATATCCACTGGTAGATCGTCTATCAGAAATACTACCAGCCCAATCAGCATCAGAGTATCCATGCAACTGTATCTGAACCCCAGTCTCATAAAATAGTCCATACTGCAATGTGGACTTCACATACCTAAGTATGCGTCTAGCCGCATCCAAATGTGGTTTCCTTGGAGCCTGCATAAACTGACTTACCAATCCAACAGCATAGCTCAAATCTGGCCTGGTAATAGTCATATAAATCAAACTTCCTACTATGCGTCTGTACATAGTAGGGTCTTCTAGAAGCTCACCTGCATCTGTGCTCAGCTTCACATTTTGCTCCAAAGGAACTGAAATAGGCTTACAGCCTGTCATCCCATATTTGGACAGCATGTCCAATCCATACTGCCTCTGCAAGAGCTGTATCCCACTTGGTGATCTAATCATCTCAATGCCCAAGAAATAACGCAGCTCTCCCAAATCCTTCATCTCAAACTTCTGCTTCAATAGCATTTTCACATGAAGGATATCTTCATCACTGTCACCTGTCATAATCAAATCATCAACATAAATGACAAGCAGCATAATACCTTTCTCTGTTTTTCTCACATAAAGTGAGAAATCTGCCTTGGAAATCTGAAAGCCAATAGTGACAAGATACTGTCCTATCTTGTCAGACCATGCTCTAGGTGCTTGCTTCAAGCCATACAAGGCTTTCTTCAACCTGCAAACAAACTCAGGATGAAAAGCATGCACATAACCTGGTGGCTGCTCCATATAGACCTCTTCTTGCAAATCACCATGCAAGAAGGCATTCTTTACATCCATCTGATGTAAAGACCATCCCTTTGATGCAGCCATAGCAATGACTGCTCTTACGGTTGCCATCCTTGCAACCGGACTAAATGTTTCTTCATAGTCAATGCCATATGTTTGTGCATACCCCTTGACTACTAATCTTGCCTTGTATCTGTTCACAGAACCATCAGCATTGTGCTTTACCTTATAAACCCACTTACAGCCAATTGCATTCTTACCTTTAGGCAAAGGTACTAACTCCCATGTAGCATTTGCTTCCAAGGCATCCATTTCTTCATCCATGGCTTTCTCCCATTTTTCTTTTCCCATGGCTTGCTCAAAAGATGTGGGTTCTGGTTCCTGTATCACTTTGACCATATATGCATAGTGAATGGCTGTAAATCCATCACATTTCAGCCTATCCACAGGATACCTAGCTCTTGTAGACCTGCGCAAAGTAGGTTCACTCCCAGGTGCTCTCAAAACATCCCTGGTCTTCCTTACTCCAGGTGTAACAATAGAAGGAATACCCAACTCATCATCAATGCTCTGTTCTGAGCCACTGGATTCACCATCCACATAAGAGTGACCTGCATTCACATCAAACATGGGCTGATCAACCTTCTCTTTTCCTTTTCGTGATACCTGCATACCACTATCTGCATTGCTTTGAGAAGATTCTCGTGATCTCAATCTGCCTGTCCATGGCGAAGAATGTGAACCACTGCTAGAGGACGCTCCAGGTCCACTAATATTTTGTGACTGCTGCTGAGAATTCTGTGTAGCATTACCATTTTGTGCATCTTCATCATCAATCACATTTACTGGTTTATACCAGCTACTCATCTCATCAAAAACAACATCTCTGCTCACTGTAAACTTACGAGTAGAAGGGTTATAGCATCTATACCCTTTTTGCTGCAGAGAGTAACCAATAAAGATGCACTTCTCAGCTTTTGGATCCAACTTGGATCTCAGCTCATCTGGCACATGTACATAGGCAATGCAACCAAAAATTTTCAAATGAGAAATATCTGGTTTCCTACCAGTATACCTCTCCTCTGGAGTCATTCCATGTATTGCTGCAGTGGGAGTCCTGTTCATTATGTAGACTGCTGTAGCAACTACTTCAGCCCAATAAAAATCTGGCAAGTCTTTTTCATTGAGCATGGCACGAGATACCTCTCCAATATGCCTGTTTTTCCTTTCTGCAATTCCATTTTGTTGTGGGGTATAACTGCATGAATATTGCTGCTTTATGCCATGCTCCTGCAAGAACTTTGCAAACTCATTTGAGAGGTACTCTCCCCCTCCATCTGACCTTAGGCATTTTATCTGCAAGCCTGTTTCTTTTTCAACCATAGCTTTAAGAGTTTTGAAATGCCCAAAAACTTCACTTTTCTTTTTCATAAAATACACCCAAACTTTTCTGCTATAGTCATCAATAAAACTGACAAAATAATGACAGCCTCCAAGAGATGCAGCTTTAGTTGTCCACACATCAGAGTGAATTAATTCCAATGGCTTCTCACTCTCTTGAACATGTCTAGGAAATGGTTTCCTTGCCTGTTTTCCAAACTGACAGGCTTCACATACCTTATGCATTTCTGCAACCTTGAATTTGGGCAATCCTGCAACAATATTTTGGGCCTGCATTGATTTAAGGCGCTGTACATTAACATGACCAATGCGTTTATGCCAGATATCAATATCTGCAACTACACCGGTCCCATGTGCAAACATTGCTGCACTCAATTCAGACATGTCTGCATCCAATGTAAACATTCTGCCCTTCTTCTTTCCTTTTGCTATCAAGCGACCTTTATTTTTCATATCCTCAACAAACCATCCATGAGGATTAAATCTGACCTGCAAGCCCTGTTCAACCATTTGACCAACTGAAACCAGATTCTTGGTGATATTCGGGACATGAAATACATCGGACAGGTATTTCTTTTTCCCACCCTGCATAGACAAGGGAATTTTTCCAATCTGCACAATAGGATGTGCAGTATCATCACTAGTCTCCACAAATCTTGGTTTTTCCATTTTCCTTGCATCCTCCATCCATTCTGCATGACCTGTCATGTGGTTTGATGCACCTGAGTCAACATACCATACATCATTGCTTTCTTCTGCACTTGTCATAGAATTGTTCATGTGCTGCACCATGAACAAATGCTCATTTCTATCATCACCCTGTCTACTAGAAGATGCATAATTCCCTTGTTGCAGTTTTCCATTCATGATGTCATTCTGCTTTTTATAGCAGTCTTTAGCCATATGACCCATTTTACCACAGTAGTAGCATTCAACATTACTGTTTGCATTTTGGCCTCTTTGCCATCCACCACGACCTCTTTGGCTCCCCCTGCCTCTAGAGTTACCACGTCCTCCTCCATAGGACTGGTTTTCTTGAGTTTGCTGCATATTCTGATTTCTGCCACGACCTCCAAATCGGCCTCCTCTACCTCTGCCTCTACCTCTTCCAGCATTTGAGTAGAAGACAGCTTCTTTTGAAGTTCCTCCTGAAGAAGATGCACCACCATTTCTCTGTTCCTCAGAAATTAGAAGAGCAATCAACTCCTCAAAATCAGGAAATCTTTCACGAACTGAAATGGATGTCCGAAACTGTGCATAATCCTTTCCTAGACCATTCAAGGTCACGGAAACTAAATCATCATCTTCCACTGGCGACCCAATGGAAGCAAGTGCATCTGCAATCTTCTTCACCTTCATGTGGTAGTCGTTGATGCTCATACTTTCTCTTTGCACATTATGCAACTCTTGCTTGAGCTGCATTTTCCTGGCTTGCGTATTTGTGCTATACATTTTTGACAAAGTATCCCATGCCTCCTTTGGCGTACTTGCATCCTGAATATGCACAATCATAGAGTCTGAAATACTGATAGACAGCCAATACATAACTTTCCTGGCTCTCTCATGCCATGTTTTAAATGCCTGCATTTGTTGTTGATTGGGAACATCAGGAAGAACTGGTTCTTCTTCATTTCCTGCAACAAATTCCCAATATCCTTTTCCCATAAGGAAATTCGTCATTCTAAACTTCCATGCCTGGAAGTTGTTCTTGTCAAGCTTTTCAGTGACAATCTGTGAAAGAGAATCAGACGCCATTACAGAATACTGCAAGAAATTCTGTCACTGCAAAAAACACAGCTTCACCCTCACAAGGGCAAATCTGCAAAACTGGCGAAAGTGGTATTTGACCACACAGTCACTTCCTAGTGACGATTTTGCATAAACAGGAACCAAGGATGATTCTGAAACTCCCAATGTCTCTGCGCACAAGCATACGATGCAATTTCTACAGTAACTTTTCACCGACCTGTAGAACAGTGGTCGCACAGCATAAAACTGAGCCTTTTCTTGAGTGCGTGCAGAAAACTTCCGTCTGCAAAACAGGCCCCGAAATGGCCTCAAATCAAAAAAACAAGGTCGCCGAGGGCTAAAGCCCTCGCCCGCAGCATATACTGCCCTCTTGCTTCACCGCGAAGGGCGTCTCAACCTGAGACAATGCACTCCTGCAATTTCCGGCTGTGCTACCTGCGGAGATCTGCTCCCAAAATAGGAAATGAAAGCAACACTGCTCCTCTTACCAGACCACCGCGAGCTTGGCTTGCTTTCTTGAGCTCCTTACCACGAACAAGGCTCTGATACCATGTCAGGATTGTGGGAGAGAAGGAAGGAGTCTCGCTTGAAGCTTTCTTGCTTGCACAATGGGGGAAGACACACAAGGGTGGAGGCTGAAAACAGTTTTCCTCTTCTTAGTTGTGTAAGCCAAAAGAACTCAAGTACAAAGAAATAGAAGAACCCTATATATGGGTCTCAAACCAAACTCAACTAACTAAGGTGGCATACTAACTGAGCCACGAACTAGAGTAGATAAGGATAGCTATCATGTAGCTATTATTCATGGGCGGTGTACCAACCGCGTCTGCAACTGACAAGTCGGTGACATAAATATACAACGGTCACCCTGGCGTATCACGAGTGGAGCTCGATATCTCAACAGTGTCTAGACTAGTGAATGAATTCCATCCCTTATCTCTCAGGAAAAGATTGAATGCCTATGCTCAACGGAGCAGGGTCCGTGAGGTTATTAGCCTCACATACCTTCTCAAACTACTTGACAAAACTGTAGGGGCATTCCTTGCTTGGTATTTATTAAGTTGCTTTACAACTATGGGAATTTTTAATTGGCTCCTGGCATTTGGGTAACTCCCAGCCCCCAGATAGCAATGATGCCACTAAGGCTACCCCACTCTCCTAATCATAGTGCTAGTAGTATCTAGCAATCTCTTGGTGAGTAGCTCGCTTAGTGTGAGATTGACTTCCAAAACTCTCTCCCTATTAGCATTACCTCCCATTCTATTCCTATCCGCTGATATGAATAGGATCCTGTGAGCCTCATTAAGCTCCCTCTCATGATGCAACCTCTGAGCTCTTTGCTCTTGACTATAACTTGCCATGTGCTACAATGCCATCCTTGCCAGTCTCCTCTCTTCCTCAAGGTCAGCTATGACATATGCCACTTGTTAGAAATCAAGCTCCCCATATTTCCCCGTCCTTCTTTATGTCATGTGTAACAAATCGACTCCAGCTAGATACAGATGTTCATGTGTGTGTCATTGAATAAGTCGGTGTAGGGTTAATCTAACCTTAGTCAGATATTGGTCAATTAGACCTAGAGTAACACTTACTCTTTGTGTTTTTTTAGACAAAGTGTAGAATAATGAAGAAGAATGAACATGAGCCTGAAGGCTCTTGAGTCTGCTCCACTCTCTGTCTGTCTCTCCCTCTCTTTGAATATGGTATCAGAGCTCAGTTTGGTGGATTCTCACGAGCAAGAGGAACTAAAGAAGACCTGTAGAAGTTGAAGACTCGGTTTTGTCAAAGGTCAAGCAGGCTACCATTGTTTTCTTGAAGGTATGCATTGTAAGTTTGTGGTCTTCATTGGATGAAATGCTGGCAATGGCTTGCTGGGAGACTTGTAAGACTTCATTGAGCACATTAGAGTGCTTGGTCATCATCATTACCCTCATCATGTGCTACTAGAAACAAGATTACAGACTTGCATGACTGCACTTGATGCAAGCTGAAGCTCTATTGCCCACAAATCAACACATTGGTTGCATTCTAAGTGATAGAATGCTTGGTATGCCATTGGGGAGGTGCTCAAAGGTTGTAAAAAGAAAATTCATTGATGGGAGCTCATGTGTAAGCTATAACAGTGATATACAAATCCGGAAAATAGTGAAGACCTGCTATTAACATTGACAGGTCATCATATACTTGACCTTGGTTGATGCATTGAAGTCATATGACATGTACTTTGGCCATCACTGAAGCATAGGCATTTGCTTGTTGAAAGACATATGTACTTGATCCTGTGCATTGGAGCTGCAATTTCTGATCAAAGTACTCTAATCTGAGAGCTTGTGACAAGCTAAAAACTATCATGAATCTATGAGAAGCAAGCACTTAATGGTCGTGGAATATTAGATGACTTTGGTTAGTGCTATTTACTGGATGACTTGGCATATAGCTTGCAGATGTCTTGTGGATCAAGAAGGGAGAAATTAGTGCAATCATATTTATTGGTTGGTTATAAACAGTTCATGTTTCTATGCCATTGGTCATTGAAGACAGGATGACTATGACTACTCAAAAGCTCATGTATTGAACCTAACACTTCAAGGTGAATGTACGACATGATTTGGGGCTGTTTTTGAGATGGAAAGACTTGATTTCACTAATGTATTTATTGACTGCAGTCTGTGAACAAGATATTTGACACTTGTACTTGTTGGTTATGCATTGATTTGTGCCCATATGCTTATTTTTGGACTGCTACATGTACTAGCAGATGTTTATGAAGGTTTGGGACATGTATGACATATATATAACTCAGTTTTGGTATTGAATAAACTGTTGGTCACTGACAATCTATAGTTTACAAACTGTATGTATGCATTTTGACAGTAAGGTTGCAGAAGATAAAGCTAAAGCAACTACATTGTGCATGCATTGACCATTGTACCTACAGGAGGGACTACCTATTTGTGGATGTTTTTGAGCTATCATTGGACTGAAATACACTTGTTTTATAGTGAACTTGTTGCACAAAAATTTTCATAAATAGTTAAGGAATACACTTGGTCAATCACACTTGTTGGCTTGCAAGAAGTCAAGCATTTGACAGAAAAAGTCTATTGCAACATGGCAAATCTGCAAGGCACTGACAACATTACATAGATTGTCAGTGAGAAGTTGGATAATAAGAATTTTGCCTTATGGAAGTTCCGTATGAAGAATTTCTTGGTCGGCAGAGGATATTGGGACCTATGCATAGGTGATTCAGCTAAACTTAAAGTGCCTGAGAGGAACCCAACCAATTATCAAAAAAGAGCTCATAAGCTATGGACTGAGAGAGCATGCAAGGTGTTGCACTAGTTTTCTTTATGTATATCTGATACTACAATACATATCAATGGATGTGAGTCCCCAAAGGATGCATGGGACATACTCATGAAGAACTATGAAAGTGTAGCACATGCAAGGAAGA
Organism: Lygodium microphyllum; assembly: GCF_053477565.2. Classification (NCBI taxonomy): domain Eukaryota; kingdom Viridiplantae; phylum Streptophyta; class Polypodiopsida; order Schizaeales; family Lygodiaceae; genus Lygodium; species Lygodium microphyllum. The sequence continues at coordinate 22,851,990 of NC_141160.1, read as the reverse complement.
TTCAACTGAAACAACAGTTCAACAACATGTCTAGGAATAGCAGAAGCATCCATGTTTATACGACAGAGGTTAAGACCATAGCAAACCAGCTTGCCACCATTGGATCAAAGATGTCTGAAGATGATATGATTGCTATCACACTGAATGGACTTGGCAAAGAATAAAAAGCTTTCGATACATCTATTTCTATTAGAGCTAAACCCCCTAACTGGGATGAGCTAGTTGCTTTGTTGCTGTCTGAGGAGGTAAAGCTTGGATTGAATACAAGTTCTAGTGTGTCTTAGGGTAGAGGGGTAGAGACACTATTTTGTACTCTAGCCAGCATGGCAGAGGCGGCAAAGGCCGTGGTTCGTTTCAAGGTCATGGTGACACTCAAAACACCTATGGACAGCAGCAGCAGGGTAATTGGCAAAGCACAAATATACAGAGCTTGCGTTGTCAAGAATCGTGTGATGGGGGGATGTGCTTGAGCTACTACGCCAAACACACACAAGCTCACTCAAGAACACAAGAAGAGAGATGGAGGCCAAAACATTTTCTTGTTGGTTTCTTCTTCTTCTTCCACACACTATACAATGTACACAAATGATAGATAAGATACAACATAAAGGAAAGTGACCTTCTAAGTCAAACAGTGCATAATCGACTGGCGTTATATCTTTGCCAGTTGTAGGTAGGTGTAACAAACTAAATATAATAAGTGATAAGTCAGTGACCATATGAGTATCATAATGACCACCAACATGCTAAGTGTAGACGTGCGGACTCATCTAGCCAGGCAGTCCATCATCAATGTCCGCACATGTTGAGCTTGCCATCTCAACACTCCCCCTCAAGCTCAATTCTATCTCTGCAACTCCAAGTAAGCTTCAAAACTTTCAAAGCTTCTCTGCACCCAATCCCTTTGTGAAAATGTCAGCTATTTGATCCTGTGTATTGACATATACCAAGTCAATCTCTCCTGCAAGTACCTTCTCTCTCACAAAGTGGTAGTGCACCTCAATGTGTTTTGTCCTAGCATAGAACACTGGATTCCTAGCTAGCTGTATGCTGCTCATGTTGTCACAATGAATGACAACTAGACCATCTCCCTGCACATCCAAATCACCTAATAACTTTTGCAACCATACCACCTCACATGCTGCCATAGCAACACCTCTGTACTTAGCCTATGTACTCGATAAAGCAATTGTAGGTTGTTTTTTGCTGCTCCATGTAACTGATGTACTACCAAGGGAAAACATGAATCCACTTGTAGATCTTCTGTTTGACATGCTACCAGCCCAATCTGCATTTGTGTATCCAAAGACATGTACATCCTTTCCTGCCTCATAAAAAAGTCCATAATGTAAAGTGGACTTCACCTACCTCAATATACATCTAACTGCATCCAAATGAGGCTTTCTAGGCATCTGCATAAATTGACTGACAAGGCCAACAACATAGCTCAAGTCTGGCCTTGTGATAGTCATGTAAATCAAACTCCCTACTATCCTCCTGAACATAGTAGGGTCTTATATCTCATCTCCAACATTAGCACTCAGCTTCACATTTTGCTTCAATGGTACTGAAAGAGGCTTACATGCTGTCATACCATACTTGGATAACATATCCAAGCCATACTGCCTTTGGGATAGCCATATACAATCATCACATCTTATCACCTCAATACCAAGAAAGTATCTCAGCTCACCCAAATCTTTCAACTCAAACTTCTTCTTCAAGAAGTCCTTAACTTCAGCAATCCCATCGTCACTGTCACCTTTAATAATCAAGTCATCCACATAGATGACTATGATGACCAACCCTGCATCTCCCTTTCTCACATAAAGTGAGTGATCAGCATCAGAAATACAAAATCCAATATTGACAAGATACTCTCCAATCTTGTCAGACCATGCTCTACGTGCTTGCTTCAGCCCATAGAGCGCCTTCTTTAACCTGCACACATATGTGGGATGCTCTAAATCCTCATACTCCATATACACTTCTTCATACAATTCACCATGCAAGAAGGCATTCTTAACATCCATTTGCTGCAAACTCCAACCTTTGGCTGTACTGCCAAGGCAATCACACACCTAACAGTTTCCATCCTAGCAACTGGACTGAATGTCTCATCATAATCTATGCCATATGTTTGAGCATAGCCTTTTGCAACTAGCCTAGCCTTATACCTGCTAACTGAACCATCTGCATTATGCTTGACTTTGTAAACCCACTTACAACCAATAGCTTTCTTACCCTTAGGTAAGGGTACCAAATCCCAAGTCTTATTGACTTCTAATGCAGGCATCTCCTCATCCATTGTTGCATCCCAATGAGCATGACCAACAACATCCTCAAAACAAGTGGGCTCAACATCCTCAACTAGTTTCACCATATAAGCATAGTGGTGAGTTGCATAACCTTCAAAACCAAATCTTTTAATAGGGTATTTGACCCTGCTAGATCTACGTACCACCGAATCACTCAATGGAGCATTTACATTACTATGAGCTCTCTGTACACCTGGTGTCCTGACTGAAGGAATGCCAAGCTCATCATCCAAACTCTTCGAACCACTAGAATCTCCATCAAATCCCAAATGAATGGTAGATGCATCATTACGATCCAGCACTTTCTTCTTTCCTTTCTCCTTCCCTACAACACTTATAGATCCACTTGACGATGTGGGGCTACTCCTTAGTCTCCCAGACCAAGGGCTCACTATAGGTGTAGTACCAGATGATGTTTCTGGTCCACTAAGACTCCATGATTCTTGTTTATCTTTTTGCACATAGCTGTCCTGATCATTATCATCATCCAAAACATCACCAACAGGTATATACCATCTTCCCATCTCATCAAAGATAATATCCCTGCTCACTCTGAACTCACCTGTGATAGGGTTATAACAGCGATACCCTTTTTGCTCTAAAGAGTATCCAATAAAAACACATTTTTTTGCCTTTGGATCAAGCTTCTTCCGTAGCTCATCTGGCACATGAACGTATGCAACACAGCCAAATATCTTCAAGTGTGATACATCAGGCTTCTTGCTAGTAAAGCATTCTTCAAGAGTCATCCCATGAACTGTAGCTATGGGAGTTCTATTCATAATGTAGACAGCAGTATGGATAGCCTCAAACCAAAAATGTTTGGGCATATTCTTTTCAGCCATTAATGCCCGTGCAACTTCTGCAATATGCATATTTTTTCTTTCTGCAATACCATTTTGCTGTGGGGTATGCCTGCAAGTAAATTGCCTCTTTATCCTATGAGTCCTCAAGAAGCCACTGAACTCATTAGAGAGGTACTCTCCCCATCCATCTGATCTCAAGCACTTCACTTTTAAGCATATTTCTGTTTCAACATCTACCTTAAAATATTTGAAGTGCTCAAACACATCACTCTTTTCCTTCATGAAGTATACCTATAGCTTCCTTGAACAGTCATCAATAAATGTGACAAAGTATTTGCTGCCATCAAGAGATACATTCTGTGTAGGCCCCCAAACATCTGTATGTACTAAATCAAGTATATTTCTGCTCACTTCTCTATCATGCGAGAAGGGTTGTCTCGCCTGCTTACCAAACTGGAATGCTTCATAGACTTTATGCAATTCTACAACTCTAAAAGAAGGCAACCCTGTAACCAATCCTCTGGACTGCATTAATTTCAGCCTTTGCACATTTGCATGTCCAATACGTTTATGCCATATTTCAATATCTGCAACTACTCCTTTTTCTTTAGCATACATAGCAGCATCCATTGCAGGAATTCCAGCATCTAAAGTGAACATTCGGCCAACTCTACTTTCTTTTGCAACCAACCTGCACTTATCATTAAAGTCTTCTACAAAACAACCTTTTGCATTGAATCGGACCTTCAATCCCTGCTCTACCATTTGGCCAACAGATACTAGATTCTTTGTAATTGATGGAACATGTAATACATCTGTCAGACTCTTTGTCTGGCCATCATACAAGGACAAGGGAACCTTTCCAATGTGTGAAATTGGGTGGCATGAATCATCACCCATTTGCACATAACCTGGATTTTTAAGTCCTACATCTCTCTAAACCATTCAACATGACTGGTCATATCATTAGATGCACCTAAAATCGACATACCATATATCATCATGTGTCCCCTTTCTTGTAACTGCATTCATCATATGCTGCATAACAAACAAACGCTCATTTTTGTCTTCATTCTGTCGTGAAGACAATGCATAGTTTCCTTGCTGCAATTTACCACTACGAATATCATCCTTCTTTGCATAACAATGGGCTGCAATATGTCCTATTTTGCCACAATAATGGCAAACAATAGTAGAATTTCCAGAACCTCTATTCTGCCATCCACCTCTTCCTCTAGAGCTCCCCCTGCCTCTAAAGTTTCCTCTGCCTCCAGAAACCTGCATTTCACCAAACTGTTGATTGAACCTGTTTTGTTGGTTATCACCAGCACGTCCCATACCATGGTCTCTCAAAGAGGATCTACCACGTCCCCTTCCTGAACTCGAGTAAAATGCTTGGACCTGTTCACCATTTCTTTTAGATGAATCACACTACATATTGATCTCTTTAGTAATCATGAGAGAGATCAACTCATCAAAATCTAGAAATGGCTTCCGTACATATACTGAAGTAACAAATGATTTCCATGCCTTCTCATTGTTAAGGCCACTCAGAGTGGATGAAACCAAATCATCATCATTCGGCATTGCATCAATCGCTGCTAAAGCATCTGCAATGCTCCTCACCTTCAACACATAGCCATTGACAGATATTTTTCCTTTCTTCAAGGCATTCAACTCTTGCTTGAGTTGAATCTTTCGTGCCTTTGTATTTACTAAAAACATACTCTCAAAAATTATCCAAGCTGCATGTGAATTTTTTGCATTCCTGATATGTCCCAGCATAGTATTATCAATGACTGCAGATAGCCAATACATTACCTTTTTGTCTTTTGCATTCCACTCTTTCCATGCTTTTAACTCATTTGCAGTCGGAGGGATACCCAGGTCTGGCTCCTTTTCTTCACCTGAAACAAACTCATGAAGGCCCTTTCCAATGAGGAAGTTCGTCACACAAAACTTCCATGAAGGGTAGTTGTTATTGTCGAGCTTCTCAATAATGGGATTTCTAGTGTTCTCTGCCATTATCACAAACAAGGATACAACATAGCAAGCTAGTCTTCTATAAACTTCCACAACATGTGCACAGTAATACATCAAGTAACTTTTTTCACTGATTGCTCAATAGTACATGTAATCTGCAACCTGTTTGTAGATAAACCTTATGTTTGCTTCCTGCAAACACCTCAAAAATTATAGATTCGCAATTTGTAACCTGCGCACCCACTTTCAGTCAATACAGCCGAAATCACAGTGTACCCTGAAATTGTTGTTTGCAACCTTGCGGCTCTAAAACGGGGCATGAAACGGCCTCAGACGCCCAAAATAACTGCGAGAAAGACCTAAAGGGAAAATTTGCAGAATATACAATGATATGCTTGCACACCAAATCTCACAGCAATCTAGGATTTTCACTCTACCCTGCTTCCGGTGCCTCCACAGGCACTATCCAAGAGAGAGAGTGGAAGAATGGGAGAGCTTCTTACCCGTTGCTTGCTTGCTGGAACTTTACTTCTTCTCCTTCACTTCAGCCTTCAAAATCAGCCTCTCTCAGTGGCTGGCTCTGATACCATGTCAAGAATCGCATGATGGGGGGATGTGCTTGAGATGCTGCACCAAACACACACTGTATACACAAGAGGAAGCTCACTCAAGAACACAAGAAGAGAGATGGAGGCCAAAACGTTTTCTTGTTGGTTTCTTCTTCTTCTTCCACACACTATACAATGTACACAAAGTATAGATAAGATACAACATAAAGGAAAGTGACCTTCTAAGTCAAACAGTGCATAACAGACTACACTAATCGAATAACGTTATATATTTGCCAGTTGTAGGTAGGTGTAACAAACTAAATATAATAAGTGATAAGTCAATGGCCATGTGATTATCATAATGACCACCAACGTGCTAAGTGTAGACGTGCGGACTTATCTAGCCAGGCGGTCCATCATCAATGTCCGCACGTGTTGATATTGCCATCTCAACATACATGATGTACTGCACAAATACACAGGGGAGATCACCCTGTGGTAGAGGTGGTGGATCTGGTTTATGGCAATCGAATGATCAGTCAAACAGAGATAAGGACTATCATTATTGTGGCAGCACATTGCAAAGGATTGTTACAAGAAGCAGGGAGATATGAAGGCAAAGGACAAACAACATGGGTACTATGCATCTTTTAGAGGTGCTCACGATGATCAGGTTGATAGATTGTTTGCCATGCAGCATGCGTCCAAGAATGCATCTAGGCATAAGAAAAATGATAGATGGTACATTGACTCTGGGGCTTCAAATCATATGGCATCCCATGGAGAGTGGTTCGATGAGATGGTTACAGGTTCACATGGTTATGTGTGTACTAGGGATGACAACCAGCATGACATTCAGCACAAAGGAATTGTTCCATTGATGATGCCTGATGGCAAGAAAAAGAGCCTGTATGATCTACTACATGTACCATCAATAACCAAGAATCTTTTGTCTATGGGACAGATGGCAGAACAAAACTTGGAGGTGAGATTCAATAAAGATGGATGCTTTATTGAAGAATACGATAATGGCTACAAATTAATTGTCAGAGGTAGAAGGGATGGCTGCAAATTAATTGTCAAGGGATAGCAGGATATTTACATTGGACGCATCCATTCCAGAACTCAAGGCAGCCATGTTTGCATTTGATGAGAGTGCTATTTGGGATGTAGAGATGTGGCATAAAAGGATTGGCAATGTCAATGTACAAAAGCTAAAATCTATCCAGCAAAAAGAAGTGGTACTTGGATTAAAATTCAAGAGAATAGACTTGCACGACATGAGGCAAAAAGACCAATTGGGTACAATCTCCCCCTATGCCTTGTGTGAGCACTCCACAAAGCATGTATTTAATAATTTATTCATCTCCAAGCTCAAAAATACCCCAATTTTACAATTAGCATGCTTTAGCTTTTGTGTTTGTTTTTGTCTAAATAAATAATAAAGCAGTTGGGTGGCCCAAAAGTCAGGCAGTGCCCAAATACAATGTACAATAATGAATATTTACACCGTGCACCCATGCGCATACAAAATACTAGATATATATGAAGTGCTTCAATAAATAAGTGTGTCAAAATAGATATTAGCACCACACCTAAGACACGCACCCATAAAAAATGATAATTTCTTCTAAATAACTTGAATACATGCTATTTGGTGCCCAGTGCTTCCTAGCACCATGGATACCTGCTCTACACATCAACTGATGCATTCACAATTGTTAGAAAATAATAAAATTAAATCGACAAAAGTGAATACTTAGCAGTCTTTAGCTACAAAATAAATAAATAGGTTGGAACTCTATCCTAACCTTAATTTAATACGAGTGCGCACTCTAAACTCATAAACGTTCATTAATTTAAATATGTATTTTGCGGAATCACCCGCTATGGAATCACCCACTTGCACATTAAATTAATGTGACACCCGAAAAGGACAGACGTCTCCTAGCAAATAAATATAATGGAATCACCCACTTGCACAAAGAATCCACCTTGTGTACGAGCCCTGGCAAAAAAATATAATTTTATAGAATCCAACGTGGAATATGCCTCCTAGCATCATACCCCTGGGGTGGGATAGCAATTGTCCTCAATTGTTATTAGCTCAATGTGGAGAGAGCAATGAGGGGTAAGCACTTAGGTCACGAGCGTGCATCCATTGGGCCTCTTTAATAGGATGATTTTTAAACTTTACCAAATATCTTAAATATCTATGGCCAGTTCTAGTGGTCATATAATTAGTGTCTAAAATGGTTTCGGGTTCAAGGATTTCAGTTTCTTCTTCTTACAAATGAGGATTTTCATAGACAAGGTGGACAGGTAATTGGCCTTTGAAAGGTCATAACAAACTGATATGAAAAGTATTGTGGATTTGCCAGTGTTGGGGTAGTTCTAATTTAAAGGCATTGTCATTGATTTTGTCAATGATTTTGAAAGGTCTATAAAATCTAGGAGCTAACTTTACAACAGGGTGTTTCTCAACACTTTGTAATCTTCTCTTTTCAATGCGTAACCAAATATAATCATCAACTGTGAAATTCATAGCTTTTCTTTTCTTGTTAGCTTGTTTTGTATATGATTGCTGGGCTTTGGTAATAATGTCTTTGACTTCAACAAAAATAGTAGCATGCATATTGGCAATATCATCAGCAGCTTTAACTTTGTTTGACAATTAGGTAACAAGTGTCGGCAATCTATATCCATAAATGATTTCAAAATGTGCTTTCCCTGTAGCTATATGTGGGTTGTTATTGTATGCAAACTGAAGTAAATGCAATTGTGTATCCCATGTTTGTTGTTTTGAAATTGTGTATGCACACAAAAGATCCAAAATTGTACTGTTTGTAGCTTCTGTTTTCCCCTTTGTTTCAGGATGAAATGCAAATGAAAAATCAATCTTTGTTCCTAAATTAGCAAACAAAGTAGTCCAAAAATTATTGCAAAATCTAGAATCACAATCAGGAAAACCATGGTTAGTGAAAACAATTTTCAAAAACAATTCAACATCTTGAGATGCAATTAATGTTTTTTTGCGTGGAATGAAATATGCTTGTTTGCTAAACCAATCTACAATAGTCCAAATCATATCATGATGAGCTTGAGTATTAGGAAAACCAGTAATAAAATCCATTGAAATATGTTCCCACGGTCGTTCTGGAATTGGTAAAGGCATTAACAAACCATATTGCTTACCATGGTGTCACTTAACTCATTAACAAATTAAACATTCAAATACAAAGTTAGAAACATCAAATTCCATCTATGGCCAGTAAAAATCTTCAACCAATGTACGTAAAGTGGAAATAATACCTCTATGGCCTTGATATAGGGGTGCGCGAGATGGTAAGTAATTGGAAGCCCTTGATCTCAGCTTCACTCTGATACCATTGGTGCGCAAATCAGATGTTGTATACGTACGTAGCGAGCGCTGAAAGGTCCCCAAGTACAAAGAACTCTACTTTAAGCTCAAAATTCAAGAGAATAGACTTGCACGACATGAGGCAAAAAGACCAATTGGGTACAATCTCCCCCCATGCCTTGTGTGAGCGCTCCACAAAGCATGTATTTAATAATTTATTCATCTCCAAGCTCAAAAATAGCCCAATTTTACAATTAGCATGCTTTAGCTTTTGTGTTTGTTTTTGTCCAAATAAAGAATAAAGCGGTTGCACGGCCCAAAAGTCAGGCAATGCCCAAATACAATGTCCAATAATGAATATTTAAATCGTGCGTCCATGCGCATACAAAATAATAGATATATGTCAAGCGCTTCAATAAATAAGTGCTCAAAATAAATATTAGCATCACGGCTAAGATGCGCGCCCATCAAAAATGATAATTTATTCTAAATAACTTGAATACACGCTATCGCCCAGTGCTTCCCAGTGCCACTGTTGCCTGCTCTACACATCAACTGAAGCATTCACAATTGTTAGAAAATAATAAAATTAAACCGACAAAAGTAAATACCTAGCAATCTTCAACTACAAAATAAATAAATAGGTTGAAACTCTGTCCTAACCTTAATTTAATATGAGTGCTCACTCTAAACTCATAAACTTTCATTAATTTAAATATGTATTTTGCGAAATCGCTTGCTATGGAATCACCCACTTGCATGTTAAATTAACGTGATACCCGAAAAGGACAGGCATCCTCGTCAACTTTTCACACAAAGAATCCACCTTGTGTACAAGCACCGGCAAATAAATATAATTTTATGGAATCCATCGCAAAACCTCACGGAATCCACCTTGGAATATGCCTCCTAGCATCAGTACGCAACTTCATTTTCTCTTGCAAGTAGAGCAAAAACATATTCTATGTAGTACAAGTGATCAAGAAATGTTATGTCACTCTTCATAACAAGTACCCATATAAAAGGCTTCATTCCCATGATTGAGGATCAATTTCAAATCTCTGAGTTTTGACTAGCAAAAGAGTTGAAAGCAATTGTGTCAAAGGACACAAGTAATGGCAGTGTTAGTTGACACTATGTAGTATCAAAAGATACTAGCTTGAATCTCAAAGTTAGATTTTTATGATTGATCTTTAACTTGAATCTTGTTCTTGCTGATGGCTTTGTTGGAAATAGAGTGACACACCAAATCAAAGTGCCAGTGGGTTATTTGAGCCAAGAGAGTGAGAAAATGAAGTAATTTTTTAGCTTGAGATCAAGCTGGCTATGGTTGTCCTGTCAAAATAGGGACTAGTGATTGAGATTGAGGACCTTCACTAATGGGTCTAAGTCCCCCCTAAAAGGGTCATTACTCATTTTTCTCGAATTGTGAGATCTAGGCTTTTAAAGTGGTCACTATCAAAACTACACCCAGATTTGGAAAAATGCAAAAGTTGAGCATGATGTGCATCAATCTCCTCAGTTTTTATGCCATCAAGTTATGCCTTGATCTGAAGAACAACTTCTGATAAGAAAGCTTGAAGAGATATGGCATGGTTGAAGAGATATGGCTGCTCCAACAAAGGTAGGTGATGTTGCCTATGAAGGTCAATAATGGTAGAGTGAAATGAAGTGAGAGATGAAATATTCTTGTGGAGCTGAGCTAACTAGAGATTATGGGGAGCTGGAGAAGTAGTTAACTGAGCTAAACTGAGCTCACCATGGCTTTGATAACATGTTGAGAAATACAAATCCTTGAGCAAGGTCTAGCTATGGAGGATAGAAGTCAATGACAAGAAGCATTATGATTGAGACTAAACACACTCACTGTTATTCAAGTAAATTAGGTTCCAATATAGATTAGCTTGGACCCATAAACACAATCTTGAGTAGAGAGACAAGACTAAAAGTATAAAGTAAAATAGAATTCATCATTTAACTCGATGTCAAGTACATGCTTGTATAGTTGTAGGATGGTTCCCCTTCTCTCACTATGCCTATGGGATTCAGGCAGCTTCTCCTAGGCTATTGCATGTTCCTTTCCCTATACTAAGAGGTTGTCTTAGGAGTGTGATTGCATAAATATCAACACTTTGTATCCATGTGATAGCATTGACATGTATTGGTATGGTGTTCTCATCATGGATCATCTTGACTCCAAAGAGCATGAGAGGCATTAACGAGACAATTTCCATGCTTTTGTTGGCGTTCCTCCTATGGAAATCCAACTACATGTGCGATACCCCACATTCAAGAAATCATTGGTAAAGTTGACCATCCTTGGAGGGTTTAGCTTTATGTGGGAATCTCAAGGATACATGTTCAAGCTACTTGTAGTTCCAACATTCAATAGGGCCTTTGAACTAAGTTGGAGCTCTTCCTCTTCCTTGCCCTAGCACCATGACTTGTATGGGTCAATAGTCCATAAGGACTATGTCTCCCTCCTCTTCATAGGTTATGTACCATTTTGAATATTCCTATTATCTGATCATTTTATCTATGTAGTGTGGGCAGGAGCATTGCTCGAAGGATAAGAGACTATGGGGTTGGGGGTCGATGTATGCCTAAGGGATTAATTTCAGCTCTTTGTGCAATTGAGTTTTGTTCGAAGGGAGTTGGTAAGGCTAGCTATGGAGATCTAGGATATTACATCCTAGTCTAGTGTGAGAAAGATGCAATATCTAGAGCATGGCAAAGGTGGAAGCTATGGAGGATGGAAGATAAAGATACTACTCATGTTGACATGACAATGTAGACAACTATTACACAAGTGAATTAGGTTTCAAGATTGAGACTTGAACTCATAAATACAATCTTATGTAGAACTGACAATGACACAGACACTTGACAGAAAGAGACAAGTACTATTGCATTATCATCATATGAAAGTGATAGTCAAGTACATCATTATATAGGATTGCTTGGTAGCACACTACATCCACTGTGCCTATGGGATCTGTCTCTCTTCCTAGAATGAATTGCATCTCCCTAGCCTAGCTATTCCATACAAAGGGGCATACATAGGGTGTGATTGGCAGATTCTCAACACCCCTCCTCAATCACAACCTGAAAGTACAAAGTGTGTAGAGGCTTTAGTGAGAGCAACACCTGCAAAGTGTGGGCATACCACAAACATGGCAAAACACCAGAGGCTGTCTCGCAGAAAAGGCTAAGTGTGGGTACCATAAACATGGTGGACATCCAGAGGCTGTAAACAGGGGCCTCACAAAGTGTACAGAGGCTGTAGTACAAGGCTACATGAGGAGTTTTTACAAGCTTATGAAAGGAACATTAAGGCAGGTACAATGCTTTTAAAACAGAAAATGAGAGACAAGGACCGATAGGCCCTTGTGGTCTTTTTCAGCATCTGCTATTTCTTTGTCATCATGGAAAATCTTCACGTCTTTAATCTTTGGTTCTTCAGCTTTGGATGATGTGGTCTTTTGGTCTTCATGGCTGGTCTTCTTCTTGTCCTTCTTCCTTTTGATCTTATGGTCTTCTTGGTCTGGTTCCTCATGGACTTTGCTTGCTGCTTCAGTCTTCATGTCTATGTCTATGTCTCTATCCCCCTCAAGCAAAGACATCTCATTCTTCTTTAGGGTTTGTATGATGACGAAGGTAGCTGGAGTTTCCTCAAAGTCTTCAAATGGAATCATTGATTGCACTTGAGTGTAGGCAGCTCCATGTCTCTCTGCAAGTAGAATAGAAACATCTTCTGTGTAGTACTAGTGAGCAACAAGAGTAGTTATGCCACTCCTAATAAGAAGCATCCACTTAAAAATCTTCATGTTTGGTAGATGCATCAGCATCAAATGAGTGAAATTAGACCACCAATGAGTTGATTTTTGAATGTGCTTAAAAAAAAACAAGTGCCAAGAAGCACTGAATTAGTATCAAGAGATACTATGCTTGAGCTTCAGATGAGTTGCCTGATCTTCAGGCGTGTGCTCCAAATCTTCTTCTTGAAGATTTATACTAGCTGGAAACTTCAGATCTGAGTAACAAATGCTTTAGTTGATTGAGAAGAAGCAAGAGCTTGAAGTGAAAGAAGAAGCTTGAATTGAAGTAGCTATGGTGGCTTGGTCTTCAATTCTTCCAAATGTTCAAGATCTCCCCTCCTTAATGATTTGATGGGAAAATGATCAGATCAAAGTGGTAAGGGCTTTCTTTAAGTGGTAGGAGAGAGAAATGAAGTAGAGGAGAAGGTTTGATGTTGTGGCTATGGCTAACAGTTTTAGGGTTTCAGACAGGAGCCTGGTTTTTTGCAGATTGCAGGAGCTATGGTTGATCATTTCCAAAACTTTTTTATGGAAATGTAGCTTACTTCAAGGGCTATCAAAGTCCCATGGAGATCGACCAGATCGTGGGCAGCTCATCATGCGCAGAGCAGAAAGACATAGGTAGGCACAATTTCAAACAGGAGGCGACGATTTCTGCAATGCCGACGTCAGGGCGCAGTAATGTTGGGCTTTAATGTGATGGAGAGTTGCCCAGGAAGCAGAGGAAGAGCTTTGTAGAAGAAATCATCAGCAGATATGCTTTGTGTTGAGAGATCCAATGACTCCAAGAAGGGTATGTCCTGCAGGTCACAGATTTAGGCTATGGCAGTGACTAACAAAATTCATAATGTTGAAGCTATGCTTGCCCAAAGTCAGTGATTGATGTGTCAAGAAGAAGCTCTGGAAGCAAAGGAACACTTTTCCAGAAAGAAGCTCCAGGAGTTTTGACCTATGGAGTGAGATCTAAGAGCTTCAAGCTGACAGGGTGATGCTGGCTATGGCTGCCATGGAAGCTCAAGTGAAGGTAGAGTTGAGAGATGAAGTCATGGGCTGGAACTATGGTGACCAGAGCTGAAGAGGAACTGAGAGAGAGCAGAGAAGAGCTAAGCCATGCTCAGCTGTGCTCTGATACCATGAGAAAGATGCAGGATCTAGAGCATGGAAAAGGTGGAAGCTATGGAGGATGGAAGATAAAGATACTACTCATGTTGACATGACAATGTAGACAACTATTACACAAGTGAATTAGGTTTCAAGATTGAGACTTGAACTCATAAACACAATCTTGTGTAGGACTGACAATGACATAGACACTTGACAGAAAGAGACAAGTACTATTGCATTATCATCATATGAAAGTGATAGTCAAGTACATCATTATATAGGATTGCTTGGTAGCACACTACATCCACTGTGCCTATGGGATCTGTCTCTCTTCCTAGAATGAACTGCATCTCCCTAGCCTAGCTATTCCATACAAAGGGGCATACATAGGGTGTGATTGGCAGATTCTCAACATAGTGTGGATATGGATTTTTTTTTTTAAGGGCTCACATAAGGAGCACATAAGGCAAGTTTCTAGGAGTTCGGCAATAGCTATATCACGTCCAATATGTTCATAGTAAGTACAAACTCAAGGAGGCCTAGAACACTTAGATAGAATATTGTCACCTCCACAATGCATCTTTTGAAAGTTTTGTGGATATGGCCATGGATATTTCAAGGCATCAATGAGCCTAGCTATTTTTTCTTAGTATTGCTTGAATCTTGTGAGGAGATTCCGTGCTACACTAAGCTCTATGATACCTGTTGACTATGTAGCATCATTTTTGGACCTATCTTTTTTGTCTTGCTTTTTTTCTCAATGCAAGTCATCAATCTACATTGCATCATCAAAGATGGTATTGAGATCATATCTATCTATTGTAAATTGTTGTCCATGGCCTCATAAATGCGCTCATCCTTACTTCCCTTGATGAATCCTTTTGAGATAGCCTAGGGGTTTGCCTCTCAATCAAGGGAATCTTTTCTGCAAGGTTCACACTTTGAAATTTTATTCATACATACTCTCTTCCTCTTTTTGTTGCAAGTTCATGATCTCTATGATGAGGTTATCCCTATATCCAACCTTGGCAAATTGCATGATGAACAAGTCTTTGAGGTTGGAGAAGTGTGGTTTCTCATTTGCATCCAACCCTGCGAACCCACATTCTTTCTTTGTCACTTGAGTAGAGTCCGAAGGCCTAAGCCTTCTTGTCATCAATAGTGAGGTTATAGGCCTAGCACACCTGCTAAAATTTCTCCACAAAGCTATAAGATTCATCTTCTACTCTATATTTTTCTATCTAGCTATCTATTAATGGGATTTTTTATTGGTTCATCGTGATCCCAAGTCCTACCAACAATGAGTTGACCACATGTTTTTTGATATGGAGGGCATACAGACTATCTAACATCCTCTATTATACTAAGTTGGTCACTGAATCAATAAAGGATCTAGCAACATCCACATTTTCCAATAGCCTTCTTATATCATCCATCTCTTGTTGTATGCTCTCTTTCTTGCGTTGAGTGGCTAAGGTCATAGATCCAATAATTTATCCAATCTATCTTTGCTCTGTCCAACCAAGGTGCTATAGTGGTGTACTAAACCTATCGGATGACACTTCACTAACATTCTTATTGGCAATAGCTTGAAATTTTTCTTGTGCTGCCCTCAATTCCTCAAGCACGTCTCTCAACAATCCTTCCTTCTCCATCATTTTGTTTCCTAAGAGGCCATTCTTGGTAGCATGTCTCTTGAACTTAGGTTGCACTAATGGTAGCATGTCTAGGTTGAACTAATGGTTGCACTAATATTAAAGTTTCCAAGTTTTGGTTTTGTTGATGTCTTTTCATAGTTTTGTAGCCTAGTTGTAGGATTTTTGTTTAGTTTAATCAAAAATTTGTCCCTATTGTACCTCTTGCTCAGACATGATTTTTATGATTCAAAAGCAAGAATCAACTTCTAAGTTCTTTTTCAATAAGATCTTCTCACAACTTTTTGCAATATGTCACAAGCAATGCAATTTCTAAACCCAAGTCAATCTTCCCCAACTATGTATTATTAGTTGGTAAGATGACCAAGTGTTTATATTCTAATTGATATTTGATATGCATCCCTCAATTAAACAGTTATTCCTCCATTGTTGATGACTTGATGAGTTAAAGATTCATGGTTCAATAGGGTTCTCGCCCAGCCAACGGGTTATGGATTGATAAGTTGACAATCAACAAGTTGACAATTGAGGAATTTACAAGTCGACAATCAACAAGTTGACCAGTTGGTATTTGACAAATTGATAAGTTGATGATCAATGAATTGACAAGTTATCAATTAATAAGTTATCGATCAACGAGTTGGTGATTGATAGATAGTGGATTGAGAGGTTAATGATTGAATAAATAAGATGTTGAGAGCTAGCATGCTCCATTGGATTGAGGAGTTGTTGATCAACAACTGTGATTTGATGACTTGATGTTTGGTGATTGATAAATTGTCAATTGACATGTTATTAAGTTGCCAAGACAAGCTGATAGATTGATAGTTTGACGCATTGATGGACTAGGATATTGATTGTTGGAAAGCTTGAACTTGAGCCTCAAAATTTTGTCAACCATGAGTGAAAAAATTGTTGATTGACATGTTGACCAGTTGATGATTGCCAATCGACAAGTTATCACTCGATGAGTTTACCAATTGATGATTGATAAATTGAAAATTGATGAATTTTGGCTTGATGGGTCAATACTTGATAGTACTAGAGCTCAAGTAGCTTGCAAGCTATCAATTGATGAGGTCTATACATTGATAAAATAGGTTTGAGGGGTTTAGCTTTCGAAAGTTATCAATTTATAAGAATGGAAAAGTTGTCAATTAGCAAATTGACAATTGATAGATTGATGGGTTGATAGGTGACAAGTTTGTGGTTGATGAGTTTTGATGTGATAAATTGGCACTCGATGAGTTAGCAATCAAGAAGTCGACAAATCGACAAGTTGATAATTGATGATTGTTGAGTTGATGAGTCATAAGTTGAGGTGTTAACAAGTTTTTAGTTTATGACTTTGAAAGTTATTAATTAATAAGCTGCCAATTGACAAGTTGACATGTTGGTGATCGACAAGTTGGGTTTGATGAGTTTAAGTTGACAAGTTTTAGATTGATGAGTTTAGTTTGACAAGTTTAGTTCAACGAGTTTGGATTGACAAGGTTTGGTTTTTTTTATAGGTTCTAGTCGGCACATTTTGGCATGACAAGTTTTAGGTTGTTGGTTTTAGTTTAAAAAATTCAAGTTGACAGCTTTAGTCTGACAAGTTTAGGTCAACAAGTTTTAGTTTGATGAGTTGGGATTGATGAGTTTTGGTTGACAGGTTAGGGCTAATGACTAATAAGTTTCAATTACATAAAGACATAGAATCTATAATATTCTAAAGTGAACAAGGACAACAAATCAAAAGGGACAAATTAAAGCAACCAATCATTGACAACTTCTTATTACAACAATTCTTTAATGTGCCACTACCTCCCCCATTCTCTTTGGGAAATTCAATGCATATTGATCTCTCATTGCCAAAAATTTATGAATCATGCAAGCACCCAATTTTAGTAATTTTTAGATTATCAATTATGGTATAGAAACTACATTGAGTCATTCAATCTTCCTCGCAAAGTAGCTCCTCTTCCTTGCCTATGTTTTTCGGTAGCTCTTCCTCTTGAGGTGTTGGTAGCAATGGTGGTTGCCTCCTCCTCCTTGGCATTGAAGTGTGATGGCAGTCATGGATGGGTGGAGGAGAAGGAGAGATGGTCGTAGGTGGAGAGACAATGGGGATAGTGGGCAGAGAGGGTGGCTACGATGGTAGAGGGCAGGTGGAAGAAATACAATGATGGTAGGAGAGTATGGGGGTGGCGATGGGTATGAGATGAAGATAAAAAGAGGTAAGGGAAAAAGGATAAGAAGGGGGCGTGATAGATATGGGACACCCTACTAGAAAGGGTGAAACAGGATTGTAGGAGAGATAGGGGTGCAAGGTGAGGGTGAAGATATGTGGAAGTGGGAGTGGAGATGGTGAGCTGCAGATGTGTCTGATGGCGGGGATAGATGACTTGTTTCTCATGCTGATCAGAGATGGTGCCCAGCACAAGCCTTCTAGGAAAATTGATCCTCACAAAGCCTGCGCTTGTGAAAGGGGTAATTCATGCCTTTAATCAATCTGCATCTTGTGGCTGATCTGCTTTTGTCGATGCTTGAGGACTTGCAGGCTAAGTGTACAGGTGCAAGTTGGCGTTCTTCAGGCGACAACGCGGCAATAAGAAGGTTCTGACAGCAGCGTGAGCTCGCATGCAGGAGGCCGCGTCTCACAATCACGGGCTTACGAGGCATCATCGTTGTTGCGGATACAGGCAGAGACGCGTGTATGGCTGCCTATGGGTTATGGCAGCCTGAAGCTACCACTCGATGAGGCCATGGGGTGGGAGTTGACGCACGTGCGATGGAGGTTGTGGGGTGGTGGACAGCACCGACAGAGGCAGCTCTGCAGAGAGGCTTCCTAGACCAGGGTGATAGAGTTGCAGGTAAGCAACTCTTGGTGGTGGCGAGGCATGAAGGAGAAGAGAGGTAGTGATGGGTGATAGGTGGGAGATGAGGTGGTCGTTGCTGCAGCGAGATGAGGTGGTTGTCGCTACAGTGAGGTGAGGTGGTCGTTGCTGCAGTGAGATGAGGTGGTTGTCGCTACAGTGAGGTGAGGCGGCTGTGATTTGACTCAACGGTGGGGCAAAACAACTACAGGGTGGTGCGATGGGAGCCGACGGGCAGAGAAGATGAAGAAGGTAAGCTTTTCTAACCTAAACATTAACATTTGCTTTTTATATATTTTTCTAATGAAAAATTAGACTAAATAGAATGCATGTTCAATTAACCCACCATCCTAGTTGATGTTTGTTCTCATGTAGAGACTTTCTCTCTTTTTGAACAATCCTAGTATGCTTGCTCCATTGTGAGACGAGGATTAACATTTTCCTGTAGCCATGGACAGTGGTAGGCTACATGAGGTGCATATTAAACTTGAGCCTTCTTGTACATGCTTTGATTTTTAGAAAAGAGAGTGTTGCTAAGCCTTATCTAGCATACAAACATCTATATTTTACACTCATGAGGGTTTTGGGCCTACATGTAAAAGAAGACATGCTCATGCACCAACCCAAGCTTTCTAGTGATGATGTATTGATAATTCTTCCTCGAAAAGCAAGGGAAAGCTATAAGAGTACATGGCATAAATTTACAGTTGAAATAACAAAGGAGTTCAAGATTAATTGTGAGGCATTCCTCTTGCCAGCTAAAATGGAATGTTTTATGCAAATGTTAGCTAGATATGGGAAGGCATTTGCATTTTAGCTTGCTAAAATAGGCTGTTTGTGTGAACCCAAATATTATGGCTCTTATGGTGATTTTTACTATTCCACTTATGCCATAGAATTTAAGGTTGATTTTAGTGCCTCTAGCTTGTTTGCCCAAGTTAATGGAGTTGCTAAATGAAAAGATACACATGAAGTTATTGGAGTCATCTTCAGCCCCATACTCGAATCGGTGGTTTATTATGCCCAAGAACAATGGTGCACTAAGGTTTATTCAAGACATGCAAATGGTCAACAAAGTGACTATAAGAAATGTTTGTGTTGTAGGGCTTGTAGTCGATGAGTTTGCAAAGACTTTTACTAGAAGAGCTATTTATTCTTTGGGAGATTTATACTCATGCTATGATAAGTTCTAATTGGTAGTTGAAAGTAGAGACATCATGTCCATAAAGACATCCTTAGGTTTGATATGGATGTGTACTCTTCCACAAGGTGTAACAAAATCAATGGCACACATGATGAATGCAATGAATAAGTGCTTCGAGATTACATACCATAGCTTAATTTGCCATTTTTGTATGATGTACCAGTAAAGGGTTGTGTAGAGGAGAACAATGATGAATTGGATGCTTATAGGTGTAGGGGGTTTGTCATGCTTGCATGTAAGGATTTGACAAATCAAGTGGAAGGCAGAGCTCTTACTACAATGACAACATTGATTGTATACACTTTTCTTTTAGAAGAGGTCATTTGCCATTCTAGTTGTGTGGGAAAAATTTTAGCTAATGGAGGAGAATTGAATGCCAATGAGACTCGTGAATTCTTTGCTTAGTTGGGAATTAAAATTGTATTGACTTCAGCCTATAATTGAGAGGGTAATGGAAAGAGTGAACTTGACACCCCCTATCATTAAAGCACTAGTAAACTCATGTAGGGAAAGAATGGAGTGACCTCAATTATTACCATATGCTTTATGGGTTCATAGAAAGATGCATAGTGTAATGAATGAATATATACTTGTTGAATCAACCCATCATGCCAATTGAAGAGGTGCCTACTAGTATTTGAAGTGTGTTGCCTTGGGAGGAGGGGTTGAATAGAGAGGAATTGCTAGCTCTACACATTAGACAGAGTTAGAGAGGAGACTAGAAAATATTGAGACAGTAGTGTGAAAATTGCGGATAGCAATGCTTTAGAATAAGAAAATGTTTGATAACAGGCATAGAATCAAGCTAGCAGTGATAAAGGAAGGTGATTGGGTGTTGATTTATGACACCAGCTTCGAAAATCAATATTGCACTATTTGAAAGGTCTCTAAACAGTGGTTTGGTTTGCATGTGGTGAGACATGTTCATGACAATGCTAGCTATTCACTCAGTGAATTGGATGGGATAGCATTGAGGATACCTATTGAAGAAAAGTGGATCAAGATCTTTAAAAGATGTGAGGCTAATGAATATGAGGTATAGGAGCTGGAGATAGGTACTAGTTTGGTTTGCATGTGGCCTAGTGTATGGCTTAAGGGGGGCAAATTGTGAAACTAGAGAAAAGGGGGAAAAGGTGAGAAAAGTTGGGAGTTTAGGGGTAGCAAATTGGTGTGAATTGTAGGTACAACTTGTCGTGGAGGGTTGCTCTTCATTGGGGGAAGAAAAGTAAGTAAAGGCTCATGCAAACTCAAGTTGAGGCATGAAGGAAGAGGACTCAAGCTTATTTAACAGGGAAGGGAGGCTCTTGGCCATCAAAAGAGGAGTTTTGACTCTTTATTGGGTTGTGCTAAACAAGGTGAAACATAGTACACAACAAGGTCACTTATTGTCCACAAGGTTTTCTCCATCTTCTATTGGATCTAGGAGCTTCTATTCAAGCACCTCATTTTCTACCATAGGGGGATGCTTTGTCCTTATCAAAGACACAATTTTTGGAGGATTTGGAGTAGTTTATCAGTTTTTTTTAAACAATAAAAAACAATGCCAAAGTATAAAAATTATACTCATACAAGGTTTCCTTCATCTTTAACCATTTCTACATATTGGTATTACTTCCAAGTGGTTAAGGGAATGTTTTATATTTGTCAAGGACATAGTTTGGAGAGATTTTGGAGCAACTTAAGAGCAAATAAGTGCAATTTTAATACATAGTAAAAACAAGGCTGGAGTACAAAAATAAGGCCCATATAGAGTTTGTTGCATCTTTATCCATTTCTATCACTTGATATTGCTTCCAGGTGGTGGGATTAACCTTCACCCACCAATATTCTTAAACGAGTACAAAGTTTTGATGCTTTTTCCTGCCATGGAGGCTTATATACATCAAGGTTTCTATCTTTTTAATTTAGGGTCAGGGTTTATGTTGGATTATTAATTTTGAGTTGATCAATTATCTCACAATAAGGGTTGGATTGATCAGGCACTCTTATTCTTGATAGTAATACAAAGGCTTGGATTCAAACTTATTTGGTGTGTGATATGTTTGTACTTTCTCTCTCCTTCTTTTCTTCAACCACTACTCTCTACACCCTTATGTTTGAAACTTTCATGGTTTCGACTTGCATCCCTTTATCTTTGGACAACAGACCTTCTCATGGAACATAAAGAAAATATAAAAAATAAAATTAATGTTAATTAAAACCATCATTTAGGGTTGCCAAAAAAATATAGGATCATGCAAAAAGACACCTTCGGGAAGGTGTTTTCGGGAAGGTGTTAAACTCACAAAGAATATCAAAATAGAGAGAGGACTATTTGTATGGAATAATTCATAATGAACTATGTGTAGGGACACGTCTCCACACTTAAAACTAGAAATTATCTAAGATGCACTAATGGATTGGGCAATTATATATGTAGAATCATCCTATCCTAACCATATGCACACTTAGAACCACAACCAATACAATATTAGAGAATTTGGGAATCTCCCAAGTTCCACTTTTAAATAAGGAGTAAAGATTTGACCAAGTGGCTAACTCTTAACCCCATATTTGAGAGTGGGACTCGGGAGGATCACTTATATAGTATCTAGGGAAATTTTCACCTTTAAGGGGATAAGATTTAACTATGTGTCCAAATATTAACCACATTAGAAATTTCCAAACTTTATGAAAATTTCAAAATTCCTGAATATGTGGTTAACCACACATTGATACGTAGATACGAGGGAATAGGGTTAGGAAACCAAGCCCAAGAATTTTCAGTGGCAACCTTGATAGCTTGATAAAGCATTTGCCTCGTGCGGTAATGCACATGAACTATGGAAGAGACCACGTAGGATTGGTCAATGGAGTGAATGATAGTTGTGTTAGGAACCGTTAGTATTTTAAAAAAAGCACACCATTTTTTACCATCCCATTATGCAAGGAGGTATGCAACTATGTGTACAAAGCCTATCCACCCCAATCTGGCCATTCCCTAGATCAAAAATTTAACTACCATGTCCTAGGTAAAAGGATACTTCTTATTGAAGAAGATTATGTTGTCATTTCCAATGTTAAACCTCTCAACCTCATTGATCACTAGAATGGAATCATAGAACATGCATTGGTCTTGCATACTAACATGCTCTATTTGAAATATAAGCGATGACCTAATCTCGGTCTTAATAAAGAATTTGACATATTCGAAGGTAGAGGAGTATGCTAGCATGTACAATTGATTGTGCAATAATGTAACCCAACCTGGCTAGCATAGATACAAGAGTGAAGGCTAGGGAGCCTTGTAGTGTAGCGCACACAATAGAAGTATTGTTTCATGTTTAAAGATGTCCATCTCTATGTGCAAAAGGAAATGAGAATGTACCTATCTTCAATTATTACAACGTTCCTCAATCCTCACATCTTAATTAATTGAAAGGAGAATTGGTCACACCACACCCCCCATCGTCTTATGCTTTGTTAAGAAGTTATTGGAGGAAAATCCAATTTCTTGTACCCATTAATTAATCCTCACAGTCACTTGTGCAAGTTTTTTTATACCTTGTATGCCATTGATAGTGCAATGTGCATCCCACTTTTGGTGTCAGCATATAGAAGTATCGTGTCATGTTTAAAGATGTCCATCTCTATGTGCATAAGGA
The DNA here is from genome assembly GCF_053477565.2 of Lygodium microphyllum. Taxonomy (NCBI): domain Eukaryota; kingdom Viridiplantae; phylum Streptophyta; class Polypodiopsida; order Schizaeales; family Lygodiaceae; genus Lygodium; species Lygodium microphyllum. Next base: position 22,828,688 of record NC_141160.1, on the reverse strand, counting down.
AATGAGAATGTACCTATCTTCAATTATTACAACGTTCCTCAATCCTCACATCTTAATTAATTGAAAGGAGAACTGGTCACACTACACCCCCCATCGTCTTATGCTTTGTTAAGAAGATATTGGAGGGAAATCCAATTTCTTGTACCCATTAATTAATCCTTACAGCCACTTGTGCAAGATTTTGTATACCTTGTATGCCATTGATAGTGCAATGTACATCCCACTTTTGGTGTCAGCATATTGTGTAAGAAACAAAAGGTCAAGGAGCCTTATAGTACTTGCATGTGACATATCGCACTTTGTGCATCAAGACATCCATCTTATGTGTGCAATGCTCAATATTCACATATCTCACCTCTCATGTAAAGAAAAAATATTGGTCACTCACCCACTATCTATCTCATGCTCAATTGATAAATACATAGAGAAACCCTTACTCACATCCCCATTTAGTTAAGATAAGAGTTCACGTTCAACTTATACATAGTTGGAGATATGCATGCTATAAGGATCAAACATACAATAGCATTGGTGTGCCCAAGGAGACATAATAGAATCTAGGATGACATATAACAAAGAGCAAGATACAGCACATTCAAAGAAATGACATAGGAATTGTATCCAAGTTTGTTGATGAAGAATTATTGCACACCTAGGGAGTTGGATAGTATAGAATATCAATCGAGAAATTAGAGGGTCTAGACTAAGGAGGGCTGCCATCTTTTCTCAACCAACTTCACTCTATAATAATTTTGCCACCTTTCAAGATAAAAACTTAGGATAGTGGGCCAAAGCCTAAGAGAATTTGGGTCTAACTCTAGTCCTAGAAGGTTTCCATCCCAAAGCTACAAAGGACAACAATATGGTGGTTGTCCAAGGTCTAAAATTGAATTTTTAAGGTGTGGAGAAAAGGTCACATTTTGCAAACTACCCTAATCTTGAACGGTCAATGGGCTATAAGCCATTATATGTAGTAGATGCAAAGAACATGACCACAATACAAAGGATTTCCTGAGTCTAGCCCCTATAAATGCAAAATCTCTAATAGCCAACAAAAAGTACAAGAATCCACATCCAACTTAGTGGAGTTTGAAGAAGTAACCATAGTTACGCACACCAAGAAGAAAGAAGCAAAAGTCCTAAAAGAAAATCTTTCCCCAGCATAGATAGCAAAATTCAAACTTTCAACAAAACCATTAAAAAGTATAATACAAAGCAGTCCAATGTAAGAAGGGACTCCAGAGATAGTATAGGAGGTTGACCTAAGAGTTAGAAGAGGTGGGCACATCTCTAATCTTAAGAGAGTCTAAAATACAATCTATTCTTGAAGAGAGGAGGATGAAAATGGGTGTGGCCCCAATTCCAAGGCATCCAGGAAAGCTCATGAAATCCACAAAGGAGTATGATTTGATTAAGGACCTTGACACATTCTAGCCCAATCTAACATTTCTCAATTTTTGATGATATCCCCTATCTACTAAAAAGGATTCAAGGGCATTCTAACAACAAAATGTGGATTGAGGATCACTAATCCAATGACTAAACCTAGTAGAACTTCAGATCCTATGACGAAAGTGGATATAGCCAACACATTTGTGAATCCTAGTACTATAGAGACTACCATATGGATTGAGGGATGTTTCATTGTAGATGCATTGATTGATAGAGGCTCATCCATGAATACAATAATAGATGTGACTATGAAAGTCTTGGAATTACATAGAATACACCTATAAAATGGCGCATCTACCTAGCAAGTAAAAGTGGAATAAAGCCTCTAGGAATCCTCCCTATTAGGGCTAAAGAAACTTGTGCCTAGCTACCTACATTTACTCACTATATACATTGTACTCGTATACATGTACACTACAAGTAGCAGATGCTCATCGTTGTTGTTTTATTATTTATTCTTTTAATGACTATTGAATGAGGGAAGGTTGGTCATAGATTGTGACAGTTGGACTTCCCACACCTTTCAAATAGTATCAGATCTTGGACTCAAGGAGCTTCTTCATCATTTTCTTGAGCTCATGACAAAGCTTCAACTCAAGGTTTCATGGTAGCCATGGTTTCTTCTTCTCGAGATACACATTGAGTCTCCATCTACTCTAGGGCTCTCAAGGCCTATTTGATGAGTTCAAAGAGGTTGTTTGGGCATTGTTTGAGGCCTATTGTGATCAATAGCACCCAAGGAAGAGATCAAGGAACAACCACAATTTTTTATGCATTTTAAGGGCTACTCCGTGCCTATCACACTTGCCTTGGCAGAGTCATTGTTTGCTCTTGGCACTTTGAAACACTCATTGGCAATCATTCTACCATTGTTTGGCTTGCTCCTCGAGCATTGTTTGAGGTATTCTTGATAAACCATTGCTTCAATGTTTGGTACAAACCTATTGTATACCTTGTGGATAGCAAACATTGAGCTCCATTATGCATGTTTAATGCTTCACTGACGCTATTTTGATACCCATATGTTATGTAATGCTTTGGGGGACAACTTGGATTATTTAGAGCTTGATTAGATCATTTTTGTAGAGGTTTATTGCTATCATAATAGTTTGGACATCAAGCATACAACACTCTGTGCTTTGAATGCCTTTTGTGTCTACATGATATTTTGGGTATGCTATATATATATGATGTCTAGCATTGATGTATGATCCTATATATGATTATGGAATGCTTTGACACCTTTATTTGAGCTACATTTGATGTCTTAGAGACTTAACGATGTGGTTCAATTGCTTTAATGGTTGTCACTTATGCGGGGTTTGAAGGCTTATTAGGCTTTATGCTCCCAAATGTATTAGTTAAAGTCTTTGGGCTCTCAGATCTATTGGTTGATGTCTTTGGATGCCCAATTGTTATGCACTTAATTTTACTAACGATCGTGAATGCGTCAGTTGATGTGTAGAGATAGCAGCAATGGCGGAGGAAAGCATTGGAGGATAGCGAGTATTCGATTTATCATTTATATTTTGATTGGCGCATACCTTAGGCATGGCGCCTATATTTTGTCGCGCCTATTTATTGAGGCATTGGATATTTATTTATTATTTTGTATGTGCATGGGCGCACGATTATGTTATTTGTACTTGGACATTGTATTGGGCATGCCAAACTCTTTGGGCACCGTCCGTTAGCTTTATTCCTATTTTGTGCTAAAGAAAACTCAAAAGCTAAGAGCTTGCTATTTTGTAATTTGGGCTATTATTTGAGCTTGAAGATGATTAAAACATAAAATACATGCTTTGTGGAGCACTCACACAAGGCATGGGAGGAGATTGCACCCAATTGGTCTCTTGTTCATGTCGTTCATGCTTTTTACATTGAATTTTGTGCAAAAAGTAGAGTTCTTTTGTTCTTGGGGACCTTCCGGCATTCACTACGCAAGCGTACAGCATCCGATCTGCACACCAGTGGTATCAGAGCAAAGCTGAGATCAAGAGCTTCCAATCGCTACCCATCTTGTGCAAAGGCGGAGCTCCTGGAACGATCGAGCTCTACGGTCAATCTTGTCGCGAACGGTCAATACGGGTGGATTCCTGGCGATCAAGAACCTCTGTTTCCATCATCAGATCGTGAAGGACCAGCTTGCAGAGGCGGAGGACCACTCCTACATCCTCTTCTTCAAGTCGTGGAGTTGTAGAGATAAGTTTCAATCTTGATATTTTCAAAGCTTTAAAATTTAAAGCTTAGAAAGCTTAAGAGAAGCTTAAAGCTTCAAAAATGTCATCGCGTGGTATCTAGACATGTCCAAAATTTGTGTCACGTTGCAAACCCCCCCCCCCTCCCCCACGATTCGACGTTTTGCTGCTTTGCCTTTACTAAGGCTAATACACTAAGTCACCTAAGCTCCAATCACATTAGTTCTCCCAATCCTACAAGTCACACACAACCAATCCAATTCTGCAAGTCTATCAAGTCGAAGTTCTGCAAGTTACATAAAGCAACCAAGTTTTGCAAGTCTACAAACTCTGCAAGTCACATAAGTCTGGTACTCTGCAAGTCAGACGAGTCGCATGAAGTCAAAACTGACTTCTGTTCAAAACTCATAGAAAGGTTGTTCCTGCGTAGAAACTCCGAACTGCAAAGTTGTTCATTGGAAGGTACTCTATGCATACGCAGGTTTGCTGAAGCATTTTCAGCATACGAAGAAGGATAAAACACAAATTTTTCAAAGATTGTGAAAGCCACACCTAAAAATATATAAGCCTTGTATTCCCAAACTTGAGCTACGCTCATCCCGCTAACTTGATTTTGAGAGTGTAAGGTCTTTTGAGTTTTCCAGGATGACGGAATCACATATGGATGATTTAATGGCTGAAGGCGACCTACCTGAACCTACGATGGAGCAAAAGTTGGACCTAATTATGATGCAATTGGATGAGGAACGACGAGCTAGGCAAGCATTACAAGTTCAATTGGCTAATTTACAAAGATCGACTACCGACAAAGAGGAACCTCAATCTGAAGACCTTATTCGACGTACCATCGACGTGACTCTCGAAGCTCAATCCATCCGCAAGGAATCAAAGATAAGTAAAAGAAATTTCAAATTCCGTACTTTCAATGGCACTCGAGAGGGAAAAACTGTTCTTGCATTCATTAGTCGGTTTGATGACTACTTTCATGAGGAAACCTATGCAGAAAAAGATAAAATCAAGTGTGTCACTAATCATTTAGTGGATAGAGCATCTCTTTGGTGGACTGTGGTACGCAAAAGTATAGATTGTCCCGCTACCTGGGAGAATTTCAAGAAGAAGTTTATGCAGAATTTCCTTCCTCCCCAATTTCATGAAAAAGCCATAAAGCAATGGGACCTTCTTCAGCAACGGGGTCGTGAGCCTATTCCTCAGTACACATAGCACTTTTGGAATGCACTACTCCAGTTACGCATGCTTGAAGACGTACCTGAAGTGACACACAAGTGCAAGTATATGTCTGGACTCCTTGGGCATTACTACGCTGAAGTTAATATGTTCAAGCCTCAACTCTTGAAGACGCAATTTCATTAGCTCACGACACTGAAGACAAGCTGCGAGGTAGAGACAGACGTCCACAACAATTCCAAGCCAATGGTAACTATGGATCTAAGCAATTCAACTCAAATTTTAGAAGATTTAATCAAGGTCATTTTACTTCATCATCTTTCCGTAAAAATTGGGCAAAACCACCTGCTTTACCATCCAATGCCAACCAAAATCCCAAGCCTATTCCACAGCCAAATCCTAATGTACCTAGACTTCCTGCCATTGCAAATAATGTAACCAAAGCCAAGCCTATAGTGTGTTATAAATGCCACCGGCCTGGACATCTAGCAGCAAATTGTCATTCAAAGAAGCCACCTGTCCATGTCAACTACCTTGGAGCAATGGAAGATGAAGAACATGAAGATATGCCTGATTTCACGGAAGATGAGGACGACATTACCACTCCTTCGGATACTTTACCAGGTATGTCAACTCCACATTCTTTATTGACTATGAAATGTTTAGTACATGGAAAGGAAAAGATTATTTTGCATAATGATGGTAGTACTCATGATTTTATTTCTGCAAAGCTAGTAAAAGAATTGAAATTACAGACTGTACCTACGCATTATCACATTAAAGCAGCATTCTTAGGCACTAGGTACAATGGTACACAGGAAGTGCATGACTTAGAAATTCAAATTGATCAATACACTGAAAGAAGAAATTTTCTAGTTGTACCTCTACAGTCTAGTGATATTACTTTAGGTATGCCTTGGCGTCACCAGCATAATCCCGATATAGATTATTCCACACATTTAATTAATATTCAATTTCAAGGAAAACGTATTACATTGTATGGTATGCATGCATCTAATGCTTTTCCACTGCTTTCGCATACTCAAGTTAAACGTGCATTACGCAAGAGTACTAAATCTTATCTCATTTGGGTGAATGCACTGCAAGTAAAAGAAAATCATATGCATCCTAGGCATAAAGAATTTCTTGCACATTTTAAAGACTGTTTTGCCAAAGATCTACCACCTGGTTTACCTCCTTCATGTCTAGAAGACCATAAAATAGATTTGATTCCTGGTACCCAACCACCTTGCAAAGCACCATATAGGCATAACCAGATAGAGCAAAAAGAAATTCAAAGTCAAGTTGAGGAATTACTAAATAGAGGATTGATTAGACCTAGTAGTTCTCCATTTGGTGCACCTGTTCTGTTAGTCAAGAAAAAGAATAATACCTATTGTATGTGCATTGACTATCGAGCTTTAAATAAGATCACTGTAAAGAATAGGTATCCAATTCCTAGAGTCGATGACCTTATGGACAAACTGCAAGGTTTTTCCATATTTAGTAAAATAGACCTTAAGTCTGGTTATCATCAGGTGAGACTAGATAAGTCTGACATATTCAAGACTGCATTTAGGACACAGTTTGGTCTTTATGAATTTTTAGTGATGCCTTTTGGATTGACTAATGCACCTGCTACATTTAGTAGAATGATGAACCGTATATTTTTGAACTATCAGTATTGTATAATTGTCTTCTTTGATGATATTTTGGTGTTTAGTCAAAATGAGAAGGAACATTATGAGCATTTGTCATTGGTTTTCCAATTATTAAAAGATAATCAAATGTATGCAAATCCGAAAAAGAGTGAATTCTTTAAAACAAAAATTGAATATTTAGGTCATATTGTATCATCTGATGGAATTAAAGTTGACCCTAAGAAAATAGATGCAATATTGAATTGGCATGTACCTGAAAATGTGCATGAGTTACGATCTTTTCTAGGTCTTGCTAGTTTCTATAGGAAGTTTGTGCGTAATTTTTCATTACTTGCTTTACTATTAACCAAACTTCTGAAGAAAGGTATTGTTTATCATTGGTCCGATAATCAACAGAAATCCTTTGACTTATTGAAACATGCATTAACCCATGCCCCTGTCTTACAGTTGACTGATTTAATAGACCATTCTTTTTAATAGTGACTGATGCTAGTGGATCAGGAATAGGAGCCGTACTTATGCAGGATAATCATCCTATAGCCTATTCTAGTTGTAAGCTGAAACCTTCTGAACTGAAATATTCCACATATGACAAAGAATTATTAGCTGTTGTACAAGCCTTAAGATAGTGGAAACACTACTTAATGGGTTCAAAATTTATGATTAAGATCGATCAGCAAAGTATTAGACATTTACTTAGCCAACCTCAAATATCTGACCGACATATCAAATGGGCATCCTTTATTCAAAGTTTTCATCCTATCATTCAATATCAACCTGGTAAAGAAAATGTAGTGGCTGATGCATTAAGTAGAAGACCTGCCATTCATAATATTTCTGTTATATCTTTTGATTCTTTGATTGCTATGAAAGATACTTATCATTAGGATATTACTTTTCATGCTGATTGGAATAAATTAGTTCAAAATAACTTGATTCCTATTGATTCACTATCATATAATGATGGATTTATGTTTTATGAAAAGAGATTATGTGTTACAGTTCCATTCAGATATTTTGTTTTGAATGAGATTCATTGTCCCCCATATCAAGGTCATAGAGGTATCATATCTACTTTACGTACATTAACTGAAGATTTTTATTGGCCGCATATGGACACTGATGTATCTAACTTTGTTTCTGAATGTTTGATTTGTCAAAGAGTTAAGAGACATCATGGTAAATAGTATGGATTACTTATGCCTTTGTCTATTCCGTCAAGACCATGGAAACAATTTTCTATGGATTTTATTACTGGTTTACCTAATACTAAATTTAACCATGATATGATTTGGACAGTAGTAGATAGGTTTAGTAAACAAGCATATTTCATTCCATGTAAGAAAACTTTAACAGCATCACAAGCAGCACAGGTGTTTTTGAAAACTGTTTTCACTAACCATGGATTACCAAAAGTTATTATTTCTGATTGTGATTCTAGATTTTGTAACAACTTTTGGATTACTCTATTTGCTAACCTTGGCACAAAGATTGATTTCTCATCTGCATTTCATCTTGAAACTAATGGACAAACAGAAGCCACTAATAGCACTATTTTAGATCTTTTACGTGCTTATACTATTTCTAAACCACAGACATGGGATACACATTTGCATTTATTACAGTTTGCATACAACAATACACCACACACATCTACAAAGAAAGCACCATTTGAAGTGATTTATGGTTATAGATTATCTACACCTGTTGCATCTTTGTCAAATAGAATTCAGAGTGCTGATGATATTGCTAGTATGCATAATACTATTTTTTATGAGGTTAAAGCCATGATTGCCAAAGCCCAGCAATCATATACCAAACAAGCCAATAAGAAAAGACAAGCAATGAATTTCAAAATTGATGACTATGTTTGGTTGAGAATAGAAAAACGTAGACTACAAAGTCTAGATAGACACCCAGTTGTGAAATTAGCCCCTAGATTCTATGGACCATATAGGATCATTCATAAAATTAATAACAATGCATTCAAGTTAGAATTACCACCTCACTGGAAAATTCACAACACATTTCACATTAGTTTATTAAGACCATTTAGAGGCCAATTAGATGTACACCCTGTTTATGAAAACCCACCTTTGTTAGAGGAAGAGACTGAAATACTTGAACCTGAAGCTATCATAGACACTGACTTTATGACCACTAGAACTGGCCGAAGATATTCTAGATATCTAGTTAAATTTAAGAACCATCCTGTAGAAGAAGCACAATAGATGCATGCTAGAGACTTAAATGCTTTCCCCACTCTGTTAGCTCCACATTGAGCTAATAGCAATTGAGGTCAATTGCTATCCCACCCCGGGGGTATGATGCCAGGAGGCATACTTCATGGTGGATTCCGTAAACTTTGATGACCGGGGCTCATACACAAAGTGGATTCTTTGTGCGAGAAGTTGATGGGGACGCTGTCCTTTTCGAGCATTTCATTAATTTAGTGTGTACATAGGTGATTCCATAGCAGGTGATTCCACAAAATGCATATTAAATTAATAAACGTTTATGAGTTTAGAGTGCGCACTCGTAATAAATTAAGGTTAGGATTCATTTCTAACCAGTTGATTTATTTATGTAGCTGAAGACTGCTAGGTATTCACTTTTGTTGGTTTAATTATATTATTTTACTAACGATTGTGAATGCTTCAGTTGATGTGTAGAGATAGCAGCAGTGGCAGAGGAAAGCATTGGAGGATAGCGAGTATTCGATTTATCATTTATATTTTGATGGACACATACCTTAGGCATGGTGCCTATATTTTGTCACACCTATTTATTGAGGCGTTGGATATTTGTTTATTATTTTGCATGCGCATGGGCGCACGATTATGTTATTTGTACTTGGACATTGTATTGGGCATGCCAGACTCTTTGGGCACCGTCCGTTAGCTTTATTCCTATTTTGTGCTAAAGCAAACTCAAAAGCTAAGAGCTTGCTATTTTGTAATTTGGGCTATTATTTGAGCTTGAAGATGATTAATACATAAAATACATGCTTTGTGGAGCGCTCACACAAGGCATGGGGGGAGATTGCACCCAATTGGTCTCTTCTTCATGTCGTTCATGCTTTTTACATTGAATTTTGTGCAAAAAGTAGATTTCTTTTGTTCTTGGGGACCTTCCGGCATTCACTACGCAAGCGTACAGCATCTGATCTACGCACCAGCTTTGAGTTATTTGAATTTACTTGGATACCTTATTGCATTAGAGCTTGAGATATTCTATGCAGTTGAGCTTGGTTTATTGAACCAATGGAACTCTTGCCTTATGTACATGCTCTCTTGGGTGCTTCTAGATGTAGTTACACTTACTAGTGTACTAACTTGATTTTTCATGCTTGGACAATAGCACTTACCTCTATCAGCAGGATGTAAGTGATGTATACATGCTTCTTGGATATGTATTGACCTTTTTATTCTCTACTCACTTACATGATGCATATGCCTATGGAATGTATTGTTTATTGACAGTTTGAGTTTATGATAGACTTTATTATTGGTTGTATACCTATTCACTATCAGTTGCTCTTATATACTTGGGTTGTTACCTAAATATTCTTGGTATGGGAGCTTGGTATTGTTAATTATTTTTCCACATTCATCTTACTTATACTACTATATTTATTGCAGTAACGCTATAATTATGTCTTTAACATTCTTTTTTAGAGAGAAGACCCATTTATTTTGGCACTCTATTAATAGTAGTTTGTGGATAACTCTAGTCTCATTTGTTCCCCCTTTTGTCCATCCTTTTGGATCAATTTTGGGGCTATTTTGTTGAGTTTAAACATTCCATAATCTTGTTATTTTTAAACATTTGCAATCATTATGGCAAGTTCATCAGCAAATAGTGCTATCTTTAATATTCAAAAATCTTGATGACAATAATTTCCAATATTGGAAGATGTAGATATGGCAAATCTTGGTGTAGAAGAGGTAGGTTAAATCATTGATGTTAGAGGGCATAAAGCTTGAGCTTTATGATGCAGAGGATTGGGTAGAACTTAATGAGCTATGGAAATCTACTATCATTCTATCACTATTAAAATAGGCATACTTTAATGTCATTGACAATAAGGGTGGTGCTTTTGCATGATGGAAAATGATTTGTGGTCTTTATGACAAACAAAGTCCTGGCACTCAAATATATTGGATCAAGAAACTTGTAGACCTTTGCATGAAGGAGCATACATCTATGTCTACTCATTTGAATGAATTTCATTCCATTTTTAGCTATGTGTATCATAGGGATATTCTTCAACATGTAATGTGATTTTTTGTGCATTACCTAGACCCACAAAAGCATGTTGCCTATGGTCTTGGCATGATTCATAATATGTTTGTTGTCCATAAGGAATAACATGTCCATCATTCACACATGGCTAGCCATGCATCGTAAAATCCATCATAATCAACATCATAATGCTAATCAAAATAATCACTATGTTGTCCATGAAAATCATAATATTGCTCATATGGTGATACTCAATATTCTACCCAAAAAGGCATGTAGCACAATGTGGTATTCTAGAGATCTATTGTGGATCAATGCAAGCACCCTAAGGGATGTAAGATAGACATAGGTTGGATTGTACTTGTTTGTTTTGATTTCTTATCTTGATGTTCAACATTTCTCATGATTTGGCGGCCAATTGTTCCCATTGTGCTCTAGTGAATAAACCATTTTTGTGAACCTGATTTTGATTCTGCCAGTCATCTAGGTCCATTTGATCAAGTGGTCTTGTGGCTACAGTAGTGTACTTGGTGTACTCCTAAGAACATGGAAGGGTTTTAATCACTTTAGCCACCCTAGTGACTTAAGTCCATTTGATTGTAGCTACGAGAAAACAAAGTGAAGTTGATATCCAATCATTGGATGCATGTGATAACATCTTCATGTGCCTACAACCATGTCATCAACTAATTCTAGAATTGATCATACTATGGGCATAGTCTAGGGTTGGGTCTAGTACTACATACTCATTAGTGGTTGTGATTACTCATCATACTATGTTGATGTGGGAGCTTTCACTCAACCGCCAAGACCCACGGACCGCTTATTGTTCAAGCGTTCCAAGCCGAGCACTAATGGCTACCTCTCACATAGCCGACGCGCCATCCATATCTACGGGTGTAGTGAGCTTACCTTGATGCCGTTCGAGTTACCTCCTCTCCCGCACACTCCGGTAGCTCCACGATCCAAGTGCAAGCTTCAAGCAAGCTCCATCCTCAAGCTCCACGCTCCAAGCTCCATTGCCGCGAGCAAGACAAGAGAAGAGAAGAGAAGAGAAGAAGAGAGGAGAAGATGGAGAGCTTCTCCTCCTCGGTCCCTCACCCTCACACACTCGCTCCCTCACACTCTCACACTCCCTCTCTCAAGCACAAGCTCAAGCAAGCAAGAACAAGAAGAAGAAGAAGAAGAGGAGAGCTACTTTTGGCCACACACAAGAATGAGCTTCTCATTCACTTTTCAACTTTATATACAAAATCCTAAATCCCTTTTGGGCGGTCATCCCCTTTTTCCCTTTTTACATGGCCGGTCATAGCCTAGGCCCTTTTCCCCATTGTCCTTCTATCTTCCTAGCTTTCTTTCCACCGCCTGTCTACCTTTACAAATTGCACGGGTGAGAGCCCGGCGCTCTTTTACAAGATTTCAGGGTGCGCCTTTTCATTTTAAAATGCACCTTTCCCCTTTTGCCTTTGCCTTGGACTTTTAAGGTTGCCCTTGCGCTTTTGGTCTTTTCTCCTTTTCTTTCTTCAGTCGGGCTACCTTTTTTCCGCCTTTGCCCTGCGTCTTTTCCCCTTCTTTTTTGCTTTCTTCGTGTTGGGGTTAACATTACCCCCCTCCTAGACGAGTGCTAGTCCCATGGCACTCACTGTCGTAGGTAGCAGGCTGTAGCATGCACCGAAGACGTGGGTGACAAGGACGCCTATGATTTCCATGGAAGAGTGTTGGTGGTGGTGTGGCAGAAGGTCCTGGGGGCCTGTTGATAGCCAAGGTGGCTGGTGGAAGGTTGTTGGAGTTGATGGTAGGGCTATGCTGTGTTGGAGATTGCGTTGATGGCCAAGACAAGTGTTGGTTTGTTGGGGATTCTGCACATGACGATTCTTTGCGGGCTTGTTGGATGGTAAGGGACAATTATCACAGTTGAGTGTTAATGAAGAGCAAACAACACCTTATACCTGCAATTGGAAAACCTCACCTGTGATCTCTCCTTAAGGGGTAGTGCTAGGCTTCTCATCGTGCACAAGACATATTTTGATTAGTTTGGGAGACAGGTCGAACTCGAAGCAAGCCTAGAGTATTGTCCTGCACTTGAGGACCCAAACTGTGGATATACTTCGGTGCAAATATTATGTGAGTGCTCGTGCATACTTAGATATTACATAGTTAGAAGGCCATGGGCTAGTTTCTCATAACAATTCGTGGATGAAGCAAAGTTGTCCGTGTGGAGAAGGAGTACATGTGAAGGCATATGAGACATCCTTTGCATTGTGACTGCACGATGTAGCATAATGGAATACAAGGACACCACACTTTCAGTAGCTGGAAACTATTGGATTTGCTTGATGAGTACGGTGTACTTTTCATGGCCAATCGTGCGGTGCTTATCACCACTGATTGCAATGGTACTAAGGCAGAGTGCAAAAGAAAATTGTGCAAGTGGGTCAGGGTGACAGGCCTAACCCTAGGCGAGACAAGCTCCCCAGGTATGTCCTGCCCTTGATGTGTCCTGAACAATTGTGGGTGATTGTAAGGGGCTAGGGGACTAGGGATGAAGCCGATTGACCAAGGTCACCAGACGTATCTAATTTGAGGACCCCTAGGTGATGTGCCGTGATCATGGGTACTTCTTATTTTTCCATTCAATTCTTTTTCTTTTCTTCTTTTCTTTTCTTTTCTTTTCTTCTTCTTCTTCTTCTCCTCTTTTTTTTTTTTTTGCCTGAGTACAACCATTACAATATGTTGAGGCTATCCGCCTTTCAATGGGTTGGAAAATGTCAAGCTTCGAAGGCTTAGAAAATGGATAGTACAATGATGATTGTGCCCTAGCCTCGTTGTTAGAGAAGCAGTTGGCGAAAGGGGGAGATACACCGGAGATATTGCAATCCTCCTTGTGGCACATGCGACGTGGGTACAGTTGAGGTAACGACTGCCATGAACCAACTATAGAGCTTGACCCAGGAAGGGGGCGTGGCCCAGGAATGTTTTGTGGGCCATGCAATGTGGGCGGTTGGCAAGGTTGCTTTTGGCAGCGTGGCTTTGCCGCAGCTCGTTGTGGGATTGTGGGTGTTGCGGTGATTGGGCATTGAACATTTTCGCACAAGGACCTGTATTATCCTGCATCCACTTGTCGCTTCATGAGAGCATATGCATTGTGTATGCCGCAACTATAATAAACCAGTGCAATGCAAGGAGACATCACTTATTTGAATTCTATGGTGTTGACTAGACATTTATCACCTGCACTTGATTAGCTTTTTCTTTTGCTAAAGGCGTAGCATATATTAAACACAGATATGATAAGTTCATACAAGTCAGGAACATGTCAACACTTAACAAGTCGGGAGCACTTAACCATTTAAAAACCAAAAGTCTTGGCCAGTTATCATTTGATAAGCCCCTTATGCATTATGGGCTACTCGATTTGTACGAGGCGGGGCGATTCTGGATGGTCGGGTGATTGGGGCTTTGCTGGTGTGGGGCTCCCACGGGGGTGAGCAGGGAACATGCCGGCTGGGACATGAATGGTGTAATCCTGGCCCGCTACCATCTCTAGAATATCTTTAAATAGTTCATTAAATTCTTCTATTTCCCGAGCTGCCCTTTCTGCCTTTGAGCATATGTGGCCCGAGCGGGAGCTGGGAGTGCGTACCACTAGTGTTGCGGCCTGTTGCGGGTTTTGAGTCTCGACTTTCTTGACTCGATGATTCTTCGGCCTTCGCCCTTGGCAATGTCGCTTAGGGCCTCGCTGGGAGTGGGCACGTAGCACTCTGGTGGAGGGGCGCGTGCCACATGCTCCCGTCTCTTGCGAAGAGCGTCTTTGCAAGCCAAATCTCCATGATTCTCCATGCGTTCCGCTAAAAAAGGAAACCTGCAAGGTGTGAACCAAGGGTTAGACCTTGATACAGGATACAATTGTTTGCATGGGAGGGATTTTGTTGTGGTTTATCAAGCGCATATGACAAGAAGGGGAGGGGTGAGGCATGCGGTGTTTGTTGTAGGGGAATGGTCCACATGCTAATGTTCGTGTTGCCTCCAGTCATTAGCGGATATTAGTTTATGCTAAGTCAGGTGGACTGGTTGTCGTGGAGTGGGACAGGGTACATCCTCGGGAGGATAGACCAAAAAGGGAAGAAGGTGTATAGGAAGGGACTACACTCTGTCTACACCATCAGAGTTGTTGGTCAAGGCCTCCTATGGCGGCAATATGGGTTGCATGCCCTTCACTTGGAGGTGGGGCTGGTCACACGACTTTTAAAAGTATGATGTGAGGAGGACCTGAGGAGCTTAGCCTGTCAAACCCAACTCTTCTCCCTACGCTTGACTGTCATTGCTTGTGTGTGTTGATATTGTTTATACATGGTGACACAAAAATCAGTGTTTATTTATATATATATCTATGAATCCATGTCACATCACGAGGACAAGAACCAAGTGTAGAACTCGGGGTTGTACCGGAGCGTGGCACACGTATCTAGTATTCGTGGTAGCTGACTTAATACCGATAGATATTTTGCCACGTCGAGTAGCATGGAACCTTGACCGAGTCTACTGGCAATATGTAACTCCTCCTCAGTGAGAACCTTATCAATCAAAGGGCCCTGAAGCCTAGTCCCAACTAAGTCCGTACCTCGAATGTCAGTGAGTACTCAAAGGGAATTTGGTGCCACATAGGTTGGGTCCCTTTGGGATCGCCATTTGGCCAATCGCTCTTCTGAGACCGTCATGATCTGAGCCCCTAGTTCGGCCATTACAACGCGGCTTTCGCACCAACGCTACTCAAATTGACTTTGGCCTGCTGACAGTCACTTAAGTAGCTCTATGTCTACGAGATTCGGTCGGCAGAGCACTTCATTGAACGTGACGGTTAAGCGCAGTTTGTCAGCCTCCTCGTCGGGGATGAGTCGCATCTGTTCATGCAGGAGCCTATCATAGTGCCCGTTAAGATGTTCTTGTTCTTCCCATGATAGAGGAAAGGTCAAGTAATCTCCAAGCTGCTCCTTGGGGATCGTGCCCACGTCCGCAAGGATGTAGACACGCGCGACCACTTTGAGCTTAGCCTCCAACTTAGTTAAGCATTCTGCGACACTTCTATATTCAACGAGGGCTTGCTCGGTTGCTATCTCATGCAAAGTTCTAAGAGTTTCCTTAGGCTTTAGCATGGCTAGGGGCTCAGGCCTAGATGAGCAAGATTAGTCTACACTAGGTTTTCTTATGCTCTTGGGATTCTCACGTTTCTCCTGAGGTTTTGCTATTATTTCGTCATGGTTCTTCTCGAATGTGACTGGTATAGATTTGTCACTCTATGTGACAGCATTGTATCCACTCTTGATTGATCAATGTGAGTTCTATTGTCAGTGGATAGAGTGTTGCAAGCAACTGTTGATGGCAACGGTTGCTTTGGTTTTTCAAAGCACAGGGATGTGTCTGAGGGTTCACCGCTATTAGGAGAGGCATCAATGGGTTCATTGGTGGATGGACTCGATGCTTTATTCATCAGCTCTCCAGCGCCCTTCGTCTCAATGTTCTTGGGGTCCACAACCACCTACAACTATTGTTGTTTTCGTTGTTTTCTCCTCTTTTTCTTGGTTAACGCAGGTGCATCTAATATCTCAGGACCCTGGGCTATATCGACCGTTGATGTGCTTGGTCGGGCCTCAGCATTTCCCTTCTCTAGTGCGTCCTTATGGGACATAGCCGTGGTTTGTTGAATAGCCTTGCCCGGTTGTGAGGGCACAACTGCCGCTCTTTTCAGAGAGTCTAGCTTTTCAACCAACTCCCTCGCATTTAAATCCTCCATCCTAGACTTTAGGCACTTTGAAAGTGCTGGAGCTGTCGAGGGATTTGGTTGCGACACCTCCTCCACAGGTAAACTACTAAGGACACGTTCCACAAGGGGCATTGTCACGGCCAAGGGCTGTGACTGGTGTGATCCCTGATTGGAAGTAGGAGCAGCTGGTTTAGCGGGCTGGCTACCCTTGCTGGGTTGCGGTGTCAAGTCCTTAGGGCCATTAGCAGTGGTCGTTGCTCTTAGAGCATTCCCTTGTGTAGGCCGAATCTCAGTTGAGCTAGCCACCTTAGGTTGCATAGGCATACCCTTGGGCCGAGATCCACGGACGGTGTCGTGTCCTGCCTCTTGGACATTTGGAAGCTTTGATGTAGGTTGAGATTGGGATTGAATAGCCGCACCTGAGGAGTGTTGTGATTCATGTGTCTGTGTAGGGGAAGTGGGTGTAGGAGACTTCGGACTCCTAAGTGGCTTGGACACTGGCTTGGAGATTTTCTCGTGGCTGTTAGCCGATTGTGCTATTTTCTTTTTTGAGCAATTAACCTTGCCTTGAGCAATGTTATGCCTATGATGCTTGCTATCCTCTTGGGGAATCAAAAGCTCCTTGGGCACTAGCGGCTTCTGCGTATCCTCAATGATTACATCTGGCATCTGCTTGTCAAGCACGCTAGGCTAAGGATCTACCCTCCGATTGGTCCCGTTTGGTTTCTTGATTTCGACCATGAGGGGCTCGGTCACTCCACTGTTGTTGACTCGAGACTTGGTTTTTCGTTTAGATCTCCTCCTACGCTTCTTTGCTTTTGATACGATCTGGCCTTCAGTCGACCACGGAGGTTTAGTAAGGGTTTTTGGCACCCAAATCCATCGGTTGCCTGCATAATACCCTTGAGCCCGAAGCAACGCTTTGGATATCCATCGCGGCATTGTGCTAGCTCTCCATCGATGCCTTCGCCTATAAGGCTTGGGCTTCTTTCGTGGTCTTCTACGATATTTGTGAGTCCAAACCCTGTCCTTGGCCTTGTCTCTTGACCTTCTTGTTTCCGACATGGCTCACTCACTAGTTCTCGTTGTTCGACCTGTGCTTGTATCAACTCTTCCAACAAGTCCTTGCCCTCATTTGTAGGCTTGACTATTATGTCATCACCTTCCTTGCCTTTCCCTTGAGGTTCCATGAGGTCACCCTTGCTAAAGGTGGTGACTATCCTCACACCCGGTAGTGTCAGGTGTATCCTCTGTGCTACATAGTCAACCTCACATTTGGTTAGCCTTTTGAAGGGTCTTCCTAGGAGGGTTTCTTTCCTGCAGCTAGCACTTTTTGGAGGAACATGAAATAGGATAGCCAAGCTTTCCGTTTCAATTGTCGCAAGGTTTTTGCACTTCCCTATGAGTGCTTGTGGGTGTCCCCCATAAGGGCTAAGAGTTGCACTAATCGGTGTGAGCTCTGGTTGACCTAGTAGGGTCCATGATTCATAGGTCAAGATATTAAAATCTACCCCTTCATCAATTAGAGCATCGATAACATGCTCTCTTTTCGCGGTGAGTTTGACCCTAAGATAAGCGGGTGGTACTATGTCTTCATCTTCCGAGTCTTGGCTTGTAAATTTAAGCATTCTGACAGATGCCCTTGAGTTCTCGACTGCATGACCAGATGTGGATTCTCCACTGCTGTCTTGGATCGTCAGTGCAGTGCTATTCAAGGTACATCTCTCGTCAAGTGTGTCATGTCTAGTCATCTTCGCATTTGTAGCTTACTGAAGTTGCATTTTGCTCTGACTAGACACGGTTTGAACACAATGTCTTTGTGTTCTCGTGGTGTGGCCTTTTTGCCCTTGATGGCTAGATTGGCCCATTGATGTTTTAGGGTCTCTGTTTTTCTCTGTTCGGGTATGGCCTTTTGGCTGCTCTTTTGCAAGTGAGAATCCATGCTCGTGTAGAGCCATTACTTCACTAGGGTCCAATTTGGAGGGCTTGTCACGGCGCACATGTTCTCTCCAACCTACTTGGGGGAGGTGCGGAGGGGGCCTCTGTGGGGGCCCGGCCCGTAGGGCCGTTACGGTAGACGCCATATGCAATTTGGAGGACCGTTTATAGCCGAATTTTGAACTACGCGCTCTAAATTTTAGCCCGGTTATGGATCTGTGATGTGCCTTCAGCTCTACGTATCCTTAGGGGTCAATCTCGGGGTTTAGATGTATCAGAATTTGTGATGCCAGGAGGCATATTCCATGGTGGATTCCGTGAGGTTTTACGGTGGATTCCGTAAACTTACTTGGATGACCGGGGCTCATACACAAAGAGGATTCTTTGTGCGAGAAGTTGATGGGGACACCTGTCTTTTTCGGGCGTTTCATTAATTTAGTGTGTACATGGGTGATTCCATAGCGGGTGATTCCGCAAAATGCATATTAAATTAATAAACGTTTATGAGTTTAGAGTGCGCACTCGTAATAAATTAAGGTTAGGATTTATTTCTAACCAGTTGATTTATTTATGTAGCTAAAGACTGCTAGGTATTCACTTTTGTCGGTTTAATTGTATTATTTTACTAACGATTGTGAATGCTTCAGTTGATGTGTAGAGATAGCAGCAGTGGCGGAGGAAAGCATTGGAGTCTAGCGGGTATTCGACATTTGGACTATATTTTGATAGGCGCCACGCCTATATTTTGTTATGTCTATTGAGACATTGATTATCGATTATTATTTTGTATGCGCTTATGCGCCCGGATATGTTATTTCTATTTGGACATTGAGATTGGGCGTGCCAGACTCTATGGGCACCGTCCATTAGCTTTATTTTCCTATTTTTGTAGAAAGAAAACTCAAAAGCTAAAAGCTTGTCATATTTTTGTAAATTGTGCTATTATTGAGCATGAAGATTGGAAATATACATTAAATACATGCTTTGTGAAGCGCTCACACAAGGCATGGGGGAGATTGAACCGAATTTGTCTCTTGCCTCTTGTCGTGCATGCTTTTACATGGTTTTTTGTGCAAAAAGGTAGAGTTCTTTGTTCTTGGGGACCTTCCGAGATTCACCACGTGAGCTATCTACGACCGATCTGCGCACCAGTGGTATCAGAGCGGAGCAGAGATCAAGAGCTTCCAATCGCTACCAATCTCGGGCGAAGGCGGAGCTCCAGGAACAAACGGGCTCTACAGTCAATCTCATCGTGAACCGTCGATACAGGCAGACTTCTGGCGATCAAGAACCCCTGTTTCCACTGTCAGATCGTGAAGGACCAGGCTCTGCAGGCGGAGGACCACGCATACATCTCCATCATCAAGTCGTGGAGTTACAGAGATAAGCTCTTCTCAAATTCAAGTTAATTACTTTATCAAAGCTTAATCCTAAGCTTAGGAAGGCTTAATATTCAAAATCGTGGAGAAAACGGCTTCAACCCGTGAATTTCGGCGGAAAAAACGGACCCCCCCTCACGAAATCGACGCCGCCTGCTAGTCCTTCATTAAGCTTCATAAGCTTAAGCTTAATCACTTAAGCTTAAGCCACTGCAAGTCACACAGGGCAGACAAGTTGGCAAACTCCGGGTCCCGCACTTCTGAAGTTAAGTTCCGCAAGTCGATGGTAATCAAGTTCTGCAAGTTTTGCAAGTCGGCCTAAGTTCAGCAAGTCAACAACTTTGCAAGTCTGCTAAGTCTGCAACTTTGCAAGTCAGACTAAATCAGAACTAACTAGTGCTCAAAACTCCTAGAAGACTTGTTCGTATGCAAAAACTCTGAACTGGAAAGTTGTTCGCAGCAAGCTGTTCTACCTATTTACAAGTTCATTGAATTACTTTCAGCGAACGGATATAGAAATATTACAGATTTTCAGAAAATATACAAAGAAATACCCAAAAATACATAGCCTTGTAACCCCAAATTTGAGCTATGCTCATCCCGCTAACCTGATTTTGAGAGAGAAAGGTTTGTTGAGTTTTACAGGATGACTACCCCACATATGGATGATCCTATGACTGAAGACGACTTACCTGAGCCTACCATGGAACAAAAGCTGGATCTAATCATGCTACAATTGGAAGAAGAGCGAAGGGCTAGGCAAGCATTGCAAGCGCAATTGACAAAACTACAAAGAGCATCCACCGACAAAGAAGAACCTCAAGCTGAAGATTTGATTCGACGTACCATTGACGCCACTCTTGAAGCACAAACCATTTGCAAGGAATCCAAGATAAGTAAACGAAGTTTCAAATTTTGCACTTTCAATGGCATAAGAGAAGGAAAGACTGTTTTATCATTCATTAGCCAGTTTGATGACTATTTCCATGAGGAAACTTATCCCGAAAAAGATAAAATCAAGTGTGTTACTAATCATCTGATAGACAGAGCATCACTTTGGTGGACTGTAGTCCGCAAGAGCATAGAATGTCCTGCTACTTGGGAAGATTTCAAGAAGAAGTTCATGCAGCATTTCCTTCCACCGCAATTTCATGAGAAGGCCATTAAGCAATGGGATTTACTTCAACAGCGAGATCGTGAGCCTATTCCACAGTATACAGAGCGTTTTTGGAATGCACTCCTACAGCTACGCATGCTTGAAGACGTACCAGAGACGACACATAAGCGGAAGTATATGTCTGGACTTCTTGGACATTACTACGCTGAAGTGAACATGTTCAAGCCTGCTACCCTTGAAGACGCCATCTCCTTAGCTCACGACACTGAAGATAAGTTACGTGGAAGAGATCGACGACCACAGCAATTCCAAGCCAACGGTAATTATGGATCTAAACAATTCAATTCCAATTTCAGAAGGTTTAATCCAGGTCATTTCTCATCACCATCTTTCCGCAAGAATTGGCCTAAACCACCTGCATTACCATCCACTGTCAATCCAAATCCAAAGCCTATTCCACAAGCAAATCCAAATGTACCCAAACTCCCAGCCATTGCAAATAATGTGACCAAAGCCAAGCCAATAGTATGCTACAAGTGTCACCAGCCAGGGCATCTCGTAGCAAATTGTCATTCAAAGAAGCCATCAGCACATATCAACTACCTTGGAGCTATGGATGAAGACGAGCATAAGGATATGCCGGATTTCACTGAAGATGAGGATGATCCTTCTACTACTTCCGACACTTTACCAGGTATGCCTACTTCACATTCATTGTTGACTATGAAATGTATGGTGCATGGAAAAGAAAGAACTATCTTGCATGATGACGGTAGTACCCATGACTTTATTTCAGCAAAATTGGTAAAAGAATTAAAATTACATGCTGTACCTACGCATTATCGCATAAAAGCTGCATTTTTAGGCACTAGGTACAATGGCACACAAGAAGTACAAGATTTAGAAATTCAAATTGGTCCATATATTGAAAGAAGAAATTTCTTAGTTGTCCCATTACAGTCAAGCGACATTATTTTAGGAATGCCATGGAGACACCAGCATAATCCAAATATAGATTATTCCACCCACACAATGAATATTAATTTTCAAGGAAAATCTACTACATTATATGGTATGCATGCATCTCATATTTTTCCACTGCTTTCGCATACTCAAGCAAAACGTGCACTACGCAAGAATACTAAATCATATCTCATTTGGGTGAATGAATTGCATGCAAAGGAAAATCATCTGCACCCTAGGCATAAGGAATTTCTTGCATATTTTAAGGACTGTTTTGCAGAAGACCTACCACCAGGTTTACTACCATCACGTCCAGAAGACCATAAGATTGATTTAATTCCTGGCACACAACCACCTTGCAAAGCACCATATAGGCACAATCAAATAGAGCAAAAAGAAATCCAGAGTCAAGTTGAAGAATTACTAAATAGAGGCTTAATTTGACCTAGCAGTTCCCCATTCGATGCACCTGTACTCCTAGTCAAGAAAAAGAATAATACCTATCGTATGTGTATTGACTACCGAGCATTAAATAAGATCACTGTAAAGAATAGGTATCCTATACCTAGAGTTGATGACCTTATGGACAAACTGCAAGGATCTTCTATATTTAGTAAAATTGACTGGATATCATCAGGTGAGGCTAGATAGATCCGACATATTTAAGACTACATTCAGGACACAGTTTGGCCATTACGAATTCTTAGTCATGCCATTCGGATTAACTAATGCACTGCTACTTTCAGTAGAATGATGAACCGTATTTTTCTGAAATATCAATATTGTGTGATTGTTTTCTTTGATGATATTTTGGTGTTTAGTCAAAGTGAAAAAGAGCATTATGAGCATTTATCATTAGTTTTTCAATTACTGAAAGAAAATCAATTGTTTGCAAATCCTAACAAGAGTGAATTCTTTAAGACAGAAATAGAATATTTAGGTCATATTGTATCAAAAGAAGGAATTAAAGTTGATCCTAAGAAAATTGACGCAATATTGCATTGGCCTGTTCCTAAGAATGTACATGAATTACGCTCATTCCTTGGTCTTGCTAGTTTCTATAGGAAGTTTGTACGTAATTTCTCATTACTTGCTCTACCATTAACAAAACTTCTTAAGAAAGGAATTGTTTATCAATGGACTGAAACTCAGCAGAAATCCTTTGATTTACTGAAACGTGCATTAACTAATGCCCCTGTTCTACAATTGCCTGACTTTAACAGACCATTCTTTCTAGTTGTGACCGATGCTAGCGGATCAGGAATAGGAGCCGTATTAATGCAAGACAACCATCCAATAGCATATTCTAGTTCTAAGCTGAAACCTTCTGAGCTCAAATATTCCACTTATGACAAAGAACTATTAGCAGTTGTACAAGCATTAAAACAATGGAAGCATTATTTAATGGGTTCAGAATTCATGATAAAGACCGACCAGCAAAGCATTAGACATCTACTTAGCCAACCCCAAATTTCTGACCGTCATATCAAATGGGCTTCCTTCATTCAAAGTTTTCATCCTATCATTCAATACCAACCTGGAAAAGAAAATGTAGTTGCTGATGCATTGAGTAGAAGACCTAGAATTCATAATATTTCTATCATATCTTTTGATTCTTTGATTGCTATGAAAGACACATATCACCAGGATATTACTTTTCATTCTGATTGGCAAAAATTAGTTCAAAATAATTTCATTCCTATTGATTCATTGTCATATAATGATAGATTTATGTTTTTTGAAAAGAGACTGTGTGTTACTATTCCATTCCGATCTTTTGTTTTGAATGAAATTCATTGTCCCCCATATCAAGGTCATAGAGGTATCATATCTACATTATGCATGTTAACTGAAGATTTTTATTGGCCGCATATGGATGCAGATGTATCTAATTTCGTTTCTGAATGTTTGATTTGTCAAAGAATAAAGAGACATCATGGTAAACAGTATGGATTACTAATGCCTTTGTCTATTCCATCTAAACCTTGGGAACATATATCTATGGATTTCATTACTAGTTTACCAAATACTAAATCTAACCATGACATGATTTGGACAATTGTAGATAGATTTAGTAAGCAAGCATATTTCATTGCATGTAAGAAAACTTTAACAGCATCACAAGCAGCACAGTTATTTTTGAAAACTATTTTTACTAACCATGGATTGCCAAAAGTGATTATTTCAAATCGAGATTCTAGATTTTGTAACAATTTTTGGATCATACTGTTTGCAAATCTAGGCACAAAGATTGATTTCTCATCTGCATTTCATCCAGAAACCAATGGACAAACAGAAGCCACAAATAGCACTATTTTAGATCTTTTACGTGCATACACTATCTCTAAACCTCACACATGGGACACTCATTTACATTTATTACAGTTTGCATACAACAATACACCGCACACATCTACAAAGAAAGCACCTTTTGAAGTTATTTATGGATATAGATTATCTACACCTGTTGCATCTTTGTCTAATAGAATTCAGAGTGCTGATGATATTGCTATTATGCATAATAGTATTTTTGATGAGGTTAAGGATATGATTGCTAAAGCCCAACAATCATATACCAAACAAGCCAACAAGAAAAGACAAGCCATGAATTTCAGAGTTGATGATTATGTTTGGCTTAGAATAGAAAAGCGTAGACTGCAAAGTGTAGATAGACACCCAGTTGTCAAGTTAGCTCCTAGATTCTATGGACCATTTAGAATCATTCATAAGATTAATGACAATGCCTTCAAGCTAGAATTGCCATCTCATTGGAAAATTCATAATACATTTCACATTAGTTTATTGAGACCATTTAGAGGCCAATTACCTATCCACCCTGTTTATGAAAACCCACCTTTACTAGAAGAAGAGACTGAAATACTTGAACCAGAAGCCATTATAGACACTGACTACATGACCACTAGAACTGGCCGAAGGTATTCTAGATATTTAGTAAAATTTAAGAACCATCCTGTAGAGGAAGCACAATGGATGCACGCTAGAGACTTAAATGATTTCCCCACTCTGTTAGCTCCACATTGAGCTAATAGCTATTTTTGTAAATTGGGCTATTATTGAGCATGAAGATTGGAAATATACATTAAATACATGCTTTGTGAAGTGCTCACACAAGGTATGGGGGAGATTGAACCCAATTTGTCTCTTGCCTCTTGTCGTGCATGCTTTTACATGGTTTTTTGTGCAAAAAGGTAGAGTTCTTTGTTCTTGGGGACCTTCCGGGATTCACCACGTGAGCTATCTGCGACCGATCTGCGCACCAATTTGTGTTCTAGGCACGTGTCCGATTCTGACAGTTTTTCGTCCGATTCTCAGATGTCCGATTTTCAAGAGTCCGATTATCAGAATCGGACGTCCGATCTTGGGTGGGTCCGATCGGACCAGTGGTCCGATTTTTGGTCGTGTCTGATTCTAGGAATCGGATCAAAAAGTGGTCCGATTTTCAAGTGGTCCGATTCTGGGAATCGAATCGGACAGGGTGGTGGCTGGTCCGATTCTAAGATGGTCCGATTCTGAGCGGGTCCGATTTTGGCTGGTCCGAGCCTGGGACTCAAATGGCCTGGTCCGATTGTGAGTGGTCCGATTATGGACTCATCCGAGTGTCCGAGTCGGAAGGATTGGTGTGAGTGTCCGATTCTCAAGATTGGACGGATTGGTCAGAGTGGTCCTAGTGCCACGTGGCACGTCCGATCGGGCTAGTCCGATTCTGGGAATCGGACAGTCCGACTCCAGAACTCGGGTGGTCCGATTCTGGGAATCGAACCACAACGAGTTGGTCCGAGTGCGTCAGCGGTGGGCGCGATTCCTGCGCGTTTGTCCCCTCCTCTCTGTTTGGTGCACACAATCACCACAAACTTTATAGATCTGTTCAGGACACTTGTTGGAAAACACCAGACTCACCTGGAGTAGTACAAATCACCGACGCCTAGAAATCGGGGTAGCGCTTCCTCGTCCTGTGAACCAAAAGTTCTCTCTCTCTCTCTCTCTCTCTCTCTCTCTCTCTCACACACACAAGGCAAACCAAGGAAATGAGGTATGTCCTAGCCTCCCAAACCTCTTAAGGTCCTTTCCAAGCACTACAAAACCTCACAGCTAGTTCCTTGTCCTTGTCTCACCCAGAACTTAAATCTGGTCCCCTATTTCCCTATTTTAGCCTGTTATACAGCAACAGAAAACCCTACTGTTTGCCTGTTTTTTTTTCTTCTTTTTCTTTGTTTTTTCCTACCCTAAATGCATCCAAATCACAAAATAAATACATATATTACTCCATTCCACAACATAAATCTCAGAAAGCAACAAACCTACTTGCCAAGGAGATCGAATACCATCTTCAACCCCCTCGCTTCCTACCTATCTACCTCAAACACCGGTTCGGGGGAAACCCCTTACTTTGATGCTCGATTCGCAGCTCGCAAGCGCTCAAGGCTTGAATCCGTTGGTCCCCGCAACGGAACCAAAATGTGGGAGCTTTCACTCAACCGCCAAGACCCACGGACCGCTTATTGTTCAAGCGTTCCAAGCCGAGCACTAATGGCTACCTCTCACATAGCCGACGCGCCATCCATATCTACGGGTGTAGTGAGCTTACCTTGATGCCGTTCGAGTTACCTCCTCTCCCGCACACTCCGGTAGCTCCACGATCCAAGTGCAAGCTTCAAGCAAGCTCCATCCTCAAGCTCCACGCTCCAAGCTCCATTGCCGCGAGCAAGACAAGAGAAGAGAAGAGAAGAGAAGAAGAGAGGAGAAGATGGAGAGCTTCTCCTCCTCGGTCCCTCACCCTCACACACTCGCTCCCTCACACTCTCACACTCCCTCTCTCAAGCACAAGCTCAAGCAAGCAAGAACAAGAAGAAGAAGAAGAAGAGGAGAGCTACTTTTGGCCACACACAAGAATGAGCTTCTCATTCACTTTTCAACTTTATATACAAAACCCTAAATCCCTTTTGGGCGGTCATCCCCTTTTTCCCTTTTTACATGGCCGGCCATAGCCTAGGCCCTTTTTCCCATTGTCCTTCTATCTTCCTAGCTTCCTTTCCACCGCCCATCTACCTTTACAAATTGCACGGATGAGAGCCCGGCGCTCTTTTACAAGATTTCAGGGTGCGCCTTTTCATTTTAAAATGCGCCTTTCCCATTTTGCCTTTGCCTTGGACTTTTAAGGTTGCCCTTGCGCTTTTGGTCTTTTCTCCTTTTCTTTCTTCAGTCGGGCTACCTTTTTTCCACCTTTGCCCTGCGTCTTTTCCCCTTCTTTTTTGCTTTCTTCGTGTTGGGGTTAACAATTGATGATGGGCTTGCAATTGGTTTTGCCTTTCCATTAATGGATGTAGTCTTTTTCAATAGTTATTGATTGTTTTGTTAGTGGGGTTTAGTGTTGGTGGGGTAGCCATTGATGTTGTTTTGATGAATTTTGACTTTCATTAGGAATGGTTTTTGGAGAACTAAAAGGGATAGTCATTGAGTCTTCATTGGTGGTCTCTTTGTTCTTGGGGATACTTGTTTGTGTGGTGGCAATAGTCACATTGTTTGATAGGGTGCCTTCTCTTGCACAATCTCGATGCCTTTTTGGTTGCTTAAGGTTTCTATGGTGTTGGTTTCCTTATGTAATTGACATTTGCAAACAATGGGTTTATGTAGTTTTTTTAGAGCTTAAAACAGTGGTATGCTACATGGAGATTGTCGATAATATAGATTCTTTCTTCTTGTAGATAGTCAGTAGTCTTGATTTTTTTTTTTTGTGAGGATGGTGAGCGTGTAGATAACCATTATAACCATATTGATGGTGATCATAATATGAAGCTAATCATTATGTTGATGTCCTTGCCCATGCCTTCAAATGATAGATTGTATCCGACTCATGAAATCATCCACCAACTTTTATTTTGCTTGATCATACCTAGTCCACATTTCTTTTAATAGGATAGGGTATTTGGATTGTGCATAAGATTCCACATGATCCTCTGTGTGCAATAATTCCCGTGAGAGTAAGCATGGCCATCATATGCATGTTGTTGTCCAAGAGAATATACACATCACTATCATATGCATGGTGCTACTCATACCAATGTACCATTATCATAGTGCATCTTTTCATAATCTCCATGCCAACCATGCTGACAACCAACTGGTTGAAAAGATGGTGATTGAAATGGACCTCCATCCCTTGTTTGTGATCTAATAAAGTTAATCAAAATGCTATAAGAAGATCCTTGTAAAATACACTATCCCAATTCACTTTAGGTCTCCTTCTCCTATCCCAATTCACTTTAGGTCTTCTTCTCCTAGCCAAAGCCATAGTCTATACTAACTAAAACCAAGAAAAATTTGACATTAAAAATTATGTACCTTGCTACATCTTACAAGAGGCTAGCACATGTGGAAATTCCATTAGTTGGTAGGTCTAAAAACTTTGCAAATCAAGAGACTCTTGCTTCTTTTGAATAAGGGAGAACTTGCACTTCTCAATGAAGCTACTACTAAAATGATAATGAGTTAATGAGTTCTTGTTGCTATTGATTTTGCTCCTAAAATGATAGTTTTATGATAAACCTTGAGCTCTTGCTACTATTGATGTTGCTCCTAAATGGACCTTGAGCTCCCTTGCTACTGCTTGCTCACTACTCTATTGCTATTAGCTTTTCTATTGTTACTGCTACTACTCACATTGTGATAATTTTCCACTACTATTGTTATAGTAAATTGTTGATACTGTTATCATTGTTTGTTGTCAAAAAGCCTAAATCATTATTCACATTGACTTGTTGCCACTATGGATGTTGCTATTAGTCAAGCTGCTACTAGATGGCTATTGCTATTGATCAACTTTCTACTGTCTTTGAACTATCAGCATAGTGTCTAGTGAAAATGGCATTCTAGAACCTATTCAAACTGATCTAAACAACTACCAAAACAATTGTAATTAATATGTCCACTTTAGTGAGGATGTTCCTTTCTAGTTTGCCACAATAATATTTATGCAATTGTTTGTAAACATTATTTGGATGCTCAAGAGTGTTGGGAAAAAAAATCAACACCTAATGTCTTAAAAGCATGCTAAAAACATGTAGCATGTGCTCTAGATAGTGAGTGTGATCAGTTCGATGATTAGCCCTATTTGTGACGTCAAATACTAGGATTATCCTATCCAAAATCCTAGCTTGAATCAATAAGAAATATGGGTAGCAAAATCACATGCTTGAGCTCCATGAAAGATAGCTCAAGATGAATCAAGGCTTGCTCAATAGCTCCAGAGAGCAGTTACCATTCAAACCTATCAAGATTATGCTCATAAGAGGGAACCATTGATGGGAATTTAGCATGAAGAAAGGGAGTCTCCAAAATTTTCAATTGAGGAGTCTACAATCTATGAAGAAAATTATGGACATCGAGAAGATGAAGAATTTTGGAAGCTTCAGTTGCTTGTAAACCATAGAAAATCTCTTAGATTTGCCACATTTGCCACATTTTCCACTATTTAACTTCTCTACATAGACATAGAAGACATCTTCTTGTGGCCCTTGCTATTGAGTAGCTCCTATTCTTACTAGTTCAATTGTAGTTCAACTATTTTTATTCCTCTATCTATGGAAGCTTCTTTTCCTTGCAATCATATGATGCCTAGATCATGTCTATAGGTTGGAAGATCAATTAAATCAAGATTTCCCTAATAGAAGTGGGATTCAGATGAATGTTGAATAATCAACACAATCTACATTGAACTGGATTGGTTGTTCTTCAACTGCTTTTATCCCAGTCTCCACGATGCTACAACTCCTATACCAACTACACTTACAGCTCCAAACCTATTGCTCTACAAAGAAGCTAAACTTCTATCTACAGCTCTTGTACCTATTGCAATTGTAGCTCTAGCACTTGATGCTCCTAGCCATCTTGCACTAGGTGGAGGATTGAATGCAGCATCATTGATTATCTTTCTTGTGGATATGCCTAGTCTTGGTGGGGGTGCTTCATTTGAGCTTCAGGCCCTAAGGAGCTAGGATGCATCTCCTACAACTCAAGAATAAATCCATGATTGTTGATGCCATCAATAAAGGGCTAGGTGTTTTGTATATTGAGTCATCCTCCTCTTTTGTTTGAGACATTTGTAACCATAGAAGAGGGAAATCACTAACTCATCTTTTTAAAGATGTTGTTAGAGGTTGAATGAAGTTGATATACTTGTTGGTTGTGAGCATACTATGGATGAGGTTTTCAAAACTCTACTTAGTTCTTTATATGATCTTTAGTTTCCTCTACTCCAGTTGCAACAATGTATGTTTATTCTTTCAGCACACCTTTCAAAGATTCTCAAGGCATAGCTTAATGCAAAGTTTAAGGAGTACGAAAGTTCATTCTTTGGCAACTTGTGAAGCATGGATTTCCAACCAAATCTTTAAGGACAGTGATGGAGGCATTTTTTCTTCATGTCTAGCATCAGTAGTCTCCTGATGCCTCTACATCTTTTCGTGTAGATTAAGAAGAAAAGAGCATTAAGAAGAGGAAGAGGGACTTGAATAAGAAGAGAGAGAAAAGGGAGAAAAAGTGAATAATGAAGACTAAGCCCTTCATCACAATGACCATGTAATTGAAGATATTAAATAAGGTTATGCTAAAGATCAGCATATTGAAGTTTTTGGTCAGATATCTAGCAACCTATATTTCTTGAAGGTAGGCAACTACCTAGGGAAGAATTTAATGCTTCATTTGATCTAATTGATTATGTGTGTACATATGATTTAGATTCATATTATGGAGATTATGGGATTATGTTTCCATTTGATCTGCATGGTCATGGAGATGATCCTCTATACTCATTTGATTCAAATGGTGGGTGAGAAGACACATGCTTTTGTGGATGATACTTATGACATATATGACTCTTTGAGGAAAAAGCTTCTTGAGGGAAGGATGGTCTATAATGAAGGATATATATCTCTATGTAAATTGCTCTATGAGCCTTTGTAATAACTTGGGGGAAGGACCATTAGTTGGCATTAGGTGGGACTTTGGGGCTTGGTATAAAATGGGACAAGGTGACATTGTAAAGAACTTTTTTAGCATTTTGCAATACTAAATTATTAGCTTAGCAAGATCTTCCTTGTATCAATAACCACGGCTTCCTTGTGCTATGGATTTAATGAAAGGATTATCCATGGCATGGCAATGATTTAGCATTTCTTTGTGCAATTTATTACTTTTCAGGAGTAGAGATTAGTTCAATCTAGTTAGAGTAAGTCTTTTTTACAATAATGGTCTTCCCAAAGAGGAGCTATTGGTCCTGTGTGACTATCGAAGGAGAAGCTGGATGTGTTTGTGTGGCCATACAAGGATCTGAAGGGGATTGATCCCATTGTATATCAATATCACATGGACTTAGAGCCTCATCCCAAGCCGATATGGCAACGTCAATGTAGAATGAATCCCAATTACTCTACTTTGGTAAAGACTAAGTTGATGAAGATTTTGGAAGCAGAGCCTATTTATCCAATGGCCAATAGTGAATGCCTTTCACCTAGTGTGGTCATGCCTTAGAAGAATGGGAAGCTTCACATATATGTGGACTATTGGAACCTCAATTCCAAAATAAAAAATTATCATTTTCCTATATTTTTCACAAATCAATTTTTGGACACAATGATAGGACATAATCTATATTCATTATTGGACAAATTCAATGGGATAACCAAGTGCAGATTGCAAAAGAAGATCAATCCAAGAGAACCTTCACAATAGAATGAGGAACATGTTCCTACAAAGTGATGTCATTTGGGTTATGCAATGATCCTACTACCTTTTCAACAGGTGATGATGAGAGCTTTCCAAAATCATTTTTATAATTTCATAGAATTTTATTTGGATGATTTATGTGTCTTTACCTTGCTCTATAAGCACTAGGGATGCTTATAGCAATGTTTGGATCAATGCAAGGAGTATGCGATCTCCCTCAACCTCGACAAATGCATATTTCGATTTTCTTCAAGAGTTCTATCAGGCCACACGTTCTCTACACAGGGGATTGCAACAAAAAATCTGATGAAGATATAAAAGATTGCAACTCTGATAGCACCTATCAACCTCAAATAGTTGTGGGGATTTCTAGGCCATGCGGGCTATTAGAGAAGGTCTATTGTCCATTTTACAACAAAGTCTACTCCCTTACACAAGCTTCTCAAAAAGGATGTGGAATTTTTGTGGATGCCTAAATATAAAGCCTTCATACTTTAAAGCAATGCTTAATTGAAGCATCCATCTTGCAACCTCATGATTGGACAAACGAATTCCATGTGGACATTGATGTATCCATAGAAGAGCTAGGCACAGTCCTATGCCAAAAAGGGTCTTCAAAGCTAGACCAAACAATCTAGAATGCAATCCCAAGGTTTACAAAGATAGAGAGAGAAACTATATAGTGCTAGAATTAACATATCTAGCCATGGTGTTTGCATTGGAAAAGTTTCAGCACTAGCTATTGTCAATTCACTACAAGTTTTATGTGAATCATGAGGCTCTATCTTTCCTGATGAATAAAGCTAATGTGAAAGACCAAATGATGTGATGGCTACTCCTTTTTCAAGAGTTTGATTTTGAAACAAAATTTGGTCATTTCCATGTACTTATTGATCATCTATCACACATCCCATAAAGTGAAAAAGAGGAGCAAGATGATCTGGATCTTCTTGATGCATCCCTATTTCTAGCTAAACTATGACCCCATGGTATGCATATATCGTTAACCTCTTGGCCACTCAACAATATCCTATTGGACTCTTGGAACAAAAAAATAAGAAGATCTTGTTGGAATCATCCCCTTACACTATGCTAGGTGTTGTGTTGTATAAGAAAGGTAAAGATGAAGACCTGTGGAGATGTATTGCAAGAGATGAGATCAAGATTGTACTAAAGGCTTGCTATGATGAGCCATGTGGTGGCCATTTCAATGGAGAAGAAATGGCTAGTAATGCTCTACTTGCATGTTATTGGTGGCATACACTATATGTGGATACCTAGGAGTATTGCAAGCACTATGATACATATCAATATTGCAAATGGAAAAGTAGGCCAAGTCCAATGGTATGGTACTACAACAATTATTTATTTGAAGGCATTCAAGAAATGGTGCATCAACTTCATAGAGGGCCCATTGATCCTCCAATTTGAGAAAGCAGAACATATACATCATCCTGAAATGTATTGATTATGTGATGAAATAGTGTGAAGCCGAAATTCTTAGGCAAGATGATGGAAACATTGTGGCCATGTTCCTGTACGAGAACATCATCACCCACTTTAAATATAGTCACTTGGATCTTGTAAGTGATTAATGTATCCACTTTCTCAAAAAAATAATGAAAGAACTTATTGAAGTCTACGAGATCAAGCCTATTACCCTAGAGCCAATGACAAGTCAAAGTCACCAATCAAAGTCTGTCCTTAACTAGGATGATTGTAGCACATTGCTGTGATTGGGATGATCAACTTACAGAGGCCCTTTGGGTGTATAGAACCTCCCCTAGGGATGTTGATAATCAAAAAGGCCTATACCTTCTCTCTCTTGGCACCAATAACTAGCTTTCCCATTCTAATAGCATGGCATAGTTATTATTTTTCTTTATCTCTAGCACTCGCAATTGTTCCATTTTCCTCTTGTTCAATCTACTAGATGTAGCATAGTTGGCTCCAATAAATGGTATTTTTATCTTCCTCTAAAAAAAGATTATGGAAAAAAAGAACTTCAATCCCCACCATACCAACCTATTTATTGAAAAATGGTAGAAATTCCCTTGAGAATAGGAAAGGGGAAAGAAAAAGAAAAATCAAACTAGTATAGGAGAAAAGGAAGACAGTCATAACAACCCCTGCTTCAAGGTAGTTTAGAAGAAAGGAAGGACTATTTGTCCTTGATTTAGGAATTCTGTGACATCTTTGCTTAGAGTTATGAGGAGCTGAGAGGTATTCCTCCCAGCCTAGCTATTCATATCATTCCCATAAAGGAAGATAGCCACCCTATGTGACAAAAAGTAAGGCGTACGCCTTTCAAAATAAGGGATGCTATTCAAGGATTTAACAAATCTATGAAAAGTTGGCCTGATATTTCCAGCTCAACACATAGAGTGGTGTTCACCCGTTGTTATCAACTCCAAGATATTAAACCTTGCTTCCTCTCTTTCTTTCTCTTTTTGCATATCCTCTCTTTCTTTCTCCTTTTGTATATCGCTTTCAGAGATTCGATGTCTTGTGTATGGTTCTTTCTCAAGCAATAGGAACAAAAGGCTCATGGAGTTGTTAGTTTTTGGGTACATTCAATGGCTAAGTGTCTCACTTTATGGCACTTTTTCCACCATATGTTGGATCTAATGCAGTAGAAATATTCACTTTCAAGGTTTGCAATCGTTCTGTTATCAAGCTTGACAAGTAGTCTTTCATAATTTCTCCTCTTGACATGCTTGCAATGGGATCTTGGGATGCCTCTTTGATCACTACGTACACAGGCTTTGTTGATGTAGAAGTTGGTATATTTGATTTTGATTCAAGGTTCCTTGTTGGATTGGTTGTTGCATTGGTAGGATTCTTCTATTGTTGTGATGGGATTGTATGAGGCCATTATTGCTGTGGTTGTTGGATGCACTGTTGGATTGAAGCACCTTGGGGTACTGTATGAACTTGTGGGTAGGGGTAGGGTACAATCATTGGAACTAGATTAGGCTGATACACTCCTCCTCGCACGAAGAGAGACAATACTCCCCTTGATTCATGGATAATTTAGTCTCTACTTCATCATGCAGTCTAGCATCTTCCATAGTATCTTGCAAATTTTTTGGTCTTCTTAGCTCCATGAACTTTCAAACCTCTAGTTGTAATCCTCAAAATAACATTCTCTTTTGAAATACCTTATCTAGGTTATGGTTGGTAAACCATCTCTTTAGTATCAAATCCATTCTAGAGATGTAGAATTCAACTTGTTCTCTAGCAAGTTGACTTAGATTCATAATTTTCTCTCTCATTCACTCTTCAAAGCATTCATACCTAAACTTGGTAAGGAAAACCCACTTCAATTCATCCCATGTGCCAAAAGTTCCTATTGCTTGTCTTTGTACTATTGAAATGATGCACCTTTGAAAGTGGTAGGAAATATTGCTAGCTAATGCTTTGGTATCCTAGCATTGTTGGCCACATACACTACCATGAACTATGCTACATGAAGATTGGGCTCTTCATTGTACTCTCCCTTGAAAACCAACAATGGGACCATGTTGGCAAGATGATCATCACCATTTCTATTGTGTATATGGCTAGAAGAGGACTTTAGTTTGGTTGAGCCATTGGGACTTCTGGAAAGGGCGAGGAAAGGGCATCAAATTATTATTTTCTAGCTAGTTCATTTTTGGATCTAGCCTTAGCTTTATGTGTTCTCATGTACCTCTAGAGATGCTCTAATGCTTGTCTCTCTATTGACTCATTCATCAAAGAATTGATACTACCCAACTTCTCAATTATTATAGAAGGAAAATTTGAGCTTTTTCCCTTTCTTAAAATCTTGAGGATTCTCTTCCTAGCATTTCTTCAACTTGTTATTTCTCAAAACTCTAAATTCACCCTTCATGCCACTACAGAGGGGAGGAAATGGGTTCTAAAGTTCTTGAAATTAATTCACCTTATGATAGCCATCGTGCCCCATGATTATGGTAATACTAGCTTCTAAGGGTCTCAATGTCAAGATTGTGGGAGAGAAGGAAGGAGTCTCACTTGAAGCTTTCTTGCTTGCACAATGGGGGAAGAAACACAAAGGGTGGAGGCTGAAAACAGTTTTCCTCTTCTTAGTTGTGTAAGCCAAAAGAACTCAAATACAAAGAAATAGAAGAACCCTATATATGGGTCTCAAACCAAACTCAACTAACTAAGGTGGCATACTAACTGAGCCACGAACTAGAGTAGATAAGGATAGCTATCATGTAGCTATTATTCATGGGCGGTGTACCAACCGCGTCTGCAACTGACACGTCGGTGACATAAATACACAACGGTCACCCTGGCGTATCACGAGTGGAGCTCGATATCTCAACACTCCCCCTCGAGCTCAATCCCAATTCCTGCACACCAAGCAGGTTTCTGAACTTGCGCAGCTTCTCTGCGCCCAATGCCTTCGTGAATATGTCAGCTACCTGATCCTCTGTGCTCACATAAACTAGATCAATAAGACCTAGTAAAACCCTCTCTTGCACATAGTGATAATGCACCTCAATGTACTTTGTTCTAGCATGATAGACTGGGTTATTTGCCAAGTGTATACTACTCATGTTGTCACAATAAATGACAACTGGCCCATCTGTAGACTGATGCATATCATAAAGTAGCTTATGGAACCAAGCTACCTCACATGCAGCCATTGCTGCACCCCTGTACTCAACCTCTGGGCTCGACAAGGCAACTGTAGGTTGTTTCTTGCTGCTCCAAGTGACTGTAGCACTCCCAAAAGAGAACACATATCCACTGGTAGATCGTCTATCAGAAATACTACCAGCCCAATCAGCATCAGTGTATCCATGCAACTGTATCTGAACCCCAGTCTCATAAAATAGTCCATACTACAATGTGTACTTCACATACCTGAGTATGCATCTAGTCGTATCCAAATGTAGTTTCCTTGGAGCCTACATAAACTGACTTACCAATCCAACAACATAGCTCAAATCTGGCCTGGTAATAGTCATATAAATCAAACTTCCTACTATGCGTCTGTACATAGTAGGGTCTTCTAGAAGCTCACATGCATCTGTGCTCAACTTCACATTCTGCTCCAAAGGAACTGAAATAGGCTTACAGCCTGTCATCCCATATTTGGACAGCATGTCCAATCCATACTGCCTCTGCAAGAGCTGTATCCCACTTGGTGATCTAATCACCTCAATGCCCAAGAAATAACGCAGCTCTCCCAAATCCTTCATCTCAAACTTCTGCTTCAATAGCATTTTCACATGAAGGATATCTTCATCACTGTCACCTGTCATAATCAAATCATCAACATAAATGACAAGTAGCATAATACCTTTCTCTGTTTTTCTCACATAAAGTGAGAAATCTACCTTGGAAATTTGAAAGCCAATAGTGACAAGATACTGTCCTATCTTGTCAGACCATGCTCTAGGTGCTTGCTTCAAGCCATACAAGGCTTTCTTCAACCTGCAAACAAACTCAGGATGAACAGCATGCACATAACCTAGTGGCTGCTCCATATAGACCTCTTCTTGCAAATCACCATGCAAGAAGGCATTCTTTACATCCATCTGATGTAAAGACCATCCCTTTGATGCAGCCATAGCAATGACTGCTCTTACGGTTGCCATCCTTGCAACCGGACTGAATGTTTCTTCATAGTCAATGCCATATGTTTGTGCATACCCCTTGACTACTAATCTTGCCTTGTATCTGTTCACAGAACCATCTGCATTGTGCTTCACCTTATAAACCCACTTACAGCCAATTGCATTCTTATCTTTAGGCAAAGGTACTAACTCCCATGTAGCATTTGCTTCCAAGGCATCCATTTCTTCATCCATGGCTTTCTCCCATTTTTCTTTTCCCATGGCTTCCTCAAAAGAAGTGGGTTCTGGTTCCTGTATCACTTTAACCATATATGCATAGTGAATGGCTGTAAATCTATCATATTTCAGCCTATCCACAGGATACCTAGCTCTCGTAGACCTGCGCAAAGTAGGTTCACTCCCAGATGCTCTCAAAACATCCCTGGTCTTCCTTACTCCAGGTGTAACAATAGAAGGAATACCCAACTCATCATCAATGCTCTGTTCTGAGCCACTGGATTCACCATCCACATAAGAGTGACCTGCATTCACATCAAACATGGGCTGATCAACCTTCTCTTTTCCTTTTCGTGATACCTGCATACCACTATCTGCATTGCTTTGAGAAGATTCTCCTGATCTCAATCTGCCTGTCCATGGCGAAGAATGTGAACCACTGCTAGAGGACGCTCCAGGTCCACTAATATTTTGTGACTGCTGCTGTGAATTCTGTGCAGCATTACCATTTTGTGCATCTACATCATCAATCACATTTACTGGTTTATACCAGCTACTCATCTCATCAAAAACAACATCTCTGCTCACTGTAAACTTACGAGTAGAAGGGTTATAGCATCTATACCCTTTTTGCTGCAGAGAGTAACCAATAAAGATGCACTTCTCAGCTTTTGGATCCAACTTGGATCTCAACTCATCTGGCACATGTACATAGGCAATGCAACCAAAAATTTTCAAATGAGAAATATCTGGTTTCCTACCAGTATACCTCTCCTCTGGAGTCATTCCATGTATTGCTGCAGTGGGAGTCCTGTTCATTATGTAGACTGCTGTAGCAACTACTTCAGCCCAATAAAAATCTGGCAAGTCTTTTTCATTGAGCATGGCACGAGATACCTCTCCAATATGCCTGTTTTTCCTTTCTGCAATTCCATTTTGTTGTGGAGTATGACTGCATGAATATTGATGCTTTATGCCATGCTCCTGCAAGAACTTTGCAAACTCATTTGAGAGGTACTCTCCCCCTCCATCTGATCTTAGGCATTTTATTTGCAGGCCTGTTTCTTTTTCAACCATAGCTTTAAGGGTTTTGAAATGCCCAAAAACTTCACTTTTCTTTTTCATAAAATACACCCAAACTTTTCTGCTATAGTCATCAATAAAAGTGACAAAATAATGACAGCCTCCAAGAGATGTAGCTTTAGTAGTCCACACATCAGAGTGGATTAATTCCAATGGTTTGTCACTCTCTTGAACATGTCTAGGAAATGGTTTCCTTGCCTGTTTTCCAAACTGACAGGCTTCACATACCTTATGTATTTCTGCAACCTTGAATTTCGGCAAACATGCAACAATATTTTGGGCCTGCATTGATTTAAGTCGTTGTACATTAACATGACCAATGTGTTTATGCCAGATATCAATATCTGCAACTACACCGGTCCCATGTGCAAACATTGCTGCACTCAATTCAGACATGTCTGCATCCAACGTACACATTCTGCGCTTCTTCTTTCCTTTTGCTATCAAGCGACCTTTATTTTTCATATCCTCAACAAAGCATCCATGAGGATTAAATCTGACCTGCAAGCCCTGTTCAACCATTTGACCAACAGAAACCAGATTCTTGGTGATATTCGGGACATGAAATACATTGGACAGGTATTTATTTTTCCCATCCTGCATAGACAAGGGAATTTTTCCAATCTGCACAATAGGATGTGTAGTATTATCACCAGTCTCCACAAATCCTGGTTTTTCCATTTTCCTTGCATCCTCAATCCATTCTGCATGACCTGTCATGTGGTTTGATGCACTTGAGTCAAATACCATACATCATTACTTTCTTCTGCACTTGTCACAG
This sequence comes from Lygodium microphyllum, assembly GCF_053477565.2. Lineage (NCBI taxonomy): Eukaryota > Viridiplantae > Streptophyta > Polypodiopsida > Schizaeales > Lygodiaceae > Lygodium > Lygodium microphyllum. The sequence continues at coordinate 22,789,374 of NC_141160.1, read as the reverse complement.
AATTGTTCATGTGCTGCACCATAAACAGATGCTCATTTATGTCATCACCCTGTAGAGGATGCATAATTTCCTTGTTGCAGTTTTCCATTCATGATGTCATTCTGCTTTTTATAGCAGTCTTTAGCCATATGACCCATTTTACCACAATAGTAGCATTCAATATTACTGTTTGCATTTTGGCCTTTTTGCCATCCACCATGACCTCTTTGGCTCCCCCTGCCTCTAGAGTTACCACGTCCTCCTCCATAGGACTGGTTTTCTTGAGTTTGCTGCATATTCTGATTTCTACCACGGCCTCCAAATCGGCCTCCTCTACCTCTGCCTCTACCTCTTCCAGCATTTGAGTAGAAGACAGCTTCTTTTGAAGTTCCTCCTGAAGAAGATGCACCACCATTTCTTTGCTCCTCAGAAATTAGAAGAGCAATCAGCTCCTCAAAATCAGGAAATCTTTCACGAACTGAAATGGATGTCCAAAACTGTGCATAATCCTTTCCTAGACCATTCAAGGTCACAGAAACTAAATCATCATCTTCCACTGGCGACCCAATGGAAGCAAGTGCATCTGCAATCTTCTTCACCTTCATGTGGTAGTCATTGATGCTCATATTTTCTCTCTGCACATTATGCAACTCTTGCTTGAGCTACATTTTCCTGGCTTGCGTATTTGTGCTATACATTTTTGACAAAGTATCCCATGCCTCCTTTGGCGTACTTGCATCTTGAATATGCACAATCATAGAGTCTGAAATGCTGATAGACAGCCAATACATAACTTTCCTGGCTCTCTCATGCCATGCTTTAAATGCCTGCATTTGCTATTGATTGGGAACATCAGGAAGAACTGGTTCTTCTTCATTTCCTGCAACAAATTCCCAATATCCTTTTCCCATAAGGAAATTCGTCATTCTAAACTTCCATGCTTGGAAATTGTTCTTGTCAAGCTTTTCAGTGACAATCTGTGAAAGAGAATCAGATGCCATTACAGAAGACTGCAAAAAATTCTGTCACTGCAAAAACCACAGCTTCACCCTCACAAGGGAAAACCTGCAAAACTGGCGAAAGTGGTATTTGACCACACAGTCACTTCCTAGTGACGATTTTGCATCAACAGGAAACAGGGATGATTCTGTAACTCCCAATGTCTCTGCGCACAAGCATACAATGCAATTTTTACAGTAACTATTCACCGACCTATAGAACAGTGGCTGCACAGCATAAAACTGGGCCTTTTCCTGAGTGCGTGCAGAAAACTTCCACCTCCAAAACAGGCCCCGAAATGGCCTCAAATCAAAAAAACAAGGTCGCCCTGGGCTAAATCCCTCACCCGCAGCATATACTGCCCTCTTGCTTCACCACGAAGGGCGTCTCAACCTGAGACAATGCCCTCCTGCACTTTCCGGCTATGCTACCTGCAGAGATCTGCTCCCAAAACAGAAAATAAAAGCAACACTGCTCCTTTTACCAGAACACCGCGAGCTTGGCTTGCTTTCTTGAGCTCCTTACCATGAACAAGGCTCTGATACCATGTCAAGATTGTGGGAGAGAAGGAAGGAGTCTCGCTTGAAGCTTTCTTTCTTACACAATGGGGAAAGAAACACAAAGGGTGGAGGCTAAAAACAGTTTTCCTCTTCTTAGTTGTGTAAGCCAAAAGAACTCAAATACAAAGAAATAGAAGAACCCTATATATGGGTCTCAAACCAAACTCAACTAACTAAGGTGGCATACTAACTGAGCCACGAACTAGAGTAGATAAGGATATCTATCATGTAGCTATTATTCATGGGCGATGTACCAACCGCGTTTGCAACTGACACGTCGATGACATAAATACACAACGGTCACCCTGGAGTATCACGAGTGGAGCTCGATATCTCAACACTCAATAGTGTAGGTTGTAAAGAAAATATGATCCACCAACTTCCAATGAGTTACTAACCAAAGGAACAGAAGGTTGATAGTGTACCACGTGTCCCACATATCCTACTATTGGGCACCCACCAAGAGATTCCAACTCTTGTCTTCCTTATTTTTGTGAAATTTCACCATTGAGGACTCTTGAAGCTTCTTCCCAATCTCCCATTTGATGTTGTCTAAAAAATCCTCAATGAAATCCAAATACACCCTTGCCAACCATTCTCTTCCTTCTATTTCCTTAGTTTCTTCACAAATAATTGGTTATAAAGGTATAAATTTCTTCAACTTCTATTGATAGTGGGAACAATCTATCATACAAGGCTTGCATCAAGATTGCATTGTGTTTCCTCCATTGAGGAATGGATCTCATAGAAACTTTCATTTTCTATGAATCTCCTAAAATCCTCCTTTGGTTGTAGGGCTCCTACGATTTTCCATGATTATTTTCTTCCAAGCAATGCCATTTTCCTTCATTTTTAGCTTGCAGAGTGCTTATTGATGACAATATTTCCTTCATATGCACCAAAATATGAAGATCTCAAAAGAAAACCAAGAAATAGGAAAATAATTGCAAGAAATTCTATCTTCTCACACCAATAAGCATTTTCTTAACCTTTCAAAAGCACCACACAAGGAAAACAAGAACAAAGAAATAGTTCACATAGCATCATAAAACAACTTTCCCACGATAATATCGTCAATAAATCACATAATTTTTGTTATATTCACAAACTAAAAAGTTAAAGAACATATCTATAAGCCAAGATTGAATGGAAAATAATGTCATGATTTTGCAATGATTATCTTTAATAGAGCATCCATAGTTCTTTTCTCTCACAATCTCTCATAGATACAATAGATTGATCTTGAAAATGATTATCTCTCTCACACACAATCACTCTCTCACATGCTCTCATATAAAGATACAATAGAATAATAATTTGTATTTCTATCTTGGTCATGGATCCATCCTCCAAAGGGTATGCCTAATCTAAAGAGGCATTAGAGCCACTATAGTGTCCTTTCATATAGTGAACTACTATCATTGTCACTTCAAGTCTTCAACTACCATCTTCATTTGCTAATTTCTTATATTAAAATAGCTAAATAAATCCTATGTTGTCCTCTTTCCAATGAAGGAAAACATTCCCAAGCTTCTAAAAGTTATCAGAGCATGAACACCATCATATTGATAAGGTTCTCCTTACTATTAAATGTAGTATTTGCTAGTTGAAATATTCATTCCTAGCTTGCAGCCCTCACTACCCAATATTTCCTAAACATCTCCATGAGACACTTGTTTTGAATATTCAATGCAACAAGATGGATTTCAAATAATGAATGGATTTTACAAAAGGTATAATTCTCCTAGCATTAGTAAAAAGCATAGCATTTTTACAATGTTGTTGAAAATCATGGGTAGCATGAAGAAATCATTGCATTTTATTATTAAATAAATTTGGGCTTTCATGAAGAGACTATTTCTAGCTCTTTTTGCATGAACACACACTTTAGCTCTTTCACAAGGCATCTTTATCATGCTAGTTGGGATGATCCTTCTATGATGCTTGGCTATCCAATGATCCATTGCCTTAAACATCTTCATCTTCCTAACATGATCATTGGGATCATTGATTACCCAATAGAAGGTGGAATGGATAAGCTTCTCCTTTCCAAGGACTAACATAATGCAAAAGGACTATAGAAAGTAAACAAAGCCTCCTCATCTAGTAGTCTACCTACATGCTACTATACATGGATAAGCCTTCTTGGCTCAATCATTATGACCTTATATTAAAATATTGGTAGTGTAGTGCTTGGTTCTAACTGTCCAAAATGGTAGTATGCATTATAACTAACTACATTTGTGAGGTGTCCACCAGTCTCAATCCAAGGCTCACCTTTTAATAGTCCATCAGTAGGTTTTTCAAAATGACGCTGCCCGCGGTGCTTCCTTGGAGTATCATGGGGTTTGTCACTTAGCCCTAACTATTGAGTCTACATCGCAACAAAAAAGTTATGACCAAATCCACGAGAATCGACCTGAATTTTTTGGTTCCTAGAATTAGATGGGTCTCCTAACAACCAGCTAGGGTTAGTAATTTTGAGTTTCCACTTCCTACAGGATTACTCAAACTAAATCGGACTTGTCATTGCACTTGGTTCAAAGAGAATGGGAGACAAAGGGAAGTGCGGTACATCAACCCTCCTACCCATAAGGTGAAATCCCATTACGGCCCCCTAAAACAATGCAAGTCGGTTCTACCTAACGACTAGTTGGCCAATTTATCGTCTTCCTATTTCTATCACCCATTTAGAAAAGCTCCCAGCTAACCAAGACCACCCTACCATTGGATGGACCCATCGGGGGTCACGCCTACCTGCTTTCCTTTGATGACAATATCATCTTTATTTTTTTAATTACCTACAGCACATTTATTGAAACATATACAACCAGATTCCTTAATTAGTCCGTAAAATCACAAGTTTCTTTACGTAATTTATTTCACGGACACACATACAATTCAAACAACCCTTCAATAAAAAACAAATTCCTTTATTATATTGGAAGTTTATTACAATTTCTATCTTTTCAATCTCCTATGGAAGATATATAGAATTACACGAGGGTATTCTGTCCACCAAGATTCCTCCCTTGTAACTAGTATTAGGATTCCAGGATCCCATCCTGGGTCGCAAAGGGGCTCGTCAGATTCTAGGATTAATGCGGAATTAATGGCTAGAGCCTCCCCTGGCATCAACATTTCCTACTACTCAAGACTTTTCGTATGGACAGACCTTTCTACTACAAAGCCGGTCTAAGCCTCTTGAAGCTATAATCATGACCCCCTTGGAGTAGGGTCTCGCAGCAGCTAGCTTGGGGATAGCCTAGCACGATCTATCCTTTTATCATGTTTATCAATGCATTTAATCAGAGATCTAGATTCTAGCCAACACAAACAATCCTTTCAAAAAATGACAATCACACCATCATGAAGTTCACAACTTCACATAACCAAGGTTGATCCTTAACCCAAGGTGACCTTACATTCTAATGAGGATTCTTCTTCCCATAAAGAAGTGTTGAGTAGAAATCTTTCAATGTTGTTAAGCAAGACATGAATTTGTCATTTATTTAGAGCTAACTTATCCAATATAAGTGAATTTCCTTTAGTTGGTACTTTAAAAAATATTGTGACAATAATTTAATGAGATGATTTACAAGATTCTTTAAAATAGACTTTCACTTTTTAAGTGTTAATCAACTCCTAATCATGGTCATATTTGGCAATAAATATATCAAGTTATTTTACTAATCTCGAGTGAGCATAACGTCCTTTACTTATTTTGTGCAATAACTTCCTGCAACTATTTCCATCATGATTCTACAAATTATAATCTTGATTAATCTATCTACAAATCATAGGTAGTAGTTATCTGTTTGTGCATGCATTAATACTCTTTCTAGATGAAACTAACATCTCGTGTAAGTGTAAATGCAAAAGCTAGTATTTATGTACTTAATTTTGGAAAAAGCCTTATTATTTTATGTGGTGATATAAAAATAATAGCCTATTTTTGAGTTGTGAACAACCTAGTTTGGCATGTCATTGGGAATTTTATCTTTGCTTGTGCTTGCATTCGCCACACCCGATATTCCATTTGGTAGTGGCAATTCCAGCAACCTCGGGCATTCTTGTATCTCTGGCAATACCTCAGTTGTGGTGGATTTCATGGTCTTTTCACCTCATTGCTTTGGAGCCATCGTTCGCAAGTGGGTTCGAGGGAAAGAGAAGGTGGCATGAATTTGGGATGGGAGAGCGTGAGAGTAGCTTGGTGAGTTGAAGACCAAGATAGAGGGAGGTTGAGTTAACTATTTTTCTCTCTAATCCCCTCTCTAATTCCCTCTCTTGCAGCCTCTCAAAATCTTCTTCCCTCTCTCTCTCTTTCTAATTTCCCCCCTCTCTAGCTTCCTCTTGCAGCCTCTCAAGGAGGGGTGTCCTTCTACCTCCCTCTTGCTTTATACACTTGAGAAGGGCCTCTCCCCTCTTACTCAGACTCTCTCTCAACTACTCCCCATGCCTCAATTTATAGATAAATTAGAGAAGAATGGTTGTGGCTAAGAAAAAGAGCTCTTTATGGAGGGGATCTTTGTAAAATTAGCAATCTGAAGCTTTCAAGATGCAATTTGATGCTCAAAATGCAGATCTAATGGTTTAGTTGGCTCCGAAAGGGGGTAAAACCTAAGGACGCTTGGTCAAAAATCTTCTAGATCACTCCTTCTTCTCCCCATTCAAACTGGTGTTTGCTGCCTATAAACTGCGATCGTGACGAGCGCAAATTTGCCAATCCTTCTTTTTGCATTAAATCTTCAAAACTGACTAAAAAAGTCACTTGCGTTTTTTCCTTGATACCCTGTTCTAGGATTTTCCTAGCGTTTTAGGATCTTTACAATAAATAATATCCAAAATATCAAAATAGCTAGTTTTCTTCAAAAATATAGTATTTTTGGACCATCCATACTATAGACACTAACACTAATGACTAATATGGCTCATAACTCTCGTTTACATGGTAACTTCTGTGATGGGTGGCTAGAGTCCTTGTCAATCCGAAAAAAAATTTAGGTCACGATCCTTGGATTTTTTTTTTTGCTAAAGATTTTCTCTATTTAATGATGTTAGAGTTCTTCAAGTCCATTTTGTGAGAAGTCAAGAAGATTTTAAATCAAAGTCGAGATACCACATCCTTTCTCCCTTAGAGGAATTAAGATGTCCTCGTCTCGAATGTAACTGGGGATATTGGTTACATAGTGACTCATGGTAAATCCAAGTGGCATCTCTTCAAGATAATCCTTTCCACACTGGACGAGATATTCTCTAAGCGTTCTACTCCTCAATTTTCTCTCCCTTACATCAATTATTTTGTTAGGTTGTAGCTCAAGGACTCCTTAGCTAGGTATTACATCTTGTTGATCATCAAGGATATGATTATGGTTAGCTACGTATGCTTTTAGTAAGCTAACATGAAATACATTATAGATTTTATATTCTCAAGGAGTTATATCTTGTAAGCGCTTGGTCCTAAGCACTTGAGAACCTTATCGAGTCCACAATATCTTGGACTTTGTGACAAAGCAGAGTTGCAGCATTAGAATGTGTGCACAAGAGGAAGGAGAGAGCTCAAAATACAAGAACAATATCTTGTTTACTAAGTTGCTTACAAGTACAACTTGAGTACACTCTCCCACACATGATAGTGACCCATAGGCTATTTATATAGCCTCTGCCAAGCTAGGGTTAGGGTTTCCCTTGCTCCTAAGGCTATTCACACCCATCTACCCTCATGCACCCTTACTTACAGTGGGTTCCTATGCCTATCTTCTAATATCCCCCTCAATGCGAGGGTGGCATTGGATTACAAGGCATGTAAGATGCCCCCTCCCCCCCCCCTTTTAAACAACCAGGATGCCTTTATAAATCAAGCTACAAGAGTGTTTTTAGGTAGATGGTTAAAAGACTCAAAAAAGTCAATCTTCAGATGAATTGGAGGCATAATTTTCCACCAATTCTTTGGGTACATCAGGAGTGTTGGGGCATTTACTAGTGATATGCCTTATCTTCTTGCATTTGTTACATTTCATTTTCTCAGGATACTTCTTCCAACAGTTGTTTACAAGATGTCATTTTTTCCTACAGAAAGAACATCTAGTGAGAACTGTATGCACCAATACTTGATCATGGGAAGTTGAAGATGCCTAACTATTGATGCCTTCTTTGTGGTTCCTCTTTCCTTCATCCAAACAGAATTAGATGGTACTTGCCAATGTAGGATCTGGAATGTTGATAAGAGTAGTTACAAGAGTAGGAAACACCTGTTTTACAGCTTTTAGGAGAAGAGCAATAGCATCTTCTTCATGTATTAGAGCTTGTACTAAGGCAAGTTGTGCCATAAGTCCCTTCATGTGAGAGATGAATTTTTCCAAATCTTCTCCTGATCGATATTCCAAGCTAAAGAATTCAATTTAAGGAAAATTTTAGTATTTTTACCAGTGGCTCCATAGAGCTTTTTAAGCTCATCCCATTTTTCTTTAGCAATATTTAGTTGATCAACATGATGAATCAATGACTCATCTAAGTGTAACATAATTCTTGCCTGGGCACATTGGTCATCCTCTAAATCAACTAGATTTGTAGAGTTAGCAGCTCTAATGCCTTGAATGAGAGGCCAATAGCCTCTCTCCATCATCTTATACTTGATAAGTACCTGCCATGGATGGAAATCTTTGCCATCAAATTTTCAAATTTTATGACAGACATCAACATATGTTGTGGCCATCGTGAAGGTCTTACCACTTACTATAACAAGGGCAGTGTCTAGTCCCTTACAAGCTTGCCACTAAATGCGGAAGCAAATAAAAGTTGTAATGAGGAGAAAGACTAAAAATCATACATATGTAATATTTCAAAATATGACTTTGGTAGTCCTTTCTTATGAGCAATCTTCTTCCGAGGTTTAATGGTCTTTTTAGGCTTCAATGATTTGAACCTAGACTGGACTTCAGGCTCCTCCTTGTGGTATGGCCCCATGGATGACCCTTGTGTTGGACGTTGGACAAGGACGGTCTATGATTTCAATGCTTGTTGTTGATGATTCCGAGGAGAGTACAATGACACTCATCCCTCTAATTTCATTGACCAATATACTTAAGAAAAAAATCACTCAAGATATGCAATACACTTCTAGTGTATGATGGTCTATGTGTTTATAGTTGTACACATAGCCTTACAACTTGAAGCAAGGTACTTAGTTATTTTAATTTCCTGATGAAAAACATTCAAATTATGTAAGTATTAGCAGCAATGATGATTAAGCAATGTGCCTTAGTGCTTACAAGCACTCGTCTGTAGCTTATGTTGCTAAAGATGGTAAATCTTGGTCTTAATGAGCTTGATGATGACCCTTCGAGTAGAGGAACCTCTAAAATGAAGTTCCCAGGTTCATAACTCACTATGGAAGAGTTAACTTAGTGATTAAAATCATTGTTGATGAATCATTGTTGATGACCAAACATTGAAAAAAATTAAAGATGGAATAAGCTTGAAGCTCCTGGCTATGGCTACCAGAGACTGACAGTTAAGGTTTGGCTTATAGCAGCCAATAGAGATCAAATTTCCCAAAGCCCTCTTAGGAGTAGATGGCCCACTAGGGGGGCTACAAAAGCCCTATGGTGGCTGCCTTCAATGCATCTCCCACAACCCACCTTTCAGTACGAATTGGCAGCCTACCCAGAATTGCACCGTTATGACTCAGAACGTAATGCCATGCTTGTTGATGCCCAATGTCACGTTTTAAAGTGCCACACAGCTGCACCCTAAGGTGGAGAGAAGGTTTGTAGAAGATGGCAGGAGCTAAAATGCCCTCCTTTGCATGCACCAAGTCCACCAAGATCATGGGATTCAAAAAACAGGCTATGGAGATGAAGTAGATGGATGAAAGATGGAGTTCTTGTTGTGCACTTAGTGGAGCTGAGATTTGAGGAATCTGAGGGGATCAGAGGAGGCTCTGATACCATGTGACAAAGCAGAGTTTCAGCATTGGAATGTGTGCACAAGAGGAAGGAGAGAGCTCAAAATACAAGAACAATATCTTGTTTACTAAGTTGCTTACAAGTACAACTTGGGTACACTCTCCCACACATGATAGTGATGCATAGACTGTTTATATAGCCTCTGCCAACCTAGGGTTAGGGTTTCCCTTGCTCCTAAGGCTATTCACACCCATCTTCCCTCATGCACCCTTGCTTATAGTGGGTTCATATGCCTATCTTCTAACATACTTAGTTTCTTAAAAGAACTCTTCTTTGGATGGACACAGACGAAGACCATGTCTCCTTCTTAAAAGATTCGTTCTTGCCTTTTTTAGATCAGCATACACCTTTTGTCTAGTCCTTGGTAGCTTGAATAATCATGATTTAATCATCCATTTTTTCTAACATTTTTCTCGAAGCTTCTACCCTTAGAGTAGGATCAAAAAATTTAAGTGGCATATGGCAATCTTAACCATATAGTGCCTAAAATGGAGTCATCTAAATGCTTTGATGATAGGAGACATTATAAGAAAATTTCACCAAGGGTAGATACTGAATCCACCTTTTAGGTTCATTGCTGTACCATGCATGCAGAATATCCTCAATCACTTGATTAACTCGTTCTATCTGCCCATCAGTTTGTGGATGATAAGCAATGCTAAAACAAGTTGTGTTCCAATGGCTTCAAATGAACTCTTCTAAAAATGTGATGTGAAAAGAGATTCATGATCACTATTGATCCTTTAAGGTATCCCATATAACCTAAAAATCTCTTTTACAAAAATTCTTGCAATATTTGAAGCTTTGTAATTGGTCTTTTTGGAATAAGATAAGTGACTTTTGTTAGCATGTCTACTATTACCATTATTGAGTTATATCTTCCTTGGACAAAAGGTAAGCCAACTACAAAATCCATGCCAATAAACTCCCTCTTCATTTGGGGAATGTCAAGTGGCTAGAGTTTTCTTGGTAACTTAACATGTTCAGATTTTACCCTTTTACAATTTAGACATTCAATAACATACTTAAGTACATCACTCTTGAGTCTTTGCCATTAATAGCTTTTCCAGATAGCATTAAGAGTTTTTGCATACCCCAAGTGTCCTAAAAAAGGAGAGTTGTGTGCTTCCTAAAGTATCCTTCTCTTGAGAGTTTGACTTGAAGGAATGCATAGTCTCATTCTGAAATAAACAAGTCCTTCATCATCATCTGTAGAGAATTCTTAATACTTAGTTGCTTGAATTTGGGATCTTGTTTCTTATTCTAAACTTCCCAAAACAATTGTTGATAGTCTAGGTCCTTATTTGCTTCATCCTTAATCAACTCAATGATAGGATTAGTTGGCATTGATACCATTGTAACCACAATTTCTACCCTAGATGATTCTTTAATGAAATGATAAGAGCATTAATGAAGGCTTTGCAACTAAGGGAATCTATACTACATTTTCTTTATCAGGTCTGAACTTAATTTCAAAGTCATACTCTTACAGAATTTCAATCCATCGTCATTGCCTCATATTAAGATTAGGCTGAGTAAAAATCCACTCAAGACTTTTATGATCTATGACTAAGGAAAACTTATTTCCAAGCAAGTAATGTCGCCATAATTTGAGAGTGTGAATCACAGCTAACAACTCCAGGTCATGAATAGCATATCTCTTTTCATGGGCTTTCAATTTTCTCAAATAGTAAGCTACAAGATGACCTTCCTACATTAGTACACATCCCAATGCAAGAGAGCTGGCATTCGTGACAACTTCAAATTCCTTGCTTAACTCAGGTAGCCTTAAGATAGGAGCACTTATCAAACTATGCTTTAGTTTCTCAAAGCTAGATTGTTCAATTGGCGTCCACATAATGGCAACTTACTTTTTGAGTAGGTCTCTAAGAGGTGTTGCAATTTGGGCATAGTTTCATATGAATATCCTATACCATCCTATTAGACCTTGAAAACTTCTCACTTCCTTGATAGTGGTTGGGGTTGGCCAATCTTGAACATCTTTGGCCTTGACTGGATCTATTGATATACCTCCAGTAGACACTATCAATTCCAATTACTCAATCTTCCTTTTGAAGAAGGCACGCTTCTTCTTCTTGGCATACAATTTGTGTATTCTCATCGTCTCCAGGACAATGCGAAGATGTGGTTCATGTTCTTCTTCCTCCTTAGAATAATTTAGGACATTATCAAAGAAAACAAGAATAAAATCATCAAGATGAGGCATGAAAATATCTTACATTAACCTGTTAAAGGTAGATGGGGCATTTGTCAGTCCAAATGATATCATGATTGTGGGAGCTTTCGCTCAACCACCAAGACCCATGGACCGCTTATTGCTTCAAGCGTTCCAAGCCGAGCACTAATGGCTACCTCTCACATAGCCAACACGCCATCCATACCTACGAGTGTAGTGAGCTTACCTCCATGCTGATTGAGTTACCTCCTCTCCCGCGCACTCCGGTAGCTCCATGATCCAAGTGCAAGCTTCAAGCAAGCTCCATCCTCAAGCTCCATGCTCCAAGCTCCATCGCCACGAGAAAGACAAGAGAAGAGAAGAAGAGAGGAGAAGATGGAGAGCTTCTCCTCCCTGGTCCCTCACCCTCACACGCTCACTCCCTCACACTCTCACACTCCCTCTCTCAAGTACAAGCTCAAGCAAGCAAGAACAAGAAGAGAAGAAGAAGAGGAGAACCACTTTTGCCACACACAAGAATAAGCTTCTCATTCACTTTTCAACTTTATATATAAAACCCTAAATCCCTTTTGGGTGGTCATCCCCTTTTCCCCTTTGTTACATGGCCAGCCATAGCCTAGGCCCTTTTTCCCATTGTCCTTCTATCTTCCTAGCTTCCTTTTCACCGCCCGTCTACATTTACAAATTGCACGGGTGAGAGCCCGACGCTCTTTTACAAGATTTCAGGGTGCGCCTTTTTATTTTAAAATGCACCTTTCCCCTTTTGCATTTGTCTTGGACTTTTAAGGTTGCCCTTGCGCGCCCTTTTGGCCTTTTCTCCTATTCTTTCTTCAGTCGGGCTACCTTTTTTTTGCCTTTGCCCTGTTGTAATATTTCCACACAATAAAAGTTAGTTGGTTAGTTTAAAAGTTAGTTAGTCAATTAATAAGTTAGTAAGATTACTAACTAAAGACTAACTAAGGTAAAAACTAACTAACATAAAAATTATTAATAGCTTTAGTTTTCTAATTAGGTCCTACCACATTTATGTGTGACACTTAAAGTCAGCTTCATTAATTAAGCCTTTTAGGGAACAGGGTTTGTTCGCATAACTTATAGCACTGACACGAAAACAGAGCAAAGCAATCTATTGAAAAACAAGTTCAAACAAGTTCCTTAACTTATCTTCAAGTTAATCTTTGTCTCCCGCTCATACAGGAGAAATTATGTTTCGCTTCTGTCCAACGGAAGTATCCCTTCTGCCCTGCAGAAGTTACTGGTCCAATTCACATAGCACCACAAACTCAATCCTTTATCTAGAATAGGATCTCCCAACATGCCCAGATGTTGGGGGCCACGGAGGTCTTCAACTCCATTCTAGACCTAGCAAGGGGTGTCCAGAGCTCCGATTGACCCGCAAGCTGTCTAGGAGCGAAACATCATTCCCGTGGTTGGCCTTTTCACCACTCGACCTTCGGCCCATGAATCCAGCAGTGCCCTCTCGGGTTACTACGCGGTGCGACCATGGAGGTGATCCACCCGTACAATATATCCTTCCTTAATTAAATCCTTTAAGAATCAAGCACAAACAAGGCATTTAGCCTAATATCATTTTCCAAGAAAATATTCCTTTATTCCCATGGCGACTTGTCATCATAGACCCTTGCCATGCATTTACCATAAATCACAAGCACTTGGAATAATCATCCAAACAACAAGTAACAATTAGTTGAATGTAAAATCATCTAGGAGATTGTTTGATCAACCAAAAAAACCAATTGCATTCTTTCCAAAACAATGCAAGAGTAGATGATATAATATTTTTCATTGCATATTTGCTCTCCCCCTTGGGATCTAAGAGCAATATTATGCAAAAATGTTCTTAACACTTCCTTCCTTTGACTAGGGTGTATGTTAAGGGTTCAAACACTATTCATGATGTAAGTTCTATAGGTCACTTACCTTGATTGGTAACCCAACCCTGGATTTGGATTGGAAAAAGTCATCAATATCAGACAGAACTCAAGACATCTTAGTTTTAACCCTTATGATTAATTTCTTGTACTAACTCTTAGTCAAGTCATGAGGCAACTAGAAAATTATCCTCATATATCAAACACGTTATAGGCATATCGTGTAAATACTTGATAAGATAAGTGCCAGATGATCTCAAGTAATTAAACTCCAATAGGCCGTGCATTGAGCTAGAATCTAGTTTTTCTTAATATTTGGGTTCTTAGTAGGCTAAGTACTTTTGAAGTATCTAAACTTTAAACTAGTACTTCTCTATTCATAATTCTTAATGTCATATTATTTTAGCAATTATGCTTTTTATAACCCTTGACTATACTTTAATCTAGCACTTGTATTCCCAATCTTTCAATGTCGTTCTTTTGACGACTATGCCATTCATAACGCTTGACTAATTCTTCCTTGTAATTGTTCTACTAGCAAATAAGTCATATGTAACTAGGTGCAATTCTCTTCCCTTGATATATGCACTTCACAAACTCCATCTTCCGAGTAGGTGAGATGAAATTTATCATTTCCCATGACCTATAGTCGTGCATCATAGTATGGGGCCTAACGTATCTCATACGAGAATCAAAGCAAGCATCTATCAATTTGAAAATACATTACTTACGACCGGAACCGCAATTGTATTGACGATGATGCCTTTGCCCGAAGCCTTGTTGTTGGTTGCAGGATTGTCATCCGCACGTGACATTCTTCGCTTGGAGGCCATCGTCCGCAAGTAGACTCAAGAGATTAAGAAGGTGGAATAGATTCAAGATGGGAGAGCGTAAGAGAAGATGGTTAAGTCGAGGATTGAGATAGAGGAAATTGAGCTAATTCTCTTCCTTGCAGCCTCTCGAGGTGACTCTTCTCTCTCTCTCTCTCTCAAGCTCTCTTTCAAGCTCTTCCTCACAATCTCTTGGAGGAGTATCCTCCTCTCTACCTCTCTCTCGCAGCCTCTCGGGGTCTCCTTATGCTTCTATATTCCTCTCACATGCCTCATATTTATAGTGAATTAGAGAAGAGGGCTTGTGGTTATGAAGTAGAGCTCTTTGTGGAGGGGGATCTTGGAAAGATCAGTGATCTGATGCTTGGATCAAAAATCTTATGGTTCCATTGGCTCCGAAAGGGGGGTAAAACTGCAAGACACTTGGTTAGAGAGCTCTTAGTTCACTCCTTCTTGTTTTCTCTATTCAAAGTGATGTCCACTGCCTGTGTACTGCGATCACGGCGCACGCGATTTTGCAAATCCTCTCTTTATTTTTTTCTTTTTATAAAATCTCCAAACTAACTAAAATATCACTTGTCTTTCCTTTTAAATGACATCTAGTTCTAAAAATCTCCATATATTTTTTTAGGATAATATCTAAAATATCTAAAATATACTAGCTTTGCCCAAAATCTAATGTTTTTGGACCATCCAAACTATACTCATGAACTTAGTGATTAATATAACTCATAAGTCTCGTTCATGTTGTAATTTACGTGAAGGGTGACTACGGTCCTTTTCAATCCGAGAAAAATATCGGATTTATGACTCTTGATTTTTCGAAATATAATATTTTAAAATTAAATAAAAATATTAATAATTAATGTTAGTTATTTTTTACCTTAGTTAGTCTTTAGTTAGTAATATTACTAACTTATTAATTGACTTACTAACTTTTAAACTAACCAACTAACTTTTATTGTGTGGAAATATTACATCCTCCTCCCCTTAGAGAAATCGAGATGTCCTCATCTCGAGAGAAACAGGGGGTATCATCTTGGAACCTATGGGGTATGGACCCACCATGCTTTCGCTACGGTACTCTGATCTCTCATAGACATACAGTCTTTTGAAAAAAAAAAACAACCTATTGTATTTAATATATCCGAGTCTTGATGACAAGAGAAAATTTATTGTAGTTACATCTCATGGATATCTTCTAGGTTTTTCCTAAGCACTTTGTATATTCTAGATCACTGGAGCTTGTACAGCTTATTTCTTGTAAGCTCAAGTTCTCTTCGAGTTCCATTAGGACAATTGATATAGTTATGTCCAATGTTATCGCACTCGGAGTATCGGTGTTTAGGGTGCTTTGGACATTCCCTTTTGAGATGACCTAACTCCTTGCAATAGAAACAGCGCGGAGATTTATCACTTGCGGTCACAAGGTTCTTAGTTATCCTTAGCAGGATTTTCTCTCTTTAGACCAAAGTGTCCTAGGATTCTTTTAGCAAATTGGAGTGGTCCTTTATCTTGGAAACTATATCTCCACATTGTCCTGTCTTAGTTCAAGACTGAGTTCCATGGACAATTGGCTTTGCTTGTAATACTAAAGAATACTTCCAAGATTCGACATTCTTGTAAGACCCAATCTATATTAGTTGAGAAGAAATGACTTAAGAGAAATTCATTGCACGTTATAACTATCACTCTTTGCCAAAGTATCTCTAATCATTTGCAAGTTCTAGGCTCAAAATAGATGCAACTCATATTACTCAAGTTAAGAGTAAAGTTTATTCCGATACAAGTTGTATTTCATGTCGACAAAATTTCTAGGATTTCTAATAATCTTGAAGTGGTGTAGTTGGTTCTAAGTCTTCGTCTTCATCTGATTCCTCTATATATCCGAAGACTGTACTTGTGTAGCTTCGTTTTCTTGGAGGCTCCATATCTTTTGGACTTAAGTCAAGGCAGTCTGCTTGGACATATCCTAGTTCATTGCAATGGAAACATTGACGGTAGGGACATCTCTTACGGATGTGCCCTATCTCTCCACATGTATGGCATCTCTTACCCAAATCTTGGGAGTCATTTTTACAACAATTTTCTGATTTAAATTCTTGGACGATTGGATTCGCTCGGAGTAATGCATCTTGCAAGTCCATTGGACGCATTGCTTCAAGACGGTGGTTCAGAGGAGTGTTTAGGCCATGGTAAAACTTGGATACTTGCTGTGCAATGCAATATCCATAGGTGGTGCGTGTTTTAGTAGGGTTACAAACTTTGAGTAGTAAGCTTCCAAAGTTAATTCTAGTTGCTTTAGCTTGAACAATTCATTCATCTTTGAAGTCTGGTACGTTGGCGAAAGGTATCGTCCGCGTACAGCGTCTTTCAGCTAAACCCAAGTAACAGCGGCTTCAGAAACACCTTCATCTTTGCACCATTGCTTCCACCATAATTGAGCCTCGCGAACTAACTTCAGTTTGGCTATCATTGCTTGATTGGTAGAGGCGATTTCCGAAGCAAAGAAATAGTCATCCATCGACTCAATCCATATCTCTGCCTCTGCTATGATGTCTATCCCTTCTCCATCGAACTCGGGTGCCCTAATTTTCTTGAGAAGGAATTTCTTCTCTTGCATGTCAACATTCGTGGGTGCAGAAGGTGCCTAACAATCAAGCCATATTTCTTATATTATTTTGTTTAGGATGTGTCTACATACCATACATTAATCAATCACATATCATCACAAAATTTCGCTCTAATACCAACTGTGAGGTGCCCGCCCATTGGCTTTCCAGGCACTCTTTTAGCAGTCTATCGAGAAACGAATCTAAGCGTTGCTGCTTGACACTCCGGGGGAATGTTCCGAGTTTTGTCACCTAGGGTTTTTTGAATCCACCTCGCAACGGAACGTTCACGACCGAACCCACTAGGATAGACCTGAAATTCAGGTTCCTAGTTGTCAAGGTCTCCTGTTAGCATTCTACCGTCGGATTTTGGACATCCTACTTTACGCAGAGATACCCAATCCGAAGCAGACCCATGCCGCACTTGGTTCAAAGAGAATGGGAAATGAGAGGGATGCGCTGCTCAACCTCTCTGCCCATAGGGCATAGTCCCATTCCGGTCCCCTAAAACGGCATGAATCGGGTTCTAACCTAAAAATACCTAAAGGTTGAATAGTGATAAAAACTTATGAGAAGCCTCCCAGTTCTCTGGGACCACCGTGCCATAGGGCGAACCCTTCGGGGGTTTCGTCCACCCGCTTCCCTTAATAGCTTTAGTTTTCTAATTAGGTCCTACCACATTTATGTGTGACACTTAAATTCAGCTTCATTAATTAAGCCTTTTAGGGAACAGGGTTCGTTTGTAAAATATTACACGGCGCAGCGAACAGAATCTGAGAAAGAGATAGAGAGTACACAACAGATAAGAGGAGAATCAGTAAATTCTTTAACTCCAAACAACTGATACAAAGATGGCTCTGTCCACCCGTGCGCTTCCACTGTGTGAAGCTTAGATGGCGATCTAGACAGAAGATAGGTGAAGAGCTTAGGGCTAGCTGGAACAACAACTCTGACTGGGTGAAAGATGAGTGAGATGGCTGCGAAGGGGTTTAGCTTTTATAGCCCGCGAAGGTCGTTAGGTCGGCCTGCTGACCGACCTACCATATGAGCCTCCACTAGTCGGCCAGGGAATATTCCAGGGAATATTCCCTTTACCATCGGGCCGGGGGCGCTGCCCCCGGACCCCCGCCAGGGGGGCCGCTGGCCCCCCTGGGACCCCCCAGCCAGGGGCCGCTTCCGCGGCCCCCGGACCCCACAATAGGGGCCCCTTTTAACTCCCTTACCACGCAACTCAATGCAATGTGCCTCGAGTTGCTACCAGCTTAACCACTCCGTCTAACCCAAAGATTAGACCCACAACAGTCACCTTTTTGCCATCCGGTCACATAGACCTCATCTGATATACAAGTCAGGACTCAACCAATGTCCGGGCTCACATTTGGCTTCTCCTCATAATGGGGGCCTTACAACTTTGAGCACCATGGATCATTGGTAGCACCTAATGAGGGTGGGGCATTGATCATATCTAACACCCCCCCTCAATGTCCACCCATAGGTGAACTATCTCCTCGGCCCAATGCCGAGTCTCTGAAGATGAACTTGAAGCAGATCCTTCGTAAGTGCTTTGGTGAAGATATCTGCTCCATTCTCCTCTGTTGGACAGTAGACCAATTCCATTATCCCATCCTCCATCAAATCACGCACATAGTGATACTGGATCTCTATATGTTTGGTGCGTGCATGAAACACTGGATTTTTGGCAATGGCGATGCAACTCTGATTGTCACATCTCAGCACAGTTGGTTCTTCATCCTGCACTCCCATATGCCATAGAATCCTTCTCAACCATACGGCCTCACATGCAGCAAAACAAGCTGCCTTGTACTCTGCTTCGGTAGAAGACAATGCCACTGTTGGTTGCTTCTTACTAATCCAAGAGAGAATTCCTGAACCCAAAGAGAAACAATAACCAGAAACTGACTTCCTGGAATCAATGTCTCCTGCCCAATCTGAGTCACAGTTCCCCACAAGAGAAGTTCCGAAACTGTATGTGATACCATAGTCAAGAGTTTTCTTCAAGTATCTGAGCACCCGCATCCCAGCCTTCCAATGACTCTCATGAGGTTTGTTTGAAAACCTGCTCAAAACACCAACAGCAAAACTGATATCTGGTCTGGTGTTACACAAGTAGATTAGACTGCCGACCAACCTCCTATACCTCCCAATGTCTGCTAGTTCTGATGTATCCTCAACGGATAACTTTACATTCACCTCCATAGGTGTAGCTATCTCCTTGCACTCGGTCATGCCAAATGCCTTCAAGATCTCCCATGCATACTTCTTCTGAGAGATGAAGATCTTTCCTGGCTCTTGCCAGACTTCAATCCCCAAACAATAGTGCAGCAAGCCCAAGTCTGTCATTTCAAACTCAAAACTCAAAGCCTTTCGAGTTTGGTTGATCATATCTTCATAGTCACCTGTAATAAGAAGGTCGTCCACATATAGGACAATCACTGCAGACTTTTTACCATCCCTGTAAACATACAAGTTAGCATCTGAGGCACATCTTTTGAAGTTTAGGTTTAAAAAGAACCTATCTATCCGTTGGTACCATGCTCTGGGGGCTTGTTTCAGCCCATACAATGCCTTCTTCAGTTTACACACTTTGTTCTCAGAATGGGGGGCCTCAAACCCTGGTGGCTGAGCCACGTACACCTCCTCCTTGAGGTCACCATTTAAGAACG
Organism: Lygodium microphyllum; assembly: GCF_053477565.2. Taxonomy (NCBI): domain Eukaryota; kingdom Viridiplantae; phylum Streptophyta; class Polypodiopsida; order Schizaeales; family Lygodiaceae; genus Lygodium; species Lygodium microphyllum. Next base: position 22,769,654 of record NC_141160.1, on the reverse strand, counting down.
CTGACTTAACATCCATTTGGTACACTGGCCACTTCTTGTGGGCAGCCACTGCAAGTACCGTGCGAATAGTGGTCATTCTGGCAGTTGGGGCAAATGACTCTTGAAAATCAAACCCTTCAACTTGTGAAAATCCTTGGGCAACCAGTCTAGCTTTGTACTTTTCTAAGGTACCATCAGCCTTGTACTTTACCTTCCAGATCCACTTGGTGCCAATAATCTTCCGCTTTGCTGGCCGATCCACTAGCTCCCAAGTGTCATTCTTCATTATGCTGTCATACTCCGCCTGCATAGCAGCCTTCCATGATGGATCTGCAAGTGCTTCTTCTAAGTCAGTTGGCTCCTTTACTTCTCTCATAATCTCAACCATCAAGGCCATGTTGACTATGTGAGCAGAAGCCCTCCTTTGCTCCTCTATTCTCTGAGACCTCCTTGGTCCGTCTGCCTTCTCCTCAACAGATGCAGGCATAGGATTATTGTGGTCATAGAGCTGCTTCACCCAGCGCGGCAATGGCTTTTCCGGTGGGGTGATGTCAGGTTGGTGAACTTTTTCCTCATCATCTGAAGATGATGCTTCCTCCTCCTTAAGGATAGGGATAGCTCTCGGGACAGGTTCATAGTGGACTACTTTTTCGCTTGATGATAAAGTGGAAGACCTTGCCTTCTCCTCCTCCACTGTATGCGGCTCCTCCTTGAACACCACATCACGGCTCGCGATGATCTTCTTTGCCTCTTGGTCATATAACTTGTAAGCCTTCTGCTCATCACTATAACCCAAGAAGATACATTTTCTGCTTTTTGGTTGTAACTTGTTTCTCTTCTCATCTGGAACATGTGCATAACATTCACATCCAAAAATTCTGAAATGTGAAACAGATGGTTTCTTACCAGTGTAAGCCTCATGAGGTGTTTTTCCCTTGAGAGCCTTTGTGTAGCTCCGATTTAGAATGTAGACTGCAGTATTAACAGCTTCAGCCCAAAAATGGTTAGGCAATCCCTTGCCCTTTAGCATGCATCTTGCCATCTCCACAATGGTACGATTCCTGCGTTCCACAACACCATTCTGCTGAGGTGTGTGAGGCGTCGTCAATTGACGCTTGATCCCTTTGCTCTTGCAAAAGCCTTCAAACTCCTTTGAGTTGAACTCACCACCACCATCTGTTCTAAATTTCTTCACACTTTTCCCTGTTTCATTCTCAACAAGTATTAGCCATTCTTTAAACTTACCAAAAGCTTGAGCCTTATCACGAAGGAAGTACACCCTGTAAAATATTACACGGCGCAGCGAACAGAATCTGAGAAAGAGATAGAGAGTACACAACAGATAAGAGGAGAATCAGTAAATTCTTTAACTTCAAACAACTGATACAAAGATGGCTCTGTCCACCCGTGCGCTTCCACTGAGTGAAGCTTAGATGGCGATCTAGACAGAAGATAGGTGAAGAGTTTAAGGCTAGCTGGAACAACAACTCTGACTGGGTGAAAGATTAGTGTAAGATGGCTGCGAAGGGGTTTAGCTTTTATAGCCCGCGAAGGTCGTTAGGTCGGCCTGCTGACCGACCTACCATATGAGCCTCCACTAGTCGGCCAGGGAATATTCCAGGGAATATTCCCTTTACCATCGGGCCGGGGGCGCTGCCCCCGGACCCCCGCCAGGGGGGCCGCTGGCCCCCCTGGGACCCCCCAGCCAGGGGCCGCTTCCGCGGCCCCCGGACCCCACAATAGGGGCCCCTTTTAACTCCCTTACCACGCAACTCAATGCAATGTGCCTCGAGTTGCTACCAGCATAACCACTCCGTCTAACCCAAAGATTAGACCCACAACAGTCACCTTTTTGCCATCCGGTCACATAGACCTCATCTGATATACAAGTCAGGACTCAACCAATGTCCGGGCTCACATTTGGCTTCTCCTCATAATGGGGGCCTTACAACTTTGAGCACCATGGATCATTGGTAGCACCTAATGAGGGTGGGGGCATTGATCATATCTAACACCCCCCCTCAATGTCCACCCATAGATGAACTATCTCCTCGGCCCAATGCCGAGTCTCTGAAGATGAACTTGAAGCAGATCCTTCGTAAGTGCTTTGGTGAAGATATCTGCTCCATTCTCCTCTGTTGGACAGTAGACCAATTCCACTATCCCATCCTCCATCAAATCACGCACATAGTGATACTGGATCTCTATATGTTTGGTGCGTGCATGAAACACTGGATTTTTGGCAATGGCGATGCAACTCTGATTGTCACATCTCAGCACAGTTGGTTCTTCATCCTGCACTCCCATATGCCATAGAATCCTTCTCAACCATACGGCCTCACATGCAGCAAAACAAGCTGCCTTGTACTCTGCTTCGGTAGAAGACAATGCCACTGTTGGTTGCTTCTTACTAATCCAAGAGAAAATTCTTGAACCCAAAGAGAAACAATAACCAGAAACTGACTTCCTGGAATCAATGTCTCCTGCCCAATCTGAGTCACAGTTCCCCACAAGAGAAGTTCCGAAACTGTATGTGATACCATAGTCAAGAGTTTTCTTCAAGTATCTGAGCACCCGCATCCCAGCCTTCCAATGACTCTCATGAGGTTTGTTTGAGAACCTGCTCAAAACACCAACAGCAAAACTGATATCTGGTCTGGTGTTACACAAGTAGATTAGACTGCCGACCAACCTCCTATACCTCCCAATGTCTGCTAGTGCTGATGTATCCTCAACGGATAACTTTACATTCACCTCCATAGGTGTAGCTATCTCCTTGCACTCGGTCATGCCAAATGCCTTCAAGATCTCCCATGCATACTTCTTCTGAGAGATGAAGATCTTTCCTGGCTCTTGCCAGACTTCAATCCCCAAACAATAGTGCAGCAAGCCCAAGTCTGTCATTTCAAACTCAAAACTCAAAGCCTTTCGAGTTTGGTTGATCATATCTTCATAGTCACCTGTAATAAGAAGGTCGTCCACATATAGGACAATCACTACAGACTTTTTACCATCCCTGTAAACATACAAGTTAGCATCTGAGGCACATCTTTTGAAGTTTAGGTTTAAAAAGAACCTATCTATCCGCTGGTACCATGCTCTGGGGGCTTGTTTCAGCCCATACAATGCCTTCTTCAATTTACACACTTTGTTCTCAGAATGGGGGGCCTCAAACCCTGGTGGCTGAGCCACGTACACCTCCTCCTTGAGGTCACCATTTAAGAACGCTGACTTAACATCCATTTGGTACACTGGCCACTTCTTGTGGGCAGCCACTGCAAGTACCGTGCGAATAGTGGTCATTCTGGCAGTTGGGGCAAATGACTCTTGAAAATCAAACCCTTCAACTTGTGAAAATCCTTGGGCAACTAGTCTAGCTTTGTACTTTTCTAAGGTACCATCAGCCTTGTACTTTACCTTCCAGATCCACTTGGTGCCAATAATCTTCCGCTTTGCTGGCCGATCCACTAGCTCCCAAGTGTCATTCTTCATTATGCTGTCATACTCCGCCTGCATAGCAGCCTTCCATGATGGATCTGCAAGTGCTTCTTCTAAGTCAGTTGGCTCCTTTACTTGTCTCATAATCTCAACCATCAAGGCCATGTTGACTATGTGAGCAGAAGCCCTCCTTTGCTCCTCTATTCTCTGAGACCTCCTTGGTCCGTCTGCCTTCTCCTCAACAGATGCAGGCATAGGATTATTGTGGTCATAGAGCTGCTTCACCCAGCGCGGCAATGGCTTTTCCGGTGGGGTGATGTCAGGTTGGTGAACTTTTTCCTCATCATCTGAAGATGATGCTTCCTCCTCCTTAAGGATAGGGATAGCTCTCGGGACAGGTTCATAGTGGACTACTTCTTCGCTTGATGATAAAGTGGAAGACCTTGCCTTCTCCTCCTCCACTGTATGCGGCTCCTCCTTGAACACCACATCACGGCTCGCGATGATCTTCTTTGCCTCTTGGTCATATAACTTGTAAGCCTTCTGCTCATCACTATAACCCAAGAAGATACATTTTCTGCTTTTTGGTTGTAACTTGTTTCTCTTCTCATCTGGAACATGTGCATAACATTCACATCCAAAAATTCTGAAATGTGAAACAGATGGTTTCTTACCAGTGTAAGCCTCATGAGGTGTTTTTCCCTTGAGAGCCTTTGTGTAGCTCCGATTTAGAATGTAGACTGCAGTATTAACAGCTTCAGCCCAAAAATGGTTAGGCAATCCCTTGCCCTTTAGCATGCATCTTGCCATCTCCACAATGGTACGATTCCTGCGTTCCACAACACCATTCTGCTGAGGTGTGTGAGGCGTCGTCAATTGACGCTTGATCCCTTTGCTCTTGCAAAAGCCTTCAAACTCCTTTGAGTTGAACTCACCACCACCATCTGTTCTAAATTTCTTCACACTTTTCCCTGTTTCATTCTCAACAAGTATTAGCCATTCTTTAAACTTACCAAAAGCTTGAGCCTTATCACGAAGGAAGTACACCCACATCTTCCTACTGTAGTCGTCGACAATCAACATAAAATAAGAAGATCCCCCCAAGGCCTGTGTAGGCATCTTACCACACAAGTCAGCATGCACCAACTCTAGAGGAGCATGTGCTCTATTCTTGCTTTCTTGTGGAAATGCCTTTCTCTGTTGCTTGCCCATCATACAAGCTTCACATGGTTCCTTCAATTCAGTTATTGTAGGTAGGTGAGCAACCATACCTTGCTTTTGCATCTCCTTCAATACTGCAAATCCGATGTGTCCAAACCTTTCATGCCAAAGCTTACTTGTGCCCACTCCAGCGGTGGCTGTAAGAGCACTTAGCTCATACAGGTTGTTCCTTCTTTCTCCTTTGCCAACAATTGTGCCAGCACTATCAATAATTTCTGCACCTGTCTTCTTGAACCTCACTTCATGACCAAGATCAGTTATGGCAGCAACTGATAAGAGATTTCTCCTGATTTCGGGAACATACAACACATTTGAAAGCTTTTTGACTTCACCATTTGCAGCAACAAAAGAAATAGTACCTGTGCCCGCAGCAGGGCATTTAGCATCATTTCCAACCGTCACAGTGATGGATTCTTGTAGAGGCTGCATAGAACTGTATAGACCTTTCTTGTTGGTCATGTGACGGGAGGCCCCACTATCCAACACCCAAGAGTCAGTGGTAGATTCTTCTTGCGCCGAGGAGCACACTTCCTCAATGGTCGCCATGAATAATTCCAACTCTGCTTCAGCCGTATTGGCTGTCTCTTTCCCTTTAGTTTTAAGGGTACCATTCTTTTCATCTGCCTTCTTGACACGACAATCTGCAATCGCATGTCCTTTCTTCTTACAGTAGAAGCACTCTCCTTGAAACTTCTTCTTGCCGCCCTTTTTCTTTTTGTCACCATCATTTTTGGTGGAGGAAACACCTTTGCCTTTTGCATTGGCAGAGAATGCAGCATCTCCATTGTTGCTTCCTTCTCGGGCTTTCAGCCTCAACTCCTCCTCCATTAATAATGCACAAAACTCCTCAAAAGTCAAAGCTTGAGGTCTCACCTGAGTATTAAGGGCAGTTACTAGTCCATCAAACTTTTGTGGACAAATCTGAAGACACCTCCGAGCTAGCTCTTCGCTAGTCTTTTGTATCCCAGCGCCAGCCATCTGGTCGCGCAGATTCTTAATCCGAGTGATGAATGCTTCAACCGTCTCTCCTTCAGCAAACTTCTCCGCTGCTAGTTGATTCTCCAAGTTTTGAATCCTTGTTTGGTTTCGTGTTTCATACTGACTCCTTAGTACATTCCAAGCCTCTGACGCTTTGGTTGTATGCTGAATCAGAGTCAAAACACTGTCAGAACAGCTTGTAACTAAGGCACACAATGCATCTGCATTCCTTCGTTTCCAAGCTCGTAGAAGATCTGCATTCGGAGGAATCATCACACTAGGATTTGATGGGTCGGGGGTAGGCTGTGGTTCTGCGTCAGTCCCCAGCACAGTCTCCAGAAGCTCATAAGAATCAAGGATAGTAGTAATTTTGAACTTCCACAAGGTGTAGTTTGTACCATCTAACTTGCCTTCGCTGAAGGTTGGTGGACGAATCCTCAGTGTTTGAATAGCCGGTACAGCAGCACCACCTCCTGCACCGCTTCCTGATGCGCCAGAACTGCTTCCCGGAGTCGACATCGTTTCTCTTTGCTGTTGAAGCCTTTGCCTCTTGCACTCTCTCCGATCTCTAGAGCCCCCTGGGCTCTGATACCATGTAAAATATTACACGGCGCAGCGAACAGAATCTGAGAAAGAGATAGAGAGTACACAACAGATAAGAGGAGAATCAGTAAATTCTTTAACTTCAAACAACTGATACAAAGATGGCTCTGTCCACCCGTGCGCTTCCACTGAGTGAAGCTTAGATGGCGATCTAGACAGAAGATAGGTGAAGAGTTTAAGGCTAGCTGGAACAACAACTCTGACTGGGTGAAAGATTAGTGTAAGATGGCTGCGAAGGGGTTTAGCTTTTATAGCCCGCGAAGGTCGTTAGGTCGGCCTGCTGACCGACCTACCATATGAGCCTCCACTAGTCGGCCAGGGAATATTCCAGGGAATATTCCCTTTACCATCGGGCCGGGGGCGCTGCCCCCGGACCCCCGCCAGGGGGGCCGCTGGCCCCCCTGGGACCCCCCAGCCAGGGGCCGCTTCCGCGGCCCCCGGACCCCACAATAGGGGCCCCTTTTAACTCCCTTACCACGCAACTCAATGCAATGTGCCTCGAGTTGCTACCAGCATAACCACTCCGTCTAACCCAAAGATTAGACCCACAACAGTCACCTTTTTGCCATCCGGTCACATAGACCTCATCTGATATACAAGTCAGGACTCAACCAATGTCCGGGCTCACATTTGGCTTCTCCTCATAATGGGGGCCTTACAACTTTGAGCACCATGGATCATTGGTAGCACCTAATGAGGGTGGGGGCATTGATCATATCTAACACACCCACATCTTCCTACTGTAGTCGTCGACAATCAACATAAAATAAGAAGATCCCCCCAAGGCCTGTGTAGGCATCTTACCACACAAGTCAGCATGCACCAACTCTAGAGGAGCATGTGCTCTATTCTTGCTTTCTTGTGGAAATGCCTTTCTCTGTTGCTTGCCCATCATACAAGCTTCACATGGTTCCTTCAATTCAGTTATTGTAGGTAGGTGAGCAACCATACCTTGCTTTTGCATCTCCTTCAATACTGCAAATCCGATGTGTCCAAACCTTTCATGCCAAAGCTTACTTGTGCCCACTCCAGCGGTGGCTGTAAGAGCACTTAGCTCATACAGGTTGTTCCTCCTTTCTCCTTTGCCAACAATTGTGCCAGCACTATCAATAATTTCTGCACCTGTCTTCTTGAACCTCACTTCATGACCAAGATCAGTTATGGCAGCAACTGATAAGAGATTTCTTCTGATTTCGGGAACATACAACACATTTGAAAGCTTTTTGACTTCACCATTTGCAGCAACAAAAGAAATAGTACCTGTGCCCGCAGCAGGGCATTTAGCATCATTTCCAACCGTCACAGTGATGGATTCTTGTAGAGGCTGCATAGAACTGTATAGACCTTTCTTGTTGGTCATGTGACGGGAGGCCCCACTATCCAACACCCAAGAGTCAGTGGTAGATTCTTCTTGCGCCGAGGAGCACACTTCCTCAATGGTCGCCATGAATAATTCCAACTCTGCTTCAGCCGTATTGGCTGTCTCTTTCCCTTTACTTTTAAGGGTACCATTCTTTTCATCTGCCTTCTTGACACGACAATCTGCAATTGCATGTCCTTTCTTCTTACAGTAGAAGCACTCTCCTTGAAACTTCTTCTTGCCGCCCTTCTTCTTTTTGTCACCATCATTTTTGGTGGAGGAAACACCTTTGCCTTTTGCATTGGCAGAGAATGCAGCATCTCCATTGTTGCTTCCTTCTCGGGCTTTCAGCCTCAACTCCTCCTCCATTAATAATGCACAAAACTCCTCAAAAGTCAAAGCTTGAGGTCTCACCTGAGTATTAAGGGCAGTTACTAGTCCATCAAACTTTTGTGGACAAATCCGAAGACACCTCCGAGCTAGCTCTTCGCTAGTCTTTTGTATCCCAGCGCCAGCCATCTGGTCGCGCAGATTCTTAATCCGAGTGATGAATGCTTCAACCGTCTCTCCTTCAGCAAACTTCTCCGCTGCTAGTTGATTCTCCAAGTTTTGAATCCTTGTTTGGTTTCGTGTTTCATACTGACTCCTTAGTACATTCCAAGCCTCTGACGCTTTGGTTGTATGCTGAATCAGAGTCAAAACACTGTCAGAACAGCTTGTAACTAAGGCACACAATGCATCTGCATTCCTTCGTTTCCAAGCTCGTAGAAGATCTGCATTCGGAGGAATCATCACACTAGGATTTGATGGGTCGGGGGTAGGCTGTGGTTCTGCGTCAGTCCCCAGCACAGTCTCCAGAAGCTCATAAGAATCAAGGATAGTAGTAATTTTGAACTTCCACAAGGTGTAGTTTGTACCATCTAACTTGCCTTCGCTGAAGGTTGGTGGACGAATCCTCAGTGTTTGAATAACCGGTACAGCACCACCACCTCCTGCACCGCTTCCTGATGCGCCAGAACTGCTTCCCGGAGTCGACATCGTTTCTCTTTGCTGTTGAAGCCTTTGCCTCTTGCACTCTCTCCGATCTCTAGAGCCCCCTGGGCTCTGATACCATGTAAAATATTACACGGCACAACGAACAGAATCTGAGAAAGAGATAGAGAGTACACAACAGATAAGAGGAGAATCAGTAAATTCTTTAACTCCAAACAACTGATACAAAGATGGCTCTGTCCACCCGTGCGCTTCCACTGTGTGAAGCTTAGATGGCGATCTAGACAGAAGATAGGTGAAGAGCTTAGGGCTAGCTGGAACAACAACTCTGACTGGGTGAAAGATGAGTGAGATGGCTGCGAAGGGGTTTAGCTTTTATAGCCCGCAAAGGTCGTTAGGTCGGCCTGCTGACCGACCTACCATATGAGCCTCCACTAGTCGGCCAGGGAATATTCCAGGGAATATTCCCTTTACCATCGGGCCGGGGGCGCTGCCCCCGGACCCCCGCCAGGGGGGCCGCTGGCCCCCCTGGGACCCCCCAACCAGGGGCCGCTTCCGCGGCCCCCGGACCCCACAATAGGGGCCCCTTTTAACTCCCTTACCACGCAACTCAATGCAATGTGCCTCGAGTTGCTACCAGCTTAACCACTCCGTCTAACCCAAAGATTAGACCCACAACAGTCACCTTTTTGCCATCCGGTCACATAGACCTCATCTGATATACAAGTCAGGACTCAACCAATGTCCGGGCTCACATTTGGCTTCTCCTCATAATGGGGGCCTTACAACTTTGAGCACCATGGATCATTGGTAGCACCTAATGAGGGTGGGGCATTGGTCATATCTAACATCGTTCACATAACTTATAGCACAGACACGAAAACAGAGTAAAGCAATCTATTGACAAACAAGTTCCTTAACTTATCTTCAAGTTAATCTTTATCTCCCGCCCATACAGGAGAAATTATGTTTCGCTTCTGTCCAACAGAAGTATCCCTTTTGCCCTGCAGAAGTAACTGGTCCAATTCACATGGCACCACAAACTCAATCCTTTATCTAGAATAGGATCTCCCAACATGCCCAGATGTTGGGGGCCACGGAGGTCTTCAACTCCATTCTAGACCTAGCAAGGGGTGTCCAGAGCTCCAACTGACCCGCAAGCTGTCTAGGAGCGAAACATCATTCCCATGGTTGGCCTTTTCACCACTCGACCTTCGGCCCATGAATCGAGCACTGCCCTCTCGGGTTAATACGTGGTGCGACCATGGAGGTGATCCACCCGTATAATATATCCTTCCTTAATTAAATCCTTTAAGAATCAAGCACAAACAAGGCATTCAGCCTAATATCATTTTCAAAGAAAACATTCATTTATTCCCATGGCGACTTGTCATCACAGACCCTTGCCATGCATTTACCATAAATCACAACCACTTGGAATAATCATCCAAACAACAACTAACAACCAGTTGAATGTAAAATCATCTAGGATATTGTTTGATCAACCAACAAAACCAATTGCATTCTTTCCAAAACAATGCAAGAGTAGATGATATAATATTTTTCATTGCGTATTTGCTCTCCCCCTTGGGATCTAAGAGCAATATTATGCAAAAATGTTCTTAACACTTCCTTCCTTCGACTAGGGCATATGTTAAGGGTTCAAACACTATTCATGATGTAAGTTCTGTAGGTCACTTACCTTGATTGGTAACCCAACCCTGGATTTGGATTGGAAAAAGTCATCAATATCGGACGGAACTCAAGACATCTTAGTTTTAACCCTTATGATTAATTTCTTGTACTAACTCTTAGTCAAGTCATGAGGCAACTAGAAAATTATCCTCATATATCAAACACGTTATAGGCATATCGTGTAAATACTTGATAAGATAAGTGCCAAATGATCTCAAGTAATTAAACTCCAACAGGCCGTGCATTGAGCTAGAATCTAGTTTTTCTTAATATTTGGGTTCTTAGGCTAAGTACTTTTGAAGTATCTAAACTTTAAACTAGTACTTCTCTATTCATAATTCTTAATGTCATATTATTTTAGCAATTATGCTATTTATAACCCTTGACTATACTTTAATCTAGCACTTGTTTTCCCAATCTTTTAATGTCGTTCTTTTGACGACTATGCCATTCATAACGCTTGACTAATTCTTCCTTGTAATTTCTCTACTAGCAAATAAGTCATATGTAGCTAGGTGCAATTCTTTTCCCTTGATATATGCACTTCACAAACTCCATCTTCCGAGTAGGTGAGATGAAAGTTATCCTTTCCCATGACCTATAGTCATGCATCGTAGTATGGGGCCTAACGTATCTCATACCAGAATCAAAGCAAGCATCTATCAATTTGAAAATACATTACTTACGACCGGAACCGCAATTGTATTGACGGTGATGCCTTTGCCCGAAGCCTTGTTGCTGGTTGCCGGATTGTCATCCGCACGCGACATTCTTCGCTTGGAGGCCATTGTCTGCAAGTAGACTCAAGAGATTAAGAAGGTGGAATAGATTCAAGATGGGGGAGCGTAAGAGAAGATGGTTAAGTTGAGGATCGAGATAGAGGGAATTGAGCTAATTCTCTTCCTTGCAGCCTCTCGGGGTGACTCTTCTCTCTCCATATGCCCTAGCCGAAGGAAGGAAGTGTTAAGAAACAAATTTGCATAGTATTGCTCTTAGATCCCAAGGGGGAGAGCAAATATGCAATGGGTAATATTATATCATCTACTCTTGCATTGTTTTAGAAAGAATGCAATTGGTTTTGTCGATTGATCGAACAACATCCTAAATGTTTTTACATTCAACCGGTTGTTAGTTGTTGTTTGGATGATTATTCCAAGTGCTTGTGATTTATGGTAAATGCATGGCAAGGGTCTGTGATGACAAGTCGCCATGGGAATAAAGGAATGTTTTCTTGGAAAATGATATTAGGCTGAATGTCTTGTTTGTGCTTGATTCTTAAAGGATTTAATTAAGGAAGGATATATTGTACGGGTGGATCACCTCCATGGTCGCACCGCATACTAACCCGAGAGGGCACTTCTCGATTCATGGGCCGAAGGTCGAGTGGTGAGAAGGCCAACCACAGGAATGATGTTTCGCTCCTAGACAGCTTGCGGGTCAATTGGAGCTCTGGACACCCTTGCTAGGTCTAGAATGGAGTTGAAGACCTTCGTGGCCCCCAACATCTAGGCATGTTGGGAGATCCTATTCTAGATAAAGGGTTCGGTTTTTGGTGCCATGTGAATTGGACCAACTACCTCTGCAGGGCAGAAGGGATACTTCTGTTGGACAGAAGCGAAACATAATTTCTCCTGTATGGGCACGAGACAAAGCTTAACTTGACGATAAGTTAAGGAACTTGTTTGAACTTGTTTGTCAATAGATTGCTTTGCTCTGTTTTCATGTATGTGCTATAAGTTATGCAAACGAACCCTGTTCCCTAAAAGGCTTAATTAATGAAGTTGATTTTAAGTGTCACACATAAATGTGGTAGGAGCTAATTAGAAAACCAAAGCTATTAAGGGAAGCGAATGGGCGAAACCCCCGACGGGTCCGTCCTATGGCAGGGTGGTCCCAGAGAACTGGGAGGCTTCTCGTAAGTTTATAACGTCATTTGACTTTTAGGTATTGTTAGGTTAGAACCCGATTCATGCCATTTTAGAGGACCGGAATGGGACTATGCCCTATGGGCAGAGAGGTTGAGCAGCGCATCCCACTCGTTTCCCATTCTCTTTGAACCAAGTGCGGCATGGGTCTACTTCGGATTGGGTATCCCTGCGAGAATGCTAACAGGAGACCTTGACAACTAGGAACCTGAATTTTAGGTCGATCCGAGTGGGTTCAGTCGCGTTAACATTCCGTTGCAAGGAAGTGCCCACCCATCGGCTTTCCAGGCACTCTTTTAGCGGTGTATCGAGAAACCAATCTAAGCATCGCTGCCCGGCACTCCCAGGGAATGTCCCGAGTTTTGTCGCCTAGGGTTTTCCGAATCCGCCTCGCAACGGAACGTTCACGATTGAACCCATTAGGATCGACCTAAAATTCACGTTCCTAGTTGTCAAGGTCTCCTGTTAGCATTCTAGCGTCGGGTTTTGGACATCCTGCTTTACGCAGAGATACCCAACCCGAAGCAAACCCATGCTGCACTTGGTTCAAAGAGAATGGGAAACGAGAGGGATGTGCTGCTCAACCTCTTTGCCCATAGGGCATAGTCCCATTCCGGTTCCCTAAAATGGCATGAATCGGGTTCAAACCTATCAATACCTAAAGGTCGAATGACGATAAAAACTTGTGAGAAGCCTCCCAGTTCTCTGGGACCACCTTGTCGTAGGATGGACCCATTGGGGGTTTCGCCCACCTGCTTCCCTTAATAGCTTTATTTTTCTAATTAGGTCCTACCACATTTATGTGTGACACTTAAAGCCAGCTTCATTAATTAAGCCTTTTAGGGAACAAGGTTCGTTCGCATAACTTATAGCACAGACATGAAAACAGAGCAAAGCAATCTATTGACAAACAAGATCAAACAAGTTCCTTAACTTATCTTCAAGTTAATCTTTGTCTCCAAACAACAACTAACAACCTGTTGAATGTAAAAACATTTAGGATGTTGTTCGATCAATCAACAAAACCAATTGCATTCTTTTCTACCATTGCAAGAATAGATGATATAACATTTCCATGGTATATTTGCTCTTTCCCTTGGGATCTAAGAGCAATACTATGCAAACATGATCTTAACACTTTCTTCCTTTGGCTACGGCATATGTTAAGGGTTCAAACACTATTCATGATGTAAGTTCTATAGGTCACTTACCTTGATTGGTAACCCAACCTTGGATTTGGATTGGCAAAAGTCATCGTTATCCAACGGATCTCAAGACATCCTAGTTTTAACTCTTATGATTAATTTCTTGTACTAGCTCTTAGTCAAGTCATGAGGCAACTAGAAATTTATCCTCATATATCAAACATGTTATAGGCATAACATGTGAATACTTAATAAGATAAGTGCGAGATGATCTCAAGTAATTAGACTCCAATAGGCCTTGCGTTGAGCTAGAATCTAGTTTTTCTTAATATTTGGGCTCTTAGGCTAAGTACTTTTGAAGTATCTAAACTTTAAACTAGTACTTTCTATTCACGATTCTCAATGTCATTTCCTTTTAGTAATTATGCTATTTGTAACCCTTGACTATACTTTAATCTAGCACTTGTATGCACAATCTTTTAATGTCGTTATTTTGACGACTATGGCATTCATAACGCTTGACTAATTCTTCCTTGTAATTGCTCTACTAGCAAATAAGTCATATGTAACTAGGTACAATTATCTTCCCTTGATATATGCACTTCACAAACTCCATCTTCCGAGTAGGTGAGATGAAATTTATCATTTTCCATGACCTATACTCGTGCATCGTAGTATGGGCCTAACGTATCTCATACAAGAATCGAAGCAAGCATCTATCAATTTGAAAATACATTACTTACGACCGGAACCGCAGTTGGATTGACAATGATGCCTTTGCCCGAAGCTTTGTTGCTGGTTGCAAGATTATCATCCGCACGCGACATTCTTTGCTTGGAGGCCATCATCCGCAAGTAGACTCAAGAGATTAAGAAGGTAGAATAGATTCAAGATGGGAGAGCATAAGAGAAGCTGGTTAAGTCTAGGATCGAGATAGAGGGAATTGAGCTAATTCTCTTCCTTGCAGCCTCTTGGGGTGACTCTTCTCTCTCTCTCTCTCTCTCTCTCTCTCTCTCTCTCTCTCTCTCTCTCTCTCTCTCTCAAGCTCTCACTCACAATCTCTTGGAGGGGTATACTCTCTCTCTCCCTCTCTCTTGTAGCCTTTCAGGGTCTCCTTATGCTCCTTATGCCTCTCCCATGCCTCATATTTATAGTGAATTAGAGAAGAGAGCTTGTGGTTGAGAAGTGGAGCTCTTTGTGGAGGGGGATCTTGGAAAGATTAGTGATCTGATGCTCAGATCATAAATCTGATGGTTCCATTGGCTTCGAAAGGGGGGTAAAACTCCAAGACACTTGCCAAGACACTTGGTTAGAAAGCTCTTACTTCACCCGTTCTTCTTTTCTCTGTTCAAAGTGTTGTTCACTGCCTGTGAACTGCAATCGCGGCGCGCGCGATTTCGCAAATCCTCTCTTTATTTTTTTCTTTTTATAAAATCTCCAAACTAACTAAAATATCACTTGTCTTTTCTTTTAAATGACATCTAGTTCTAAAAATCTCAATATCTTTTTTTAGGATAATATCTAAAATATCTAAAATATACTAGTTTTGCCTGAAATCTAATATTTTTAGACCATCCAAACTATACACATTATCCTAGTGATTAATATAACTCATAAGTTTCGTTCATGTTGTAATTTACGTGAAAGGTGGCTACGGTCCTTTTCAATCTGAGAAAAATATCAGATTTATGAATCCTGATTTTTCTAAGTAAAATATTTTAAATTAAATAAAAATTATTAATAATTAATGTTAGTTAGTTTTTACCTTAGTTAGTTTTTAGTTAGTAATCTTACTAACTTATTAATTGACTAACTAACTTTCAAACTAACCAACTAACTTTTCTTGTGTGGAAATATTACATCCAACTGTGAGGTGCCCGCCCATCGGCTTTCCAGGCACTCTTTTAGCGGTCTATCGAGAAATGAATCTAAGCGTCGCTGCTCAGCACTCCCAGGGAATGTTCCAAGTTTTGTCGCCTAGGGTTTCCCAAATCCACCTCGCAACGGAACATTTACGATCGAACCCACTAGGATCGACCTGAAATTCAGGTTCCTAGTTGTCAGGGTCTCCTGTTAGCATTCTAGCGTCGAGTTTTGGACATCCTACTTTACGCAGAGATACCCAATCCGAAGTAGACCCATGCCGCACATGGTTCAAAGAGAATGGGAAACGAGAGGGATGCGCTGCTCAATCTCTCTGCCCATAGGGCATAGTCCCATTCCGGTCCCCTAAAACGGCATGAATCGGGTTTTAACTTAACAATACCTAAAGGTCGAATGATGATAAAAACTTATGAGAAGCCTCCCAGTTCTCTCGGACCACCCTGCCATAGAATGAACCCGTCGGGGGTTTCGTCCACCCACTTCCCTTAATAGCTTTAGTTTTCTAATTAGGTCCTACCACATTTATGTGTGACACTTAAAGTCAGCTTCATTAATTAAGCCTTTTAGGGAACATGGTTCCTTTGCATAAGTTATAGCACAAACACGAAAACAGAGCAAAGCAATCTATTGACAAACAAGTTCAAAGAAGTTCCTTAACTTATCTTCAAGTTAATCTTTGTCTCCCGCCCATATAGAAGAAATTATGTTTCGCTTTTATCCAACAGAAGTATCCCTTATGCCCTATAGAAGTAACTGGTCCAATTCACATGGCACCACAAACTCAATCCTTTATCTAGAATAGGATCTCCCAACATGCCTAGATGTGGGGGGCCACGGTGGTCTTCAACTCCATTCTAGACCTAGCAAGGGGTGTCCAGAGCTCCAACTGACCTGCAAACTGTCTAGGAGCGAAACATCATTCCCGTGGTTGGCCTTTTCACCACTCGACCTTCAGCCCATGAATCGAGCAGTGCCCTCTCGTGTTAATACGCGTTGCGACCATTGAGGTGATCCACCCGTATAATATATCCTTCCTTAATTAAATCCTTTAAGAATCAAGCACAAACAAGGCATTCAGCCTAATATCATTTTCCAAGAAAACATTCATTTATTCCCATGGCGACTTGTCATCACAGACCCTTGCCATGCATTTACCATAAATCACAAGCACTTGGAATAATCATCCAAACAACAACTAACAACTAGTTGAATGTAAAATCATCTAGGAGATTGTTTGATCAACCAACAAAACCAATTGCATTCTTTCCAAAACAATCCAAGAGTAGATGATATAATATTACCCATTGCATATTTGCTCTCCCCCTTGGGATCTAAGAGAAATACTATGCAAAAATGTTTCTTAACACTTCCTTCCTTCAACTAGGGCATATGTTAAGGGCTCAAACACTATTCATGATGTAAGTTCTATAGGTCACTTACATTGCTTGATTGGTAACCCAACCCTGGATTTGGATTGGCAAAAGTCATCATTATCCAACGGATCTCAAGACATCCTAGTTTTATCCCTTATGATCAATTTCTTGTGCTAGCTCTTAGACAAGTCATGAGGCAACTAGAAAATTATCCTCGTATATCAAACATGTTATAGGTATAATGTATAAATACTTGATAAGATAAGTGCGAGATGATCTCAAGTAATAAGACTCCCATAGGCCTTGCATTGAGCTAGAATCTAGTTTTTCTTAATATCTAGGATCTTAGGCTAAGTACTTTTGAAGTATCTAAACTTTAAACTAGTACTTTCTATTCGTGATTCTCAATGTCATATTCTTTTTGTAATTATGCTATTTGTATCCCTTGACTATACTTTAATCTAGCACTTGTATGCACAACCTTTTAATGTCGTTCTTTTGATGACTATGTCATTCATAACGCTTGACTAATTCTTTCTTGTAATTGCTCTACTAGCAAATAAGTCATATGTAACTAGGTGCAATTATCTTCCCTTGATATATGCACTTCACAAACTCCATCTTTCGAGTAAGTGAGATGAAATGTATCCTTTCCCATGACCTATACTCATGCATCGTAGTATGGGGCCTAACATATCTCGTACGAGAATCAAAGCAAGCATCTATCAATTTGAAAATACATTACTTACGACCGAAACCGCAATTGGATTGACGGTGATGCCTTTGCCCGAAGCCTTGTTGCTGGTTGCAGGATTGTCATCCGTACGCGACATTCTTCGCTTGGAGGCCATTGTCCGCAAGTAGACTCAAGAGATTAAGAAGCTAGAATAGATTCAAGATGGGAGAGCGTAAGAGAAGATGGTTAAGGCGAGGATCGAGATAGAGGGAATTGAGCTAATTCTCTTCCTTGCAGCCTCTCGGGGTGACTCTTCTCTCTCTCTCTCTCTCAAGCTCTCTTTTAAGCTCTTCCTCACAATCTCTTGGAGGGGTATCCTTCTGTCTACCTCTCTCTTGCAGCCTCTCAGGGTCTCCTTATGCTTCTATATGCCTCTCCCATGCCTCATATTTATAGTGAATTAGAGAAGAGGGCTTGTGGTTGAGAAGTGGAGCTCTTTGTGGAAGGGGATCTTGGAAAGATCAGTGATCTGATGCTCGGATCATAAATTTTATGGTTCCATTGGCTTCAAAAGGGGGGTAAAACTCGAAGACACTTGGTTAGAAAGCTCTTAGTTCACTCCTTCTTTTCTCTGTTCAAAGTGTTGTCCACTGCCTCTGTACTGCGATCGCGGCGCGCACGATTTCGCAAATTCTCTCTTTATTTTTTTCTTTTTATAAAATCTCCAAACTAACTAAAATATCACTTGTCTTTCCTTTTAAATGACATCCAGTTCTAAAAATCTCCATATTTTTTTTAGGATAATATCTAAAATATCTAAAATATACTAACTTTGCCATAAATCTAATATTTTTGGACCATCCAACTATACACATTAACGTAGTGATTAATATAACTCATAAGTCTCATTCACATTGTAATTTTCGTGAAAGGTGGCTACGGTCCTTGCCAATCCAAGAAAAATATCGAATTTACGACTCTTGATTTTTCTAAATAAAATATTTTTAATTAAATAAAAATGATTAATAATTAATGTTAGTTAGATTTTACCTTAATTAGTATTTAGTTAGTAATCTTACTAACTTATTAATTGACTAACTAAATTGTAAACTAACCAATTAACTTTTATTGTGTGGAAATATTACATCCTCCTTTCCATATAATAAAAGTTAGTTGGTTAGTTTAAAAGTTAGTTAGTCAATTAATCAGTTAGTAAGATTACTAACTAAAGACTAACTAAGGTAAAAACTAACTAACATTAATTATTAATCATTTTTATTTAATTTTAAAATATTTTATTTAGAAAAATCAAGAGTCATAAATCCGATATTTTTCTCGGATTGAAAAGGACCGTAGTCACCCTTCACGTAAATTACAACGAGAATGAGACTTATGAGTTATTAATCACTAAGTTCATGAGTATAGTTTGGATGGTCCAAAAACATTAGATTTTGGGCAAAGCTAGTATATTTTAGATATTTTAGATATTATCTTAAAAAAAGATATGGAGATTTTTAGAACTTGATGTCATTTAAAAGAAGAGACAAGTGATATTTTAGTTAGTTTGGAGATTATATAAAAAGAAAAAAATAAAGAGAGGATTTGCGAAATTGTGTGCGCCGCGATCGCAGTACACAAACAGTGGACAGCACTTCGAAACAGAGAAAAGAAGAAGGAATGAACTGAGAGCTTTTTAGCAAGTGGCTTGGGGTTTTACCCCCCTTTTAGAGCCAATAGAACCATCAGATTTATGATCCGAGCATCAGATCACTGATCTTTCCAAGATCCCCCTCCATAAAGAGCTCTACTTCTCAACCACAAGCCCTCTTCTCTAATTCACTATAAATATGGGGCATGGGAGAGGCATATAGAGGCATAAGGAGACCCTGAAAGGCTACAAGAGAGAGGGAGAGAGAGAGTATACCCCTCCAAGAGATTGTGAGCGAGAGCTTGAGAGAGAGAGAGAGAGAGAGAGAGAGAGAGAGAAGAGTCACCCCGAGAGGCTGCAAGGAAGAGAATTAGCTCAATTCCCTCTACCTCGATCCTCGACTTCACCATCTTCTCTTACCCTCTCCCATCTTGAATCTATTCTACCTTCTTAATCTCTTGAGTCTACTTGCGGATGATGGCCTCCAAGCGAAGAATGTCGCGTGCGGATGATAATCCTGCAACCAGCAACAAGGCTTCGGGCAAAGGCATCACCATCAATCCAACTGCGATTCCAGTCGTAAGTAATGTATTTTCAAATTGATAGATGCTTGCTTCGATTCTCGTATGAGATACGTTAGGCCCCATACTACGATGCACGAGTGTAGGTCATGGAAAATGATAAATTTCATCTCACCTACTCTGAAGATGGAGTTTTTGAAGTGCATATATCAAGGGAAGATAATTGCACCTAGTTACATATGACTTATTTGCTAGAAGAGCAATTACAATGAAGAATTAGTCAAGCGTTATGAATGCCATAGTCGTCAAAATAACGACATTAAAAGATTGTGCATACAAGTGCTAGATTAAAGTATAGTCAAGGGTTACAAATAGCATAATTACTAAAAGAATATGACATTGAGAATCATGAATAGAAAGTACTAGTTTAAAGTTTAGATACTTCAAAAGTACTTAGCCTAAGAGCCCAAATATTAAGAAAAACTAGATTCTAGCTCAATGCAAGGCCTATTGGAGTCTAATTACTTGAGATCATCTCACACTTATCTTATTAAGTATTCACACGTTATGCCTATAACATGTTCGATATATGAGGATAAATTTCTAGTTGCCTCATGACTTGACTAAGAGCTAGTACAAGAAATTAATCATAAGGGTTAAAACTAAGATGTCTTGAGATCCGTCCGATAACGATGACCTTTGCCAATCCAAATCCAGGGTTGGGTTATCAATCAAGCAATGTAAGTGACCTATAGAACTTACATCATGAATAGTGTTTGAACCCTTAACATATGCCCTAGCCGAAGGAAGCAAGTGTTAAGAAACATTTTTGCATAGTATTGCTCTTAAATCCCAAGGGGGAGAGCAAATATGCAATGGAAAATATTATATCATCTACTCTTGCATTGTTTTGGAAAGAATACAATTGGTTTTGTTGATTGATCGAACAACATCCTAGATGCTTTTATATTCAACTGGTTGTTAGTTGTTGTTTGGATGATTATTCCAAGTGCTTGTGATTTATGGTAAATGCATGGCAAGGGTTTGTGATGACAAGTCGCCATGGGAATAAAGGAATGTTTTCTTGGAAAATGATATTAGTCTGAATGCCTTGTTTGTGCTTGATTCTTAAAGGATTTCATTAAGGAAGGATATATTATACTGGTGGATCACCTCCATGGTCGCACCGCGTATTAACCCGAGAGGGCACTTCTCGATTCATGGGCCGAAGGTCGAGTGGTGAGAAGGCCAACCACGGGAATGATGTTTCGCTCCTAGACAGCTTGCAGGTCAGTTGGAGCTCTGGACACCCCTTGCTAGGTCTAGAATGGAGTTGAAGACGTCCGTGGCCCCCAACATCTAGGCATGTTGGGAGATCCTATTCTAGATAAAGGATTCGGTTTTTGGTGCCATGTGAATTGGACCAACTACCTCTGCAGGGCAGAAGGGATACTTCTGTTGGACAGAAGCGAAACATAATTTCTCCTGTATGGGCACGAGACAAAGCTTAACTTGAAGATAAGTTAAGGAACTTGTTTGAACTTGTTTGTCAATAGATTGCTTTGCTCTGTTTTCATGTATGTGCTATAAGTTATGCAAGCGAACCATGTTCCCTAAAAGGCTTAATTAATGAAGTTGATTTTAAGTGTCACACATAAATGTGGTAGGAGCTAATTAGAAAACCAAAGCTATTAAGGGAAGCGAATGGGCGAAACCCCCGACGGGTCCGTCCTATGGCAGGGTGGTCCCAGAGAACTGGGAGGCTTCTCGTAAGTTTATAACGTCATTCGACTTTTAGGTATTGTTAGGTTAGAACCCGATTCATGCCGTTTTAGGGGACCGGAATGGGACTATGCCCTATGGGCAGAGAGGTTGAGCAGCGCATCCCTCTCGTTTCCCATTCTCTTTGAACCAAGTGCGGCATGGGTCTGCTTCGGATTGGGTATCTCTGCGAGAATGCTAACAGGAGACCTTGACAACTAGGAACCTGAATTTTAGGTCGATCCTAGTGGGTTCAGTCGCGTTAACATTCCGTTGCAAGGAAGTGCCCGTCCATCGGCTTTTCAGGCACTCTTTTAGCGGTGTATCGAGAAACGAATCTAAGCGTCGCTACCCGGCACTCCCAGGGAATGTCCCGAGTTTTGTCGCCTAGGGTTTTCCGAATCCGCCTCGCAACGGAACGTTCACGATTGAACCCACTAGGAACAACCTAAAATTCAGGTTCCTAGTTGTCAAGGTCTCCTGTTAGCATTCTAGCGTCGGGTTTTGGACATCCTACTTTACGCAGAGATACCCAACCCGAAGCAAACCCATGCTGCACTTGGTTCAAAGAGAATGGGAAACGAGAGGGATGCGCTGCTCAACCTCTTTGCCCATAGGGCATAGTCCCATTCCGGTTCCCTAAAATGGCATGAATCGGGTTCAAACCTATCAATACCTAAAGGTCGAATGACGATAAAAACTTGTGAGAAGCCTCCCAGTTCTCTGGGACCACCTTGTCGTAGGATGGACCCATTGGGGGTTTCGCCCACCTGCTTCCCTTAATAGCTTTAGTTTTCTAATTAGGTCCTACCACATTTATGTGTGATACTTAAAGCCAGCTTCATTAATTAAGCCTTTTAGGGAACAGGGTTCGTTCGCATAACTTATAGCACAGACATGAAAACAGAGCAAAGCAATCTATTGACAAACAAGATCAAACAAGTTCCTTAACTTATCTTCAAGTTAATCTTTGTCTCCCCCCCATATAGGAGAAATTATGTATCGCTTTTGTCCAACAGAAGTATCCCTTCTTCCCTTCTGAAGTAATTGGTCCAATTCACATGGCACCACAAACTCAATCCTTTATCTAGAATAGGATCTCCCAACATGCCCAGATGTTGGGGGCCACGAAGGTCTTCATATCCATTCTAGACCTAGCAAGGGGTGTCTAGAGCTCCAACTAACCCGCAAGCTGTCTAGGAGCGAAACATCATTCCCGGCTTGGCCTTTTCACCACTCGACCTTCGGCCCATGAATCGAGCAGTGCCCTCTCGGGTTAATATGCGGTGCGACCATGGAGGTGATCCACCCGTACAATATATCCTTCCTTAATTAAATCCTTTAAGAATCAAGCACAAACAAGGCATTCAGCCTAATATCATTTTTCAAGAAAACATTCATTTATTCCCATGGCGACTTGTCATCACAGACCCTTGCCATGCATTTACCATAAATCACAAGCACTTGGAATAATCATCCAAACAACAACTAACAATCTGTTGAATGTAAAAACATTTAGGATGTTGTTCGATCAATCAACAAAACCAATTGCATTCTTTCCTACCATTGCAAGAATAGATGATATAACATTTCCATGGTATATTTGCTCTTTCCCTTGGGATCTAAGAGCAATACTATGCAAACATGATCTTAACACTTTCTTCCTTTGGCTACGGCATATGTTAAGGGTTCAAACACTATTCATGATGTAAGTTCTATAGGTCACTTACCTTGATTGGTAACCCAACCTTGGATTTGGATTGGCAAAAGTCATCGTTATCCAACGGATCTCAAGACATCCTAGTTTTAACTCTTATGATTAATTTCTTGTACTAGCTCTTAGTCAAGTCATGAGGCAACTAGAAATTTATCCTCATATATCAAACATGTTATAGGCATAACATGTGAATACTTAATAAGATAAGTGCGAGATGATCTCAAGTAATTAGACTCCAATAGGCCTTGCGTTGAGCTAGAATCTAGTTTTTCTTAATATTTGGGCTCTTAGGCTAAGTACTTTTGAAGTATCTAAACTTTAAACTAGTACTTTCTATTCACGATTCTCAATGTCATTTCCTTTTAGTAATTATGCTATTTGTAACCCTTGACTATACTTTAATCTAGCACTTGTATGCACAATCTTTTAATGTCGTTATTTTGACGACTATGGCATTCATAACGCTTGACTAATTCTTCCTTGTAATTGCTCTACTAGCAAATAAGTCATATGTAACTAGGTACAATTATCTTCCCTTGATATATGCACTTCACAAACTCCATCTTCCGAGTAGGTGAGATGAAATTTATCATTTTCCATGACCTATACTCGTGCATCGTAGTATGGGCCTAACGTATCTCATACAAGAATCGAAGCAAGCATCTATCAATTTGAAAATACATTACTTACGACCGGAACCGCAGTTGGATTGACGATGATGCCTTTGCCCGAAGCTTTGTTGCTGGTTGCAAGATTATCATCCGCACGCGACATTCTTTGCTTGGAGGCCATCATCCGCAAGTAGACTCAAGAGATTAAGAAGGTAGAATAGATTCAAGATGGGAGAGCATAAGAGAAGCTGGTTAAGTCTAGGATCGAGATAGAGTGAATTGAGCTAATTCTCTTCCTTGCAGCCTCTTGGGGTGACTCTTCTCTCTCTCTCTCTCTCTCTCTCTCTCTCTCTCTCTCTCTCAAGCTCTCACTCACAATCTCTTGGAGGGGTATACTCTCTCTCTCCCTCTCTCTTGTAGCCTTTCAGGGTCTCCTTATGCTCCTTATGCCTCTCCCATGCCTCATATTTATAGTGAATTAGAGAAGAGAGCTTGTGGTTGAGAAGTGGAGCTCTTTGTGGAGGGGGATCTTGGAAAGATTAGTGATCTGATGCTCAGATCATAAATCTGATGGTTCCATTGGCTTCGAAAGGGGGGTAAAACTCTAAGACACTTGCCAAGACACTTGGTTAGAAAGCTCTTACTTCACCCGTTCTTCTTTTCTCTGTTCAAAGTGTTGTTCACTGCCTGTGAACTGCAATCACGGCGCGCGCGATTTCGCAAATCCTCTCTTTATTTTTTTCTTTTTATAAAATCTCCAAACTAACTAAAATATCACTTGTCTTTTCTTTTAAATGACATCTAGTTCTAAAAATCTCAATATCTTTTTTTAGGATAATATCTAAAATATCTAAAATATACTAGTTTTGCCTGAAATCTAATATTTTTAGACCATCCAAACTATACACATTATCCTAGTGATTAATATAACTCATAAGTTTCGTTCATGTTGTAATTTACGTGAAAGGTGGCTACGGTCCTTTTCAATCTGAGAAAAATATCAGATTTATGAATCCTGATTTTTCTAAATAAAATATTTTAAATTAAATAAAAATTATTAATAATTAATGTTAGTTAGTTTTTACCTTAGTTAGTTTTTAGTTAGTAATCTTACTAACTTACTAATTGACTAACTAACTTTCAAACTAACCAACTAACTTTTATTGTGTGGAAATATTACATCCAACTAAGAGGTGCCCGCCCATCGGCTTTCCAGGCACTCTTTTAGCGGTCTATCGAGAAATGAATCTAAGCGTCGCTGCTCAGCACTCCCAGGGAATGTTCCAAGTTTTGTCGCCTAGGGTTTTCCAAATCCACCTCGCAACGGAACATTTACGATCGAACCCACTAGGATCGACCTGAAATTCAGGTTCCTAGTTGTCAGGGTCTCCTGTTAGCATTCTAGCGTCGAGTTTTGGACATCCTACTTTACGCAGAGATACCCAATCCGAAGCAGACCCATGCCGCACATGGTTCAAAGAGAATGGGAAACGAGAGGGATACGCTGCTCAATCTCTCTGCCCATAGGGCATAGTCCCATTCCGGTCCCCTAAAACGGCATGAATCGGGTTCTAACTTAACAATACCTAAAGGTCGAATGATGATAAAAACTTATGAGAAGCCTCCCAGTTCTCTGGGACCACCCTGCCGTAGGATGAACCCGTCGGGGGTTTCGTCCACCCACTTCCCTTAATAGCTTTAGTTTTCTAATTAGGTCTTACCACATTTATGTGTGACACTTAACGTCAGCTTCATTAATTAAGCCTTTTAGGGCACATGGTTCGTTTGCATAAGTTATAGCACAAACACGAAAACAGAGCAAAGCAATCTATTGACAAACAAGTTCAAACAAGTTCCTTAACTTATCTTCAAGTTAATCTTTGTCTCCCGCCCATATAGGAGAAATTATGTTTCGCTTTTATCCAACAGAAGTATCCCTTCTGCCCTGTAGAAGTAACTGGTCCAATTCACATGGCACCACCAACTCAATCCTTTATCTAGAATAGGATCTCCCAACATGCCTAGATGTTGGGGGCCACGGTGGTCTTCAACTCCATTCTAGACCTAGCAAGGGGTGTCCAGAGCTCCAACTGACCCGCAAGCTGTCTAGGAGCGAAACATCATTCCCGTGGTTGGCCTTTTCACCACTCGACCTTCAGCCCATGAATCGAGCAGTGCCCTCTCGTGTTAATACGCGTTGTGACCATTGAGGTGATCCACCCGTATAATATATCCTTCCTTAATTAAATCCTTTAAGAATCAAGCACAAACAAGGCATTCAGCCTAATATCATTTTCCAAGAAAACATTCATTTATTCCCGTGGCGACTTGTCATCACAGACCCTTGCCATGCATTTACCATAAATCACAAGCACTTGGAATAATCATCCAAACAACAACTAACAACTAGTTGAATGTAAAATCATCTAGGAGATTGTTTGATCAACCAACAAAACCAATTGCATTCTTTCCAAAACAATGCAAGAGTAGATGATATAATATTACCCATTGCATATTTGCTCTCCCCCTTGGGATCTAAGAGCAATACTATGCAAAAATGTTTCTTAACACTTCCTTCCTTCAACTAGGGCATATGTTAAGGGCTCAAACACTATTCATGATGTAAGTTCTATAGGTCACTTACATTGCTTGATTGGTAACCCAACCCTGGATTTGGATTGGCAAAAGTCATCATTATCCAACGGATCTCAAGACATCCTAGTTTTATCCCTTATGATCAATTTCTTGTGCTAGCTCTTAGACAAGTCATGAGGCAACTAAAAAATTATCCTCGTATATCAAACATGTTATAGGTATAATGTATAAATACTTGATAAGATAAGTGCGAGATGATCTCAAGTAATTAGACTCCGATAGGCCTTGCATTGAGCTAGAATCTAGTTTTTCTTAGTATCTAGGATCTTAGGCTAAGTACTTTTGAAGTATCTAAACTTTAAACTAGTACTTTCTATTCATGATTCTCAATGTCATATTCTTTTTGTAATTATGCTATTTGTATCCCTTGACTATACTTTAATCTAGCACTTGTATGCACAACCTTTTAATGTCGTTCTTTTGATGACTATGTCATTCATAACGCTTGACTAATTCTTTCTTGTAATTGCTCTACTAGCAAATAAGTCATATGTAACTAGGTGCAATTATCTTCCCTTGATATATGCACTTCACAAACTCCATCTTTCGAGTAAGTGAGATGAAATTTATCCTTTCCCATGACCTATACTCATGCATCGTAGTATGGGACCTAACATATCTCGTACGAGAATCAAAGCAAGCATCTATCAATTTGAAAATACATTACTTACGACCAAAACCGCAATTGGATTGACGGTGATGCCTTTGCCCGAAGCCTTGTTGCTGGTTGCAGGATTGTCATCCGCACGCGACATTCTTCGCTTGGAGGCCATTGTCCGCAAGTAGACTCAAGAGATTAAGAAGCTAGAATAGATTCAAGATGGGAGAGCGTAAGAGAAGATGGTTAAGGCGAGGATCGAGATAGAGGGAATTGAGCTAATTCTCTTCCTTGCAGCCTCTCGGGGTGACTCTTCTCTCTCTCTCTCTCTCAAGCTCTCTTTTAAGCTCTTCCTCACAATCTCTTGGAGGGGTATCCTTCTGTCTACCTCTCTCTTGCAGTCTCTCAGGGTCTCCTTATGCTTCTATATGCCTCTCCCATGCCTCATATTTATAGTGAATTAGAGAAGAGGGCTTGTGGTTGAGAAGTGGAGCTCTTTGTGGAGGGGGATCTTGGAAAGATCAGTGATCTGATGCTCGGATCATAAATTTTATGGTTCCATTGGCTTCAAAAGGGGGGTAAAACTCGAAGACACTTGGTTAGAAAGCTCTTAGTTCACTCCTTCTTTTCTCTGTTCAAAGTGCTGTCCACTGCCTGTGTACTGCGATCGCGGCGCGCACGATTTCGCAAATTCTCTCTTTATTTTTTTCTTTTTATAAAATCTCCAAACTAACTAAAATATCACTTGTCTTTCCTTTTAAATGACATCCAGTTCTAAAAATCTCCATATTTTTTTTAGGATAATATCTAAAATATCTAAAATATACTAACTTTGCCATAAATCTAATATTTTTGGACCATCCAACTATACACATTAACGTAGTGATTAATATAACTCATAAGTCTCATTCACATTGTAATTTTCGTGAAAGGTGGCTACGGTCCTTGCCAATCCAAGAAAAATATCGAATTTACGACTCTTGATTTTTCTAAATAAAATATTTTTAATTAAATAAAAATGATTAATAATTAATGTTAGTTAGATTTTACCTTAATTAGTATTTAGTTAGTAATCTTACTAACTTATTAATTGACTAACTAAATTGTAAACTAACCAATTAACTTTTATTGTGTGGAAATATTACATCCTCCTTTCCATATAATAAAAGTTAGTTGGTTAGTTTAAAAGTTAGTTAGTCAATTAATCAGTTAGTAAGATTACTAACTAAAGACTAACTAAGGTAAAAACTAACTAACATTAATTATTAATCATTTTTATTTAATTTTAAAATATTCTATTTAGAAAAATCAAGAGTCATAAATCCGATATTTTTCTCGGATTGAAAAGGACCGTAGTCACCCTTCACGTAAATTACAACGAGAATGAGACTTATGAGTTATTAATCACTAAGTTCATGAGTATAGTTTGGATGGTCCAAAAACATTAGATTTTGGGCAAAGCTAGTATATTTTAGATATTTTAGATATTATCTTAAAAAAAGATATGGAGATTTTTAGAACTTGATGTCATTTAAAAGAAGAGACAAGTGATATTTTAGTTAGTTTGGAGATTATATAAAAAGAAAAAAATAAAGAGAGGATTTGCGAAATCGTGTGCGCCGCGATCGCAGTACACAAGCAGTGGACAGCACTTCGAAACAGAGAAAAGAAGAAGGAATGAACTGAGAGCTTTTTAGCAAGTGGCTTGGGGTTTTACCCCCCTTTTAGAGCCAATAGAACCATCAGATTTATGATCCGAGCATCAGATCACTGATCTTTCCAAGATCCCCCTCCATAAAGAGCTCTACTTCTCAACCACAAGCCCTCTTCTCTAATTCACTATAAATATGGGGCATGGGAGAGGCATATAGAGGCATAAGGAGACCCTGAAAGGCTACAAGAGAGAGGGAGAGAGAGAGTATACCCCTCCAAGAGATTGTGAGCGAGAGCTTGAGAGAGAGAGAGAGAGAGAGAGAGAGAGAAGAGTCACCCCGAGAGGCTGCAAGGAAGAGAATTAGCTCAATTCCCTCTACCTCGATCCTCGACTTCACCATCTTCTCTTACCCTCTCCCATCTTGAATCTATTCTACCTTCTTAATCTCTTGAGTCTACTTGCGGATGATGGCCTCCAAGCGAAGAATGTCGCGTGTGGATGATAATCCTGCAACCAGCAACAAGGCTTCGGGCAAAGGCATCACCATCAATCCAACTGCGATTCCAGTCGTAAGTAATGTATTTTCAAATTGATAGATGCTTGCTTCGATTCTCGTATGAGATACGTTAGGCCCCATACTACGATGCACGAGTGTAGGTCATGGAAAATGATAAATTTCATCTCACCTACTCTGAAGATGGAGTTTTTGAAGTGCATATATCAAGGGAAGATAATTGCACCTAGTTACATATGACTTATTTGCTAGAAGAGCAATTACAATGAAGAATTAGTCAAGCGTTATGAATGCCATAGTCGTCAAAATAACGACATTAAAAGATTGTGCATACAAGTGCTAGATTAAAGTATAGTCAAGGGTTACAAATAGCATAATTACTAAACGAATATGACATTGAGAATCATGAATAGAAAGTACTAGTTTAAAGTTTAGATACTTCAAAAGTACTTAGCCTAAGAGCCCAAATATTAAGAAAAACTAGATTCTAGCTCAATGCAAGGCCTATTGGAGTCTAATTACTTGAGATCATCTCACACTTATCTTATTAAGTATTCACACGTTATGCCTATAACATGTTCGATATATGAGGATAAATTTCTAGTTGCCTCATGACTTGACTAAGAGCTAGTACAAGAAATTAATCATAAGGGTTAAAACTAAGATGTCTTGAGATCCGTCCGATAACGATGACCTTTGCCAATCCAAATCCAGGGTTGGGTTATCAATCAAGCAATGTAAGTGACCTATAGAACTTACATCATGAATAGTGTTTGAACCCTTAACATATGCCCTAGCCGAAGGAAGCAAGTGTTAAGAAACATTTTTGCATAGTATTGCTCTTAAATCCCAAGGGGGAGAGCAAATATGCAATGGAAAATATTATATCATCTACTCTTGCATTGTTTTGGAAAGAATACAATTGGTTTTGTTGATTGATCGAACAACATCCTAGATGCTTTTATATTCAACTGGTTGTTAGTTGTTGTTTGGATGATTATTCCAAGTGCTTGTGATTTATGGTAAATGCATGGCAAGGGTTTGTGATGACAAGTCGCCATGGGAATAAAGGAATGTTTTCTTGGAAAATGATATTAGTCTGAATGCCTTGTTTGTGCTTGATTCTTAAAGGATTTCATTAAGGAAGGATATATTATACTGGTGGATCACCTCCATGGTCGCACCGCGTATTAACCCGAGAGGGCACTTCTCGATTCATGGGCCGAAGGTCGAGTGGTGAGAAGGCCAACCACGGGAATGATGTTTCGCTCCTAGACAGCTTGCACGTCAGTTGGAGCTCTGGACACCCCTTGCTAGGTCTAGAATGGAGTTGAAGACCTCCGTGGCCCCCAACATCTAGGCATGTTGGGAGATCCTATTCTAGATAAAGGATTCGGTTTTTGGTGCCATGTGAATTGGACCAACTACCTCTGCAGGGCAGAAGGGATACTTCTGTTGGACAGAAGCGAAACATAATTTCTCCTGTATGGGCACGAGACAAAGCTTAACTTGAAGATAAGTTAAGGAACTTGTTTGAACTTGTTTGTCAATAGATTGCTTTGCTCTGTTTTCATGTATGTGCTATAAGTTATGCAAACGAACCCTGTTCCCTAAAAGGCTTAATTAATGAAGTTGATTTTAAGTGTCACACATAAATGTGGTAGGAGCTAATTAGAAAACCAAAGCTATTAAGGGAAGCGAATGGGCGAAACCCCCGACGGGTCCGTCCTATGGCAGGGTGGTCCCAGAGAACTGGGAGGCTTCTCGTAAGTTTATAACGTCATTCGACTTTTAGGTATTGTTAGGTTAGAACCCAATTCATGCCGTTTTAGGGGACCGGAATGGGACTATGCCCTATGGGCAGAGAGGTTGAGCAGCGCATCCCTCTCGTTTCCCATTCTCTTTGAACCAAGTGCGGCATGGGTCTGCTTCGGATTGGGTATCTCTGCGAGAATGCTAACAGGAGACCTTGACAACTAGGAACCTGAATTTTAGGTCGATCCTAGTGGGTTCAGTCGCGTTAACATTCCGTTGCAAGGAAGTGCCCGTCCATCGGCTTTTCAGGCACTCTTTTAGCGGTGTATCGAGAAACGAATCTAAGCGTCGCTGCCCGGCACTCCCAGGGAATGTCCCGAGTTTTGTCGCCTAGGGTTTTCCGAATCCGCCTCGCAACGGAACGTTCATGATTGAACCCACTAGGAACAACCTAAAATTCAGGTTCCTAGTTGTCAAGGTCTCCTGTTAGCATTCTAGCGTCGGGTTTTGGACATCCTACTTTACGCAGAGATACCCAACCCGAAGCAAACCCATGCTGCACTTGGTTCAAAGAGAATGGGAAACGAGAGGGATGCGCTGCTCAACCTCTTTGCCCATAGGGCATAGTCCCATTCCGGTTCCCTAAAATGGCATGAATCGGGTTCAAACCTATCAATACCTAAAGGTCGAATGACGATAAAAACTTGTGAGAAGCCTCCCAGTTCTCTGGGACCACCTTGTCGTAGGATGGACCCGTTGGGGGTTTCGCCCACCTGCTTCCCTTAATAGCTTTAGTTTTCTAATTAGGTCCTACCACATTTATGTGTGACACTTAAAGCCAGCTTCATTAATTAAGCCTTTTAGGGAACAGGGTTCGTTCGCATAACTTATAGCACAGACATGAAAACAGAGCAAAGCAATCTATTGACAAACAAGATCAAACAAGTTCCTTAACTTATCTTCAAGTTAATCTTTGTCTCTCGCCCATATAGGAGAAATTATGTATCGCTTTTGTCCAACAGAAGTATCCCTTCTTCCCTTCTGAAGTAATTGGTCCAATTCACATGGCACCACAAACTCAATCCTTTATCTAGAATAGGATCTCCCAACATGCCCAGATGTTGGGGGCCACGAAGGTCTTCAAATCCATTCTAGACCTAGCAAGGGGTGTCTAGAGCTCCAACTAACCCGCAAGCTGTCTAGGAGCGAAACATCATTCCCGGCTTGGCTTTTTCACCACTCGACCTTCGGCCCATGAATCGAGCAGTGCCCTCTCGGGTTAATACGCGGTGCGACCATGGAGGTGATCCACCCGTACAATATATCCTTCCTTAATTAAATCCTTTAAGAATCAAGCACAAACAAGGCATTCAGCCTAATATCATTTTTCAAGAAAACATTCCTTTATTCCCATGGCGACTTGTCATCACAGACCCTTGCCATGCATTTACCATAAATCACAAGCACTTGGAATAATCATCCAAACAACAACTAACAACCTGTTGAATGTAAAAACATTTAGGATGTTGTTCGATCAATCAACAAAACCAATTGCATTCTTTCCTACCATTGCAAGAATAGATGATATAACATTTCCATGGTATATTTGCTCTTTCCCTTGGGATCTAAGAGCAATACTATGCAAACATGATCTTAACACTTTCTTCCTTTGGCTACGGCATATGTTAAGTGTTCAAACACTATTCATGATGTAAGTTCTATAGGTCACTTACCTTGATTGGTAACCCAACCTTGGATTTGGATTGGCAAAAGTCATCGTTATCCAACGGATCTCAAGACATCCTAGTTTTAACTCTTATGATTAATTTCTTGTACTAGCTCTTAGTCAAGTCATGAGGCAACTAGAAATTTATCCTCATATATCAAACATGTTATAGGCATAACATGTGAATACTTAATAAGATAAGTGCGAGATGATCTCAAGTAATTAGACTCCAATAGGCCTTGCGTTGAGCTAGAATCTAGTTTTTCTTAATATTTGGGCTCTTAGGCTAAGTACTTTTGAAGTATCTAAACTTTAAACTAGTACTTTCTATTCACGATTCTCAATGTCATTTCCTTTTAGTAATTATGCTATTTGTAACCCTTGACTATACTTTAATCTAGCACTTGTATGCACAATCTTTTAATGTCGTTATTTTGACGACTATGGCATTCATAACGCTTGACTAATTCTTCCTTGTAATTGCTCTACTAGCAAATAAGTCATATGTAACTAGGTACAATTATCTTCCCTTGATATATGCACTTCACAAACTCCATCTTCCGAGTAGGTGAGATGAAATTTATCATTTTCCATGACCTATACTCGTGCATCGTAGTATGGGCCTAACGTATCTCATACAAGAATCGAAGCAAGCATCTATCAATTTGAAAATACATTACTTACGACCGGAACCGCAGTTGGATTGACGATGATGCCTTTGCCCGAAGCTTTGTTGCTGGTTGCAAGATTATCATCCGCACGCGACATTCTTTGCTTGGAGGCCATCATCCGCAAGTAGACTCAAGAGATTAAGAAGGTAGAATAGATTCAAGATGGGAGAGCATAAGAGAAGCTGGTTAAGTCTAGGATCGAGATAGAGGGAATTGAGCTAATTCTCTTCCTTGCAGCCTCTTGGGGTGACTCTTCTCTCTCTCTCTCTCTCTCTCTCTCTCTCTCTCTCTCTCTCTCTCTCTCTCTCTCTCTCTCTCTCTCTCTCTCTCTCAAGCTTTCAAACTAAGTAATCTTACTAACTTATTAATTGACTAACTAACTTTCAAACTAACCAACTAACTTTTATTGTGTGGAAATATTAC
The DNA here is from genome assembly GCF_053477565.2 of Lygodium microphyllum. Classification (NCBI taxonomy): domain Eukaryota; kingdom Viridiplantae; phylum Streptophyta; class Polypodiopsida; order Schizaeales; family Lygodiaceae; genus Lygodium; species Lygodium microphyllum. The sequence continues at coordinate 22,736,130 of NC_141160.1, read as the reverse complement.
ATCCAACTGTGAGGTGCCCGCCCATCGGCTTTCCAGGCACTCTTTTAGCGGTCTATCGAGAAATGAATCTAAGCGTCGCTGCTCAGCACTCCCAGGGAATGTTCCAAGTTTTGTCGCCTAGGGTTTCCCAAATCCACCTCGCAATGGAACATTTACGATCGAACCCACTAGGATCGACCTAAAATTCAGGTTCCTAGTTGTCAGGGTCTCCTGTTAGCATTCTAGCGTCGAGTTTTGGACATCCTACTTTACGCAGAGATACCCAATCCGAAGCAGACCCATGCCGCACATGGTTCAAAGAGAATGGGAAACGAGAGGGATACGCTGCTCAATCTCTCTGCCCATAGGGCATAGTCCCATTTCGGTCCCCTAAAACGGCATGAATCGGGTTCTAACTTAACAATACCTAAAGGTCGAATGATGATAAAAACTTATGAGAAGCCTCCCAGTTCTCTGGGACCACCCTGCCGTAGGATGAACCCGTCGGGGGTTTCGTCCACCCACTTCCCTTAATAGCTTTAGTTTTCTAATTAGGTCTTACCACATTTATGTGTGACACTTAACGTCAGCTTCATTAATTAAGCCTTTTAGGGAACATGGTTCGTTTGCATAAGTTATAGCACAAACACGAAAACAGAGCAAAGCAATCTATTGACAAACAAGTTCAAACAAGTTCCTTAACTTATCTTCAAGTTAATCTTTGTCTCCCGCCCATATAGGAGAAATTATGTTTCGCTTTTATCCAACAGAAGTATCCCTTCTGCCCTGTAGAAGTAACTGGTCCAATTCACATGGCACCACCAACTCAATCCTTTATCTAGAATAGGATCTCCCAACATGCCTAGATGTTGGGGGCCACGGTGGTCTTCAACTCCATTCTAGACCTAGCAAGGGGTGTCCAGAGCTCCAACTGACCCGCAAGCTGTCTAGGAGCGAAACATCATTCCCGTGGTTGGCCTTTTCACCACTCGACCTTCAGCCCATGAATCGAGCAGTGCCCTCTCGTGTTAATACGCATTGCGACCATTGAGGTGATCCACCCGTATAATATATCCTTCCTTAATTAAATCCTTTAAGAATCAAGCACAAACAAGGCATTCAGCCTAATATCATTTTCCAAGAAAACATTCATTTATTCCCGTGGCGACTTGTCATCACAGACCCTTGCCATGCATTTACCATAAATCACAAGCACTTGGAATAATCATCCAAACAACAACTAACAACTAGTTGAATGTAAAATCATCTAGGAGATTGTTTGATCAACCAACAAAACCAATTGCATTCTTTCCAAAACAATGCAAGAGTAGATGATATAATATTACCCATTGCATATTTGCTCTCCCCCTTGGGATCTAAGAGCAATACTATGCAAAAATGTTTCTTAACACTTCCTTCCTTCAACTAGGGCATATTTTAAGGGCTCAAACACTATTCATGATGTAAGTTCTATAGGTCACTTACATTGCTTGATTGGTAACCCAACCCTGGATTTGGATTGGCAAAAGTCATCATTATCCAACGGATCTCAAGACATCCTAGTTTTATCCCTTATGATCAATTTCTTGTGCTAGCTCTTAGACAAGTCATGAGGCAACTAGAAAATTATCCTCGTATATCAAACATGTTATAGGTATAATGTATAAATACTTGATAAGATAAGTGCGAGATGATCTCAAGTAATAAGACTCCCATAGGCCTTGCATTGAGCTAGAATCTAGTTTTTCTTAATATCTAGGATCTTAGGCTAAGTACTTTTGAAGTATCTAAACTTTAAACTAGTACTTTCTATTCGTGATTCTCAATGTCATATTCTTTTTGTAATTATGCTATTTGTATCCCTTGACTATACTTTAATCTAGCACTTGTATGCACAACCTTTTAATGTCGTTCTTTTGATGACTATGTCATTCATAACGCTTGACTAATTCTTTCTTGTAATTGCTCTACTAGCAAATAAGTCATATGTAACTAGGTGCAATTATCTTCCCTTGATATATGCACTTCACAAACTCCATCTTTCGAGTAAGTGAGATGAAATTTATCCTTTCCCATGACCTATACTCATGCATCGTAGTATGGGACCTAACATATCTCGTACGAGAATCAAAGCAAGCATCTATCAATTTGAAAATACATTACTTACGACCGAAACCGCAATTGGATTGACGGTGATGCCTTTGCCCGAAGCCTTGTTGCTGGTTGCAGGATTGTCATCCGTACGCAACATTCTTCGCTTGGAGGCCATTGTCCGCAAGTAGACTCAAGAGATTAAGAAGCTAGAATAGATTCAAGATGGGAGAGCGTAAGAGAAGATGGTTAAGGCGAGGATCGAGATAGAGGGAATTGAGCTAATTCTCTTCCTTGCAGCCTCTCGGGGTGACTCTTCTCTCTCTCTCTCTCAAGCTCTCTTTTAAGCTCTTCCTCACAATCTCTTGGAGGGGTATCCTTCTGTCTACCTCTCTCTTGCAGCCTCTCAGGGTCTCCTTATGCTTCTATATGCCTCTCCCATGCCTCATATTTATAGTGAATTAGAGAAGAGGGCTTGTGGTTGAGAAGTGGAGCTCTTTGTGGAAGGGGATCTTGGAAAGATCAGTGATCTGATGCTCGGATCATAAATTTTATGGTTCCATTGGCTTCAAAAGGGGGGTAAAACTCGAAGACACTTGGTTAGAAAGCTCTTAGTTCACTCCTTCTTTTCTCTGTTCAAAGTGTTGTCCACTGCCTATGTACTGCGATCGCGGCGCGCACGATTTCGCAAATTCTCTCTTTATTTTTTTCTTTTTATAAAATCTCCAAACTAACTAAAATATCACTTGTCTTTCCTTTTAAATGACATCCAGTTCTAAAAATCTCCATATTTTTTTTAGGATAATATCTAAAATATCTAAAATATACTAACTTTGCCATAAATCTAATATTTTTGGACCATCCAACTATACACATTAACGTAGTGATTAATATAACTCATAAGTCTCATTCACATTGTAATTTTCGTGAAAGGTGGCTACGGTCCTTGCCAATCCAAGAAAAATATCGAATTTACGACTCTTGATTTTTCTAAATAAAATATTTTTAATTAAATAAAAATGATTAATAATTAATGTTAGTTAGATTTTACCTTAATTAGTATTTAGTTAGTAATCTTACTAACTTATTAATTGACTAACTAAATTGTAAACTAACCAATTAACTTTTATTGTGTGGAAATATTACATCCTCCTTTCCATATAATAAAAGTTAGTTGGTTAGTTTAAAAGTTAGTTAGTCAATTAATCAGTTAGTAAGATTACTAACTAAAGACTAACTAAGGTAAAAACTAACTAACATTAATTATTAATCATTTTTATTTAATTTTAAAATATTTTATTTAGAAAAATCAAGAGTCATAAATCCGATATTTTTCTCGGATTGAAAAGGACCGTAGTCACCCTTCACGTAAATTACAACGAGAACGAGACTTATGAGTTATTAATCACTAAGTTCATGAGTATAGTTTGGATGGTCCAAAAACATTAGATTTTGGGCAAAGCTAGTATATTTTAGATATTTTAGATATTATCTTAAAAAAAGATATGGAGATTTTTAGAACTTGATGTCATTTAAAAGAAGAGACAAGTGATATTTTAGTTAGTTTGGAGATTATATAAAAAGAAAAAAATAAAGAGAGGATTTGCGAAATCGTGTGCGCCGCGATCGCAGTACACAAGCAGCGGACAGCACTTCGAAACAGAGAAAAGAAGAAGGAATGAACTGAGAGCTTTTTAGCAAGTGGCTTGGGGTTTTACCCCCCTTTTAGAGCCAATAGAACCATCAGATTTATGATCCGAGCATCAGATCACTGATCTTTCCAAGATCCCCCTCCATAAAGAGCTCTATTTCTCAACCACAAGCCCTCTTCTCTAATTCACTATAAATATGGGGCATGGGAGAGGCATATAGAGGCATAAGGAGACCCTGAAAGGCTACAAGAGAGAGGGAGAGAGAGAGTATACCCCTCCAAGAGATTGTGAGCGAGAGCTTGAGAGAGAGAGAGAGAGAGAGAGAGAGAAGAGTCACCCCGAGAGGCTGCAAGGAAGAGAATTAGCTCAATTCCCTCTACCTCGATCCTCGACTTCACCATCTTCTCTTACCCTCTCCCATCTTGAATCTATTCTACCTTCTTAATCTCTTGAGTCTACTTGCGGATGATGGCCTCCAAGCGAAGAATGTCGCGTGCGGATGATAATCCTACAACCAGCAACAAGGCTTCGGGCAAAGGCATCACCATCAATCCAACTGCGATTCCAGTCGTAAGTAATGTATTTTCAAATTGATAGATGCTTGCTTCGATTCTCGTATGAGATACGTTAGGCCCCATACTACGATGCACGAGTGTAGGTCATGGAAAATGATAAATTTCATCTCACCTACTCTGAAGATGGAGTTTTTGAAGTGCATATATCAAGGGAAGATAATTGCACCTAGTTACATATGACTTATTTGCTAAAAGAGCAATTACAATGAAGAATTAGTCAAGCGTTATGAATGCCATAGTCGTCAAAATAACGACATTAAAAGATTGTGCATACAAGTGCTAGATTAAAGTATAGTCAAGGGTTACAAATAGCATAATTACTAAAAGAATATGACATTGAGAATCATGAATAGAAAGTACTAGTTTAAAGTTTAGATACTTCAAAAGTACTTAGCCTAAGAGCCCAAATATTAAGAAAAACTAGATTCTAGCTCAATGCAAGGCCTATTGGAGTCTAATTACTTGAGATCATCTCACACTTATCTTATTAAGTATTCACACGTTATGCCTATAACATGTTCGATATATGAGGATAAATTTCTAGTTGCCTCATGACTTGACTAAGAGCTAGTACAAGAAATTAATCATAAGGGTTAAAACTAAGATGTCTTGAGATCCGTCCGATAACGATGACCTTTGCCAATCCAAATTCAGGGTTGGGTTATCAATCAAGCAATGTAAGTGACCTATAGAACTTACATCATGAATAGTGTTTGAACCCTTAACATATGCCCTAGCCGAAGGAAGCAAGTGTTAAGAAACATTTTTGCATAGTATTGCTCTTAAATCCCAAGGGGGAGAGCAAATATGCAATGGAAAATATTATATCATCTACTCTTGCATTGTTTTGGAAAGAATACAATTGGTTTTGTTGATTGATCGAACAAACATCCTAGATGCTTTTATATTCAACTGGTTGTTAGTTGTTGTTTGGATGATTATTCCAAGTGCTTGTGATTTATGGTAAATGCATGGCAAGGGTTTGTGATGACAAGTCGCCATGGGAATAAAGGAATGTTTTCTTGGAAAATGATATTAGTCTGAATGCCTTGTTTGTGCTTGATTCTTAAAGGATTTCATTAAGGAAGGATATATTATACTGGTGGATCACCTCCATGGTCGCACCGCGTATTAACCCGAGAGGGCACTGCTCAATTCATGGGCCAAATGTCGAGTGGTGAAAAGGCCAACCATGGGAATGTTGTTTCGCTCCTAGACAGCTTGCGGGTCAGTTGGAGCTCTGGACACCCCTTGCTAGGTCTAGAATGGAGTTGAAGACCTTCGTGGCCCCCAACATCTGGGCATGTTGGGAGATCCTATTCTAGATAAAGGATTCGGTGTTTGGTGCCATGTGAATTGGACCAGTTACTTCTGCAGGGCAGAAGGGATACTTCTAATGGACAGAAGCGATACATAATTTCTCCTATATGGGCGAGAGACAAAGATTAACTTGAAGATAAGTTAAGGAACTTGTTTCATCTTGTTTGTCAATAGATTACTTTGCTCTGTTTTCGTGTCTGTGTTATAAGTTATGCGAATGAACCCTGTTCCCTAAAAGGCTTAATTAATGAAGCTAGCTTTTAAGTGTCACGCATAAATGTGGTAGGACTTTATTAGAAAACTAAAGATATTAAGGGAAGTGGGTGGGTGAAACCCCCGACGGGTCCGTCCTATGGTAGGTGCTTCTCACAAGTTTTTATCGTCATTCGACCTTTAGGTATTGATACGTTAGAACCCGATTCATGCCATTTTAGGGGACCGGAATGGGACTTTGTCCTATGGGCAGAGAGGTTGAGTAGCGCATCCCTCTCGTTTCCCATTCTCTTTGAACCAAGTGCGGCATGGGTCTGCTTCGGGTTGGGTATCTCTGCGTAAAGTAGGATGTCCAAAACCCGACGCTAGAATGCTAACAGGAGACCTTGACAACTAGGAACCCGAATTTCAGGTCAATCCTAGTGGTTTCGGTCGTGAACGTTCCGTTGCAAGGCGGATTCGGGAAACCCTAGGCGACAAAACTCAAAACATTCCCTGGGAGTGCCGGGTAGCGACGCTTAGATTTGTTTCTTGATAGACCGCTAAAAGAGTGCCTAGGAAACCGATGGGTGGGCACCTCAAACCTGCATCTTTTTTATTTCCTTTTGCTTTCTTCGTGTTGGGGTTAACATTACCCCCCTCCTAGACGAGTGCTAGTCCCATGGCACTCACCATCGTAGGTAGCATGCGGAGCTTGCACCGAAGACGTGAGAGTGGAAGGGACTATTGTGGCTTGCCTTGGAGAAGTTTTGATGTTGGTGTGGATGAAGGTCATTGGTGGCACTTTGCTATTCTGATTGGCTGGTGATATGATTGTTGTAGGTGGCGATAGGGCTACTCTTTGTTGGGGATGGTCACTCATAGCTGGCACAGGTGTTGGTGTTCTTGGGATGCTCATGGTGGATTCTGCTCGTAATGATTTTCTGGTGGTCTTGCATGATGAAGTAAAGGACAAGAGTTCAAAGTTGAGTGTTGATGTAGAGGTGACGGCACTTTCGTTGGAGTCTTTAATACCTGTAATTGAAAAACCTCTCATGTGGCCTCTCCCTAAGGGGTAGTGCTAGTCTTCTTATCGTGCACAATACATATTTTGATTAGTTTGGGAGACAAGTCGAACTCCAAGCAAGCCTGGAGTATTGTCCTGCACTTAAGGATCCCAACCGTGTGTATACTTCTGTGCAGATATTATGTGAGTGCTCGTGCATATTTAGGTATTACTTAGTTAGAAGACTGTCGGCCTGGTTCCTTGTATAGCAATGGGTTAGTGAAGCAAGAGGCTAAGTCGATGGAAAAATTTGTCGATGAAGATGGGGAGTACATTTGAAGATTGCTTGAGACATCATTATGGTCTTGTCAAGGCAATATAGCATAATTAAGCTTGTTGATGTCTTAGCTTTAGCTAGTGGCTACTTGTAGTGCTTGAGAAGTATGGTGTACTTTTCCATTGTCTTTCATGCCTTGCTTACCACTGTTGATTATAATGGCATTGAGATGGAGTGCAAAAGAATTGTGCAGGTGGTTCAGGGTGACAGGTCTAACCATAGGCAAGGCAAGCTCCCTAGGTATGTCCTGCCCTTAATGTGCCCTGATCAATTGTGGGTGATGCTAAAGGGCTAGGGGACTAGGGACGGAGCCAGTCGATCAAGGTCACTGGACGTACCTAATTTGAGAACCCCTAGGTGCTGTGCTATGATTGTGGGTGCTTCTTTTCGTTCCTTTCTTTTCTTTGTTTTTTCTTCTTTTTTTTCTTTTTTTCCTTTTTTTGACTTGCCTGACTATAACCATTGCAATATGTTGAGGCTATCAGCCTTTCAGTGGGTTGGAAAATGTTAAGCTTCGAAGACTCAAGAAATGGATATTACAGTGATGATTGTGCCCTAGCCTCGTTGTTAGAGAAGCAGTTGTTGAGATGGGGAGATACACTTGAGATATTGCAAACCTCCTTGCGACACACGTGATGTTGGTACAATTGAGGTAACAACTGCCGTGAGCCAACTATAGAGCTTGATCTAGAAAGAGAGAGTAGCCCATGAATATGCTTTGGGCTATGCGATATGGGCGGTCGGCAAGGGTGGTTTTTGCTTTCGGCAGCGTGGCTTTGTCGTGGCTCTTTGTGGGGTTGATGGTCTTGTGGTGATCGGGAATTGAACACTTTCGCACAAAGACCTATATCATCCTGTATCCACTTGTCACTTCATGAGAGTACATGCATGGTATATGCCGCAACTATAATAAACCAGTGCAACGCAAGGAGACATCACTTATCTGAATTCTATGGTGTTGACTTAGATATTTATCACCTACGTTTGATTAGCTTTTTCTTTTGCTAAATACGTGAAATATATTAAACATAGATATGAAAAGTTTGTACAATTCGGGAACATGTCAACACTGAACCATTTAAAGGCAAAAAGTCCTAGCCAGGTGGCATTTGATAAGCCTTTATTCAACATGGGGCTACTCCATTTGTATGAGGCGGGGCGAGTATGGGTGGTCGGGTGACTGGGGCTCTACTGGTGCGGGGCTCCCGTGGGGTTGGGCAGGGAACATGTCGGCCGGGACATGAATGGTGTAGTCCTGGGCCGCCACCGTTTCCAAAATGCCTTTAAATAGTTCATTGAATTCTTCCCTGTCCCAAGCTACCCTTTCTGCCCTTGAGCATCTGGTGCCCGAGCGTACATTGGGGGTTTGTGCCACTGGTGTTACCACATTGTGTGCGCCTCCTTGAGCGTCCGCTCCCTTGGCCTACGGATTCTTCGGCCTTCTCCGGGGCGGTGTCGCTTGGGGCCGCATTTCTTGGCGTATCTTTTAAGAGTGGGCATGTAGCGCATCAGTGGAGGGGCATGTGCTACATGTTCCCATCAGCTGCGGAGAGCATCCTTGCAAGCTAGCTTCCCTTCGTTCTCGATGTTTTCCTCGCAAGGGGCCTGTAAGATGCAAATCAAGGATTAGGATTTGTTACATGATAATACCATTCATATGTAAGGGATTATAGTGCAGGTTATCAAGTGCATAAGACGAGAAGGGGAGGGGTGGGGCATGCAGTTCTTGTTGTAGAGGGATGGCCCCCGTGATGTATATTTAGCCTCCTGCCATTAGCAAATCTTGGCTCATGCCGAGTTACATCGGCTGGTGGTTATGAATTTAGGCAGGGCTCAACCTTAGAAGGATAGATCGGAAAGGGAAGAAGGTGTATAGAAAAGGGGCTGCACCGTGTCTACACCATCAGAGTTGTTGGTCAAGGCTTCCTATGGTGGTAATGTGGGTTGTATGCCCTTCACTTGGAGGTGGGGATGGTCACACAGCTTTTAAATGTGTGATGAGAGGAGGACTTGAGGAGCTTAGCCTATCAGACCCAACTCTTCTCCTTGGGCTTGACTATCATTGCTTCTGTGTGTTGATATTGTTTATACATGGTGACAGAAAAATCAATATTTATTTATATACATATTTATGAATCCATGTCACTTCACGAGGATAAGAACCAATTGTAGAACTCGGGGTTGTACTGGAGTGTGGCACACGCATCCAGCACTCATGGCAGCTTACTTAGTATCGATAGATATTTTGCCACATCGAGCAGCATGGACCCTTGTCCGAGTCTATTGGCAACATGTAACTCCTCTTCAGTGAGAACCTTATCAAACAGAGAGTTTTCTTGGCTAGGTTTAACCAAGTCCGTACCCCGAATGGCAATCAGCACCACTCGAAGGGAAGTTGGTGCCACATAGGTTGGGTCTCTTTGAGACCGCCATTTGGCCAATCGCTCCTCAGATATTGTCATGATCTGAGCTCCTAGTTTGGCCATTGCAACACGGTTTTCACAACAACGCTGTTCAAATCGACTCTGGCCTGCTGACAATAGATTTAGTTGCTCAATGTTTATGAGATTTGGTTGGCAGAGCATTTCATTAAATGTCACAATTAAGCGTAGTTCGTGAGCCTCCTCGTCAGAGATAAGTCACATGCATTCATGTAAGAGCTTGTTATAGTGCTCATCAAGATGTTCCTGCTCTTCCCAGGATAAAGGGAAGGGCATGTAATCTCCAAGTTGCTCTTTAGGGAATACACGCATGTCTATCAAGACATAGACATGAGTGAACACCTTGAGCTTAGCATCCAACTCAGTTAAGCATTTAGTGACACTTCTATATTTGACGAGGGCTTGCTCGGTTGCTATCTCATGCAAGGTTCTAGGAGTTTGCCTAGGCTCTAGCATAGCTGGGGGTTCAGGCCTATATGAGCAAGATTGGTTAACGCTAGGATTGCTCATGCTCTTGGGGTTTCCATGTTTCTCTTGAGGCTTTATTATTGCGTCATGGTTCTCCTTGGGTGTGACTGGTGCAAATTCGTCACCCCGTCGTGACAGTGTTGTATCCACTCTTGATTTGTCAATGCGAGTTCTATTGTCAGTGGATAGAGTGTTGCAAGTAGCCATTGATGGTAACGACTGCTTTGATTTTTCAGAGCACACAGATGTGTCTGAGGTTTCACCACTATTAGGAGAGGCATCAGTGGGCTCATGACTCTTTGTCCCAATGTCCTTGGGGTCCGCAACCACCTGCAACTGCTGTTGTTTCCGTTGTTTTCTCCTCTTTTTCCTGGTTAGTGTAGGTGTACCTCTCAATGACTCAGGACCCTTGACCAAGTCAACCGTTGATGTGCTTGGGGCCTCAGCATTCTCTTTCTCTAGGGTGTCCTTATGGGACATATCCATGGCCAACTGAATAGCCTTGCTAAGGGGTGAGGGTACAACTGCCTCCCTTTTTGAAGAGTCTAGCTCTTCCCTTCTATTTAACTCCTCTAGCCTAGACTTTAGGCACTTGGGGAGTGCTAGAGTTGTAAATGAAGCTGGTTGCGACACCTCCTCCACAGGTAAACCACTAAGGACACGTTGCGCAAGGGGCATTGTCACGGCCAAGGGCTGTGACTGCTGTGGTCCCTGACTGGAAGTAGTGGTGGCTAGTTCAGTGGACTAGCTACCATTGGCAGACTGCGGTGTCAAGTCCATAGGTAGATCAGAAGTGGTCGTGCCTTTTGTTGCCCTTTGCACATTCACTTGTGGAGGTTGAGCAGTGGCACGAGGCTGCTACTACTGTGCTTCCTGTGTCCATTTAGGTGAAGAGGATGTAGGAGATTTGGGACTCTTACGTGGGCTTGGCACTAACCGGAAAATTTGCTCGTGATTGTTAGACGATTCTGTCATTAGCTTTGTTGAGCAATCAGCCTCATCTTGAGCAATGTTGTGCCTGTGGTGCTCATTATCCTCTTGGGAAATCAAAGGCTCCCTGGGCACTAGTGGACGTTGTGCACGCTTGACAGTTACCTCTGCTATCTACTTGCTAAGTACGCCAGGCTGGAGATCTACTTTTTGATAGGCCATGTTTGGTTTCTTGATTTCAATAGCGAGGGGCTCAATCACTCCAATATTTTTGGTTCGAGACTTGGATTTTCATTTAGGTTTCCTCCTACACCTCTTTGCTTTGGACATAATTTGGGCTTCCGACAGAGGTGGCTTAGCAGGGAGTTTTGGTACCCAAATCCATTGATTGCCTGCATAATACCCTTGAGCACGAAGCAATGCCTTGGATATCCATCATGGCGTTGTGCTAGCTCTTTGTCGATGCCTTCATCTATAAGGCTTGGGCTTCTTTCGTGGTTTTCTACGATATTTGTAAGTCCAAACCCCATCCTTAGTCTTGTCTCCTAACCTTTTTGTTTCAAGCATGGCCTCACTCACTGGTTCTTGTTGTTCGACCTGTGCTTGTATCAACTCTTCCAACAAGTCCTTGCCCTCGTTAATAGGCTTGACTGTTACATCAGCACCTTCCTTACCTTTCCCTCGAGGTTCGCTGAGGTCACCCTTGCTAAAGGTTGTGACTATCCTCACACCCGGTAGTGTCAAGTGTATCCTCTGTGCTACATAGTCGGCCTTACACTTGGTCGCCCTTTTGAAGGGTCTTCCTAGGAGGATTTCTTTCCCGCAGCTAGCACTATTTGGAGGAACATGAAATAGGATAGGCAAGCTTTCCGTTTCAATTGTCGCAAGGATTTTGCACTTCCCTACGAGTGCTTTTGGGTGTCCCCCATAAGGGCTAAGAGTTGCACTAGTCGGTGTGAGCTGTGGTTGGCCTAGTAGAGTCCATGATTCATAGGTCAAGATGTTAAAATCTACTCCTTCATCAATCAGAGCATCAATAGTATGCTCTCTTTTCGCGGTGAGTTTGACCCTAAGATAAACAGGTGGTACTATGTCTTCATCTTCCGGGTCTTGGCTTGTAAATTTAAGCCTTCTGACAGACGCCTTTGAGTCCCTGACTGCACAGTCAGACGTGGATTCTCTACTGAGGTCTTGGGTCGTATATGCAGCGCTGCTCAAGGTACATCTATCATCAGGACTATCATGTCTAGTCATCCTCACATTATTAGCTTGATGATGTTGCGTTCTACTTCGACTAGACGAAGTTTGAACACAATGTACATATGTTCTTGTGGTGTGGCCTTTTTGCCCTGGATGGCTAGATTGGCCAATTGAGGTTCTAGGGTCTCTGTTTCTCTCTGTTCGAGTATGGGCTTTTGCTTGCTCTTTTACAAGTGAGGATCCATGCTCGTGTAGAGCCATTACTACATTAGGGTCTAATTTGGAGGACCTGTCACGATGCGTGTTTTCCCTCCAACCTACTTGGGGGAGGTGCGGAGGGGGCAGAGCCCCCTCTGCAGGGGTCTGGGGGGGGGGGGGGGGGGGGGGGGGGCAGTCCTCCTCGGCATACAAGGCCGTTACGGTAAACACCATGCGCAATTTGGAGGACTATTTATAGCCAAATTTTGAACTACTTACTCTAAGTTTCAGCCCACTGATGGACCTGTGAAGTGCCTTTAGCTCTATGTAGCCTTTGGGGTCAATTTCGGGGTCTAGATGCGTCAAAATTTGTGTTCTAGACACTTGTCCGATTTTGACAGTTTTCTGTCCGATTCTCAGATGTCTGATTTTTAGGAGTCCGATTATCAGAATCGAACGTCCGATTTCAGGTTGGTCTAATCAGCCTAGTGGTCCGATTTTGGTCACGTCCGATTCTGGGACTCGAACGGCCTTGGTCATTGGTCCGATTCTGGACTGGTCCGATTCTGGGTGGTCCGATTCTGGAAATCGGATCATGAGGGTGATCCAATTTTTGGACTGGTCCAATTCTGGGAATCGGACAGCCTGGTCCAACGGCATGGACGGTGGCCCACGAGTTGTGCGCGATGCCTCTATGTCAACATCTACTCCACCGAATCATCCAGTGCCTTCCAAACAGGTACAAAACACTACAAGGAAATGCCAGACATGCCTGGAATCACTATGGTGCTCCAATCAAATGGCACTCTAAGGATTTGTGCCCTTATTTTCCTGTTTTAGCCTGTTATACAACAACAAAAAACCCTACTGTTTGCTTCTTTTTCTTTGTTTTTTCCTATCCTAAATGCATACAAATCACAAAGCAATCACCTACACTACTCCAACATGCTTTTCCAAATCCAAAAAACCAAAAACCTACTTGTTAAGGAGATCGAATACCTCTTCAAACTCCCTCGCTTCCTACCTATCTACCTCAAGCACCGGTTCGGAGAAAAACCTACTCCAATGCTCGATTCGAAGCGTGCAAGTGCTCAAGGCTTGAATCCGTTGGTCCCGGCAAACGGAACCAAAATGTGGGAGCTTTCGCTCAACTGCCAAGACTCACGAACCGCTTATTGCTTCAAGCGTTCCAAGCCGAGCACTAATGGCTACCTCTCACATAGCCAATGTGCCATCCATACCTAGGGGTGTAGTGAGCTTACCTCCATGCCAATCGAGTTACCTTCTCTCCTGTGCACTCTGGTAGCTCCACGATCCAAGTGCAAGCTTCAAGCAAGCTCCATCCTCAAGCTCCACGATCCAAGCTCCATCGCCGCAAGCAAGAGAAGAGAAGAGAAGAAGAGAGGAGAAGATGGAGAGCTTCTCCTCCCCGGTCCCTCACCCTCACACGCTCACTCCCTCACACTCTCACACTCCCTCTCTCAAGCACAAGCTCAAGCAAGCAAGAACAAGAAGAGAAGAAGAAGAGGAGAGCTACTTTTTACCACACACAAGAATGAGCTTCTCATTCACTTTTCAAATTTATATACAAAACCCTAAATTCCTTTTGGGTGGTCATCCCCCCCGTCTACATTTACAAATTGCATGGGTGAGAGCCCGGCGCTCTTTTACAAGATTTTAGGGTGCGCCTTTTTATTTTAAAATGCACCTTTTCCCTTTTGCATTTGCCTTGGACTTTTAAGGTTGCCCTTGCGCGTGCTTTTGGCCTGTTCTCCTATTCTTTCTTCAGTCGGGCTACCTTTTTTCCACCTTTCCCCTGCGTCTTTTTTATTTCCTTTTGCTTTCTTCTTGTTGGGGTTAACAACGATGAATTCAAAATGACTGTATCTTGTGCTGCATGCGACTTTAAGGAATATCTTCATCCTTGATTCTAAACTGGTAATATCTTGATCGAATATATCGATCTTAGAAAAGATCCTTGCTCCTTGTAGACAATCAAAAAGCTCGTCTATCCTCGAGATTGGGTACTTATTCTTCATTGTTACCTGGTTTAGCCCTCAGTAGTCGATACAAAGCCAGAGAGTTCCATCTTTCTTCTTTGGGGCTCCCCATAGTGAACTGCTTGGCTGAATATATCCTTCTTCTAGTAGTTTTTTGAGTTGCTCTTTTAGTTCAATGGCTTTAGGAATAGACATTTTGTAAGCTCTTTTTGCCAGGAGTAGCTCTTGGAACAAGTTTGACTTCTCTTTCCAAAGGTAACTCAGTTAGCTCTTCACAAAATACATTGGTGTATTCTTCTAACCAAGATGGTTCTTCTTCTATCTGACCATCTTGATGTACCTTATGAAGCTTGATCAAGTAAACAGGTGATCCCTTCTTCAAGCCTTTCACAATTCAAGAAGATTTTGCTAATTGAACCTTAGGTTTCCATGTTTCACCTTGTGTAGTCAATCAAAAATTTAAATAATTTATCTCCATGACTAGCTAGTGTCTGTATTATAGAATATTAACGATTTGGACCCTTCTTGTGGAATGCAATATGAACAATTTCTTTTTCAATATCTTCTTCCATAGTAGGGTCATCCTTCTTATTAATCTCTTTAAGGGTAATATTTGGCATTCCTCCTCTTGCCATAGCTACTTGACCACGGCCTTGGGTAGCTCAGCCTTGACCTCAAAATTGGCCTTGGTGATGGTTTCCACCAAGCTTTGGACAATCTCTCCTGAAATGTCCTAACTTATTACAGTGAAAGCACCTAAGACCATCCTTGTTCCCCTAGGTAGGAACAAAATTTCCAACTACATTGGAATTTGTCTTTTTCTTGTCCTTGGGTTCATTTTGCTTGACCTTTGAATCCTCCTTTGTTCTGCTTATTGTAGCTCCAAAACTTAATACTTTTAGGCTTTGATTGTACTTTCCGCACAATAGGAGCAGCTTGAATCGAAGCATCTTGGAGGTCTATTGGGTGCATTGATTCCAAACGAGTGTTCATGGGAGAATTTAGCCCATTGTAGAACTTGGACACTTGTTGAGCAGTATCCATGGAGGGTGCATATTTAAGAAGTGAAACAAACTTGGAGTAATATGTCTCTAGGGTTAGTCCCATTTGCTTCAAATCAAAGAACTCATTCATCTTCTGGGTGTGATAAGCTAGAGGTAAATATCTTCCTCTTACAGCTTCTCTCAACAAATCCCAACTCTTCTCTCCTATCTTTCTAATCTTTTTCTCTCCTTGTCACTCATTCTCTCTCCTCTTTTCTCTCTCTTATGTTACCCTTTCTCTCATTCTCAGTCCTCTTATTAGCAAGTGGTACTAGAGCATTCATATTTGATCCATTTTGGTTACAATCTTTCCCTAGATTTCCTTCTTAGTCTAGTTATGTTCCAATTTCTCAAGGACAAGGTGTTAGCTTGGAAGTGGATAGGTGTAGAGACCAAGAAGACCAAGGATAGCCTAGTCAAAGCAAGATGGAGTACATGGAGACCCAGTTGGAGGCATCATGGAAAAAATGGTAGATTGTGGACAAGAAATAGGCCATTCTAAAGGTAAAATGATTAAATATTGGAGAAATAGAGCTAATTAGGATTAAAAGTCTAGCTACTTCTCAAAATAACATTTCTCTTTCCTCTTCCTTTAAAATTCTAGCTAAAGCTTCCCATGTTGGCTACCAATAAACTCTTTCTCCTACTCTCTAGTGGCTCTATCCTACTCTACAACCATGGGGAAAATGTTCTAAACCTTCTATCATGTAGAGAGCACCATAGTGCCAACATTGATTGAGGGATTAATCCATGAACATGCCTATAAATTATGGTGCAGCATTGATTTCTTCAACATCAAGCATCTTCTTCAACAAGTGTTACTTAGCTCAAGAGTGATCAATGGATCAAGACAAGCAATCTTGACAAGCAAGGTGATAGCTTGCATGGTGAATAATCTTGAAGAATGTCATGGGATTACTCATCTTCTTGCCCCTGAGGCTTTCTACTTAGTCATAAATCATCAATAGTGTCAAGATTGAGCCATTGTTTCTTCTCTTTAAGCTTTCTTCTACTTCCATTACTCATGGACAATAAGGTATTTTTGAAACTCTATCAAAGCCTTTAAGAATAATCAAGAAAGCTTACATCCAAGGGCAAAGAATGTTGTTCAAGGAAGCATTGAGGTGGAAGATTGAAGAAATTGGAAGAATTTCAACCTATCAAGCTTCTTGGAGTTCATAATGGAAAACTATTTGGGGGCTTTTGATAAGTTAACATCCATATCCCATGAGATGTACACATAACTTCAATCCCTAAGAAAAAATTTAGCTCTTCCAAGTCTGTAATCTGAAATTCTTTCTCCAACATAGCTTTTATATCATCAATGCCCTAGATGCCATCACCTATGATCACCAAATCATCTACATAGAGCACCAAAAAATCACATATCGTGTCTCTATTTTCTAGGTGAATAAACTGTGATCAGCTTTGCCTTGCCAAAATCCAAGTGTCTGTAAGTAAGAAGCAATCCTAGCATTCCATGCCCGTGGGGCTTGCTTCAAGCCATACAAGGCATTCTTCAATCTGCATATATATGACGAATAGTCAGGATGCACATAGCCCTCTAGCTGATCCATATAAACCTCTTCCACCAAATCACCATTTAGGAAAGCATTTTCAATGTCCATCTGATAAAGATTCTAGCCTTTAGATGTAACCAATGCAATAATAGTCCATACAGTTGCCATCTTAGCAATCAAACTAAAGGTTTCCTCATAATGTAGGCCATATTTGATGGGCATATCCTTACATGACCAATATGGCTTTGTACCTCTCTAGTGAGCCATCAAACTTACATTTTACCTTACAGAACCACTTGCATCCAATAGGCATTTTGCCCCTAGGAAACTCAACCAAATCCCATGTTCTATTTTTCAACAAATCCTCATATTCAACATCCATAGCCTTGCACCAATTCTTATCCTTAACTACTTTTGCAAAAGATGTAGGCTCTTTGTATTTCTGTACTTCTGTCATGTATGCATAATGTTTCACTGAGTAGCCACTGCCCGAATAATTCACTATATGTATACTCTCCATATCACATGCATTCAAGGCCTATTTATAAATATCCTTATTTGTGAAATTTCTCTTAATGAAACATAATCCTTCCATTCAATCTGTAATAAGTAACCCCTTTATTTGGGACCCTTCTGAATGTAAAAAATATGTAAAAATGGTATTTTAAAAATCCCTTATGTTGAACCCACATGATACATACATACATTTATGATTGACCTCCCTAGGAGCCATGGTAGGTAAGCCTATTCACATGCTTCCTTTCTCTTTGCGATCTCTACAAACAAATGTGAACTAGATTCCGCTCTCTCATGAGGTGGCATATATCTTTGCTTATTAACTCTAGGTGTAACCATTGCAGATATGCCAAACTCTCTATCCAGACTCTCAAAAGAGTCATATCTTGAAGTTAATGGACCTATAACATCATCAAAAACTTTCTTTTTTTATTTATCTCTCCCCCTCACCACTGACATATCCATGTCAGTGGATGGAGATCCATGGCTTCGTAGTTAGCTGTCCAAGGACTTACACTGCCAGATGCATCCTGAGTAGGTCCATATTAGACATAGTGACTTGCTGTCTATTTTCAACATATGTATCCTATGAATTATCTTCATATATTGTAGCTGGCTTAGCACCATACCAAGATACTAACTCATCAAACATGGCATCACAATTGAGAAATATTTCACATGGTCAATTTTCTTTCGTTTTTCATTGGGAACACTACCAAACACTTCCAAATGTTGAATGTCAGGCTTTGTAGCCATAGAGTTGCTCATAAGGTATATTTTCATGTATTCATGTTGTAGGTGTTCTATTCATCACATAAACAGTTGTACGTATGGCTTCATCCCAATAAGACAAAGGCATGTCCTTCCCATTCAACATGGCCCTAACTAACTCCATAATCACCGTGTTCTTTCTTTCAGCCACTCCATTCTATTAAGGAGTTTAGTTGCAAGTCAACTACCTCCTAATCCCATGCTTTGCTAAGTATCTATCAAACTCCTTTGACACATACTCTCCACCACCATCAGGCCGTAAGCATGAGACATAACAATTCAACTCTTTCCGAACATGAGCTGTAAAATCCATAAGGCTATCCAACACCTCATCTTTATGCTTTAAGATGTATATCCATATGTACTTGCTGTACTCATCCACAAAGCTCACATAGTATCTAGACCCACCAAGTGATGCATTATGAGTGGGTCCCTAGACATCTAAGTGCACAAGCTATAAAGGCCTACTACTATACCATGTATTCTTGGCAAATGGGAACTTGCATTCTTTTCCAAACTAGCATGTTGAGCATACATGCCCCAAATTAGCATACTTAAACCTTGGTAGCCCTGTAACAAGGTCCTTATGCTGTAGCTTTTGGACATTTATATGTCCAATCCATTTATGCCATATATCAATGTCTCGAATACTTGGCCCATCATGAGCAAACATAGCAACATTTAATTCACGGATTTTTGTATCTAATGTAAGCATCCTACCATGTCTCTGGCCTTTAGCAACCAACTTACATCCTCTACCATACTCTTCTATGAAGTAACCATCTCTATTAAATCGTACCTACAGATTCTGCTCAACCATTTGACCAACAAATAACATATTCTTGGTGATCGATGGAACATGCAATACATCATGCAAGTGCTTTTTTTTGCCACCAAGAATAACCAAAGGAACAATCCCTATGTGTGCTATGTCATGATAAGAATCATCCCCAGTGCATACATAGTCATTAGTACCTATTTTCACCTCATCAAGCCACTCACCATGTGGTGTCATGTGGTTTGAGGCACCATAATCTATATATCAAACATCATCAGGCTTTCCTTGCTGCTTGCCTTTGTTGTATACATAAGTCATAACAAACAGTCTCTCACGAGTCTCAAGCTCTGCATGACTAGAAGATGCATAATGACCCTACTATCTACCCTTATGATTAGCCTGCTTTTTCCAACACTCTTTTGCAATGTGGCCATGCTTGCCACAATAATGGCAATCTTTATCCTTGTTAGCATTTTAATGAGTAGATTGAGTATGCTAGGATCCTTTGTCCCTAGATTGAGATCTCCCCCTCGCACAGGGGTATCCACCATGTCTACTAACAAATCCCTGCTAATTTTGTCCATGTTGAGATGCATGCCCTTGAGTTTCTCTACCATGGCTAGAACCTCTACCACGATGACCATGACCTCTCTGATTAGATTAGAAAGATGCATCTCTATTCTTAGAGCTACTCGAGCTCGTAGTCAAACCCAATTTCACTTCTTCTTCATGGATAAGCAAGGATACCAATTCATTAAACTCATGCATTTCATCCCTAACTAAATTGATGTATCAAAAGACTTATATTTAGACCCTAAACCATTTAGGGTCACAACCACCATATCCTCATCATCTACCTCGGTCCCAATAGATGTTAATTGATTTGCAATAGTCTTTATTTCAGTCACATAGTTCTAAATGGACCGTCCTTTCGTATCCATCATGTTAAAATTTTGCTTCAGCTATATTTTTCTCGCACTAGTGGTAGTACCATAGTATCATATCAAAATACTCCGAGCATCCTTCAGTGAGCTATAGTTCATTATTTGAATAACCATAGTATCAAAAATACATAGAGATAGCCAATGCAACACCCTTCGAGCTCTCTCAGTCCATGCTCGATGTGCCCTAAGTTGATTAGGTGTTGCATTCCTTTTGGGGAGTTTGGGCTCAGCTGCCTCAACACCTATGATCAAGTCCCAATAACCCTTTCCAATGAGAAAGTTTTCCATCCTAAACTTTCAAATAGCATAATTGTTGTTATCAACTTTCTCGCCCACTATTTGAGTTATGTTATCAATCCTGTCAACATTTTCCATCTCTGTACTTCTCTCTATTTAATGCAGACTTCAACAGCTAATGAGTGACCAAACAATGCATGACTCCTTGCAAACTAGGTCAACCAATTGTTGACCAAGTGTCTGCTAGACACCACTTATGTAGGATAGTTTCAGTCCACAAATTTATGATAGTAAATCTCTAGAGTAATCAATGTATTTTTAGCTTACAAGTATATCAAAAACATGCCCTAACAAATATAACACCATTCACGAGTGAAAGCATTCCAATCAGAGTTCATTTACTACATACAGTTCATGTAGGTGTCTATGACTACCATGCCTTACTAGAATAGCTTGGAGATGATCCATGTGAAGCAATTACTAGGATGATCAAATAGTCTCTACCTATATAAATAAAGAAAGCATCTCTCCTTAACTGAAAAAGATATCAACAATTAAATAGACAATAGAAACAAAAGCCCTATTGACTACTCAATCCAAGGATCATACCTACCATATACTCCTATTTGTCTCCTAACCTTGTTATCCACAACACTAGGCAAATCCTAGTCATCAAAATACATATTCAATTTATCATTATATCCACTATGTATTCATCATTATATCCAAAGAGAGAGCTTTCACTTTTAACTACTAGCAAGAAACCAAGTACTACTATTTGCAATTGGGCTTTAACTAGCTTCTCAACTCAATTTATATGGCTTGTCAACCCTAGATACATGCCTATCAAGAGTCAATGAGAAATAGACTTTTGGGAGAGGAGGGAAATTTTTAAAGTTTACCATTGCATTTTGGATGGCTTATCAAAGCCACCTAACATGGTCATGTGATGTAAAAGGTAAAAATGGGGGGAGGGGGAAGGAGTAAAATGGAGTGGAGGTAAGGAGATAAGTCTACTTGTCGTGGGGCCAAGGGGAATAGGTAGTGGATGGAATGTGCATACCACCCCCTCTCACATTATTCCACCTCAAATTTCTTATCATTAGGAAAGTTACTAACTAGTAAGTTAAAGGGCCCTTTTTAACTCCATATTTTTCCTAACATAAGAAGCTCTAAATATATGTAGGAGTGCTTGCTCGTTAATGTGAGTGTCAACAAAGTCTTTGTCAAATTTAAGTGCTAGTTTTTGCAAAAAAAATGGATGGGTTTAGGATCCTTATTTATATCAACAATGTAAAACTTTTCAAGCTCTTTAGATAACTACATGGAGCATCATTGTGTGACTAGAAGAGGTCTCTGTTATCGATATTTGTAGTTTTCTAGATGTTAACCCCAACACGAAGAAACCAAAAGAAAGCAGGAAAGACGCAGGGCAAAGGCGAAAAAAACAAAAAGAAGTAGCCCGACTGAAGTAGGAATAGGAGAAAATGCCAAAAGCGCAAGGGCAACCTTAAAGGTCCAAGGCAAATACAAAAGGGGAAAGGCGCATTTTAAAATATAAAGGCGCACCCTGAAATCTTGTAAAAGAGCGCCGGGCTCTCACCCGTGCAATTTGTAAATGTAGACGGGCGGTGGAAAGGAATCTAGGAAGATAGAGGGACAATGGGAAAAAGGGCCTAGGCTAATGGCCGTAGGCTAATGGCCGACCATGTAAAAAAGGGGGACAACCACCCATGGAAATTAAGGGCATGTATATAAAGTTAAAAGGTAAATGAGAAGAGCATCCTCGTGTGTGGCAAACAGCGCCTTCTTCTTCTCCTCTTGTTTCTCACCTTCGTGCCTCCTTGCTTGTGCTTGTGAGAGGGACTGAGAGCGTGAGAGTGTGTGAGGGAGTGATCGTGGGAGGGCAAGGGATCTTGGAGAAGAAGCTCTCCATTCTCCCTCTTCATCTTCTCCTCCCCTCTTCTCTTCTCTAGTCTTGAACATGGCTATGGAGGATGAAGCTCATGGGAGAGGGATTGAGGTTGCTTGAGCTCGCCTCAAGGATCGTGGAGCTGCAGGGGTGCAAGAAAGAGGAAGGTACTCGATCGAGCATCAAGGTAAGCTCACTACACCCACAAGGTAGGCATTGCACGACGGCTATGTGAGAGGTAGCCATGGCTACTCAGTTCGAAACACTTGAGTAATAAGTGGTCAGTAGGTCTCAGGGTAGAGCTCGAAGAGCTCCCACATTTTGGTTCCGTTGTCGGGACTTGGGGATTCGAGCTTTGAGCACCGCGTGCAGCAGATTGAGCATGGAAGTAGGGTTTGCAGCCTGAACCAGTGCTCAAGATAACTAGGAGACTTAGGAGGTTTTAATCTGAGGAGCAGGTAAGTATTTGGGTTTGTTGGAAGCATTAGATTAGGATTACTGTTCTGCATTTCTGTTTTTCATATTGGATGCACTAGATGGAGGTTAGATTAAGGTAAAACCAGATAAAACAAAGGTTCTGACTACTACTAGAAACAGGAAAATAGGGGACCAGACTCAAGCTTCTGGGTGAACCAGGGATAGGGAACTAGCTATAAGGTTTTGCAGTGCTAGGAAAGAACCTTAAGAGGCCTGGGAGGCCAGGACAGACCTCATTTTCTTAGTTGGCTTTGTTGTGAGAGAGAGAGAGAGAGAGAGAGCTTCTGGTTCACAGGACGAGGAAACGCAACCCCGATTCCAGGCACATTCTATTCGTGCTACTTCAGGTGAGTCTAGTGAGTTCCAGTAGCGCTCTGATCGGTTATGGGATGTTTTGTGATGATTGAGTGCAGAAGACAGTAGGGAGGATTCAAACGCGCCCGGAATCGCGCCCGCCGCCGACGTAGTCGGACCAACTCACAGTGGTCCGATTCCCAGAATCGGACCACCCGAGTTCTAGAGTCGGACCGTTCGACTCCCAAAATCGGATCGTCCGATTGAGAGTGAGTCAGGACCAGTCTAGTCTGATTGCCAAGATCGGACCAGCCCAATCGGACGTGCCACATGGCATTCGGATTGCCCCTTATAATCGGACACTCAACTGTCCGCTCGGACCAGCCTGTCCGACTAGACACCTCGCCCGATCGAAGGAATCGGACCAACCCCTGTCCAACTCGGACCAGTCCAGAATCGGACCAACCTCCTCCGGCTGTTAGAGTCGGACCGCACCGGTCCGATTGCCAGAGTCGGACCACCCCGATCTGATTCCCAGAATCGGACCATCTTGCCAGAACACAAAGATAAGGATCTTTTGCTGACCTGACCATAGACCTGACCCCAGGATGCAACCCTGAACACCCCTAGAACCCAAGTTGGTCATTAGAACCTCGGAGATTAATCGCACTCAGGGTGCAAAAAGACCATAGAATAGCCGGGAACCGAGTGGGAAACTCAAATTAGACTAAGAACGTGGGTAGAAACAAGGTGGAGTTTGCATTAAACTCTTTTTGCATCAGCATTTCACTTGTGTGCTCCACTAAACCTGCACAGCAAGAAAAGAGAAAATCCCATTTTTGCACCAAGCACCACGAAAGCACTAAGCACAACGTGCGAGTAAGGATCGACACTGCTTTCAAATAACAAGAACACATTT
Organism: Lygodium microphyllum; assembly: GCF_053477565.2. NCBI lineage: Eukaryota > Viridiplantae > Streptophyta > Polypodiopsida > Schizaeales > Lygodiaceae > Lygodium > Lygodium microphyllum. The sequence goes on along the minus strand of NC_141160.1, from coordinate 22,712,330 downwards.
GGATACCTAATAACATTAAGGAACCCACTAGTAGGAGGAGACCCCAAGACTTAGACAGGTGCCTGAGCACCCCACTAGTAGTGCCTAGAGAAAACACAAAGACACGGGAAGCAACAAGATAGAGGAGTGGAAGCTACCAGAGCTGATTGGATTCATCGACGACCTCGTGGAGCTGGAAACAGAAACAATGTCGGGATCAAGAGGCGATCAAGGGGAAGACCAATTAGACCTAGGAGAATTTCCAACTTCGGTCCAAGAATTGGTCCACGACTACGATCTACTCACCAGAACTGAGATCCAAGGTAGACCTGTAGAAGAAGTGGTGGCTAACCTAGAAGAAGAGAGAAGAGCTATCAAGAGAGCATTGGAAGGCATAATTGCCTACAACCATGAGCAAAGGACTAGAAGGCTGCAGCAGGACGTGGATATGTACGAGGTTAGAAGAGTGCTAGACCTAGCAGGGGCAGCCAAGTCCGAACCGAATGTAGAGAGGGAACGGGCAACAGAGGCTAGCATGACGTTGAGCGAACTAGTGGCAAAGTGACTCATGGACAATACATCCATGGAGCAAAGTTCTACTGCCCTACCCACCGCACTACTGTCAGGATTGGGAGTCATGCAAGGGGCTAAAGGGCAGGCTAGAATCCCTATAGTAGCGAAACAACTAGCTCGATACGAACCTAGCAGTGACCCGTATAGCTTCATGGAGCAGTTCGAGCAAGTATGTGAGGCAAACAGTCTTACTGACCTTGCACAGAGAGCTCTAGCCTTGGCCTGTGTTTAGGCGACAAGGGGAGGACCTGGTACTCTAGTCTGGATGATGCAGAACGTACAAAATTCGCTCGCCCTAAGGGCCTCTTTATCAAAAGGTTCTCAGAGGCAGGGTATTCGAACAACCTCATTGTTAGATTAATGAATATCAGTCAAAGGGAGAAGGAGGACGTTAGGGATTACGTTACTCAGGTGCGTAGCCTCTACAAGAGAATCCCTGCCAACAAGCGACCTACCAAAAGGGAAGTGTCTACAGTGTTCATGAACGGGATTCGGAGTGAGGAGCTCTACAATGCTCTGGCCAGTAACTCCACCTTACAATGGGACGTGCTAGCTCGAGTCTTCGAGGAGGCAATACATGTAGATGATCAACTTAGAGAGCGAAGAATGAGGGCTACCAACCGGGATAATGCAAACCAGAGGGACCCTAAGAGATCAACCCCCTTAGGGAAAAAAGCAACTGCTAGCGCGCCGGACAAGGGAAAGAGTGCAGACCATGACCAAGGGATGGCAGAGATGAGGATGGAGATTGCGCGGTTACAAGAGCTCATTAGAAAGCTGGTGAGATCACATGTACAATGTGTGTACTGTGGCGGCAATCACCTCCCAGTGGAGTGCCAAGATCCTAGATCTCGACCATGCTCAAATTGCGGTAGATTCGAACATGATGCAGCGCATTGTAGAATGCCGAGGAGACTCCCGTATACGCAGTAGTACAACCCTCCATACTTAGGCAGTAGGCCACCTAATTTCTTGGGCAGGGGAACCCAGCTAGCTCTTCCAGCACCAACTGACCCAAGACCTGTCGTGCCTAGGTTGGCCAACTGGCATACCTAGGCCACCAGGGCCTTTTGTGACTCACCCACCTATTGATGCTCCTGTCCACTTTGTGGAGGAGCCCAATGAGGAAGAGGCATATGTCAATCCTTATGTATCCTACGATGAGGAGGGCAACCCAGTCCTGATGGACTACCGGCCAGTACCGGTGATGGCCTTAGGAAGAGGATGAGCCAGAGGCTTTGGAGGGCCAAGCCAGGATCCGGTCACATGCTGGACTTGCGGCCACCCAGGCCACATTTCATCACACTACCCAAAGTGAGAACAAGCTAATAAGGACAAAGCGGATCTCTGATGCACAGAGTATGGAATCACACACCAGTTTCCTGACTATCCTAGGCGAAAGCCATTAACAGGCGCTGTCAACATGCCATTGGTGCCCTTGGGGCTCTTCGGAGTTGAAACTTTCGGTAGTGGGGATATTCCCATCCCACTACATGCTATGACGCGAGCTCAAACGAAACAAACAAGCATCTCCTTACCAGGGCCAAGCAACCTTGATGCAACCTCAATAGGGGAGAAAAGCCAGAGGAGATGGAAAAAGAGTACTGATGCGAAGATAACCCTTAAAACTGAGGAAACAACTACGCTAGTAACGGGAAAGAGGGTCACAGATGCAGAGGCAGAGACCTCGGCTCCTAAGACAGCAGAGCTAGGGAGTGCCAAGGTAGGAGAATATCCCCATCCCAAACGACAACTCGAAGCTATAGCCAAGGTCAAGGACTGGGTCAAGGACGCCCAAAAGCACCTTGAAGATGCTGAACCCATATTGGAAGACCCTATGGACGACTTCTCCAGTGTTAGCACACCAGTCTCAACCCTCAAAACCACCGGCTAGGAACATGCCTGCACCCCTAACGGCGGCTCAGCAACAGCAAGGCCGGGGGGAGCTTACCAGGGCAGAAAAGATGCATGGCCTAGAACTGCCAGCCTCAAAGGAAGACAAGGGTCCAATGGCCTCCTCACAACTTTGTTGTCCACCCCAGTAACTCTAAGCCTGGAGGATCTGCTTAGGCAAAATCACTCCTTGTGGCAGGAGTTAAAAGACTCGATCGAGGGATACGCGGAACTGGTGGACACTAATCCTCAAGATCACGATGCAGTTACACAGATCCCAAGTCTAACTCTACACACAGATCCTAAGTCTTTGCACATCAATGCTTTTTGGGAGGGCACTGAAATGCACGCAGTTTTGCCCGTCCTAGCCTTAGGGGACATGACTCGGAAGGGAATTGTAGACACAGGTGCTAGTGTTAGTGTGCTAAACCATGCGGTCCTAGAGGCATGGGGAAACCCTCCCGTAGAGACCGATAGGTTCAACGTCACACTAGCAAACGGCATGAAGGTAAGACCATTTGGGGTCTTAAAGAATTGGCCGGTAAAGATTGCTGGTGTGCAATTCTCGGTAAACTTTATTGTCATGAAGGGAGTGGATTACAACATACTATTAGGCTGACCTTGGATGAGGAATGCACGAGTCATAGAGGATTGGAGCAATGGATTGATTTTCCTAGGGAACAGAACTAGTGCAGTGAGGGTAGAGATGGACACTTGGACGATGACGTCTGTTGACCTGGCTACCATCTCAGCCATGCTAAAAGGCAATACTCAACTGACCAAGCCCTATGGATCGCTAGCTAGATATATTCCCTGCCCTGAGGATGAGAGGGATTGGATGCACGTGCTGGCAACCATTGACCTACCTATCAAGATTGTGGGAGAGAAGGAAGGAGTCTCGCTTGAAGCTTTCTTGCTTGCACAATGGGGGAAGACACACAAGGGTGGAGGCTGAAAACAGTTTTCCTCTTCTTAGTTGTGTAAGCCAAAAGAACTCAAGTACAAAGAAATAGAAGAACCCTATATATGGGTCTCAAACCAAACTCAACTAACTAAGGTGGCATACTAACTGAGCCACGAACTAGAATAGATAAGGATAGCTATCATGTAGCTATTATTCATGGGCGGTGTACCAACCGCGTCTGCAACTGACAAGTCGGTGACATAAATATACAACGGTCACCCTGGCGTATCACGAGTGGAGCTCGATATCTCAACACTCCCCCTCGAGCTCAATCCCAATTCCTGCACACCAAGCAGGTCTCTGAACTTGCGCAGCTTCTCTGCGCCCAATGCCTTCGTGAATATGTCAGCTACCTGATCCTCTGTGCTGACATAAACTAGATCAATAAGACCTAGTAAAACCCTCTCTCGCACATAGTGATAATGCACCTCAATGTGCTTTGTTCTAGCATGATAGACTGGGTTATTTGCCAAGTGTATACTACTCATGTTGTCACAATAAATGACAACTGGCCCATCTGTAGACTGATGCATATCATAAAGTAGCTTATGCAACCAAGCTACCTCACATGCAGCCATTGCTGCACCCCTGTACTCAGCCTCTGTGCTCGACAAGGCAACTGTAGGCTGTTTCTTGCTGCTCCAAGTGACTGCAGCACTCCCAAAAGAGAATACATATCCACTGGTAGATCGTCTATCAGAAATACTACCAGCCCAATCAGCATCAGTGTATCCATGCAACTGTATCTGAACCCCAGTCTCATAAAATAGTCCATACTGCAATGTGGACTTCACATACCTAAGTATGCGTCTAGCCGCATCCAAATGTGGTTTCCTTGGAGCCTGCATAAACTGACTTACCAATCCAACAGCATAGCTCAAATCTGGCCTGGTAATAGTCATATAAATCAAACTTCCTACTATGCGTCTGTACATAGTAGGGTCTTCTAGAAGCTCACCTGCATCTGTGCTCAGCTTCACATTTTGCTCCAAAGGAACTGAAATAGGCTTACAGCCTGTCATCCCATATTTGGACAGCATGTCCAATCCATACTGCCTCTGCAAGAGCTGTATCCCACTTGGTGATCTAATCACCTCAATGCCCAAGAAATAACGCAGCTCTCCCAAATCCTTCATCTCAAACTTCTGCTTCAATAGCATTTTCACATGAAGGATATCTTCATCACTGTCACCTGTCATAATCAAATCATCAACATAAATGACAAGTAGCATAATACCTTTCTCTGTTTTTCTCACATAAAGTGAGAAATCTGCCTTGGAAATCTGAAAGCCAATAGTGACAAGATACTGTCCTATCTTGTCAGACCATGCTCTAGGTGCTTGCTTCAAGCCATACAAGGCTTTCTTCAACCTGCAAACAAACTCAGGATGAACAGCATGCACATAACCTGGTGGCTGCTCCATATAGACCTCTTCTTGCAAATCACCATGCAAGAAGGCATTCTTTACATCCATCTGATGTAAAGACCATCCCTTTGATGTAGCCATAGCAATGACTGCTCTTACGGTTGCCATCCTTGCAACCGGACTAAATGTTTCTTCATAGTCAATGCCATATGTTTGTGCATACCCCTTGACTACTAATCTTGCCTTGTATCTGTTCACAGAACCATCAGCATTGTGCTTCACCTTATAAACCCACTTACAACCAATTGCATTCTTACCTTTAGGCAAAGGTACTAACTCCCATGTAGCATTTGCTTCCAAGGCATCCATTTCTTCATCCATGGCTTTCTCCCATTTTTCTTTTCCCATGGCTTGCTCAAAAGATGTGGGTTCTGGTTCCTGTATCACTTTGACCATATATGCATAGTGAATGGCTGTAAATCCATCATATTTCAGCCTATCCACAGGATACCTAGCTCTTGTAGACCTGCGCAAAGTAGGTTCACTCCCAGGTGCTCTCAAAACATCCCTGGTCTTCCTTACTCCAGGTGTAACAATAGAAGGAATACCCAACTCATCATCAATGCTCTGTTCTGAGCCACTGGATTCACCATCCACATAAGAGTGACCTGCATTCACATCAAACATGGGCTGATCAACCTTCTCTTTTCCTTTTCGTGATACCTGCATACCACTATCTGCATTGCTTTGAGAAGATTCTCCTGATCTCAATCTGCCTGTCCATGGCGAAGAATGTGAACCACTGCTAGAGGACGCTCCAGGTCCACTAATATTTTGTGACTGCTGCTGTGAATTCTGTGTAGCATTACCATTTTGTGCATCTTCATCATCAATCACATTTACTGGTTTATACCAGCTACTCATCTCATCAAAAACAACATCTCTGCTCACTGTAAACTTACGAGTAGAAGGGTTATAGCATCTGTACCCTTTTTGCTGCAGAGAGTAACCAATAAAGATGCACTTCTCAGCTTTTGGATCCAACTTGGATCTCAGCTCATCTGGCACATGTACATAGGCAATGCAACCAAAAATTTTCAAATGAGAAATATCTGGTTTCCTACCAGTATACCTCTCCTCTGGAGTCATTCCATGTATTGCTGCAGTGGGCGTCCTGTTCATTATGTAGACTGCTGTAGCAACTGCTTCAGTCCAATAAAAATCTGGCAAGTCTTTTTCATTGAGCATGGCACGAGATACCTCTCCAATATGCCTGTTTTTCCTTTCTGCAATTCCATTTTGTTGTGGGGTATAACTGCATGAATATTGCTGCTTTATGCCATGCTCTTGCAAGAACTTTGCAAACTCATTTGAGAGGTACTCTCCCCCTCCATCTGACCTTAGGCATTTTATCTGCAAGCCTGTTTCTTTTTCAACCATAGCTTTAAGAGTTTTGAAATGCCCAAAAACTTCACTTTTCTTTTTCATAAAATACACCCAAACTTTTCTGCTATAGTCATCAATAAAACTGACAAAATAATGACAGCCTCCAAGAGATGCAGCTTTAGTAGTCCACACATCAGAGTGGATTAATTCCAATGGCTTCTTACTCTCTTGAACATGTCTAGGAAATGGTTTCCTTGCCTGTTTTCCAAACTGACAAGCTTCACATACCTTATGCATTTCTGCAACCTTGAATTTGGGCAATCCTGCAACAATATTTTGGGCCCGCATTGATTTAAGTCGCTGTACATTAACATGACCAATGCGTTTATGCCAGATATCAATATCTGCAACTACACCGGTCCCATGTGCAAACATTGCTGCACTCAATTCAGACATGTCTGCATCCAATGTAAACATTCTGCCCTTCTTCTTTCCTTTTGCTATCAAGCGACCTTTATTTTTCATATCCTCAACAAAGCATCCATGAGGATTAAATCTGACCTGCAAGCCCTGTTCAACCATTTGACCAACAGAAACCAGATTCTTGGTGATATTCGGGACATGAAATACATCGGACAGGTATTTCTTTTTCCCATCCTGCATAGACAATGGAATTTTTCCAATCTGCACAATAGGATGTGCAGTATCATCACCAGTCTCCACAAATCCTAGTTTTTTCATTTTCCTTGCATCCTCCATCCATTCTGCATGACCTGTCATGTGGTTTGATGCACCTGAGTCAACATACCATACATCATTGCTTTCTTCTGCACTTGTCACAGAATTGTTCATGTGCTGCAGCATGAACAAATGCTCATTTCTGTCATCACCCTGTCTACTAGAGGATGCATAATTTCCTTGTTGCAGTTTTCCATTCATGATGTCATTCTGCTTTTTATAGCAGTCTTTAGCCATATGACCCATTTTACCACAGTAGTAGCATTCAACATTACTGTTTGCATTTTGGCCTCTTTGCCATCCACCACGACCTCTTTGGCTCCCCCTGCCTCTAGAGTTACCACGTCCTCCTCCATAGGACTGGTTTTCTTGAGTTTGCTGCATATTCTGATTTCTGCCACGGCCTCCAAATCGGCCTCCTCTACCTCTGCCTCTACCTCTTCTAGCATTTGAGTAGAAGACAGCTTCTTTTGAAGTTCCTCCTGAAGAAGATGCACCACCATTTCTCTGTTCCTCAGAAATTAGAAGAGCAATCAACTCCTCAAAATCAGGAAATCTTTCACGAACTGAAATGGATGTCCGAAACTGTGCATAATCCTTTCCTAGACCATTCAAGGTCACGGAAACTAAATCATCATCTTCCACTGGCGACCCAATGGAAGCAAGTGCATCTGCAATCTTCTTCACCTTCATGTGGTAGTCGTTGATGCTCATACTTTCTCTTTGCACATTATGCAACTCTTGCTTGAGCTGCATTTTCCTGGCTTGCGTATTTGTGCTATACATTTTTGACAAAGTATCCCATGCCTCCTTTGGCGTACTTGCATCCTGAATATGCACAATCATAGAGTCTGAAATACTGATAGACAGCCAATACATAACTTTCCTGGCTCTCTCATGCCATGTTTTAAATGCCTGCATTTGTTGTTGATTGGGAACATCAGGAAGAACTGGTTCTTCTTCATTTCCTGCAACAAATTCCCAATATCCTTTTCCCATAAGGAAATTCGTCATTCTAAACTTCCATGCCTGGAAGTTGTTCTTGTCAAGCTTTTCAGTGACAATCTGTGAAAGAGAATCAGACGCCATTACAGAATACTGCAAGAAATTCTGTCACTGCAAAAAACACAGCTTCACCCTCACAAGGGCAAATCTGCAAAACTGACGAAAGTGGTATTTGACCACACAGTCACTTCCTAGTGACGATTTTGCATAAACAGGAACCAAGGATGATTCTGAAACTCCCAATGTCTCTGCGCACAAGCATACGATGCAATTTCTACAGTAACTTTTCACCGACCTGTAGAACAGTGGTCGCACAGCATAAAACTGAGCCTTTTCCTGAGTGCGTGCAGAAAACTTCCGTCTGCAAAACAGGCCCCGAAATGGCCTCAAATCAAAAAAACAAGGTCGCCAAGGGCTAAAGCCCTATCCCTCAGCATATACTGCCCTCTTGCTTCACCGCGAAGGGCGTCTCAACCTGAGACAATGCACTCCTGCAATTTCCGGTTGTGCTACCTGCAGAGATCTGCTCCCAAAACAGAAAATGAAAGCAACACTGCTCCTCTTACCAGACCATCGCGAGCTTGGCTTGCTTTCTTGAGCTCCTTACCACGAACAAGGCTCTGATACCATGTCAAGATTGTGGGAGAGAAGGAAGGAGTCTCGCTTGAAGCTTTCTTGCTTGCACAATGGGGGAAGACACACAAGGGTGGAGGCTGAAAACAGTTTTCCTCTTCTTAGTTGTGTAAGCCAAAAGAACTCAAGTACAAAGAAATAGAAGAACCCTATATATGGGTCTCAAACCAAACTCAACTAACTAAGGTGGCATACTAACTGAGCCACGAACTAGAATAGATAAGGATAGCTATCATGTAGCTATTATTCATGGGCGGTGTACCAACCGCGTCTGCAACTGACAAGTCGGTGACATAAATATACAACGGTCACCCTGGCGTATCACGAGTGGAGCTCGATATCTCAACACTACCATTCTCGAATGAGGAAGGACCACCTCAGCAAGCTGCTAAAACCACCACAGTAGCAACTGAAGAGCCAGTTGTGCCACTTTGCATGATGGTAGGAAGCTCGCTCAACCCAGGCAAACCGGCCTTATTTCGCACCCCCAACAACAAACTAGAGCTTCAAGAGATCGTAGAGTATCTATCCGATAAATTGAATGGCAATTTGGTCACTAATTTAAAGCCTCTACGTGACCTTCTAGCTAAACCAGAATGGAAATGGAACAAAGTCCATGACCTGAACTTGTTATACAACTGGGCTTTAGTTACTGACGACAAGGAGTGTGAACATGGAAGCTTAGGGGATGATGAGCAGTCAAAAGAACAGGACCTGGACGATGGGGAGTATGAGAACTGTCGCTCTGCAGGAGAAGAGAGTGAAGAAGAGGTAGACACGATAGAGTACGACACGGAGGGAAAAGCGATAGAGCAAATCAGGGCAGACTTAAGGCCTAGGAAGGAAGGGCTTAGTCGAAACGAAAAAGGAGTCATACTAATGGAGTGTGACAAATCCTGGCTGGAACAAATAGAAGCCGTAGATTATGGGCAAGCTAGAGTGGCACAACGGTGGGTAATCCCAATGCTCAAGACAGATTCCCCTACCGAACTAAGACCCCCTGGGGAAACACCTTCCTCAAGTGAAGGATGTGAGTTCAACTCAAAGTCGGAAGGCAGTACTGAGAGTGATCCCGAGATACCGCAACCATCTGAGGTCAAACACACCAAGGGAGACTTGCCAGTCCACCTGAGGCGCAGGAGGCTAAAAGAGGAGGCCAGGAAGCAAGCAATGGGCTCAGAAGCGGAAAGATAGAGGAAACCATAGGATTTGCCCAAACGGTTTACAAAATTTAAAAAGGGTGACAGAGTGGTGGTCCTGCTAGGTGCAAAGAGATAAGGTCAGACTAGTGAACCGATAGAGGGACCCGCCAAAGTCAAGGAGGTTAACTTGGCTGGAAAAGGCGAAAAACCAAGACCGGTATTCATCGCAGATGACTTGCCGGAAGAGGAAGAGACCAAATTTGTTGCGCTCCTGCAAGAGTACATCGACGTGTTTGCCTGGACACTGGATGAACTTAAGGGAGTCGACCCTAGGGTTGTGACCCATAACATCCCAATGATTCTAGATGCAATGCCAACCAAACAACGACCTTACCCCATGAATCCTAAACACGCCCATGCAGTGAAGGAGGAGATTGACAAACTCATGAGGGCAGGTTTCATATATGAGATCGAGCACACGGACTCGGTGTCACCTATCGTGATTGTCATGAAGAAAAATGGAAAAATCTGAGTGTGCATCAACTACAAGAAAGTGAATGCCACTACGAAAAGGGATAATTATCCTTTACCTTATACCGAGCACATGCTGGAGAGGGTAGCAGGGAAGGAAGCCTACAGTTTTCTGGATGGCTTCTCGGGCTACAATCAGGTACAAGTGCACCCCGACGACAGGCACAAGACTGCCTTTGCCACGGAATGGGGCGTATTTGCCTACATTGTCATGCCTTTTGGGCTAATGAATGCACCCGCAACTTTACAGCGCCTAATGTGCACCATCTTTAAGAACATGCTTAGGCGCAAACTGGAAGTGTTCGTAGATGACCTATGTTTACACTCTAGTTGGGACGAACACTTGAAGAAATTGCGAGCTGTCTTTGAAAGGTGTAGGCTGTACCACCTCTCAGTAAACCCCTTAAAGTGCCAATTCTGGGTAAAACACGGATGCATCTTGGGGCATGTAGTGTCAAGGAACGGCATTGCCACTGACTTTTCCAAAGTCAGAGTCATTGTTGACCTACCACCACCCGACAACTACAAGGGAGTTCAGTGCTTCTTGGGACACACTGGATATTATAGACGATTTGTGCTAAATTATGCATTAATAGCTAGACCTTTATACAAGCTGTTGATAGTGTTTGAGTGGACAGAGGACTGCCAGCACGCATATGAAGAATTGAAAAAGGCTCTTATGACTGCACCAATCTTGCGAGCCCCAGACTGGAACGTAACGTTCCATGTGCACATAGACGCCTCTAAGTTCGCTATTGGAGTCGTGCTATGCCAGCCTAGTGAGCATAATTTGGACTACCCGGTGAGTTTTGCCAGCAGGTAGCTCACAGAAACCGAGATGAACTATTCCACAACAGAAAGGGAGGGGTTGGCCATGGTATTTGCAGTAAAGAAATTTAGGCATTACCTATTGGCCACTCCCTTTGTCTTCTTTGTTGACCATCAAGCCCTATTGTATCTTGTGAACAAGCCTTGCGCTACGGGGCGCATAGCTAGATGGTTACTCCTTTTACTGGAGTTTGACTTCTCTGTGGTTGTACGCAAGGGAAAGCAGCACTACATGGCCGACCACATGTCCCGCATACCCACAGGAGAAGCCGCTAGACAAGGCGTGCCTGATGATTTACCAGATGGCCATCTTTTTAACTTGTCTAGTGAACGAGAATTGTTTAGAGCTGATCTGACGCCCTATTGGGCTGATGACATAGTGCAAGTGCTAGAAAATGGACTACCGGAGCGACCCATGGAGAAGGCCAGGCTGAAGAGATTTATCCTGAAAATTCAGCCCTATCAGCTGATAGCTGGCCAACTCTACAGTTTGGGACAAGACGGTTTATTGCACAAATGCGCATGTGAGCACGAGATGCACGACGCATTAAACAAAGCACATGGCAGAATTGCTGGAGGACACTTTAGTGGGGACACAACAGCCCGAAAGGTGCTACAATCCTAGCTATGGTGGCCCACCCTATTCAACGATGCAGCTAAATTTGTAAAGCACTATGATGAGTGCCAAAGGACCAGAGTGCCTGTGCGAAAGGAAAAGATGGAGCTGAGCCCTATCATAGCCCGACAACCCTTTGAAAAATGGGGCATCGATTTTATTGGGCCTGTCAGTCCTGTAGCACAATATTCCCAAGCTCGATACATCATTGTGGCAACCGACTATTAACGAAATGGGCAGAGGCATGGGCCACGAGGAAGAATGATGCTCAGACCATTGCTAAGTTCTTGTGGGAGTAGGTCATTTCACGGTTCAGTTGTCCAATCGAACTTGTAAGCGACCAAGGCACACACTTCATTAATGAAGTAATTGCCCACTTGCTCTCTACCTTCCTAATAATTCACCGGAAGTCCTCTCCCTATTACCCTCAAGCTAATGGCCAAGCCGAATCCACAAACAAAATTCTAGTCAATGTGCTTACAAAAGTCGTGTCTACTTCGAGAAGTGACTGGGATAACAAGCTAATGGCAGCTTTGTGGGCCTATCGCACTGCTTATAAAACGGCTATAGGACAGACGCCCTTTAGGCTGACTTACGGAACTGAAGCCATTCTGCCCATAGAATTCTTCATCCCTAGTTTGAGGCTAGCAGTCCAGGAACGTTGGGAGGGCAGAGAGGCTTGGACCAACCTCTTAGTAGAACTTGAGCGCTTAACGCAAACCCGACTCCTCGCCACTCACTCTCTGATTTGCAAAAAGGCTCGACGAAAGATGTGGTTTGACAAGCATGTCAAGGAGAGAGACTTCGAACAAGGGGACCTTGTTCTACTGTACTCAGTAAAAGGACATAAACAGAAAATGAAGTTTCGGGGGCTAGGGCCTTTCAGGGTACGCGTAATCGGTAGGACCGGAAATGTCGAGTTGGAGACACTTGACGGTGAGGGAATAGGCTTTTTTAATGGCAGCCGCATTAAGAAGTACTATCCTCCTTCACATCCATTACATGAGCCGCCCATGTTATAACCCCCACTGAATGTCTGCATGGATACCGTAACTGACCTGACAGATCAGGATGAAGAAGTAGTGGCACTGGCATACCTGTGGATTACAGTTGCAGCAGGAGCGGTGTATTCTTTTGATGCCTTGATTGATGAAGGTGCTGACTACAACATCCTAACACATGACCATTGGACATGCATTGGTCAACCGCAACTATAGCCCACTAACGCCCAACTCACCCCATTTGGGGGCACCGCTTACCCACTCCTAGGGAAATGCAAGGTGGTTGTTTCCATCGAGTCTGAAAGTTTACCAGCCTTCTTCCATGTGTTTCCTGGCACCAAGGACGCTGGTAATGTATCACTGTTAGGTCACACTTTCAATAAACAAACTAACTGTAATGTGGATTACAACCTAAATCACATACATCTTGCCATTGGCAATGTGCGCATAGTGACAACTTTCAGCAAGGGCTGCCCTAACTCCCCCACTTTTACGAAGCTGTCGATAGAAACCCCCACGACCAAGCTTCAACCCGGGTCTAAACAAACGGAAACCACAGCCTCATGCCGAGTTCTCAACCCCAGACCCATGGCCACCAAGAGCTCTCACAAGGCCAAAGAGTCCAAGTTTCTATGGGTGCCGAAACGGCAAAAACCACATCAGGGTAAACCACCCACGTGTGACCCTAAACGTCCAAAGTATCAACCGTCCCGACCCAAGAGGCAGTCTAGGCACTACCACTGTAGACACACAACCACGCCACTCTGGATTCCCAAAGACCTCTTGCAGGCACAAGGATACTACGAGGGCAATCCCTAGATTTGGGTGCCTAAAAATGGCCAGCTAAGAAGCTCATCTACAATCAATCTATTCCTAACAAGAGAGGGTTACACCAGCAGCGCCCAGAACACAATTAACAGGCCAGGGCCAGCGATGGCTAACAAGCCTCAGCTCATCTATCGACTAAAGCAAATGCCCCAGGTCCTAAACCTACCTAATCCTGAGAACTTACAAACAACTATTACTGCTAACTCAGAACCAAGTACAACCCCCGTGCCTCTAGAGCTTCCTACAGCATCTCAAAGGGCTTCCCAGCTGACCCGTGACACCGATGAGGAAGTCACAATTATCTAGTCCACTTGCACCAGCCCCACCAGAGGGTCTTAAACATTCATACGCAATACGACCTTTCCTCTTTTTGGCTAAGGCCTTGCCGCAACTTCTGGGGACGATCTAATAGCCTACATTAAAATGTTAGATGAAACTTTCACTACATTTGCTAGAAGCTACGAGAGGCTAGACCTAGGTCTTCTTGACGAAACGCTTGCTTCGGCGGTTCGTGCACTATCATGCACTTGGGAGGAATACGAACTTATGACCACTAAAGTTCCCAAAATTGTTGCCGAACTGATAGCAAATGATGAAATCTCAACGGATCAGGCTGCACTCAGAAGGCTTATTACCTCTTATCGAAAGCCTCCGTGTTCTGCTCCTGAACAAGAGCTGCAAGAGTTCACGCAGATGGCAAGCTCACCTTCCACATTCTTGCAGCAGTGGTTTACGCTAAGGATCCAATGGGAGGAAAAAGGTCGTCGCATAATGACCAATGTTGAGCAACACAGGGCAATCAAAACTATTGAATATGACCCCACGTACGTGGCACCTATCTCGTCTAGGGTCTTGGCCATCACCCGTAATCAGCATCTGGATGACCATGTGCTCGCCCACCCCTACATTGACCAATTCCTCACCCAAGAAGAATTACATGTTGCTAGTCGCCTCAGTACCGGAGATCTCTTCCACGATGTTTTGACCTACATTTCCCAAGTCTCCATCCAACCATCCACTCTGGATTGTCATGCCCAACTCGAATACAATCCAAACTTCTACGATTGGCTATTAGCTAGGTAAGTCAACCCACGCAAACAAGTGCTTCCCTCGTCCTTCCTGTGCTAATCCTAGGAAGCATTCTTTGCAAGATTCCTGACGGAGGGGGGAGCACGACCAAGAGCAGAGCAAGGATGAAAAGTTATGTTATCTAGCTAGCAGATTGTTAATTAAGAAAGTTTCTATGGAGGAATGTTGCAGAATAAAACAATAGCAATGGTCAACCTCTAAGCAAGGTGCCCACTTTAAGCCCAACTATTCTTCTCTCAAACTTAGTTCTAATTAGAAATGCGCCGATTGTTAGGCATTAAATGTTGGCATGGTGTGTTGACAAGTCACCGCCATGGTAGGACAAGACAAAGGAGGCAAACTACCATTCTTAGAAGAGGAAATGACCAAATTCGGCATCGCCATCGAGACGCGCGGATTCAGTCACTTCACTTTCAAGCACACACTGAATCTGGACAAAGCCATCATGGAGGAACCCGCTATCAAGGACTTAGTGGACAGATGCCATCTCCACAAGTATGTGGAGAAGGTGGGACAAGCGGTGGACTACAGCATGTGCATGGATTTCCTAAGGAATTTCGACAAAAGCAGGAACTGTAGCACCGTCACAGTAAGGACAGGGGAGCAAGAAAGGAGAATCCAAGTGCCCCTCAATGCAACGATTGTAGAAAAGGCCCTGGGGCTTGTGCCAAAGAAAGAGAGAAGGCCGAGGTGAGACGTTTACACCATGCTGGGAGTCAAGAAAGAAGCGGTGCATACTGTGGATGGAATCAGCTTGGCTGACATCCCGGACCCAGTGGTGAATCTACAAGCAAAAATGATCCATACCCTCTTCTCAGGCCAGTGTTACAATGCGCTGATGAACAGGATCGGGGTCCCACTGTTGGAAAGCATAGCAGCAGGAACCCCTAAAGAAATAGACTGGAATGGATTCGTACAGAAGACCATTCAAAGTTTAGCTGCCCTCCTCACTCCGGCGGAAGCACCAACAGAAGGAGAGTCCCTTGCCTCAATAGCGCGTTCCGCAAGGAAGAAACCGGTGTCGAAAGCGGTTACAATCAGATATGGGGGAATCCTGACAGCCATCATAGACGAAGCAATAAAGAATGAGGGTGTCATGGAGGAGGAAGCGGCGCATCAAAGCTCAGCTCACCATGGCGGAGGGAGATCGAGCGAGAGAACAGTGAGCAATGAGGGAGAGCAGGAAGTGCCACCTCCGCAAGCAACCAAACCCGCAGAACAAAGCAAAAGTGATAGGAAACAGAAGGAGAAAAAAGAGAAATTAAGTAAGGAAGAATGGGCTAACATCAAAAAGGCTAAGAAAGAGTCTCAAAGGGCTGAGGAAGAAAGGAGGAGGAACTAGGAGGAGGAGTTCGCCAGAATAGAAGAGGAGTCGAAGAAGGCGAAAGCAGATAGGAAAAGGAGGGTAGAGGAAGAGGCTGAGAAGCAGCGACTCCAGGAACTGGCCAAACTGGCAGAAGCCACCCGAAGGTCGATGGAAGAGACCCATGGGGACGGAGAACTCGAACCTGCAAGCCCCGGCCATAAAACCGAAGCCAGTGCAAGTGTGGAGGCAGCACCAATGGTCGTAGGCAAGGGCAAGTCCCTCCTACATCCACTCCCTCTCTCCTTTGTGCCAACAACAACCGAAATCACGACCACCGCCACTGCACACCCCACGCCTCCTCTTGATGTGGCACAGCTCATGACCATGATGTAGATGCTTGTAAGCAGGGTGGCCGAAATTGCCCCTGAAACTCGAGTGAAAAGGCCCGCCGCCGCAAATGCAGAGTCTCGACAATATCCCAAATGAAAGAGGCTAGAGGCATCGGCCACCACGCCCAATACTCCCATACTTGCCGCAGACTATGACGCATATGTGGCCGAGTTACTAATACAACTAGACAAGGCAAAAGAAGAAAAGAAGGTGGCGATGTTGGAACTAGAGAAAGAAAAGGAGACGTCAGCAGCCCTGAGGCTAGAGGTCTCAAGGCAGGAAGCTGACAGACGGAGAGAGATGAAGGCCCTACGAGACCAGCTAGAAGAGAAAACGAAGCAAGCCCAAACCAATGAAAGCCACCTTAGGCAAAGGCTAGAGGATGAGGAGCAGAGCCCGGTAGCAGAACAAAGGAACATAAAACTTCTGATGCAGCAATACAGTGATCTCCAGCAAAGGGTGGCCCAAGTGGAACAGCTCTACCAGGAGGTTCAGGAAGGCGAAGCCACTATTCCACAAGAATATGCAGCGGAGCCCCAATCATGGCACGAGCAAGAGGAACAGGACAGGCTAATCAAGGAAATCGAATTCCTAAAAAATGAAGGGCCGGGGGTCTCAGCAGCAGCTGAAGCCAAACAACTACAGGATGAAGTGCAGAGACTGCAAGACACGCTAGAGACCTCCCAGGAGGACGTGGAAGCCCTCATGGCCATGATTTTTAATCAGAAGAGGCTGCTCCGCGCTGAAATCCAGAGCCTAGAATAGTTGGTCCAAGAGAAATCAAAAATCCTGACCGAAGCGCACCACAGGCTCAGCATTGTTGATCAAGCAAGAGGGATCACTGAAGAGCAGCTCGCTCAAAAACTAAATGAAAAAAACCAGTTATGGTTCTATTCAAATGAGCAGCAACAGGTAATAACACCCTGGCGGGCCAGCTAGAGAAACAAAGGCAAAAGATGGAGGAGAGAGCCATGGAGTGGGAAAGAAAGAACTTTGACAGGGTGAGGGATTTAACAGAATGGCTTGCAGTGGTGGCAGAGTGTGAAAGAATGCTGGCCGAGGCTAGGGTTGAGGCTACAGAGATAACGACTAAGACCCAGTGACAGGCCTTTCTCAACACGGTGCTCCACGTGATGCAAGCCGAGGGCGATGATACAGTGGAACAGGTAAAAAGAAAGTTGGAACTAAGCACCCGGGCGCTACGATACGGCTTTCAAGAGCAGGAGCTTCCAACAAGTACATGAATAATTAAAGAGAAACAGTTCTACTACCTGCGTTGTACAGGCCTTTCCACTGCGGAGCTCCAAGAGTTGGGTTTTCAAGAGCAAGAGCAGCCACCGCCACCACCACCAGTCGTTCCTCCTGTGGTAGCGCAAAATGCCGAAGAGGGGCCAGACTTCGAGCAAGATGAGGAAGACGAGCCGCAAAGGATTCCGAGTGCGCCTCAACCAGAGATCCTACAGGAGGAACCTGTCGCCGCCGAGCTACCTGAATGCATAATTGCAGCAAGGAGAAGGAGGCAAGAGTTAGCAGAAGAGGCCCAATGCCGAGCGCGCATACTTCCACGACAACTTCCTGAGGAGCCCATGCCACTGCGAAATGATACACATCCTGTAGATTGGCCCCAGGAATTGGTCATATGGCGCCAGAGAGAGCTACTTAAGAGGCCATTCGAGCTCTCATTCGCTTTTCCACGATCCCTGGACCGGGCCCTACCTCTAGGAGTCATAGCCAAGATCAAAGATCTGGCTAACGAACTCGCAAACAAATGGATGGAAGAGAGAAGCATAATAGTAAGCAAGTGGAGGCAAGAGCCATGAGAATACTGGAAAAACAAGGTCGGTCTGGTTCCCAAATCCGTCCAAGGCTACCAGGCACAGCCAAAATGGCGGAGAAGGATTTGGGACACCAATTTTGATGCCTGGACCGCATTTTGTAGCTCCCTCCCCGAAGAGCACAATGATCCTATCTACATGCCCTACCCCCGTAGGCATGGAGTGGATTACAACAGAGATTTGCATGGGGATTTTGACTTCCCGAGAATCTATAATGTAAATGCTAGAAGCCTGGAGGAGTGCTTAGTATTTAGGGCAGAAGATATACTTCCCTCCGTAAATCGTTTCCTTGTAGATTTCTCTTCCTGCCCCGATCCAGCATTCTTAACCACTTGTAATTACCTCCGACTTCTCAAATTCTTGCTACTCTAGAAACCTGCCGCAGAGGAAGCCCATCTCCCTCCACTCTTTTTTTATCTTAACCTAGGAATAGATAGTAGAGCCATGGCAAGGTTGATGATGTGCGCTACTCTCCTCCCGGCCTTCTGCTTAGAACTATTAGAAAATATGAGTGACACCCGTTTTGCAAGGTGTAATCACCCCTTTTTGTCCACCACTCCTCTAAGAGCTAGAGCCGGTATTAAGGAATACCTACAAAGTCGCGCATTTTTATCACAATACTTGCGACCACCCCGTGACTAAATAGGTGCCCCATGCATCGCCCAATGTCCTCTCTCTCATTCACCAAAAAAAAAAAAGGGAAGAAGAAGAAGAAGAAGAAGAAAAGTGCTTGATGCCTTCGTTCACTATTGTGGTGCACCATACTCACTGCATCTAGAGTCCTCTCTAGCCCCTCCCCCACTTCACACTCAGGGCACATCAAGGGCAGGACTTTCGGACCTATCACCCTGAGTTTCGCATTGCACCTCAGAAGCCGCACAAACTGGGTCCTCAAGTGTGGAACATTACCAAGGGCTTGCCCAAGGTTAGACCCATCTCCCAGTTCCACTCGCACGGGTATCATGCACTACACAATGAGACAGACACACCTCCTAGGAAGGGCACCAGTTTTCTTGCAGGTTATGTTCATGTTTCCAGAACGGGCTGCTTGGCTGAAGGAGATCGTCTACTACATCCTCCAATGACAAGGAATTTTTCCAGAAGTCCGACATGACCCCGTTACTGCAACTTCAGGAGCTTCGCTGCGAAGGTTTCAGTAGCTCCACAAATTTCATGTTGACAACCATCTGCCCACTGATGGGCTGCCATTGGCATAGATCTTGGAACCTCACCGTCCGATGATCCATGCCCACTACCTCAAGATCTACGGATCTCTTATTAGCACCACAAGCCTGAAGACTTTCACCTCAAAACCGAAGATCCTCTCCTCCCAGACAAGGGTTTTTCAGCCCATGCCACGGCTTTTCACAACAAACAACGTTCGGAGGGTTTCTCCAGAATAAATCCCTCCAATACCATCTTCCTAAGGGACTGCTTCTTGTTTCAAGCATTTCGGATACTCAAACGACGACCAGTTCCAGAGGGGCGCCAGAACAGTGAGACAGATGCCGCAGTTGTCAGCAAGCCTAAAGCACGCTGGAATCTCTCTTCGGCATCGTCATCAAACCCCATCACCTCTCATTCACAAGCCTCAGTGTCCTCCAACCTCCAGTCACACCTACCGCTAGCATCCTTTATCCCACTACTTCCCGCCATAGTGCCATGGGACTCGTACTCGTCTAGGAGGGGGGTAATGTTAACCCCAACACGAAGAAAGCAAAAGAAAGCGGGAAAGATGCAGGGCAAAGGCAGAAAAAACAATAAGAAGTAGCCGACTGAAGTAGGAATAGGAGAAAAGGCCAAAAGTGCAAGGGCAACCTTAAAGATCCAAGGCAAATACAAAAGGGGAAAGGCACATTTTAAAATATAAAGGCGCACCCTGAAATCTTGTAAAAGAGTGCCGGCCGTGCAATTTGTAAATGTAGACGGGCGGTGGAAAGGAATCTAGGAAGATAGAGGGACAATGGGAAAAAGGGCCCAGGCTAATGGCCGGCCATGTAAAAAAGGGGGACAACCGCCCATGGAAATTAAGGGCATGTATATAAAGTTAAAAGGTAAATGAGAAGAGCATCCTCGTGTGTGGCAAACTGCGCCTTCTTCTTCTCCTCCTATTTCTCACCTTTGTGCCTCCTTGCTTGTGCTTGTGAGAGGGACTGAGAGCGTGAGAGTGTGTGAGGGAGTGATCGTGGGAGGGCAAGGGATCTTGGAGAAGAATCTCTCCATTCTCCCTCTTCATCTTCTCCTCCCCTCTTCTCTCCTCTGGTCTTGAACGTGGCTATGGAGGATGAAGCTCATGGGAGAGGGATTGAGGTTGCTTGAGCTCGCCTCAAGGATCGTGGAGCTACAGGGGTGCAAGAAAGAGGAAGGTACTTGATCGAGAATCAAGGTAAGCTCACTACACCCACAAGGTAGGCGTTGCGCGACGGCTATGTGAGAGGTAGCCATGACTGCTCAGTTCGAAACACTTGAGTAATAAGTGGTCCGTAGGTCTCAAGGTAGAGCTCGAAGAGCTCCCACACTAGAGATGCAATTTCTAAATTTGGAAAGAAAATTATGTTTTTCAAACTTTAATATTTCCAAGAAAGACACAAATCCTTACATGGGTGCATCTTTGGCTTCTTCCAAATGTTTGGATGGAATATGATTCGTACCTTTAGAGAGAATTTTTCATAGCATAAATCAAAATAATGTCTAAGTTAGTAGTATCAACATGCATATAACCTTTTAAATAAAATATGTCATTATATAGATGCTAGTTACAAGAGTCACACATACTTGTAAAAGTATCATGAAGCCAATACAAAATATTTTGTAGAGAGGAGAAATTCTAACCACAAGTGGGCTCATCAAAAACATTTGGTGGAAGGGGTGAGTTTATAAGATCAAAGAATTCTTGGAATCATTTTTTCAAGGGAAAAGCATGATTACACCATTATAAAATGTGATATGAATTGTAATTGAAGACGCCCTTGCCTTATAGATTGATACATATCATGTTGCTGCATATAGTACGGATCTATAGTATTAGTCAAAGAGAATTCTTTTAGCTATAAAATCATAGTCTTCATTATTAACACATTTCCTTTTGAGGTTTTAAGAACTAGAATGTGTTATTTTGGATTTCTAAGTAGAGAAGGGGATGATCTTAGACCCATAATTCTTGGACTTATGATGTCCTTAGCGCCACCTACTACCTTTGATTGTGTTGAGATTATCTCTATGACTAAAAAGGAGTAATAGTATTTGTGGCCTTTGAGGGGTCAAAGCACCTTTCTTTGAGTTTTACCCTTTCACCTTTGAGATGAGCTTATGATGTCCTTGGGGCCACCTACTACCTTTGGTTGTATGATCTCTATGATTGAAAAGGAGTACCATTTTTTGTAGCCTTTGAGGGATTAAAACACCTTTTTATGCGTTTTACCCTTTCATCTTTTAGAGTACTTGGTAGGCTAGAGCCATTCTTGGTAATCATAAAATATTTTGGAGAAGAAAGAACAATTTCTCTATTATAAGACAACACAAAAGAGGCCTTGATAGCCTCGTGAGCTTCAGTGGTTGGCAACCCAATTGAAAAAGAGAAGCATGAAACCACATAGGATTTTTGTTGCAAACAACATGTCAATGTTGACCATTACAAACTAGAGAGCGTGGTTAAACTAGAGTATAGTGTTGTACTTGCAATTTGATATGTGGCTCTTAGTGTCATGTTTATTCTCACTAGGCTTAGTAGATTTCATATATAAACAGATTACAAAACGTGGTGAGATTTTTTGGTTCAAAGAGACTCTCAGGGTTGGAACCTTCAAAAGTGGCAATTCTAGAGAGAGAGGATACTCCATCATGATCTAGTTTGGAGAGGCTTTCTTGGCCATAATTACGTAATATTTCTCTAGTAGCAAGGCCCATATCTTAGTGGGAATAAGGGTAACAACTCTGAGGATTCCATAGGTCCAAGTTTTGTGGTTTCTAACTTATAGGTAAATTTCAAACAACCTTGGGGTTATGAAGGCATCTAAATAGGAACCCTATTCCTATATTTTGATCTACCTGGGGGTTTCCCATGTAGCATTTACGATTTCTTTTACTCTTCTATAAAGTTGTTAGGAAGAAAGGCTTTGCTTTCAGCACCTTGACTAGTGGTGGTGTAGAAATTTCAATAGCTCTTTTAAGTTTGGGGTTTTCTTCTTGGAATGATGTACTGACATGTAAAAAGATCCCATAGGTCCGAGTTGTTGGGGTTGCTAGTTTATAGGTAGATTTCAAATCAGTCTATATATATAGGTTAGGAGTTTGAACTACATGGTGGAGGTGTTGTGCATCTCTTCACACTCTTTACCATGAAAGTTCTAGCCTTGTAAAAACTAGCCATCAAGATGAAGTCACATTCACATAAGATGTAGAAGGATTAGATACAAAAAGGCATATTACTTCTAATTGCAACTACATAATAGATGTTATTACCCCGATGCTACCTTTATTGCCAAAATGGAGGCCATGTATGCGAGCTATAGCATCATCATGTTACAATAGATTGGGCTCCAAGCCATAATAAGAATAATTTTCAAATGATGTTATCAATGAGACAAGGGTGGCCTTAAAGGAAGTAGTGAGAAAAGGATGAGAGGCTCAAAGCAATGTAGTAAGGGGGTCGAGCATCCTTATTGTTATACTTCTTATTACCATTATATTGCAATTGGATGAGTAGCCTAAACTAGAAGGAGGGGGTGTTGGTTGTTTGCGCATTTAATGTGTTAGTGTCTTTAATGTGTTAGTGCATGTGATATTGGGGCAAGGACAACATAAGCATGCAAGATTTTTAACTTTAGGATCTTCAATAATCAAGATTATGATAGGTATATGACCTATCTTTTATTATGTTTATCTATAATGATTCTTAAAGTTTATAGAATGAAAATATAAGTAAGCTCAAATGATCTATTCTAGGCTTAGCATTATATTTGGTTAGTACTTTTAATAGTTGCCATACATGCATAGTCTAGACATAGGCTATACTCTACTAGCCTAAGCCAAGATGTACCTTAGGCTAGGTCAAGCTAGGCTAGTCTAGGCTAAAAGATGGTTAGCATAAGCTACGTTAAGAGTAGGCTTAGGTGTAGGCTAGGCTAGGCTAAGCTTAGGTATACACTTAGATATAGCCTAGACTAAGCATTCTTGATCATGGTTGGATACCTTTGATGAGATAATTAGACAAAGGCAATCGTGAGATAAAAAAGAAGCAGCTAGCAGCAACCTATTGCAACAACTAATAGCTTGTTTTCATGAGAAAAGGGGGCTATGATAGCTCTATTGATGGACCACGTTACCTCTCTCTCTCTCTCTCTCTCTCTCTCTCTCTCTCTCTCTCTCTCTCTCTCTCTCTCTCTCTCATGCTTCTCTTTCTCTTTCATCCCTATAAGGCCAAGCTAGGATAGCTTAAGGATAATCTAAGCTAGGCTTTATCATCAATTTCCTACCATATAAGCTATGAGATTTTCATCCAAGAAATTGAACAACAAGGCTAATGAGGTTGTCAACTATATAAAGAAAATAAACATAGTTTGTATCACATTACATGTGGGCCTAGTATGGCAAGTAATTCAATTTACATTACATTTACCGTATGCTACCCTTACCCCTAGCCTAGCCTAGCTTGGAGTTACAGGTTTTTTCTATTAAAATTTTAAAGAGAAGATTGATGAAAATGAGAGAGAGAGAGAGAGAGAGAAAGGTAATTGAATGCATCAAGAGAGCTATCATAGCCTCCTTTTCCACAAACCAAGCTATTAATTGCAATAAGAAATGGCTACATGTTTCCTTTATGTCTTACAAAACTTTGTCTAGCCTATACCTGAAGGGAGGTGATCCCTGAAGTGGAAGCATGAGTGGGAGCAAGAACTATGGTGGAAGGAGCAAGAGCAAGAGAGAGACGCACACATAATGTGGGAACTCAAAAACAATCACAATGTGTGACCAACCTTCCCTTTATTCAAATGTCACTGAAAGAATAAAGAATGAAGTGACAATGATGGGCGGCCGCCACCTACAGTGTGTAAGCGCAGGTACTATCAATATAATAATACACAAGCAGCTAGGCAAAGGCACCTTTACCCCCAACAACCTCCCACTTAAAGGTGAATCTGCCTCAGTGAGGAGTGAAAAGAAAAAGAGAAGATAGTACAACATATACATAGATACAATAGGATGAGGAAAGATGTTATCTCATCCAACACCCATCAACCTCCTAAGGAAGCCAAAGCATTGTAGAGAGGCTTTTCATGAGCAAGTCTGCAAGATTCTAGTCAGTTGAGATCTTGACAAGGTCAATAGACATGTCCTCAATGACCCCACGAATGAAGGGATATCTCACCTCAATGTGTTTCGTCTTCGTATGATGGAAAACCAGATTCTTGGCTAACTGGATAGCACTCATAAAATCCGAATGCAGTGTAGGGATAGCATCTACAATACCAAGGTCAACAACCAAATGACCCAACCAAATGGCCTCCTTGCAAGCCTCAGTGGTGGCTACAACATACTCAGCCTCTGTAGTAGAAAGGGCCATGCATTTCTGCACCCTAGAGATCCATGAAATAACACCTCCAGCAAAACTAGACACATAGCCAAAAGTGGACTTCCTACCACCTACATGTCCAAGTTTAGCCATATAACATGCCACAACACTAACTGCAAATGCAATATCTGGATGGGTGGCTATCATGGCATACATAAGATTTCCCACTATGGATGCATAGGGAATCTTGGCCATCTTGGCCCTCTACTCATCTGTCTATGGATAGTCTATGGACAATCAACCTGTGATACCTTCACATGAAAAGGCAATCAATAGCTAATAGGCTTCACATCCTGCATGCGAAAGTGCTTAAGGACTTTATGGATATACTCCTTCTATGACAACAGATTGAGTAGTCCCTGAGACCTGTCACGCATAATGCGCATACCAAGTATATGAGAGGCATGTCCTAGATCTTTCATCTCAAAGTTCCTCTTGAGCTGAGCCTTAAGAGCATCTAGCTCATCATGAACTTTCCCTTCTAAAAGCATGTCATCCACATAGAGTACTAAAATTAGTAATGAACCATCACATGCTTTCTTCATGTACAAGCACAGATCCATAGCACTATGGCTATAGCTTTGTGACTGCATGAATGCATCAAATTTGTGGTACCATTCCCTAGGTTCATGCTTCAAGCGATAAAGACTCTTTCTCAATCTGCACACTAGGTGTTCCCTGCTAGGCTCTGCAAAGCCCTTAGGCTGCTCCATGTATATCTCATCATGCAAGTCCCCATGTAAGAAAGCCATCTTGATATCCAATTGATACAAGTCCAAGTCAAGTTGTGCAACCAAAGCCAAGACTAAGTGCAGGGTGGTCATCTTAACCACAGGAGAGAAGACCTCATCAAATTCAACACCATGCCCCTACTTAAAACCCTTTGCTACCAATCTGGCCTTGTATGCCGTCCTGGGGTGTCCAAGGGTACTTTTCAACTTGTACACCCACTTGCAAGGCAAAGCCCTCTTGCCACTAGACAAGGAAACCAAATCCCACGTACAATTCTTATGCAACGAGCCAATCTCATACTGCATAGCCCTCTCCCAAGAGTGACTGTCACCCCTGTGCATAGCCTCATCATAGGTGAGAGGCTCTCCTACATCTATAACCAAGATATAATTTATGGAGGGCTTATAATGGTCAGGAGGTTTCCTATCTCTAGTAGAATGCCTCAATGCAAGTGGTGATGCATGTCCAACATCCTGTGTAACATCCTAGCCATGAGGATCGGTTGCTGGTGCAGGCTGTCTAGCTAGCTGTGCGGGAGTAGGGGGCTCCTCGTGAAAGATAACCCTACATATCTCAATAACTTTCTCAGGCCACATATTCATTTTATCCTCATGGAACACAATATCATGGCTGTGGATCACTTTCTGCACAGCCTGAAGATCCCACAAATGATATCCCATCTCGCCTACATCTCCATAGCCAAGGAAAATGTATTTCACACTTTTAGATGTGTTTGTCATTGGGCACATCGAAGAAAGCCTCACATCCAAAGGCATGCAAATGAGCATATGAGGAAGGCTTTCTTGTCCATACCTCCTCTGTAACCTAAAAGTCAATACCACTACAAGGTGACCTGTTAATGAGATGCACAATAGTGGAGACTGCCTCAGCAGCCCAAAAATGATGTGGTAAGCCTGCTTGGCTAAGCATACTATGGACCCTCTCCTGGATAGTCCTATTAATATGGTCAACCATACCATTCTAGGGAGGGGTGTAAGGGGCGGTCAACTGATGCTTAAAACCCCACTCGTCTCACAAAATTTCTCAAAGGCACATGAGACGTACTCATCCCCATTGGGCATTTCAACCTATGCCCAAACTGATTCTTTGCTAAAGCAAGCCAATGCTAAAAGATGGCCAAGACATCAAATTTCTACTTTATGGGATAAGCCCAAACATTATGTAAATAATTGTATATAAATGTAACAAAGTACTTCACATCCCCTAATGTGATTGACATGGCATGGGTCTCTAAATGCACAAGAGCCAAAGGCTCACCCCATGCATGGAATACCAAAATTTTTATGCAAATTCTTAGTCTGCTTGCCATATAAATAATGATCACACGACTCAAAATGCAAGTAGTCAAAAGGCAGAAGTTATTGCAAAGCACGAAGCATTTTCATTCCCTTAAGTGACATATGCCCAAGATGAGCATCCTAGAGAGATACATGTGGGATAGAACCCACTTACAAAACATGGTCAGTAGTACTAGATACAACCAAGGGATAGAGACTACTAGACTTGGCACCTCTTGCAAGAACAAGCATGCCATGAGTTATCTTCCATGAAAAATCACCAAAGCATATATGATAACCTGCATCATCAAGCTGCCCAGTAGAGATAAGGCTTTTAGTCAATGCGGGTACATGACGTATATGATGCAGAATAAAAGTGCTTCCATAGGGAAAATGTAGAGTGACATCACTAGCAAGAAACCAATCATCAACTAAGCACACAGTCTCACATACACTGCGATAGGTATGAAACCACTCATTATAGGGTGTCAAATGAAAAGATGCACCCGAATCCAAGAGCCAACACTATGCATGCATAGATTGAGAGGCATCATATGAAGAGACCGCTAAGATATAGTCACCATCGGACTCCTCATGTTACACGGCATTTATCTCCTCAATCTTT
Organism: Lygodium microphyllum; assembly: GCF_053477565.2. NCBI lineage: Eukaryota > Viridiplantae > Streptophyta > Polypodiopsida > Schizaeales > Lygodiaceae > Lygodium > Lygodium microphyllum. The sequence goes on along the minus strand of NC_141160.1, from coordinate 22,685,000 downwards.
ATGCTGGACTTTGCATGTATAATGTTGCGATCATTGGATTTCTCCTACACTTTTTGTTTTCCCTTTTCTTTGCACTTGTCATCACATATCTTATGGCATTGTTGCCATATGTGTTCTACTTTTCCACAATAATGGCATGTAAGATCAGATTTACGTCGATGTGACTTAGATCAAGACTTCTGAGAGTCCTTCCCATCTTTCTTGCCACTTCTTCCACCTCTAACGGATAAAGCATGTGAAATGCAAGAAGCATCATTGTCTTCCTTGTTAATTTCTTCAGTCAAAGAGCACTCTCTACATCTTTCAATTTCAGCCCATCGAGTTTGTTTTGATACAAATAGCCGTGCGAAATGCATCCTAAGACTGAGGTAAAGTGCCAAGCAAAAACAAAGGATGCATATTATCATGAAACTCAATACCCTATTGAAGCAGATTCTTCATGATAGAATGAAACTGGCTAAAGTGAGTAGATAATGGGGTCCCCTCCTTCTTGCAGAAATCCATCAATTTTTAAAGCCAGTATATTTGTGAAGCATGTCTCTGTTTGCATAAAGTTCCTGAATATTTTTCCATAGATTCCATATGCTATGATCTTTGTCTTCAACAACACTATTATGGACCTCTTCAGAGAGTGACAAAATGATAGTGGACTTGCATAGTGCATCTAAATCAACCCAATCATCATCGTCCATATTCTCGGCTTTAATACCTTTGTTTCTTAGTGGCTTAATCTGCAATTTTTGCACCAAAACCTACCATATTTGAGGCTTCCAGTAGCCATAGTTGGTGTCATCCAACTTGTAAATGTTAAACAAAGTCATAACTTTGAGATGATCAACCATAATGAATTAAACAGAGGCAAACTATGCAAAAACTAGCCTACTATAATTAGAAGTAAACATGCCAAAACAAGCTGAAAATAAGAGTACTAAAATGACTAGCCGTCCACCAAATAGTATCTAAAGTACATCAAAATGACATGATTAAGCTCAGTAAATACATCACAATCTACATAAAGTAACTTGCTATAGTAAATAACAATAGTGAGAAAAAGAGAGCAAACAATGAGCTAACAATGATCCAAAGTCAAGTATGACTGCCAGCTCAGAACCTGCATGAAGTGGGCATGTGAACAAACATTGTAGCAACCAAGAACCATGAGCCAAACACCCAAATACCTGACAAAGGTTGGTGTATTCTCAATGAGAATACGGATCAAATCAACCCAAAATCATCCAATACAGACAAGTATATATCAAGAGCATAGACATGTAAGAGATCCGAGTCTCATCTACTCAATAAGCTCAAATGCATAAACCACAAGTTCTGCAATATCTAGAGATAGCATGAAGCTCCCATTAGCAAAAAGATCATTGTCAATCAAGCAACCAAGCTCAAAGATAGCATGTGAATGCATAAGGCATCATGGAGCCAAGACCATATCAACGGAGCATCCAGAGCAAGGGATTGATCAAGCATCACCTATAACATTCAGTACATCATGTAACAATCAATGTCAAATCTCTCACAACCCAAATAAGCATCCAAGAGCTCCAAAGTATGCAAATGAATGTCAAGCTGAAGCTCCAATTGGCAATCCAAAACAAACAATGTAAGGAGCATGCATTTCTGACATATGCATCAAAGCATGTACCGAAGGGTCAAGCAAAGACCATAAACATAATGATTGTCACAAATCATACCATTGTAGACCAATGTCAATCAAATGCCAACCAAGATAAAGCTCCATCGAAGATCAAAAGGCATTACGGAGCAATATAAGACGTGCCGACCTCCGTATACATTTGTGTAGTCATATGAGTCACCTGAGAAGCACCCTTTGAGGTGACCAATAGGTAGAGCATACACTGACCAGTTAGGTTTCAGTCTTAATTATTATAGCAATAAATTTATTAGTCAAAACTGAGTAAATCAATCCTCAAATGAAGCTCAAAGCCACCTCAAATCATGGGCATATGATATATCAATGTACTAACATCAATAGTACACATCAGGAGTGCATATACAACACCTGAATCATAGCCAGAAGCAATAGGCACATAAAATCCCTGTTAAAAGAGGTTTAGCCATGTTGTATACAGCAATGAATACACTCTCAAACCAAGCTATTTTAGACCATTTTTATACATTTTTTACATACATAAGGATATCATATAAAGGGGTTGCTTACAGATTGAATAGAAAAGGGTTGTGTTTTATTCAAGAAAAATTCACAGATTAGGATATTTATACAAGCCATGAATGCACGATATATATAACGTGCATTCATGGCTTGTATAAATATCCTAATCTGTGAATTTTTCTTGAATAAAACACAACCCTTTTCTATATAACGTGCATTCATGGCTTGTATAAATATCCTAATCTGTGAATTTTTCTTGAATAAAACACAACCCTTTTCTATTCAATCTGTAAGCAACCCCTTTATATGATATCCTTATGTATGTAAAAAATGTATAAAAATGGTCTTTTGAAGACCTCTTATTTTGAACTCACATTATATATACATATATTTATGAGTGAACCCCCCCCCCCCCCCTCGAGACCAAAATCAGCTCCAAATCCAACCCATAACATGGGCATATCATTCCCATACATGCAAACATCACTTCAGCATAACTAACCATCATAAGACCAACAAAGCTACCATAGAAGCATCAAATAGAGTGATGCCCTATATTTTCAGTTAGTAAACCTTAGCCAAAATAGAGTAAATGAAGTGGATAAATCAATCCAAAATCAACTCCAAGCAATGACATAGCATCCCTGAATATATAGGCATCAACTGGGCATCATCCAACCAATGGCAATGAGTGTAGACATCAAAGATAAGTGCTATCCTATTTTATGACAGTTTGTGCACTATTATAATAGTCTAAAACTGAAGCTTAGCACTCAAATGGAATGCCAAGAGTGGAAGGATCAATGCCAAGCATCAAAAACAAGTGTATAAGTGTTTGTATAGCTACCCAATGAAGAAGATATGCTATAGGAGATGAAAAATGTGAGCTATTGCAAAAAAAGGGCATGTTTCACACAAAGTGATGCTGCACTAGCAAGGTGAGGGCAATGGGGGTTACTCTATCTGACTCGAGAAGGCTCAAAGAGTGCCCAAGAAAAATGCAATTGAAAGGAAGCTCAAACAGAGTGGCTATGGCTACCAACAAAGAGATGACTATTGTAAGTATTCGAATGGAGGTGAGCCCTAAAGTGGAAGCCCGAGCGGGAGCAAGAGCTATGGTGGAAGGAGCAAGAGCAAGAGAGAGACACACACACAGTGTGGGAACTCCAAAATAGTAACAATGTGTGACCAACCTTCCATTTATTCAAATGTCACTAAAAGAATAAAGAATGAAGTGACAATGATGGGCATCTGCCACCTGTAGTGTGCAGGAGCAAGTATTATTAGTGCAGTAATACACGCACAGCTAGGGAGAGGCACCTTTTCCCCCAACAACACCTAATAATATGCCTATTTTATGCCTAGTTTACGCGTAGCCTAAACAAGCCTAGCCTAGATTGACTTAATAGGGCTCATCCAAAGGCAAAGGAAAAAGAGCAACATAATTGAGAGAGAGACAAAGAGTGAGAGAGAGAAATGAAATGAAATGAAATGATATATTAATGCCTGCAAAAGGCCAAAATTACCTATGAGACCATGAGTTGCAATCATTTGCATGACGATACAATTATCTAAAGAGAACAATAAATGAAAAGTGTGATGAACAATACAATAAAGCTATAAGCTAATTGACAAATAGAGAACTCTAACTCGTGCAATCTCATGGAGGTTTAGAGGATCTAGCTTTGAGCAATGATCTCTTATGTCTGCTTATGGAGGTGTCATCAATATCTGTATCCGAGTCTAGGATGCCTAGATTAGCTTAGCTAGATAGATCAATCAATCAATATCCCTCATGTATGTGTAGATGGATGAGGCTGTGATTGTGTTGAAGCCTCCTAGGCCTCCCCCTTGAAGAATTCTGTAAGTTGCCTCTAGGTAGACCTCAATATCCTGTAATTTCTATAAGCTTGAGAAGGATGTCTTTGTGAGGTGTCCGCCAAGCTCATTCCAAGACGCACCTTTTTTTAGTCTATTAGTAGGTTTTCCAAATGACATCACCCATCGCTCCCTAGGAACATCACAAGGTTTGTCACTTAGACCCTACCGAATCTACATCACACAACGAAAGTGTTCCAGCCAAACCCACTAGGGTTGACCTAAATTTCTGGGTTCCTAAAATCAGATGACTCTCCTAACAACCAACTAGCGTCAATAATTCAAGTTTCCATTCTACAGGATTACTCAGACTTGCCATTGCACTTGGTTCAAAGAGAATGGGAGACGAAGGGAAGTGCGGTATGTCAACCCTCCTATCCATAAGGCAATATCCCATTCCGGACCCCTACAAAAATGCAAGTCAATTCTACCTGTAATGACAACTAGTTGGTCAATTTATTATCTTCCTATTTCTATTGCCGATTTAGAAAAGCTCCCAACTAATCGAGACCGCCCTACCAATTGGATGGACTCGTCGTTGGGCTGTTGGAGGTTATGCCCACTCATTTTCCTTTGATGACGGAATCATCTTTAGTTTTTTGATTACCTACAACACATTTATTAGAACATATACAACCATCTTCCTTAATTAGTTCGTTAAATCACATGTTCCTTCATGTAATTTATCTCACGCATACAATTCAAACAATCCTTGAATAAAACAAACTTCTTTATTCTATTGGAAGCTTATTACAATTTCAATCTTTTCGACCCTGCAAAAGATATATAGAATTCCATGAGGGTATTCTGCTCACCAAGATTCAATTCTTATAACTAGTGTTTAGGGTTCCAGGATCCCATTCTGGGTCATGAAAGGGCTCGTCAGATTCTAGGAACAATGTAGGATTTACAACCAAAGCCCCCTTGGCACCCACATTTCCTACTGCCCGAGACTGCCCATATAGGTAGACCTTTTGCTACTACAGAGCCATTCTAAGCCTCTTGAAGCAATAACCATGACCCTCTTGGAGCAGGGTCTCGCAACTAACTTGGGAGTAGCCAAGCACAATCTTTTCTTTTATCATGTTTGTCAATGTTTTCAATCAGATATCTAGATTCTAGCAAACACAAACAATCCTCTCAAGCGTATATCAAATGATGCAATGACAATCACACCATCGTGCAGCTCACAGTTTCCATAGCCAAGGTAGACCTTATCCTAAGGTAACATTACATCCTAATGAGGATTCTTCTCCCCATAAAGAAGCATTGAGTACATCTCTTACAACATGTTAAGCAAGGCATGAATTTTCCGTTTGGGCTATCTTACCCAACATAAGTGAAATTTCTTAAAGAATTATATTGTGCCAAAACTTAACAAGATGACTTATAGATCCTTTAAATAGAGTTTCACTTTTTAACCGTCAGTCAATACTTAACCTTGTCACGTTTAACAATAATTATATCAAGTTATTTTACTAATATCAAGTGCACATAAGATCATATATGCAATAACCTCTTGCAACTATTTCCATCATGATTCCATGATTTAGAATCTCACTTAATCTAACTACAAATCATAGCGATTAATTATTTATGTGTGTATTAGTATGCTTTCTAGATGAAATTATCAATTCGTATAAGTGTAAAATATAGAAGTTAATATTTTTTGTAATTATTTTATGTAGTGAAATAATAACCTAGTTGGCACAGTGACATTGGGAATTTCATATTTGCTCACGCTTGAGTTCACCACACCTAATGTTCCATTTGGTAGTGGCAACTTCGGCAACCTTGGGCACTCCCGTATCTTTGGCAATACCCGTTCCTTGACCGGTTGCGATGGTTCTCATGGTCTTTTCATCTCGTCACTTTAGAGCCATCATTCGCAAGTGGATTCGAGAGCAAGAAGGAGAAATGAATTTGAGATGGGAGAGCGTAAAAGAAAATGGCTTAGTCGAAGACCTAGATAGGGGAAATTGAGCTAACTCTCTCCCTCGCAGCCTCTCAAGGTAACTCCTCTCTCTCTCTCTCTCTCTCTCTCTCTCTCTCTCTCTCTCTCTCTCTCTCTCTCTCTCTCTCTCTCTCTCTCTCTCTCTCTCTCTCTCTCTCTCTCTCTCTCTCTCTCTCTCTCTCTCTCTCTCTCTCTCTAGCTCTGTCTCGCATTGGTATCCTTCTACCTTCCTCTCTCTATCTCCCTCTCGCAGCTTCTCGGGATCTCATTGTGCTTCTCTAAATTGCTCTCCATGACTCACATTTATAGTTGAATTAGAGGAGGGTTGTGGTTGAGAAGAAGAGCTCTTTATGGAGGGGATATTGGCAAAATCAGTGATCTGAAACTTGTAAGATGCAATCTGATGCTCAAATTACAAATCTAATGGTTATGTTGGCTCCAAAAGGGGGATAAAACTCCAAGACACTTGTTCAGAAATCTTACATATCACTCCTTCTTTTCCCTATTCGATTTGTTGCCTATAAACTGTAATCGTGACATGCGCAATTTCCTCAATCCTTCTTTTTTCCATTAAATCTCCAAAACTATCATGGCATCCTGTTCTAGAAATTTTCATAGCTTTTTAGGATATTTGTAATAAATAATATCTAAAATATGCCAGTTTTGTCCAAAAATCTAATATTTTTGGACCATCCATACTATACACATTGACACTAATGACTAATATGGCTCATAACTCTCATTCACGATGTAACTTTCATGATGGGTAGCTATAGTCCTTTTCAATCCGAAAAAAATGACGGGTTATGATTCTTATTTTTTTATATCATTAATTAAATAAAAATTATTAATTATTAATGTTAATTAGTTTTTACTTTAGTTAGTAACCTTACTAAATTATTAATTAACTAACTAACATTCAAACTAACCAACTGACTTTTAACTGTGTGGAAGTATTATATCCTCCTCCCCTAAGAGGAATCGAGATATCGTCATCTCGAGAGAAACAATGGGTATTGTTGATAAAGAACATTCTCATCTATCCATGTCACATCTTCTTCAGGATAATCCTTCCATTGGACAAGGTATTCTCTAAGGGTTCTACTCCTCAATTTTCTCTCATTTACATCAATTACTATGTCAGATTGTAGCTCAAGGACTCCTTGGTTAGGTATTACAACTTGTTGATCATCACAGATATGGTTTGGGTTAGCTATGTATACTTTCAATAAGCTAACATGAAATACATTGTGGATTTTTATATTCTCGGGGATTTGTAACTTGTAAGGGCTTGGTCCTAAGCACTTGAGAACCTTATAGGGTCCACAATATCTTGGACTTAGCTTCTTAAATTCTCCTAAAGACAAAGAACTCTTCTCTGGATGGACACAAATGAAGACCATGTCTCCTTCTTTGAAGATTTATTCTTGCTTTTCTCAAAGCTTCTACCCTTAGTGTAGGATCAAAAAATTTAAGTGGCATGCAACAATCTTGACCATATAGTGCATGAAATAGAGTCATCTGAATACTTTGATGATATGAGGCATTATAAGCAAATTCCACTAAGGATAGATATTGAATCCACCTTTTAGGTTCCTTGCTACAATATGCATATAGAATATCCTCAATCACTTGATTGACTCATTCTATCTGTCCATCAATTTGTGGATGATAAGTACTACTAAAATAAAGTTGTGTCCCAATGGCTTCAAATAAACTCTTCCAAAAATGTGATGTGAAAAGAGAATCACAATCATTGATGATCCTTTTAGGTAACCCATGTAACCTAAAAGTCTCTTTTACAAAAATTCTTGCAATATCTGAAGCTTTGTAATTGGTTTTTATTGGAATAAGATGAGTAACCTTTGTTAGCATGTCTACAATTACCATTATTGAGTTATATCCTCCTTGCACAGAAGGTAGCCCAACTACAAAGTCCATGTTAATAAACTCCCATTTCATCTTGGGAATGTCAAGTGGTTAGAGTTTTCCTGGTAACTTGACATGTTCAGATTTTACCCTTTGGAAATTTAGACATTCAATGACATACTTAAGTACATCACCCTTGAGTCTTTGTCATTAATAGTTTTTCATAAGACAGTATTAAGAGTTTTTGCATATCCAAAGTGTCTTGAAAAAGGAGAGTCATGTGCTTATCCTTCTCTTGAGAGTCTGACTTGAAGAAATGCATAATCTCATTCTGAAATAAACAAGTTCTTCATCTTCATCTGTAGAGAATTCTTGATACTTAGTCTTGAGTTTGGGATCTTGTTCCTTATTCTAAACTTCCCAAAACAATTGTTGATAGTCTAAGTTCTTATTTGCTTCATCCTTAGTCAATTCTATGGTAGGATTAGTTGGCATTGATACCATTGTAGCTAGAGTTTCTACCCTGGATGATTCTTCACCAAAAGATCATTAAGGAAGGCTTTACAATTAAGGGAATATATACTACATTTTCTTTACCAGGTCTGAACTTAATTTTAAAGTCATACTTTGACAGAATTTTGATCCATCGTCATTGCCTCGTATTAAGATCAGGCTGAGTAAAAGTCCACTTAAGACTTTTATGATCTGTGACTAAGGAAAACTTATTTCCAAGCAAGTAATGTCTCCATAATTTGAGAGCGTGAATCATAGCTGACAACTCCAGGTCATGAGTAGCATATATCTTTTCATGGGCTTTCAACTTTCTCGAAGAGTAAGCTACATTATGTCCTTCCTACATTAGTACGCATCCCAATGCAAGAGAGTTGGCATCGTGAAAACTTCAAATTCCTTGCTTAAGTCAAGTAGCCTTAAAATAGGAGCACTTACCAAACTATGCTTTAGTTCCTCAAAGCTAGATCGTTCAATTGTGGCATCTAGATAATGGCAACTTGCTTTTTGAGTAAGTTTGTAAGAGAGGTGCTACAATTTGGGCATAGTTTGTGATGAATATTCTATACCATCTTGTTAGACCTACAAAACTTCTCACTTCCTTGATAGTGGTTGGGGGTGGCCAATCTTGAACATATTTGATCTTGGTGGGATCTACTGACATACCTTTAAAAGATACTATGAATCCCAAGTACTCAATCTTTCTTTTGAAGAAGACACGCTTCTTCTTCTAGGCATACAATTTGTGTGTTCTCATCGTCTCCAGATGTGGTTCATGTTCTTCTTCCTCCTTAGAATAAGTTAGGACGTCATCAAAGAATACAATAACAAAATCATTGAGATGAGGCCTAAAAAAGTCTTGCATTAACCTGTTGAAGGTAGCTTGGTGCACTTGTCACCCAAATGACATCATGATGACTTCAAAATGACAGTATCTTGTGTTGAAGGTGGTCTTTGGAATATCTTCATTCTTAACTCTGATCTACTAATATCCTAACTGAAGATCGATCTTAGAAAATATCGTTGTTCCTTGTAGACGATCATGAAGCTTGTCTATCCTTGGAATCGGGTACTTATTCTTTATTGTTACCTGGTTTAGCCCTCAGTAGTCGATACAAAGACGAAGAGTTTCATCTTTCTTCTTTTGGAATAATACTGGGTCTCCCCATGGTGAACTACCTGGATGAATATACCCTTCTTTTAGTAGTTGCTTGAGTTGCTCTTTTAGTTTGATGGCTTCAAGAATAGACATTTTGTAAGGTCTCTTTCCCACTGGAGCGGCTCCTGGAATAAGTTTGATCTCATGATCCACTTCTCTTTCTGGAGGTAACTCAATTAGCTCTTCAAAAAATATGTCGTCGTACTCTTTTAACCAGGATGGTTCTTCTTCTGTCTTTGACCACCTCGATTTACCTTGTTAAGCTTGATCAAGTAAACATGTAATCCTTTCTTCAAGCCTTTCACAATTCGAGAAGCTTTTGCTAATTGAACTTTAGGTTTCCTATTTCACCTTGTATAGTTGCTATTTCACCGTTCAAATCCTGAAATGTGAGGACCTTTTCCACAATGGATATGAGCATCATTAGGAATCAGCCAATCCATTCCCAGTAGACATTCATAAGCTCTTAAGTTCATTACTCTGCTACTTGAAAGGTTTTCTCCTAGGTTAAACTCTACCTTGGCAGTTTGCTATGTAGAAAGTACTTCCTTTCCATTTGCTAATTCCACAAGCAATTTTGATACATTTACTGTATATATTCCTAATTTCTTGGCACACTTGGGAGAAATAAATGAGTGTGTACTTCCATAGTCAATCAAAACTTTAAATGATTTACCTCGGTGACTAGCTGGTGTTTGTATTACCAAATATTGATGATTTGGACCTTTCCTGTGGAATGCAGCATGAACAATTACTCTTTCAATATCATCTTCCATAGTAGGGTTTTCCTCCCTATTAGTCTCTTTTAGGGTAATATTTGATGTTCTTCCTCTTGCCATAGCTACTTGACCATGGCCTTGGGCAGCTCTGTCTTGACCTTAAAATTGGCCTTGGAGATGGTTTCCACCAAGCTTTGGACAATCTCTCCTCAAATGTCCTAGCTCATTACAGTGAAAGCACCTAAGACCATCTCTATTTCCCTGGGTAGGAACAAAATTTCCAACTGCATTGGATTTTTCTTTTTTCTTCTATCCTAGGTGAAATTGGCCTTGGGTTCTTTTTGCTTGACCTTTGAATTCTCCTTTGTTCTAGTTATTGTAGCTCCAGAACTTATTATTTTTAGGCTTTGATTGTACTTCCCGCATAATAGGAGCAACTCAAATCAAAGCATCTTGGAGGTCTATTCGGTGCATTGATTCCAAACGAGTGTTCACAGGAGAATTTAGCCCATTGTAGAACTTGGACACTTGTTGAGCAGTATCCATGGAGGGTGCATATTTAAGAAGTGAAATAAACTTGGAGTAATATGCCTCCAAGGTCAGTCCCATTTGATTCAAATTAAAGGACTCATTCATCTTTTGGGTGCGATAAGTTGGAGGTAAATATCTTCCTTTTACAACTTCTTTCAGCAAATCCCAAGTAATGCTATTTTCAAGGACACCTTGATCTTAGCACCACTGCTTCCACCAAAGTCAAGCTTCGCAAATCAATTTTAGCTTAGCTATCATGGCTTAGTTGGCTAGGACAGTTCCAGCAGCAGTAAAGTAATCTTCCATGGTTTCGATCCACATTTTTGCATCGACTTCCGCATTCTCGCCTTTCTTGTCTTATTCTATACTAACTTGCACTCTAATACCAACTGTGAGATGTCCACCAAGCTTATTCCAAGGCACACATTTTTCTAGTCCATTAGTAGGTCTTCCAAATGATGCCGCATGGCGCTCCCTTAGAACATCTTAGGGTTTGTCACTTAGACCCTACTGAGTCTACATCGCAACGGAAGTGTTTCAGTCGAATCCACTAGGATCGACCTGAATTTTTGGGTTCCTAAAATAAGATGAGTCTCCTCATAGCCATCTAGCATTAGTCATTCAAGTTCCTATTCTATAGGATTACTCAATCTGAAGCGGACTTGCTATTGCACTTGGTTCAAAGAGAATGGGAGACAAAGGGGAGTGTGGTACGTCAACCCTCCTTCCCATAAGGCAAAATCCCATTCGAGCCCCCTAAAACAATGCAAGTCGGTTCTACCTAATGACGACTAGTTGGTCAATTTATCATCTTCCTATTTTGATTGCCGATTTAGAAAAGCTCCCAACTAACTAGGACCACCCTACCATTGGACGACCGACCTATCGGGGGTTACGCCCACCCGCTTTCCTTTTATGATGGAATCATCTTTAGTTTTTTAATAACCTATAACACATTTATTGGAACATATATAACCAACTTTTTTACTAAGTTCGTTAAACCACAAGTTTCTTCACGTAATTTATCTCGTGGACATGCATACAATTCAAACATTCCTTGAATAAAATAAACTTCTTTATTATATTTGAAGCTTATTACAATTTCCATCTCTCCGACCCTGTGAAAGATATACAGAATTCCACGAGGGTATTCTGCCCACTAAGATTCCACCCTTGTAACTAGTATTTAGGGTTCTAGGATCCCATCTTGGGTCACGAAAGGGCTCATCAGATTCTAGGAACAATGTAGGATTTACGACCAAAGCCCCCTTGGCTCCCATATTTCCTATTGCCCGAGATTATCCCTACAAGCAGACCTTTCACTACTACAAAGCCGGTCTAAGCCTCTCAAAGCAATAACCATGACCCCCTTGGAGCAGGGTCTTGCAATTAACTTGGGAGTAGCCAAGTGCAATCTTTCCTTTTATCCTATTTGTCAATGTTTTCAATTAGATATCTAGATTCTAGCAAACACAAACAATCCTCTCAAGCATATATCAAATGATGCAATGACAATTACACCATCATGCAACTCACAGCTTCCATAGCCAAGGTAGACCTTATCCTAAGGTAACCTTATAATCTAATGAGGATTCTCATCCCCATAAAGAAGTGTTGAGAACATCTCTTACAACATATTAAGCTAGGCATGAATTTCCCGTTTGGGCTATCTTACCCAATATAAGCGAAATTCCTTAAAGAATTATATTGTGCCAATAACTTAACGAGATGACTTACAGATCTTTTAAATAGAGTTTTACTTTTTAAGCATTAGTCAACACTTAACCTTGTCGCATTTGACAATAATTATATCAAGTTATTTTACTAATCTTGAGTGCACATAAAGTCATATGTGCAATAACCTCTTGTAACTATTTCCATCATGATTCCATGATTTAGAATCTCACTTAATCTAACTACAAATCATAGCGATTAATTATTTATGTGTGTACTAGTATGCTTTCTAGATGAAACTATCAATTCGTATAAGTGTAAAATATAGAAGCTAATATTTTTTGTAATTATTTTATATAGCGAAATAATAACCTAGTAATGAATAACCTAGTTTGGCACGATGACATTGGTAATTTCGTGTTTGCTCATGCTTGTGTTTGCCACACCCGATATTCCATTGGTAGTGGAAACTCCAGCAACCTCGAGCACTCACGTATATTTGGCAATACCCATTCCGTGACCAGTTGCGATGGTTCTCATGGTCTTTCCACCTCGTCGCTTTGGAGCCATCGTTCACAAAGTGGATTCAAGAGATAAAGGAGAAATGAATTCGAGATGGGAGAGCGTAAGAGAAGATGGCTTAGTCGAAGACCAAGATAGAGGGAATTGAGCTAACTCTCTCCCTCGCAGCCTCTCGGTATAACCTCTCAATCTCTCTCTCTCTCTCTCTCTCTCTCTCTCTCTCTCTCTCTCTCTCTCTCTCTCTCTCTCTCTCTCTCTCTATATATATATATATATATATATATATATATATATATATATATATATATATATATATATATATATATATATATATATATATATATAGCTCCATATCGCAGCCTCTTGGATGGGTATCCTTCTACCTTCCTCATGCAGCCTCTCGAAGTCTCCTTGTGCTTCTCTAAACTACTCCCCATGTATCATATTTATAGCTGAATTAGAGGAGGGTTGTGGCTAAGAAGAAGAGCTCTTTATGTAGGGGATCTTGGTAAAATCAGTGATTTGAAACTTCTAAGATGCAATCTGATGCTCAAATCACAAATCTGATGGTTCCGTTGGCTCCGAAAGGGGGGTAAAACTCCAAGACACTTGCTTAGAAATCTTCCATATCAATCCTTCTTCTTCTCCCTATTCAAAGTGGTATTTGTTGTGTGTAAAGTGTGATCGCGACATGTGTGATTTCTCCAATCCTTCTTTTTTCCATTAAATCTCCAAAACTAGCTGAAAAAACCACTTGCTTTTTTTACATAACATCCTGTTCTAGAAATTTTCACATCTTTTTAGGAGATTTACAGTAAATAATATCTAAAATATGCTAGTTTTGTCCGAAAATCCAATATTTTTGGACCATCCACACTATACACATTGACACTAATAAGTAAAATGGCTCATAACTCTCATTCACATTGTAACTTTTGTGATGGGTGGCTACAATCCTTGTCAATCTGGAAAAAATGTCGGGTTACCATTCTCGATTTTTTATGTTTTTAATTAAATAAAAATTGTTAGTTATTAACATTAGTTAGTTTTTACTTTAGTTAGTCTTTAGTTAGTAACCTTACTAACTTATTAATTGACTAACTAACTTTTAAACTAACCAACTGACTTTTAATTGCATGGAAGTATTACAGTCTATAAGTTCATTAAAATCCATGACTCTAGCAACAAGTGGGCCAAAGCCCTCTCTAAACAAGCAATGAAATCAACCTCAGATCTCATAATATGCTAGGCATGGGCATATATAGTGCTCCTCTATCTCTAGCTCAGAGTTGACATGGGCATATGAGTACCTCTACTAGTATTGATCTATATCTACTAGTCTCAATCTCTAATAGGTGTGAGGAGGTATATAGTTGACCAATAACACATCTAATCCCATGTGAGAGGTGAGTGTCCATATATCTCATGTAGACAATAAATTCATTATCCATAGTATGTAGAAGATGCTCTCTATAGAAAACCATCTTCATGCCTAAATCTTTTGATGGTGTTAGCCATGTCCTCTTGATGTCTAGCTCAGTGAGATCCATCTTGATAATCTACTGAGCGGCTCAAAGTAAGAGATAATGCATCAAGGGAATACTAGAAGGGTGTTAAATCCATGTAGCTCAAACTGGTTTGGCATCTATGCATACCAACCAGGAGTTATCAAGAAGATTCAAGAGCTAGCATTGTATATATGTGTTTGGGTAGGTCCCACAACATGTGTATATATATGACTGACTGGGTCTACTACAATTAGTGTGGCCGCTATCTTGGCTATGATGATATCATGTGGGACCAAAGCCTCACATCTAGTGTGACCTAACCCACTATGGTGATCAAGGCTAGGCCCCCATATCTGCACTCTAGAAAGAAGTGTGGAGGTAACCAATGTATCAAAGAGCCACAACTTAGTATGAGGTTCTTGAAACTATACATGTGAACACATCCTCTCCAACTCACCTTCTAATTTGTATCCTCTAGTTAGTCTAGTGTTTGCTGCCACTCTCATAGAGAAACCAAGACCTATAAATAATACTCCCATGTATGTATAGGAGTCTGCATACTCCAGCTCATCCTATCCATATGTGAATTTAGGTGTTGATCTCCTAACCCATTAGTATGATGTACTATTAAATACCATCACCTTGGTTTTACCAAGGTTCACTTTGAGAGCCTAGTATCCAGTGCATAAGATTGCAATGAGTCCAAATGTCTCTATAACCCTTGTGGAGAATCAACTATCAATACAATGTCATCTACACATAATAGGAGAGTATCCAAGTGCTAGCTAGTGGAGCTCCTTTATCTCCCCCCTAATATATGTAATCAACAATCCCATCAATATATAAGCCAAAATGTCAGGAAGAGGGGCATCCCTACTTCATCCCAATGGTGGAATGAATACATGTTGAAAGGCCCTTAGGTGTCGACACTCTACCAACAACCCTCTCATACAGTACCAAAATCCCCCATCCCCCAAAAGTGAGCTCCTTAGGCACCCCCATAGCATGTAGTATGTGTATCAATTTGTCTCTCAATATTGTGTCAAAGACTCTACGAAAATTCACAAAGCAATACTAGATCCGTTGGCCATGAGCTCCACTCTCCTCAATCATTAGAGAATTTTAGTGGTAAAAAATGGGTCCTCTAAGAAAATACAACCTTGAACTTTCTCTCTCTAGAAAAATAGCACATTTTCTCATTTTTGGGCCAAAAAGTGTCTCCATCTGTAGCAAATGGTCGAGATACTGAATTAGCTTCTTCCCTAAGGTGAAAGCAACATCATTAAATGCCCCAAATTCAAAGCTTTCAAAAAGTGAGAGTTTCTTCTAAAACCTTTCCCGCTTCTGTAGCAATGGTGCAAAATCCACCAGACATAGGTGTAATGGTGGATACAAACTCACAAAATCCACCACACATAGGTGCAATGGCGGATACAAACTCACAAAATCCACCACACATAGGTGCAATGGTGGACACAAACATGCAGCAACCTCCTCTCAACACCAATGCCAAGTATCACCTCCACATAGACGTAGAGAATGTTTATGCCCCATTACAAAAAAGGAGGGGAGGAAATTACATCTCAAAAATAGTGAAGACGCAACTACGTGAAGGAGGAGCAAGGCATGTCAACCTTTGGTGTGATGGTTCTCTTTATCCCAAAGATCCTCACACTATTAGCACCCCACCCTTTTCAAACCTGACTACCCTTCTTAGGTTTGTCGGAGATGGCAAGAATGGCCTTCTTGGCTATTGCAAAGCTATATCTACAACACCTGCAATGGAGAGTGCAATGATGCACATCAAGAGCAGAACCATCAATAACTTAAAGGCAAAATGCAACCTCCAAGAAGAAAAGATCAAAACCCAACAATAGGAGATAGAAAGGCTGAACAAACAGCTGCAAATTTTTCAAACATAAGCAAACATTGCTTGGACCTCGACAAAGGAAACGAGAGCTAAAGAACATAAAGGATTTGAAGGTGGGCTCTAGAGATATGAAGAAATGAATAAGGGCTATCAAGTTAGGAATCTCTTGTCTTACTACTCTGTGTTTTTTTATTATTATGTCTCCTTGCTTTACATTGTCCCTCTTGTTTAGGGATGTACTACAGCCAAACAAGGAAAATTGTAACCCCAATGTCAACCTTGCAAAGCTAATTAGCCACTTGTTAGCTCAAAGATTGTAGAAAAACTCATACAGGAAAAGAAGTTTAAGGTAGTGTAAAGGCAAGTTGTTGAGCAATTTGTGAGCCAAAATACGGTTTTCATGGAGGGTATATAGAGCACCATGGATGAGAGTGGTATAAGTCGCAATGGCTATGGTTTCTTACAAAAAGAGGTTACAAGTTTATTTAAATCACAAGGTATTAAGACAAAGCTCCTGCCCACAATTGCACCAATCTGGAGACTTCGGAAATATCTTAACATAAAGCAGGAGTATGTTGGAAAGCCCTATCACATCAATGGAGAGTTTTAGGCAAAACAGGATTGGGTTGTGTATGATGAATACAACAATAACTTCATGGATTTGGAGATACTACAGGTCCAAATGGTTGAGTCTTACAACATCTCACATGCAGTAACAAATGGCATATTGAACTTTACATTAAATTTGGATGAGTGTCTGATTTTGAAAGACATTAAGATGGAGAGGGTAGACATTACATTGATGGACAAGGCAATGGCAAACATGCCAAGGGATGATCCCCGTTACTTCAATGTACATTCCGAAATGAATTTATGGTGGCTTGGGACATTTCTGGTTGTGTCAAAGAATTATGAAGCATTGGAATGGGTCTTTCAGAAGAATCCACTACCAAATGTTATTAATGCTCAAATAAAAAGACAGAAGACACTACTGGTTCCAAACAGGGGGATCTTTCAAGTTACTTGGCATCTTACATCAGACTTGAAGACTCTAAAATGCTCATATAATTGTAACAAAGGCCTAGTCACCCTTCCTTGCATGTATTGCATGGAGGATGCAAAAACACGATCAAGAGTGGTAGAAGAAGGCACCTAATCGTCACCAGTGTGGACAAAGATTTCAAACCAATATTTGATATACCTCTATTGAATGTACATATATGTACAATACATGCACTTTGTCAACGGGTGATTGAGAAGCTTGTCAACCTATACATTGGATTTGCTTAGAAGATCAGGAACCACACACAATGAAAGAAGGGGATTATTGACAGATAATTTTTTATGCCGAAAAGTGCTTAAAAATAGCCAAAATTTACAAATATCCAGGGAAAAATAGACTTCTCGAAGGCGGTAGTGGCAATCAGTACGATTTTAAGCGGCAATGCCCGAGAAATGCTTAAAAGAGCCAATGGACGATGGACTGAGAATTTTCATAATTTTTTGGCCTGCGAGACAAGACCCTGGGAGATGCCCGGTAGTGAAGGTCTTCAAGATGGACACCCAAGATTTTTCAGATCAAGAATCGGGTACCAAACGTGGAAGAGGGAGTGCCCGGGAGGCCAAGCCCAAAATGCCAAATGTGGAAATGGACTTTAGGAGAGCCCAAAGGGTGTGACCCTTTGGGGCTCCCTTTGGGAGCCAAAAATTTTGAAAAACATGGGAGGGGGGGGGGGGGGATGGGGGTTGCATTTTTTTCGCGAGATGTAGAGACAAGTGCCATGAATCCACGATTTGAGGAGGGGGGATATGGCACTTACAAATAGGGCCCCAAATTGATCGAATACATGATCTACATTCTATCTTCTCTCTCCATCGCCGGTCTCTGCTCCTCAATTGGCTGCCTGGTTTTGTGGAGAACAAAAACCAGTCTTTCTCTCTCCTTCCTCTCTCTCCTGCATAGAGGCAATTCATGTGCAAGAAATCAAGTAGAATAGGGGCTGAAGAATGCTTGTCTGTGGACTGCTTCAAGATGAAGAGGAGGCTAAGGAAAGAGGTTTAGCATTGAAGAATGGTTGTTGGTTGGTCTGTGGGCTGCTCAAAATAATTATTAAAAAACCCGCAACACGCAATAGACGCGGTATGCTCCAATTTTACAAAGAACTTTGATTGTTTTTGTTGTTTCATGGTCCAAATGTTGTTCATATGCGATGATTTTTTTTTTTTGAACCTTTTTTGCATCATGATTGAGGACTGTAACTACAGAAATACATAACCCGTAATGATTTAGAGCTGTTATTAATTCTTTAAAACCCGTAAAATGACATTTTTAATGGAAATTAGTGGTTTTTTTCGATTTTGAGTTGGAGAAAATGGGTGGAAATGGGATAAACTCAGAGAAAATATTAATTTTTAGTCAAAATGATATGAAAATACAAATAAATCAAAAAATTCCTATTTTCCAAGAATAATAAATAGAAAAAATAGTAAAAATGAAGAAATTTGAAGTTTTCGTGCTCAAAAAATATAGAAAAATAACATTTATGTGCATGAATGTTTTTCAAGGTTAAAGCATGCGTTCAAGCCTCAATTTGGCCTTGTCCTTTGTGTTATAGTACATGTTTATTGTTTTTTACATACAAAAATGATACAAAACAACCATTTACACCTATGCACAGTAGCAACACCTAAATAGTGGGGGGGGGGGGGGGGGGGCGGGTAAAGTTTGTGCAACGATCTAATTACTGAAAAGATACAAATTCTGATTTCCCTTTTTGTGCATAGCATTTAGGGATTGTTCCATAATTAAATATAGGCGACTAGTAGCACAGAAGTTCCGGTGCTAGTCCCTAAAGCAGCGCAACACGTAACGCTTAGTTAAAATTCATGAAAGGGTTGTTTTTTGCACCTCACATGGCTGGTTTTTTTTAATCATAAAATGGTTGTGCATAATTGTCATTCACCTTGCATCAAGCATGCCATGTGGTATCTCCTGGAATGCATTGCACTTGATTGATAAACTTTGACCAACGCTGAGAGGATAGGAAACCCAAGCTGTAGGTTTAGACAGGTGCTTCTATTGGGAAAAGCTTTGTGAGGCAAATCAAAATCTCCTGGAACGTTGAATTATGAAAGAGTGGAGTTTGTGCAAATGTTATATGTGTTACCGATGCATCTTGGGGCCAATCCCTGAGGTGTAAGAGAGTCGCAGTGGAGCCGTGGCAATTAGCCGAGAGGTTCTTCCCTATGTGTGTATTACGAGGCATTATGCCTATATGTTATGGGATCTCCCTTTGAGGAGAAGGGAAGGTGAACATTGGAATACATAATGGATACAAACGCAAAATCATCATAAGCATTTCGTGTAAAGTGAGTTTTAGACACTCCTGGCCCGCGAGGCTGTGTGGTGGGGTTTTCTGTTGTATGCATGAGGTCCCGGCTAGTGCCATAGCCAGTGCCGGCCCATTTTAGGTCCCATCAGTGGTGCGTCTGTCGGGAGCTGCCAACAAGTGGTGGTTCTAGAATCTAGGGTTTTTAGGGACCAATTAGTTTTTTATGTCCTCTGACAAGGACCATCAAGCCGAAATACAAAAAACAGAACGTGCTGAGAGGGCTAGACGGTGGTTGGAGATTGTAACACGCTATTCTCCTCAAAGGAGCAGCCCGTTACGCATAAGTGGTAGTGGTTCTAGTAACCTAGGTGTTATGAGTAGCTCTTTGAGTACAAGTGGAAGACTTGGTACTTCCCTATTTCCAGTTAATCAACCCACAACAAGTGGGGGTGTAGTGTTGCCTACACAAATTCCTATTGTCAATCTGGTTGTAGCCATGGCACAACCTATCGCAATTCCAATAGGTACATCGGATTTACTGGCATTAGGAGCACCGTTGCCCATTTTCCATGGGTTAGTAGAAGAAGATGGAGAACTCCACATTAAGGAGTTTCAAACGCTCATATTCAATTATCAAATCCAAGACAAAGGACACCTAATGATGTTCTTCAACATGACGTTAAAAGGAAGAGCGGCAGTTGTTGAGATGACAAGCTCAACACATGCGGACATTGATGATGGACCGCTTAGTTAGATGGGTCCACACATCTACACTTAGCACATCGGTGGTCATTATGACTTTCACATGGCCACTGACTCATTACTTATTATATTCAGGTTGTTACACCTGTTTACAACTGGCATAGTTATAGCGCCAGTCGACTAGTGTAGTCGGTTATGCATTGTTTGACTTAGTAGGCCACTTTCCTTTATGTTGTATCTTATCTATATTTTGTGTACATTGTAAAGTGTGTGGAAGAAGAAGAAGAAACCAACAAGAAAACGTTTTGGCCTCCATCTCTCTTCTTGTCTCTTAAGTGAGCTTCTCCTTGTGCATTCTGTGTGTGTTTGGCGTAGCATCTTGAGCAAGTCTCCCCACCACGTGATTCTTGACAGCAGTGTAGTATCATGGTCTAGAAGCCAGAACCATAACTAGCAGTGCCCAATTCTTTACAGCTTTCCGTCGAGATTTTTCCCCTGAGAAGGGTGGGAAATAGCTAAGAGCCAAATGAGAATATCCAAGCATATGCCAAGAAGCTAAAGCAAGTTCTTCGCAAACTTAACGCTTATATTCCCATTCCAGTGGCTGAACAGTTGCAATATTTCCTACATGGATTGGATTTTAATATTCAGGTGTAGCTTAGTAGTGTTGCTTTGGTCGATATTGACACTATCATTACCCAAGCAGAAGGAGTAGAGTCGCACTTGCAAGCAGCTTATGCAGCAAGGATAAATTGGAATGGTAATAATTTGGCATTGACAAATGGGAGTCAAGGGGACCCCATGTTAAATACGAGTGGCAGAGGGAGTATCATGTCAAATTTGCCTATGTTACCAGCTCCTCCTAGCATGACTATGCCTATGGCTAGTCAGGCAGCCTCGCTAAATAGTGGTGGAAACCAAACAATGAATCCCAATGTTGTTCCAGTTGGTCAACGGCCGATTCCTAATCAAGTGGTTAGGCCCATGGGGTAACAGATTGACAATCGCGGCTATGAGTCAAGTGCTTCTAATGTCCTTGGTGAAGTTAAGGACATGATGAAGCACTACACTGATATGATCTCTCAACAGTATCGATAAATAGCTGTGGATGTCAATTTTCTTAAGAAGCAACAGAATTTGATAGGGAGCCAACGCCCTGAAAAGAGCGGCCCCTCAAGATTCAACTGTAAGTGGTGTGATGGCCAACATTTTCCTCGGAATTCTCTGAATGTCAAATGTGATATTTGAGGGAAGTCTGGCCACTTAGCTGCTACCTGTTGAAGTAAGATCAATTCTCTCCAACAAGGGAGTAAACAACCAGGTCCAGTTAACCATCGCGCACAAGGGAATAATCTCCAACAAGACGATGGACCAAGGAAAATACTGCAAAGAGGAAAGGCTGTTGTACAGGAGTTACCTCATGGCAGACGAGTCAACCTTATTGAGGCTGTACGTGTCAATGATGCTAAAACTTCTAATCTACGAGCCGTCACAAGAGGTTAAAAGATTAAAGAGGGTGACAAAGGAATTATAAAACCTGTCGAGGGAAGCCCTAAGCAAGATGCTAGGGAAAAGTGAGTCCTGAATCATGATATGGAAGGTGGACCATTAAGACCTATTGGTAGTAAAGTTGATCTCGAGGAGGATAAAGAATTGCCAAGAAAGAAGGTAAAGGCTAAAAAAGAGGCACCAAAGCCAATTGAAAGACCAAAGGAGAGAATGGTTTGGCGTGAGAAGAGAACTTTGACTAATTATCACAACTTTGATCTAGCAAGTTCCCTTTGCGAAGTCAAACCAGACGTGAATCTCTTGCAATTGATTAAACTTTCTCCAGGAGTACACAAGGAATTCAAGAAAATCCTGCGTATAAGGTATATAGTAGAACCTTTGGGCATAGCTAGAGTGGGGAAAGATTGGTTTGATCAAGCTAAAAAGCATTGCCCTAGGGTTCCAACATATGTGGATGGAATATTAGTGGAGCACGCTATTATGGACACTGGATCCTCCCTCAATATCAGCTTGATTTCATGCCTTGGTTTTGACAAGGGGGTAGGGTGAGAGCTGTGATGTCTTTTGTTGTGTATCTATTTTGTATCAGCTTGATGCTCCTTTTTGTTGTTTATATGTAGATCTCTTCGTGGGATTCGAGGGGCTGAGTTGCCCTATCCCGTGGTCGCCAATGACAAATTATTTTTTATGCCGAGAAGTGCTTAAAAATAGCCAAAAATTACGAATATCCAGGGAAAAATAGACTTCATCAAAGGCAGCAGTGGGCAATCAGTACGATTTTAAGCGGCAATACTCCAGAAATGCTTAAAAGAGCCACTGGACGGCGGGCGGAGAATTTTCATAATTTCTTGGCATGCGAGACAAGACACTAGAAGATGCCCGGCAGTGGAGAACTTCAAGACAGACACCCAGGATTTTTCAAATCAAGAATCGGGTACCGAACATGGAAGAGGGAGTGCCCGGGAGGCCAAGCCCAAAATGGCAAGTGTGAAAATAGAATTTAGGAGAGCCCAAAGGATGTGACCCTTTGGGAGCCCAAAAATTTGAAAAACGTGGGGGGGGGGGGGGGAGGGGGGGATTGGTTGCGTTCTTTCCGCGAGATGTAGAGACAAGCGCCATGAATCCATGATTTGAGGAGAGGGGCTATGGCATTTACAAACAGGGCCCCAAACTGACCGGATACATGATCTACATTTTGCTCGAATGGTACTGAAAGAGGCTTGCATGCTATCATACCATACTTGGATAATATATCCAAGCCATACTACCTTTGGGATAGCCATATACCATCATCACATCTAATCACCTCAATACCAAGAAAGTATCTCAACTCACCCAAATCTTTCATCTCAAACTTCTTCTTCAAGAAGTCCTTAACTTCAGTAATCCCATTATCACTATCACCTGTAATAATCAAGTCATCCACATAGATGACTATGATGACCAAACCTACATCTTTCTTTCTCACATAAAGTGAGTGATCAACATCAGAAATACAAAATCCAATATTGACAAGATACTCTCCAATCTTGTCAGACCATGCTCTAGGTGCTTGCTTGAGCCCATAGAGCGCCTTCTTTAACCTGCACACATATGTGGGATGCTCTAAATCCTCATAACTTGCTAGCTGCTCCATATACACTTTTTCTTGCAATTCACCATGCAAGAATGCATTCATAACATCCATTTGCTGCAAACTCCAACGTTTGGCTGCTGCTAAGGCAATCACACACCTAACAGTTGCCAACTAGACTGAATGTCTCTTCATAATCTATGCCATATATAAGAGCTCCTTAGGCACCCCCATAGCATGTAGTATGTGTATCAATTTGTCTCTCAATATTGTGTCAAAGACTCTACGAAAATTCACAAAGCAATACTAGATCCGTTGGCCATGAGCTCCACTCTCCTCAATCATTAGAGAATTTTAGTGGTAAAAAATGGGTCCTCTAAGAAAATACAACCTTGAACTTTCTCTCTCTAGAAAAATAGCACATTTTCTCATTTTTGGGCCAAAAAGTGTCTCCATCTGTAGCAAATGGTCGAGATACTGAATTAGCTTCTTCCCTAAGGTGAAAGCAACATCATTAAATGCCCCAAATTCAAAGCTTTCAAAAAGTGAGAGTTTCTTCTAAAACCTTTCCCGCTTCTGTAGCAATGGTGCAAAATCCACCAGACATAGGTGTAATGGTGGATACAAACTCACAAAATCCACCACACATAGGTGCAATGGCGGATACAAACTCACAAAATCCACCACACATAGGTGCAATGGTGGACACAAACATGCAGCAACCTCCTCTCAACACCAATGCCAAGTATCACCTCCACATAGACGTAGAGAATGTTTATGCCCCATTACAAAAAAGGAGGGGAGGAAATTACATCTCAAAAATAGTGAAGACGCAACTACGTGAAGGAGGAGCAAGGCATGTCAACCTTTGGTGTGATGGTTCTCTTTATCCCAAAGATCCTCACACTATTAGCACCCCACCCTTTTCAAACCTGACTACCCTTCTTAGGTTTGTCGGAGATGGCAAGAATGGCCTTCTTGGCTATTGCAAAGCTATATCTACAACACCTGCAATGGAGAGTGCAATGATGCACATCAAGAGCAGAACCATCAATAACTTAAAGGCAAAATGCAACCTCCAAGAAGAAAAGATCAAAACCCAACAATAGGAGATAGAAAGGCTGAACAAACAGCTGCAAATTTTTCAAACATAAGCAAACATTGCTTGGACCTCGACAAAGGAAACGAGAGCTAAAGAACATAAAGGATTTGAAGGTGGGCTCTAGAGATATGAAGAAATGAATAAGGGCTATCAAGTTAGGAATCTCTTGTCTTACTACTCTGTGTTTTTTTATTATTATGTCTCCTTGCTTTACATTGTCCCTCTTGTTTAGGGATGTACTACAGCCAAACAAGGAAAATTGTAACCCCAATGTCAACCTTGCAAAGCTAATTAGCCACTTGTTAGCTCAAAGATTGTAGAAAAACTCATACAGGAAAAGAAGTTTAAGGTAGTGTAAAGGCAAGTTGTTGAGCAATTTGTGAGCCAAAATACGGTTTTCATGGAGGGTATATAGAGCACCATGGATGAGAGTGGTATAAGTCGCAATGGCTATGGTTTCTTACAAAAAGAGGTTACAAGTTTATTTAAATCACAAGGTATTAAGACAAAGCTCCTGCCCACAATTGCACCAATCTGGAGACTTCGGAAATATCTTAACATAAAGCAGGAGTATGTTGGAAAGCCCTATCACATCAATGGAGAGTTTTAGGCAAAACAGGATTGGGTTGTGTATGATGAATACAACAATAACTTCATGGATTTGGAGATACTACAGGTCCAAATGGTTGAGTCTTACAACATCTCACATGCAGTAACAAATGGCATATTGAACTTTACATTAAATTTGGATGAGTGTCTGATTTTGAAAGACATTAAGATGGAGAGGGTAGACATTACATTGATGGACAAGGCAATGGCAAACATGCCAAGGGATGATCCCCGTTACTTCAATGTACATTCCGAAATGAATTTATGGTGGCTTGGGACATTTCTGGTTGTGTCAAAGAATTATGAAGCATTGGAATGGGTCTTTCAGAAGAATCCACTACCAAATGTTATTAATGCTCAAATAAAAAGACAGAAGACACTACTGGTTCCAAACAGGGGGATCTTTCAAGTTACTTGGCATCTTACATCAGACTTGAAGACTCTAAAATGCTCATATAATTGTAACAAAGGCCTAGTCACCCTTCCTTGCATGTATTGCATGGAGGATGCAAAAACACGATCAAGAGTGGTAGAAGAAGGCACCTAATCGTCACCAGTGTGGACAAAGATTTCAAACCAATATTTGATATACCTCTATTGAATGTACATATATGTACAATACATGCACTTTGTCAACGGGTGATTGAGAAGCTTGTCAACCTATAGATTGGATTTGCTTAGAAGATCAGGAACCACACACAATGAAAGAAGGGGATTATTGACAGATAATTTTTTATGCCGAAAAGTGCTTAAAAATAGCCAAAATTTACAAATATCCAGGGAAAAATAGACTTCTCGAAGGCGGTAGTGGCAATCAGTACGATTTTAAGCGGCAATGCCCGAGAAATGCTTAAAAGAGCCAATGGACGATGGACTGAGAATTTTCATAATTTTTTGGCCTGCGAGACAAGACCCTGGGAGATGCCCGGTAGTGAAGGTCTTCAAGATGGACACCCAAGATTTTTCAGATCAAGAATCGGGTACCAAACGTGGAAGAGGGAGTGCCCGGGAGGCCAAGCCCAAAATGCCAAATGTGGAAATGGACTTTAGGAGAGCCCAAAGGGTGTGACCCTTTGGGGCTCCCTTTGGGAGCCAAAAATTTTGAAAAACATGGGAGGGGGGGGGGGGGGATGGGGGTTGCATTTTTTTCGCGAGATGTAGAGACAAGTGCCATGAATCCACGATTTGAGGAGGGGGGATATGGCACTTACAAATAGGGCCCCAAATTGATCGAATACATGATCTACATTCTATCTTCTCTCTCCATCGCCGGTCTCTGCTCCTCAATTGGCTGCCTGGTTTTGTGGAGAACAAAAACCAGTCTTTCTCTCTCCTTCCTCTCTCTCCTGCATAGAGGCAATTCATGTGCAAGAAATCAAGTAGAATAGGGGCTGAAGAATGCTTGTCTGTGGACTGCTTCAAGATGAAGAGGAGGCTAAGGAAAGAGGTTTAGCATTGAAGAATGGTTGTTGGTTGGTCTGTGGGCTGCTCAAAATAATTATTAAAAAACCCGCAACACGCAATAGACGCGGTATGCTCCAATTTTACAAAGAACTTTGATTGTTTTTGTTGTTTCATGGTCCAAATGTTGTTCATATGCGATGATTTTTTTTTTTTGAACCTTTTTTGCATCATGATTGAGGACTGTAACTACAGAAATACATAACCCGTAATGATTTAGAGCTGTTATTAATTCTTTAAAACCCGTAAAATGACATTTTTAATGGAAATTAGTGGTTTTTTTCGATTTTGAGTTGGAGAAAATGGGTGGAAATGGGATAAACTCAGAGAAAATATTAATTTTTAGTCAAAATGATATGAAAATACAAATAAATCAAAAAATTCCTATTTTCCAAGAATAATAAATAGAAAAAATAGTAAAAATGAAGAAATTTGAAGTTTTCGTGCTCAAAAAATATAGAAAAATAACATTTATGTGCATGAATGTTTTTCAAGGTTAAAGCATGCGTTCAAGCCTCAATTTGGCCTTGTCCTTTGTGTTATAGTACATGTTTATTGTTTTTTACATACAAAAATGATACAAAACAACCATTTACACCTATGCACAGTAGCAACACCTAAATAGTGGGGGGGGGGGGGGGGGCGGGTAAAGTTTGTGCAACGATCTAATTACTGAAAAGATACAAATTCTGATTTCCCTTTTTGTGCATAGCATTTAGGGATTGTTCCATAATTAAATATAGGCGACTAGTAGCACAGAAGTTCCGGTGCTAGTCCCTAAAGCAGCGCAACACGTAACGCTTAGTTAAAATTCATGAAAGGGTTGTTTTTTGCACCTCACATGGCTGGTTTTTTTTAATCATAAAATGGTTGTGCATAATTGTCATTCACCTTGCATCAAGCATGCCATGTGGTATCTCCTGGAATGCATTGCACTTGATTGATAAACTTTGACCAACGCTGAGAGGATAGGAAACCCAAGCTGTAGGTTTAGACAGGTGCTTCTATTGGGAAAAGCTTTGTGAGGCAAATCAAAATCTCCTGGAACGTTGAATTATGAAAGAGTGGAGTTTGTGCAAATGTTATATGTGTTACCGATGCATCTTGGGGCCAATCCCTGAGGTGTAAGAGAGTCGCAGTGGAGCCGTGGCAATTAGCCGAGAGGTTCTTCCCTATGTGTGTATTACGAGGCATTATGCCTATATGTTATGGGATCTCCCTTTGAGGAGAAGGGAAGGTGAACATTGGAATACATAATGGATACAAACGCAAAATCATCATAAGCATTTCGTGTAAAGTGAGTTTTAGACACTCCTGGCCCGCGAGGCTGTGTGGTGGGGTTTTCTGTTGTATGCATGAGGTCCCGGCTAGTGCCATAGCCAGTGCCGGCCCATTTTAGGTCCCATCAGTGGTGCGTCTGTCGGGAGCTGCCAACAAGTGGTGGTTCTAGAATCTAGGGTTTTTAGGGACCAATTAGTTTTTTATGTCCTCTGACAAGGACCATCAAGCCGAAATACAAAAAACAGAACGTGCTGAGAGGGCTAGACGGTGGTTGGAGATTGTAACACGCTATTCTCCTCAAAGGAGCAGCCCGTTACGCATAAGTGGTAGTGGTTCTAGTAACCTAGGTGTTATGAGTAGCTCTTTGAGTACAAGTGGAAGACTTGGTACTTCCCTATTTCCAGTTAATCAACCCACAACAAGTGGGGGTGTAGTGTTGCCTACACAAATTCCTATTGTCAATCTGGTTGTAGCCATGGCACAACCTATCGCAATTCCAATAGGTACATCGGATTTACTGGCATTAGGAGCACCGTTGCCCATTTTCCATGGGTTAGTAGAAGAAGATGGAGAACTCCACATTAAGGAGTTTCAAACGCTCATATTCAATTATCAAATCCAAGACAAAGGACACCTAATGATGTTCTTCAACATGACGTTAAAAGGAAGAGCGGCAGTTGTTGAGATGACAAGCTCAACACATGCGGACATTGATGATGGACCGCTTAGTTAGATGGGTCCACACATCTACACTTAGCACATCGGTGGTCATTATGACTTTCACATGGCCACTGACTCATTACTTATTATATTCAGGTTGTTACACCTGTTTACAACTGGCATAGTTATAGCGCCAGTCGACTAGTGTAGTCGGTTATGCATTGTTTGACTTAGTAGGCCACTTTCCTTTATGTTGTATCTTATCTATATTTTGTGTACATTGTAAAGTGTGTGGAAGAAGAAGAAGAAACCAACAAGAAAACGTTTTGGCCTCCATCTCTCTTCTTGTCTCTTAAGTGAGCTTCTCCTTGTGCATTCTGTGTGTGTTTGGCGTAGCATCTTGAGCAAGTCTCCCCACCACGTGATTCTTGACAGCAGTGTAGTATCATGGTCTAGAAGCCAGAACCATAACTAGCAGTGCCCAATTCTTTACAGCTTTCCGTCGAGATTTTTCCCCTGAGAAGGGTGGGAAATAGCTAAGAGCCAAATGAGAATATCCAAGCATATGCCAAGAAGCTAAAGCAAGTTCTTCGCAAACTTAACGCTTATATTCCCATTCCAGTGGCTGAACAGTTGCAATATTTCCTACATGGATTGGATTTTAATATTCAGGTGTAGCTTAGTAGTGTTGCTTTGGTCGATATTGACACTATCATTACCCAAGCAGAAGGAGTAGAGTCGCACTTGCAAGCAGCTTATGCAGCAAGGATAAATTGGAATGGTAATAATTTGGCATTGACAAATGGGAGTCAAGGGGACCCCATGTTAAATACGAGTGGCAGAGGGAGTATCATGTCAAATTTGCCTATGTTACCAGCTCCTCCTAGCATGACTATGCCTATGGCTAGTCAGGCAGCCTCGCTAAATAGTGGTGGAAACCAAACAATGAATCCCAATGTTGTTCCAGTTGGTCAACGGCCGATTCCTAATCAAGTGGTTAGGCCCATGGGGTAACAGATTGACAATCGCGGCTATGAGTCAAGTGCTTCTAATGTCCTTGGTGAAGTTAAGGACATGATGAAGCACTACACTGATATGATCTCTCAACAGTATCGATAAATAGATGTGGATGTCAATTTTCTTAAGAAGCAACAGAATTTGATAGGGAGCCAACGCCCTGAAAAGAGCGGCCCCTCAAGATTCAACTGTAAGTGGTGTGATGGCCAACATTTTCCTCGGAATTTTCTGAATGTCAAATGTGATATTTGAGGGAAGTCTGGCCACTTAGCTGCTACCTGTTGAAGTAAGATCAATTCTCTCCAACAAGGGAGTAAACAACCAGGTCCAGTTAACCATCGCGCACAAGGGAATAATCTCCAACAAGACGATGGACCAAGGAAAATACTGCAAAGAGGAAAGGCTGTTGTACAGGAGTTACCTCATGGCAGACGAGTCAACCTTATTGAGGCTGTACGTGTCAATGATGCTGAAACTTCTAATCTACGAGCCGTCACAAGAGGTTAAAAGATTAAAGAGGGTGACAAAGGAATTATAAAACCTGTCGAGGGAAGCCCTAAGCAAGATGCTAGGGAAAAGTGAGTCCTGAATCATGATATGGAAGGTGGACCATTAAGACCTATTGGTAGTAAAGTTGATCTCGAGGAGGATAAAGAATTGCCAAGAAAGAAGGTAAAGGCTAAAAAAGAGGCACCAAAGCCAATTGAAAGACCAAAGGAGAGAATGGTTTGGCGTGAGAAGAGAACTTTGACTAATTATCACAACTTTGATCTAGCAAGTTCCCTTTGCGAAGTCAAACCAGACGTGAATCTCTTGCAATTGATTAAACTTTCTCCAGGAGTACACAAGGAATTCAAGAAAATCCTGCGTATAAGGTATATAGTAGAACCTTTGGGCATAGCTAGAGTGGGGAAAGATTGGTTTGATCAAGCTAAAAAGCATTGCCCTAGGGTTCCAACATATGTGGATGGAATATTAGTGGAGCACGCTATTATGGACACTGGATCCTCCCTCAATATCAGCTTGATTTCATGCCTTGGTTTTGACAAGGGGGTAGGGTGAGAGCTGTGATGTCTTTTGTTGTGTATCTATTTTGTATCAGCTTGATGCTCCTTTTTGTTGTTTATATGTAGATCTCTTCGTGGGATTCGAGGGGCTGAGTTGCCCTATCCCGTGGTCGCCAATGACAAATTATTTTTTATGCCGAGAAGTGCTTAAAAATAGCCAAAAATTACGAATATCCAGGGAAAAATAGACTTCATCAAAGGCAGCAGTGGGCAATCAGTACGATTTTAAGCGGCAATACTCCAGAAATGCTTAAAAGAGCCACTGGACGGCGGGCGGAGAATTTTCATAATTTCTTGGCATGCGAGACAAGACACTAGAAGATGCCCGGCAGTGGAGGACTTCAAGACAGACACCCATGATTTTTCAAATCAAGAATCGGGTACCGAACATGGAAGAGGGAGTGCCCGGGAGGCCAAGCCCAAAATGGCAAGTGTGAAAATAGAATTTAGGAGAGCCCAAAGGATGTGACCCTTTGGGAGCCCAAAAATTTGAAAAACGTGGGGGGGGGGGGGGGGAGGGGGGGATTGGTTGCGTTCTTTCCGCGAGATGTAGAGACAAGCGCCATGAATCCATGATTTGAGGAGAGGGGCTATGGCATTTACAAACAGGGCCCCAAACTGACCGGATACATGATCTACATTTTGCTCGAATGGTACTGAAAGAGGCTTGCATGCTATCATACCATACTTGGATAACATATCCAAGCCATACTACCTTTGGGATAGCCATATACCATCATCACATCTAATCACCTCAATACCAAGAAAGTATCTCAACTCACCCAAATCTTTCATCTCAAACTTCTTCTTCAAGAAGTCCTTAACTTCAGTAATCCCATTATCACTATCACCTGTAATAATCAAGTCATCCACATAGATGACTATGATGACCAAACCTACATCTTTCTTTCTCACATAAAGTGAGTGATCAACATCAGAAATACAAAATCCAATATTGACAAGATACTCTCCAATCTTGTCAGACCATGCTCTAGGTGCTTGCTTGAGCCCAGAGAGCGCCTTCTTTAACCTGCACACATATGTGGGATTCTCTAAATCCTCATAACTTGCTAGCTGCTCCATATACACTTTTTCTTGCAATTCACCATGCAAGAATGCATTCATAACATCCATTTGCTGCAAACTCCAACGTTTGGCTGCTGCTAAGGCAATCACACACCTAACAGTTGCCAACTAGACTGAATGTCTCTTCATAATCTATGCCATATATATGAGCTCCTTAGGCACCCCCATAGCATGTAGTATGTGTATCAATTTGTCTCTCAATATTGTGTCAAAGACTCTACGAAAATTCACAAAGCAATACTAGATCCGTTGGCCATGAGCTCCACTCTCCTCAATCATTAGAGAATTTTAGTGGTAAAAAATGGGTCCTCTAAGAAAATACAACCTTGAACTTTCTCTCTCTAGAAAAATAGCACATTTTCTCATTTTTGGGCCAAAAAGTGTCTCCATCTGTAGCAAATGGTCGAGATACTGAATTAGCTTCTTCCCTAAGGTGAAAGCAACATCATTAAATGCCCCAAATTCAAAGCTTTCAAAAAGTGAGAGTTTCTTCTAAAACCTTTCCCGCTTCTGTAGCAATGGTGCAAAATCCACCAGACATAGGTGTAATGGTGGATACAAACTCACAAAATCCACCACACATAGGTGCAATGGCGGATACAAACTCACAAAATCCACCACACATAGGTGCAATGGTGGACACAAACATGCAGCAACCTCCTCTCAACACCAATGCCAAGTATCACCTCCACATAGACGTAGAGAATGTTTATGCCCCATTACAAAAAAGGAGGGGAGGAAATTACATCTCAAAAATAGTGAAGACGCAACTACGTGAAGGAGGAGCAAGGCATGTCAACCTTTGGTGTGATGGTTCTCTTTATCCCAAAGATCCTCACACTATTAGCACCCCACCCTTTTCAAACCTGACTACCCTTCTTAGGTTTGTCGGAGATGGCAAGAATGGCCTTCTTGGCTATTGCAAAGCTATATCTACAACACCTGCAATGGAGAGTGCAATGATGCACATCAAGAGCAGAACCATCAATAACTTAAAGGCAAAATGCAACCTCCAAGAAGAAAAGATCAAAACCCAACAATAGGAGATAGAAAGGCTGAACAAACAGCTGCAAATTTTTCAAACATAAGCAAACATTGCTTGGACCTCGACAAAGGAAACGAGAGCTAAAGAACATAAAGGATTTGAAGGTGGGCTCTAGAGATATGAAGAAATGAATAAGGGCTATCAAGTTAGGAATCTCTTGTCTTACTACTCTGTGTTTTTTTATTATTATGTCTCCTTGCTTTACATTGTCCCTCTTGTTTAGGGATGTACTACAGCCAAACAAGGAAAATTGTAACCCCAATGTCAACCTTGCAAAGCTAATTAGCCACTTGTTAGCTCAAAGATTGTAGAAAAACTCATACAGGAAAAGAAGTTTAAGGTAGTGTAAAGGCAAGTTGTTGAGCAATTTGTGAGCCAAAATACGGTTTTCATGGAGGGTATATAGAGCACCATGGATGAGAGTGGTATAAGTCGCAATGGCTATGGTTTCTTATAAAAAGAGGTTACAAGTTTATTTAAATCACAAGGTATTAAGACAAAGCTCCTGCCCACAATTGCACCAATCTGGAGACTTCGGAAATATCTTAACATAAAGCAGGAGTATGTTGGAAAGCCCTATCACATCAATGGAGAGTTTTAGGCAAAACAGGATTGGGTTGTGTATGATGAATACAACAATAACTTCATGGATTTGGAGATACTACAGGTCCAAATGGTTGAGTCTTACAACATCTCACATGCAGTAACAAATGGCATATTGAACTTTACATTAAATTTGGATGAGTGTCTGATTTTGAAAGACATTAAGATGGAGAGGGTAGACATTACATTGATGGACAAGGCAATGGCAAACATGCCAAGGGATGATCCCCGTTACTTCAATGTACATTCCGAAATGAATTTATGGTGGCTTGGGACATTTCTGGTTGTGTCAAAGAATTATGAAGCATTGGAATGGGTCTTTCAGAAGAATCCACTACCAAATGTTATTAATGCTCAAATAAAAAGACAGAAGACACTACTGGTTCCAAACAGGGGGATCTTTCAAGTTACTTGGCATCTTACATCAGACTTGAAGACTCTAAAATGCTCATATAATTGTAACAAAGGCCTAGTCACCCTTCCTTGCATGTATTGCATGGAGGATGCAAAAACACGATCAAGAGTGGTAGAAGAAGGCACCTAATCGTCACCAGTGTGGACAAAGATTTCAAACCAATATTTGATATACCTCTATTGAATGTACATATATGTACAATACATGCACTTTGTCAACGGGTGATTGAGAAGCTTGTCAACCTATAGATTGGATTTGCTTAGAAGATCAGGAACCACACACAATGAAAGAAGGGGATTATTGACAGATAATTTTTTATGCCGAAAAGTGCTTAAAAATAGCCAAAATTTACAAATATCCAGGGAAAAATAGACTTCTCGAAGGCGGTAGTGGCAATCAGTACGATTTTAAGCGGCAATGCCCGAGAAATGCTTAAAAGAGCCAATGGACGATGGACTGAGAATTTTCATAATTTTTTGGCCTGCGAGACAAGACCCTGGGAGATGCCCGGTAGTGAAGGTCTTCAAGATGGACACCCAAGATTTTTCAGATCAAGAATCGGGTACCAAACGTGGAAGAGGGAGTGCCCGGGAGGCCAAGCCCAAAATGCCAAATGTGGAAATGGACTTTAGGAGAGCCCAAAGGGTGTGACCCTTTGGGGCTCCCTTTGGGAGCCAAAAATTTTGAAAAACATGGGAGGGGGGGGGGGGGATGGGGGTTGCATTTTTTTCGCGAGATGTAGAGACAAGTGCCATGAATCCACGATTTGAGGAGGGGGGATATGGCACTTACAAATAGGGCCCCAAATTGATCGAATACATGATCTACATTCTATCTTCTCTCTCCATCGCCGGTCTCTGCTCCTCAATTGGCTGCCTGGTTTTGTGGAGAACAAAAACCAGTCTTTCTCTCTCCTTCCTCTCTCTCCTGCATAGAGGCAATTCATGTGCAAGAAATCAAGTAGAATAGGGGCTGAAGAATGCTTGTCTGTGGACTGCTTCAAGATGAAGAGGAGGCTAAGGAAAGAGGTTTAGCATTGAAGAATGGTTGTTGGTTGGTCTGTGGGCTGCTCAAAATAATTATTAAAAAACCCGCAACACGCAATAGACGCGGTATGCTCCAATTTTACAAAGAACTTTGATTGTTTTTGTTGTTTCATGGTCCAAATGTTGTTCATATGCGATGATTTTTTTTTTTTTGAACCTTTTTTGCATCATGATTGAGGACTGTAACTACAGAAATACATAACCCGTAATGATTTAGAGCTGTTATTAATTCTTTAAAACCCGTAAAATGACATTTTTAATGGAAATTAGTGGTTTTTTTCGATTTTGAGTTGGAGAAAATGGGTGGAAATGGGATAAACTCAGAGAAAATATTAATTTTTAGTCAAAATGATATGAAAATACAAATAAATCAAAAAATTCCTATTTTCCAAGAATAATAAATAGAAAAAATAGTAAAAATGAAGAAATTTGAAGTTTTCGTGCTCAAAAAATATAGAAAAATAACATTTATGTGCATGAATGTTTTTCAAGGTTAAAGCATGCGTTCAAGCCTCAATTTGGCCTTGTCCTTTGTGTTATAGTACATGTTTATTGTTTTTTACATACAAAAATGATACAAAACAACCATTTACACCTATGCACAGTAGCAACACCTAAATAGTGGGGGGGGGGGGGGTAAAGTTTGTGCAACGATCTAATTACTGAAAAGATACAAATTCTGATTTCCCTTTTTGTGCATAGCATTTAGGGATTGTTCCATAATTAAATATAGGCGACTAGTAGCACAGAAGTTCCGGTGCTAGTCCCTAAAGCAGCGCAACACATAACGCTTAGTTAAAATTCATGAAAGGGTTGTTTTTTGCACCTCACATGGCTGGTTTTTTTTAATCATAAAATGGTTGTGCATAATTGTCATTCACCTTGCATCAAGCATGCCATGTGGTATCTCCTGGAATGCATTGCACTTGATTGATAAACTTTGACCAACGCTGAGAGGATAGGAAACCCAAGCTGTAGGTTTAGACAGGTGCTTCTATTGGGAAAAGCTTTGTGAGGCAAATCAAAATCTCCTGGAACGTTGAATTATGAAAGAGTGGAGTTTGTGCAAATGTTATATGTGTTACCGATGCATCTTGGGGCCAATCCCTGAGGTGTAAGAGAGTCGCAGTGGAGCCGTGGCAATTAGCCGAGAGGTTCTTCCCTATGTGTGTATTACGAGGCATTATGCCCATATGTTATGGGATCTCCCTTTGAGGAGAAGGGAAGGTGAACATTGGATTACATAATGGATACAAACACAAAATCATCATAAGCATTTCGTGTAAAGTGAGTTTTAGACACTCCTGGCCCGCGAGGCTGTGTGGTGGGGTTTTCTGTTGTATGCATGAGGTCCCGGCTAGTGCCATAGCCAGTGCCGGCCCATTTTAGGTCCCATCAGTGGTGCGTCTGTCGGGAGCTGCCAACAAGTGGTGGTTCTAGAATCTAGGGTTTTTAGGGACCAATTAGTTTTTTATGTCCTCTGACAAGGACCATCAAGCCGAAATACAAAAAACAGAACGTGCTGAGAGGGCTAGACGGTGGTTGGAGATTGTAACACGCTATTCTCCTCAAAGGAGCAGCCCGTTACGCATAAGTGGTAGTGGTTCTAGTAACCTAGGTGTTATGAGTAGCTCTTTGAGTACAAGTGGAAGACTTGGTACTTCCCTATTTCCAGTTAATCAACCCACAACAAGTGGGGGTGTAGTGTTGCCTACACAAATTCCTATTGTCAATCTGGTTGTAGCCATGGCACAACCTATCGCAATTCCAATAGGTACATCGGATTTACTGGCATTAGGAGCACCGTTGCCCATTTTCCATGGGTTAGTAGAAGAAGATGGAGAACTCCACATTAAGGAGTTTCAAACGCTCATATTCAATTATCAAATCCAAGACAAAGGACACCTAATGATGTTCTTCAACATGACGTTAAAAGGAAGAGCGGCAGTTGTTGAGATGACAAGCTCAACACATGCGGACATTGATGATGGACCGCTTAGTTAGATGGGTCCACACATCTACACTTAGCACATCGGTGGTCATTATGACTTTCACATGGCCACTGACTCATTACTTATTATATTCAGGTTGTTACACCTGTTTACAACTGGCATAGTTATAGCGCCAGTCGACTAGTGTAGTCGGTTATGCATTGTTTGACTTAGTAGGCCACTTTCCTTTATGTTGTATCTTATCTATATTTTGTGTACATTGTAAAGTGTGTGGAAGAAGAAGAAGAAACCAACAAGAAAACGTTTTGGCCTCCATCTCTCTTCTTGTCTCTTAAGTGAGCTTCTCCTTGTGCATTCTGTGTGTGTTTGGCGTAGCATCTTGAGCAAGTCTCCCCACCACGTGATTCTTGACAGCAGTGTAGTATCATGGTCTAGAAGCCAGAACCATAACTAGCAGTGCCCAATTCTTTACAGCTTTCCGTCGAGATTTTTCCCCTGAGAAGGGTGGGAAATAGCTAAGAGCCAAATGAGAATATCCAAGCATATGCCAAGAAGCTAAAGCAAGTTCTTCGCAAACTTAACGCTTATATTCCCATTCCAGTGGCTGAACAGTTGCAATATTTCCTACATGGATTGGATTTTAATATTCAGGTGTAGCTTAGTAGTGTTGCTTTGGTCGATATTGACACTATCATTACCCAAGCAGAAGGAGTAGAGTCGCACTTGCAAGCAGCTTATGCAGCAAGGATAAATTGGAATGGTAATAATTTGGCATTGACAAATGGGAGTCAAGGGGACCCCATGTTAAATACGAGTGGCAGAGGGAGTATCATGTCAAATTTGCCTATGTTACCAGCTCCTCCTAGCATGACTATGCCTATGGCTAGTCAGGCAGCCTCGCTAAATAGTGGTGGAAACCAAACAATGAATCCCAATGTTGTTCCAGTTGGTCAACGGCCGATTCCTAATCAAGTGGTTAGGCCCATGGGGTAACAGATTGACAATCGCGGCTATGAGTCAAGTGCTTCTAATGTCCTTGGTGAAGTTAAGGACATGATGAAGCACTACACTGATATGATCTCTCAACAGTATCGATAAATAGCTGTGGATGTCAATTTTCTTAAGAAGCAACAGAATTTGATAGGGAGCCAACGCCCTGAAAAGAGCGGCCCCTCAAGATTCAACTGTAAGTGGTGTGATGGCCAACATTTTCCTCGGAATTTTCTGAATGTCAAATGTGATATTTGAGGGAAGTCTGGCCACTTAGCTGCTACCTGTTGAAGTAAGATCAATTCTCTCCAACAAGGGAGTAAACAACCAGGTCCAGTTAACCATCGTGCACAAGGGAATAATCTCCAACAAGACGATGGACCAAGGAAAATACTGCAAAGAGGAAAGGCTGTTGTACAGGAGTTACCTCATGGCAGACGAGTCAACCTTATTGAGGCTGTACGTGTCAATGATGCTGAAACTTCTAATCTACGAGCCGTCACAAGAGGTTAAAAGATTAAAGAGGGTGACAAAGGAATTATAAAACCTGTCGAGGGAAGCCCTAAGCAAGATGCTAGGGAAAAGTGAGTCCTGAATCATGATATGGAAGGTGGACCATTAAGACCTATTGGTAGTAAAGTTGATCTCGAGGAGGATAAAGAATTGCCAAGAAAGAAGGTAAAGGCTAAAAAAGAGGCACCAAAGCCAATTGAAAGACCAAAGGAGAGAATGGTTTGGCGTGAGAAGAGAACTTTGACTAATTATCACAACTTTGATCTAGCAAGTTCCCTTTGCGAAGTCAAACCAGACGTGAATCTCTTGCAATTGATTAAACTTTCTCCAGGAGTACACAAGGAATTCAAGAAAATCCTGCGTATAAGGTATATAGTAGAACCTTTGGGCATAGCTAGAGTGGGGAAAGATTGGTTTGATCAAGCTAAAAAGCATTGCCCTAGGGTTCCAACATATGTGGATGGAATATTAGTGGAGCACGCTATTATGGACACTGGATCCTCCCTCAATATCAGCTTGATTTCATGCCTTGGTTTTGACAAGGGGGTAGGGTGAGAGCTGTGATGTCTTTTGTTGTGTATCTATTTTGTATCAGCTTGATGCTCCTTTTTGTTGTTTATATGTAGATCTCTTCGTGGGATTCGAGGGGCTGAGTTGCCCTATCCCGTGGTCGCCAATGACAAATTATTTTTTATGCCGAGAAGTGCTTAAAAATAGCCAAAAATTACGAATATCCAGGGAAAAATAGACTTCATCAAAGGCAGCAGTGGGCAATCAGTACGATTTTAAGCGGCAATACTCCAGAAATGCTTAAAAGAGCCACTGGACGGCGGGCGGAGAATTTTCATAATTTCTTGGCATGCGAGACAAGACACTAGAAGATGCCCGGCAGTGGAGAACTTCAAGACAGACACCCAGGATTTTTCAAATCAAGAATCGGGTACCGAACATGGAAGAGGGAGTGCCCGGGAGGCCAAGCCCAAAATGGCAAGTGTGAAAATAGAATTTAGGAGAGCCCAAAGGATGTGACCCTTTGGGAGCCCAAAAATTTGAAAAACGTGGGGGGGGGGGGGGAGGGGGGGATTGGTTGCGTTCTTTCCGCGAGATGTAGAGACAAGCGCCATGAATCCATGATTTGAGGAGAGGGGCTATGGCATTTACAAACAGGGCCCCAAACTGACCGGATACATGATCTACATTTTGCTCGAATGGTACTGAAAGAGGCTTGCATGCTATCATACCATACTTGGATAATATATCCAAGCCATACTACCTTTGGGATAGCCATATACCATCATCACATCTAATCACCTCAATACCAAGAAAGTATCTCAACTCACCCAAATCTTTCATCTCAAACTTCTTCTTCAAGAAGTCCTTAACTTCAGTAATCCCATTATCACTATCACCTGTAATAATCAAGTCATCCACATAGATGACTATGATGACCAAACCTACATCTTTCTTTCTCACATAAAGTGAGTGATCAACATCAGAAATACAAAATCCAATATTGACAAGATACTCTCCAATCTTGTCAGACCATGCTCTAGGTGCTTGCTTGAGCCCATAGAGCGCCTTCTTTAACCTGCACACATATGTGGGATGCTCTAAATCCTCATAACTTGCTAGCTGCTCCATATACACTTTTTCTTGCAATTCACCATGCAAGAATGCATTCATAACATCCATTTGCTGCAAACTCCAACGTTTGGCTGCTGCTAAGGCAATCACACACCTAACAGTTGCCAACTAGACTGAATGTCTCTTCATAATCTATGCCATATATTTGAGCATAGCCTTTTGCAACTAGTCTAGCCTTATACTTGCTAACTGAACCATCTGCATTATGCTTGACTTTGTAAACCCACTTACAGCCAATAGTTTTCTTGCCTTTAGGTAAGGGTACCAAATCCCAAGTCTTATTGGCTTCTAATACAGCCATCTCCTCATCCATTGTTGCATTCCAATGAGCATGACCAACAACATCCTCAAAACAAGTGGGCTCAACATCCTCAACTAGTTTCACCATATAAGCATAATGGTGAGCTGCATAACCTTCAAAACCAAATCTTTTAACAAGGTATCTGACCCTGCTATATCTGTGTACCACCGGATCACTCAATGGAGCCTTTACATTACTATGAGCTCTCTGTACACCTAGTGTCCTGACTGAAGGAATACCAAGCTCATCATCCAAACTCTCCAAACCACTAGAATCTCCATCCAATCCCAAATGACTGGTAGATGCATCATTACCATCCAGCACTTTCTTCTTTCCTTTGTCTTTTCCTACAACACTTATAGATCCACTTGAAGATGTGGGGCTACTCCTTAGTCTCCCAGACCAAGGGCTCACTATAGGTGTAGTACCATATGATGTTTTTGGACCAGTAAGACTCCATGATTCTTGTTTATCTTTCTACACATAGGTGTCCTGATCATTATCATCATCCAAAACATCACCAGCAAGTGTATACCAACTTCCCATCTCATCAAAGATAACATCCATGCTCACTCTGAACTCACCTGTGATAGGGTTATAACATCGATACCCTTTCTACTCTAAAGAGTATCCAATAAAAACATATTTTTTTTCTTTGGATCAAGCTTCTTCCGTAGCTCATCTGGCACATGAACGTATGCAACACAACCAAATACCTTCAAGTACAATACATCGGGTTTCTTACAAGTGAAGCATTCTTCAGGAGTCATCCCATGAACTGCAGTTGTGGGAGTTCTATTCATAATGCAGACAATGGTGTGGATAGCATCAAACCAAAAATGTTTGGGCATATTCTTTTCAACCATTAATGCCCGTGCAACTTCTGCAATATGCATATTTTTTCTTTCTGCAACACCATTTTGTTGTGGGGTATACTTGCAAGTAAATTTCCTCTTTATTCCATGAGTCCTCAAGAAGCCAGTAAACTCATTAGAGAGGTACTCTCCCCCTCCATCTGATGTCAAACACTTCACTTTTAAGCATGTTTCTTTTTCAATAGCTGCCTTAAAATATTTGAAGTGCTTCATATGCACTATCCAAGAGAGAGAGTGGAGGAATGGGAGAGCTTCTTACCCATTGCTTGCTTTCTCGAACCTTGCTTCTTCTCCTTCAATTCAGCCTTCAAAATCAGCCTCTCTCTGTGGCGCGGCTCTGATACCATGTCAAGAATCGCGTGGTGGGGGGGACTTGCTTGAGTTGTTGCGCCAAGCACACACTGTATACACAAGAGGAAGATCACTCAAGAGACAAGAAGAGATATGGAGGCCAAAACGTTTTCTTACTGGTTTCTTCTTCTTCTTCCACACACTATACAATGTACACAAAGTATAGATAAGATACTACATAAAGGAAAGTGGCCTTCTAAGTCAAACAGTGCATGACCGACTACACTAATCAATTGGCATTATATCTTTGCCAGTTGTTGTAGGTAGGTGCAACAAACTAAATATAATAAGTAATAAATGTGAGTATCATAATGACCACCAACGTGCTAAGTGTAGATGTGCGGACTCATCTGGCTAGGCGGTCCATCATCAATGTCCGCACATGTTGAGCTTGCCATCTCAACAAAGTAGTCCGTGGGTCTTGGCAATTGAGTTGCATTGAAGTAGGGTTTTCCCCAAACTGGTGCCTGAGGTAGATAGGTAGGAAGCGAGGGAGTTTGAAGAGGTATTCAATCTCCTTAGCAAGTAGGTTTTTGGTTTTTTGGATTTGGAAAAGCAGGTTGGAGTAGTGTAGGTGTTTTCTTTGTGATTTGGATGCATTAGGGTAGGAAAAAACAAAGAAAAAAAAGGGAAAACATGCATTGGGGTTTTTGCTGTCATAACAGGGAAAGAGGATTTGATTTATTTGCCAAGTTGTGTTTTGGAGTTTATTTGCTATTTCGGGTATACACAATTCTTTATTAGGGTCCATTCTTACATTCTAGAATTTTGTGTGACCCCTCATAACTAGAATCGTTAGAGATGAGTGATTTTTGTCATCGCTAAAAACTAGTCCATAGAAATCGGACACTGTTACTAGAGTCTGATTCCCAGAACCGGACTCGGATGGTCCGATTTTCAAAATTGGATGCAGACGATCCAATTCCAACCCATCCTCTCTGATTAGACATAACCTGTCCGATTTTGAAAATCGGACACCCCATAATCGAACTCCCAAAATCGGACGCACGAAAATCGGACACACAAGAATCAAACACAAAAATCAAACCATCCAAAATCAGATACTTCTCAAATCAAACGTCAAATTCCCAAAATCGGATGCCCAAAAATTGGACACATGAAAATTGGATCGAACCACCTGAATCAAACCACTGGGACTCGAACCATCCAATCGGCTAATCGGACCAACCCAAAATCAAACGTTCAATTTTGATAATCGGACTCTTGAGAATCGAACCTGTGAGAATCGGATAAACAACTGTCAAAATTGGATAGGTGAATAGAATATAGATTCAACACGTCTAGTTTTGAAACCAACCCAGAGATCGTACAGAGTTGAAAGCACATCATAGATCTATCATCAAGCTGAAATCTAGAGCAAGTAGTTCAAAACTTGGCTATGACGGTCCTTCAAATCGCGCATGGTGCTTCGCATAACGGTCGTGCAGGCTAGGGGGGATTGCCCCCCTGGACCCCCGTAGAGGGGGCTCTCTCCACACCTCTCCCAAGTAGGCTGGAGAGAAAATAGGCACCATGACAGGTCCTCCAAATTAGATCCTAGTGTAGTAAGGACTCTGCACAAGCATAGATCCTCACTTACAAAACAACAACCAAAATCCCATACCCGAACAAAGACAAACAGAGACCCTAGAACCTCAATGGGCCAATCTAGCCAACAAGGGTAAAAAGACTATACCACAAAAACATGTATAGGTTGCTTCCAAATTGCATCTAGTCAAAACAGAATGCAACAACATCAAGCTACTGCAAGGATGGCTAGACATGACAGTCCTGATAATAGGTGCACCTTAAACATCACTGCACAGATGACCCAAGATATGAGTAGAGAATCCAAATCTAGCTATGTAGTTGGGGACTCAAGGGCATGTATCAGAAGTCTTGAATCTATAAGCCAAGACCTCGAAGATGAAGATATAGTACTGCTTGCTTATCTTAGGGTCAAACTCACCGCAAAAAGAGAGCACGGTGTCGATGCTCTTATCGATTAAGGAGCTTATTTCAATATCTTAACCTATGAAGCATGGACTCGACTAGGCCAACCAGAGCTCACACCAACTAATGCAACTCTTAATCCTTACGAGGGACATCCCCCCACAAGCACTTATAGGGAAGTGCAAAATCCTTATAACTATTGAAATTGAAAGCTTGTCTATCCTGTTCCATGTTCCCCCAAAGAGTGCTAATTGTGGAAAGGGAACCCTCCTAGGAAGACCCTTCTAAAGGGCGACGAAGTGTGAGGACAATTATGTAGCACAAAGATACACTTGACACTATCAGGTGTGAGGATAATCACAACCTTTAGCAAGGGTGACATCATTAAACCTCAAGAAAAAGACAAGGAATACTCTGACATACTAGGCAAGCCTAGTAACGAGATCAAGGACTTGTTGAAAGAGTTGATACAAGC
Source organism: Lygodium microphyllum (assembly GCF_053477565.2). Classification (NCBI taxonomy): domain Eukaryota; kingdom Viridiplantae; phylum Streptophyta; class Polypodiopsida; order Schizaeales; family Lygodiaceae; genus Lygodium; species Lygodium microphyllum. Next base: position 22,641,101 of record NC_141160.1, on the reverse strand, counting down.
ACATGTTGAACATAGAGAACGAGTGATCGAGGACATGCTTGAAACAAGAAGGTCGGGAGACAATGCCAAGGACATGCTTTGGACTTACAAATATCGTAGAAGACCACAAAAGAAGCCCAAGCCTTACAAACAAAGGTATCGATGGAGAGCCAGCACAACGCCTCGATGGATGTCCAAAGCATTGCTACGTGCTCAAGGGTATTGCGTAGGTAACCAATGGATTTGGGTACCAAAGCTCCTTGCTAAACCACCTCTATCAGGTAAAGGCCAAATCGTATCAAAAGCGAAGAAGCGCAAGAGGAAATCTAAATGAAAATCCAAGTCTTCACTCAAAAAGGTTGGAGTGACTGAGCCCCTCATGATTGAAATCAAGAAACCAAACGTGACTACTCAAAAGGTAGATCCTCAATCTAGCATGCTTAAGAAGCGGATATCAAATGTAACCATCGAGTGTGCACAAAGACCACTAGTGCCCAAGGAGCCTTTGACTTCCCAAGAGGATAATGAGCACCATAGGCGCACCATTGCTCATGATAAGGCTAATTGCTCAACAAAGCAAATGGTAGAATCATCAAATAGAAATAAGCAAATCAGCTAGTGCCAAGTCCACCTAGAAGACCTAAATCTCCTACACCCTCTTTCCCTAAACGAACTCAAGAGGCACAACAGTAGTCGTCAAGTGCAGTTGATCAATCCTAATCTCTATCTCCATTTGAGCTTCCAAATGTCCAAAGTGCGGGACATAACAGCACCCCCAATTCTCAACCTAGGGATTTGCCTATGCAATCCACCATGGCTAGCTCAACTTATGCTCCGATCTACACAAGTGAATGCTCAAAGGGCAACAAAAAAAATGACCACTTTTGATCTACGTAAGAACTTGACACCATAGTCTACCAATAGTAGCGAGTCCACCACTGAACTAGTCGGCGCTACTACTTCCAATCAGGAATCACAGCAATCACAACCTTCGGCCACGACGACGCCCCTTGCGGAATGTGTCCTTAGCAATTCACATGCCGAAGAAGTGTCAGAACCAACATCCTTGATACCTCCAGCACTTCCAAAGTACCTAGAACCTAGGCTTGAGGAGAAATCTCTCGAAGATTTGACCAAGAAGATGGTGCATCTAACCAATGAACCAAAGATGAAGTGCATGATGAACCTTGATCACAAGCTGGCAGCCATCACACGTGCATATGTCCATGGGGACATGGGAAGGCCAACACCATACACAAATCTCATAGCCAAACCCCTGACTTGGAATGAGCAACAACATGTATGCTCCTGCTATGTAGCTGTTGCTGAAGAAGTCATACAGGACATCCCAAAGGCCATAGCTAGAGAAGTGTGCTTGATACCCTCACTCTATACTACTCAATGTGAGACAAACAAGGAAAAGCTTAAAGCAATCAAACAAAAAGGGAAAGGACAAGGCAACTTTGTGTAGAAATGGTACTCTAACTAGAGTTAGGCAGCCAGAATTGGCCACCAACTAATGACGCTTGCTGAGCAAAGGAAAGCCCTTTGGACATCAAGACATGATCCCATGTACATTGGCCCAACCTCATTAAGAGTGTTGGCAATGTTCCATGAGGTCCAGCTTTCTGCCCCACTACCCAAAAGCATCCCTTGTACGATAAACTTCTTCTAGAAGACGATCTACACGTGACTAGCAGGCTAGGAGTAGGGAGCATGGTTCTTGATGTTAGTGCATATGTCTTTTGCATTACTCAAGTCCCTGCAATCCTAGATCTCTATGCTTCCCATCAATAAAATCCTGACTTCTTCAGCTAGTTCTGTCCAAGCCTATATGATGAGAACCCTAAACCATCTCTTGGTTCTATGCTAGAGTCACCCAAACCTCTAGAGCAAGAGAAAAAAAGCTCTAAACACAATACCCACTCTAATAAGAAGTAATGGAGGCATGTTCCAATGGGTAAGGACAAGATTCTAGAGAAAATGCACGACCAAGAGCAACTACCAATGCAATCGAATGAGGGGCTAAATGGAGGGGAATTAGCTGAAAAGCTAGACTCTCCAAAAAGAGAGGCAGTTGTGCCCTCACAACCTAGCGAGGCTGTCTAACAGGCCATAGTTATGTTCCATGAGGACACACTAGAAACAGAGAATGTTGAGGCCCGACCAAACACATCAATGGTTGACCTAGTTTAGGGTCTTGAATCTTTAAAGGATACACCTCAATTGCCCAAGAAAAAGAGGATAAAACAACAAAAACAACGGCAATTGCAAGTGGTTGTAGACACCAAGAAGGTTGAGACCAAGAGTGTTGAAGAGCTTAGGAATAAAGCATCGAGTCCATCGATAAATGAACCCATTGCCATCTCTCCTAACAGTGGTGAAACCTCAAATACATCCATGTGTTCTGATAAGTCAAAGCGATCATTACCATCAACGGTTGCTTGCAACACTCAATCCACCGACAACAAAACTTACATTGACCAATCAAGAGTGGATACAACACTATCACAACAAGTCGACAAAAGTATACTAGTCACATCTGAGGAGAACCATGACACAATAGGAGAAAAGCCTCAAGAGAAACATGAAAATCTCAAGGACATAAGCAATCCTAGCATTGACCAAGTTTGCTCATATAGGCCTGAGCCCCCAACTATGTTAAAGCCTAGGGAAACTCCCGAAACCTTGCATAAGATAGCAATCGAGCAAGCCATCATAGAACATAGAAGCGTCACAAAGTGCTTGACTAAGTTGGATGCTAAACTCAAATTATCCGCACGTTTCTACATCCTTGCATACATGGGCACATTCCCTAGGGAGCAGCTTGAGGAATACTTGCAATTTTCTCTATCTTGGGAAGAGCAAGAATATCTTAATGGGCACTATGACAAGGTTCTACATGAACACATGCAACTCATCTCTGACGAGGAGGCCGACAAACTACACTTAATTGTGACATTGACTTTTAATTGTGACATTGAATGAAGCTGTTTGCCAACCAAACCTCTTTGAGATAGAGCAACTAAAGTGACAATTAAAGGGTCGAAGTCAATTTGAAAAACATTGGCTTAAAAACTGCACTACAATGGCCAAACTTGGAGCCCAAATTATGATAGTCTCAGAGGAGTGATTAGCTAAATGGCGGTCTCAAAGAGACCCAACCTATGTGGCACCAACTTTCTTTCGAGTACTAATTGTCGTTCGAGGTATGGACTTAGCTAGAGCTAGCCAATAAAATGCTTTGATTGATAAAATTCTCACTGAGGAGGAGCTACATGTTGCCAGTAGACTCGGACAAGGTACCATGCTACTCGATGTTGCAAAATATTTGTTGTTATTGAGTAGGCTTCCATGAGTACTAGATGCGTATGCCACATTCCAGTACAATCTTGAGTTCTACAATTGGTTTTTATCCTCACGAAGTGACATGGATTTATAAACATGTATATAAATAAACAATGTGTTTTGTGACTGTGTATAAATAATACCAAAAGAAGCAAAGCTAGCACGCACACACAAGCAATGATAATCAAGCGCAAGTAATATGCATCGAAGTCAACATTGTGGGATTCAGATAAGTGATGTCTTTTTGAGCTACACTTGTTCATTATGGTCGAAGCATATGACTTACATGTACTCTCACGAGTTGCCAAGTGAATGCAGGGTGACGTAGGTCTCTCTACAAGAGCGTTCAATGTCGAAGTCACCACAAGACCACCCACCCCACAAGAACCATTATGGAGAAAGCGACAGAAATACCAAGAAACAAAGAGCCGTGACGAAAGCCCCACTGGACGAGAAAGTCACCCCTGCAAAAAGCACACATTGCATTTGATCATGGCCCAAAGAATAGTCATTAGCTACTCTCCCTTTCTTAGCCAGACTCTACATTTGGCTCACTACAGTTGCTACCTCGATTGTTTCGATATCTCATAAGTTACAAAGAGGTTTACAAAATCTCAAATGTATATCTTCATCTCAACAATTGTTCCTCTGGCATCAAGGCTAGTAACACAATCATCCTTGTAATATCTATTTTTCACAACCTTTGGATCTCGACATCTCTTAGTCCAAATGAAAGACTGATAGCCTCAATGTATTGCATTAATTGTATTCATTTTATCCAAAAAAAGAGAAAAAAGAAAAAGATATAACTCAACAAAAGAGAAAACAAAAAGAAAAGAAAAGAAAAGAACATAATAGAAAAGAAAGAAAGAAAGGAACAAAACAAAACAAAAAAAAACACTCACGATCACAACACATCACCTAGGGATCCTCAAATTAGGTATGTCCAGTGACCTTGGTCGGTGGGCTCCATCCCTAGTCCGCTACCCCTTCACACATCCCCCACAATTTTTCAGGGCACATCAAGGGCAGGACATACCTAGGGATCTTGTGTCACCTATGGTTAGACCTATCACCTTGAACCATTTGCACAATTATTTTTCGCACCCCTTCTTAGTACCATTGTAATTAATAGTGGTAAGCAAGGCACCCAAGACCATGGAAAGTACTTTGTACTCTTCGAACACTATAAGTAGCCACCAACTACCAAAAGCTAAGGCGTCAATGAGCTCAATTATGCTACATCATGTTGACAAAATCACAAATGATGTCTCAAGAAGCCTTCAAGTGTACTTCTCCTCAACATTGACAATCTTTCCACTTTGTTGAACCTTGGCTTCATCCACACATTGCTATGAGGAACCAGACCTGCAATCTTCTAACTACTTAATATCTAAGCATACACATGCACTCACATAATATCTACACCACAACCTATACACCGTTTGGGTCCTCAAGTGCAAGACATCACTCTTGAATACCTGTCTCCCAAACTAATCAAACTACGTCTTGTGCACGATAAGAAGACTAGCACTACCCCCAAGGAGGGACCACATATGAGAGGCTTTCACTTGTAGGTATTGAAGACTCCAACGAAAGCAAAGTCATCTCTTCATCAACACTCAACTCTAAATTCTTATCCTTTATCATCATGCAAGCCCTCCAAAGAATCGTCATACACACAATCCCCCAAAACACCAATACCTATGCTAGCAAAGAGTGCAACTCCTAACAAAGAACAACCCTATCACCAACTACAACAACCCTATCGCTAGCCAATCAAGCCAACAAACTACCACCAATGACCTTCATCCACACCACTACCAAAACTCCTCCATGGCAAACCACAACAACCCCTTACACCCACATCTTCGCTGCATGCCAAAGCCTGCTACCTATGACGGTGAGTGCCATGGGACTAGAAGGCAAAAGTGAAACGAAAGACGAAGGCGTGCCAAGAAAAATATGGAAACACAAAAAGTGTAGAAAAGTCCTAAATCAAGGAGAACGGTACACAAGAAAAAGCGCAAGTCAATACTTTTGTAAAAGAGCGCAAGGCGCATCATGATTTATTTTAAGAACACCGGGCTCTCACTTGTGCAAATTGTAAAGGTAGATGGGCGGTAGGAAGGAAGCTAGGAAGATAGGAGGACAATGGAAAAAATGGTCTAGGCCACAGCTAGCCATGTAAAAAAGGGGGATAAGGGGATTATTGCTCAAAAGGGATTTAGAGCTTTGTATATAAATTTGAAACGTGAATGAGAAGGTCATTCTTGTATGTGGCCAAAAGTAGCTCTCTTCTTCTTCTTCTCCTTCTTCTTCTTCTTCTTGCTTGCTTGAGCTTGTGCTTGAGAGAGGGAGTGTGAGAGTGTGAGGGAGTGAGTGTGTGAGGGTAAGAGACCATGGTGGAGAAGTTCTCCATCTTCTCCTCTCTTCTTCTCTTCTCTTCTCTTGCTCATGGCAATGGAGCTTGGAGTGCAAAGCTTGAGGATGGAGCTTGCTTGAAGCTTGCACTTGGATCGTGGAGCTACCGGAGTGCTTGGGAGCAGAGGCAACTCTATCAGGCATGGAGATAAGCTCACTACACTGGGGGAGATGGATAGTGCGTCAGCTATGTGAGAGGTAGCCATTAGTGCTCAGCTTGGAACTCTTGAAACAATAAGTGGTCCATGGGTCTTGGTGGTTGGCCTCAACAATTGCTCACTAAGTTAACAGGAAAAAACAATTATTTGGTAACATGCTCTCTTAAGGCCTCTTAAAGATGTTCTTTAATAGTCACAACATACATTTGATTATAGGCCATACATACAATTTTAGTATCATCCAACCTGATAGGCTTGAACCTATCAAGTTGTCATATGAAAACTTGTGCATCGTCGTGCAATGCAATGGAGAACAGAGGATCAAGAACAAAAACTTGTCTTTGATGTTCCTCTACTAGAGACGCCAAATTGAACCTATACATAATAACAATTGGGCAAGTAAGACTAAAGCATTTGATCAAATACTTATCAAATAGAAGAAAATTGAATAGAATACTTACAACATTGCCATATGCACTACTATGTCCATGGTCATCTGGCTTTCGAAATGTTGCATGCACTGCACATCGTGCAGATCCATCGATAAAACCTCTATGGCCCCAAAATGGTAAATCCAAAATTTATAGAAGAAGAAGAAGAAAAAGTGGAGGTTAGCATATTCTCGTAATCCTAGAGGCCGGCCTCCACCTCAGCCCTGGGCATGCTAATGATGCACTTGTCATTAATATATTGGCACTCTTCAGAGGGGCCAGCTCCTAAGTCTTGTGGGTGGACTTGGGGCTCCGGCTTTGGCCATGGGCTAGGGCTCCTAGGGCTACTCTTGCAAAACTTCCTCAACAAAGATATGCGGTTCATGCCCTCTCTATGACCTTGTATTGAGAGGGTGGGACACTTGATATGGTTCTATGTTATGGCACCCTGGATGGACAGGAGGGATCGCAAGGATGTCATGTATGTGAGGGTCATGGATGGGAGGAGACTGAAGTAGTTGATCATATCTATAGGAACGCCTCCTGTTAGTGTCAAAGTCTCTTGACATCACAGTAACCCTATGTGCATGTGAAACAAGTGTATAGGAACCCTCCATGAATTCAATCAAGAAATCTTCACAAATCTCTTGGAGGGAAAGGAGGGCAAAGGCAGTCCACTGCATCCCTATTCTATGAAGCTTTCAAATCTCTTTGACAACCCTCTGGAAAAGGGACCTGAGGATTGCAAGCTATGTGTGGCGTAAAATGCGCCTAAGCTTTTCCAAGAACTCCCCTGTGCGCATTGTATCTTTGTCTCCTGGACTGAACCTCTAACGTAGCATCACCTTGGTCTAACGTGAGGCTTTGTTATGGTTGGCCTTTTTGTTGTGGCAGCTGCAAGCATATAATAGTAAGTCCTTGGGCCTTGCATCTAACCAAGAAAGTCCTTGGGCCTTGCATCAGACCATGATGACCCAAGAAGGGGAGGTCATCATGGGGCGACGGGGGCAAGGTTGACGGATTGAGGGGCCTCTCTCACACGGTGATGGCCCAGGAGGGGAGGTCATCATCACGGGGCAAGGGGAGCGCGATCGATGGATTGAGGAGCCTCTCTCGCACCATGATGACCTAAGAAGGGAGGTCATCATGAGGCGAGGGCTAATAGTCATCGTAGTTAACATCATCCCTACCTCTAAAAGCTGCCCTTATTCATGGGTCACCATAGCCTTTGAAGATTGTCATCAATTGACAAGGAGGGCAAGTAATATGTTGACTTTGCAAAGGTTCATGCAGCTATTGAGAAGCTTGCCAAAGCTCGAAGCTCAAATATTCTCCATGATTTGAGTTACAAAAGCATGTATGAGCAACTCTGACCTAGAACAAAATTGTGTGGCATTAAATTGTTTGTCATGAGCACAAGCAACGTATGGAATAGCCTTGTCTAAACACACCACACATTCACCCTTTGCAAAACAGTGACATAAAACAGAGGTCGTTGTATGACTCTCACACCATGATGGCCCAGGAGGGGAGGTCATCATGAGCACAAGCAACGTACGGAATAGCCTTGTCTAAACACACCACACATTCACCCTTTGCAAAACAGTGACATAAAATAGAGGTCGCTGTATGACTCTCACACCATGATGGCCCAAGAGGGGAGGTCATCATGGGGCGAGGGGGCGCGGTCGACAGATTGAGGAGCCTCTCTCGCACCGTGATGGCCTAGCAAGGGAGGTCATCATGAGGCGAAGGGGGTGCTGTCACAATTGAGGGGCGTCTCTCGCACCGTGATGGCCCAGGAGGGGAGGTCATCATGGGGCAAGGGGGCGCGGTCGACGAATTGAGGGGGCCTCTCTCGCACCATGATGGTCTAAGAAGGGAGGTCATCACAGGGCAATGGGTGCAGTCGACAGATTGAGGGGCCTCTCTCACACTTTGATGGCCCAGGAAGGGAGGTCATCACGGGTGAGGGGGGTGAGGTCGATGGATTGAGGGGCCTGTCTCACACTATGATGGCCCAAGAAGAGAGGAAGTGAAACAGAGAGTAATGGAACCCTACTGCAAAGAAGACAACCATGCTTGGAAAATGAGAGGCTTAACATACCTTGGTAGATGAGAAGCTTTGCGTTCTCACAATGAGCTTAACATACTTGCAACGAAAAAAATATTAATAAGGAATGAGCTCCCACCTTCAACAAAAAAATAATAATGTCTTCTGCAACAATCTTGGGATAGACTCAGCCAGCACTACAAGGCTAGGTTGAAACTCTGTGACATTAGGGTTCCTTGATTCTCTTTAGAAGGGGAAAGGGAAAGTTTGTTCATCATGACCACATCCTCCACTTCAAGGTGATTAGCAAATTTGATGTCCATTTCTTATGTATTGTCTACAAACTTGTCATATTATGTGCTTGGTTCTGAGCCTATTATGTACATTTCATATTGGGTATGATTCCTATTATGTTCTTGGTTCTGAGCCTGAGTGCATTGTTAGTATGTGTTGCTACTAAGAGTCTTGCCATGGACCTTCCTCATGGCACTTTGTAATTTCTTTTTTTCCTTTTAATCAAGTTATGTTTCTCTCCAAAAAAAAAAAAGAATGAGCTTTCGTCGGGGCCATGGCCCATAACAAACTTGATGCAAGTCACTTCAAGTGGCATTAAATGTGAAGAGTACGGACACACTTCCTAGAAAATCAATGTGTGAATAGTGTTCCTCCGTCCTCTCCACACTGTCGTTTGCGGTTGGCTCTGACAAACCTCGCATCTTCTTCCTGTGGTTGGCTTTGACGAACCTCGTATCTATTCCCTACTTTCTTTCCTCTTGCACCTCTTGTCTTCTGCCTACTTTTCTTTCCATCTCATTCAAGTTATGCTTAATCTTCCCTTACTAGTCACAACGTTGTATGATGATGGCCCCTCTTGCCACCTCTCGTCTTCTCCTGTCACAAAATCCCTCTTACACCTCTTGTCTTCTCCCTGCTTTCCTCTGTCCGGCTTTAGGTCATTTGGGGGATCTTCACCTTTAGGTCAAAACATTTACACTGCCAGACTAGGAGAACTCTCTCGTGCAATAAGGGGACCAATTAGTAGTCCTTGGCCCTTGTGCTAGTTAGACCTTGGGCCTTGCTCACACCATTCTAGCCCATTGGCCTTCAACACGCCCAGGGCGATCAACATGGGTCACAATGGTGAGATAGAGGCCCCCCTAGGAAGGTCCTTGGGCCTCACTCGTGCCGTTCTGGCCCATTGGCCTTCAATACGCCCAGCATGATCAACATGGATCACAACAATGCAATAGAGGCCCCCCTAGGAAGGTCCTTGGGCCTCGCTCATGCCATTTTGGCCCATTGGCCTTCAACACGCCTAGCACGATTAGCATGGGTCACAATGGTATGCTAGAGGCCCCCCTAGGAAGGTCCTTGGGCCTCAGTCACACTGTTCTAGCCCATTGGCCCGAAGTTTTTTTTTAAATATTTTCTTGATTTTTTTTTCCTTTGGTTCCTATTTTCTTGATTCTTTCACTAATCTTTGGTTCCTATTTTCTTGAGCCCCTTTTTTAGGAGTTGTGATCAAGTGATGGCTCAAAGTTCTCTGTTCAACGTCATTCTTCTTGTGGATGATGAGATTACCCAGGAGCTTCCAGAGGACAAGATTTTTGAATTTTTTTATAGAGCAGGTGCTATGCTCAAAGCACACGAGCTCTCTTGTATGTTTATGACATATTTTCCATTAGAGCAAGTGCTACCATTCGATGCCTTTGAGAACTATGAATGTGAGTTCAAAAGTCTAACTGCGGTGAGTGTTGTTGTGTTGGATGGAGTGACTTATGTCCATCCAGGGCTTTGATCATCAAATAGAGCAAGTGTAAGAAAGCTTAGAAGGGATTTGGAGAAGATCCCCTCGTGTGGCATAGTGTGCCTGGACAGTTGTCCCCTGCATTCAAAGAAATGTCGACTTGTTCAATATAAGTATGAGTTTTTTTGTTTTTTGCACCTTCAGCTTCAAGATGATGTGGAAGCACAGGATCCATCCACCTTTGAGGGCGCTCAACTGACAAAGGATGAGGATTATGATGAAGAGATACCCATCGACTTAGAGAAAGAGCGAGTCTTGACAAGTAGCAACCCTATGGTGTTGGGATTCAATGTGGATGCCCCATGGAAGAGTAAAGAGATGGAGGACAAGCCTCAAGGCCTTCCTTTATCATGCCTGTAGAGCTTCAAGATCGGCTCAAAAAATGAAGAGTTTATTCTTTTAGTGGACATTATGTAGCAACTAAATATGCATGAGGACTATTGCCTTGCGGGATTAGCTGAATTCAATGATGCTGATATCGGTTTCATTGCAGATGAAGAAGATAAATATTTCTTCACCAACTCAAATGTCAAGGAGGGGATTACAGGACATGAAAACAACTGCTCACACAGTTTTTTGAGGAGGCTAAGTCACAAGAGAGCCAATTTCCGCTTGAGATAGATACTACTCAAGCTGTAGAGTGTTTAGGAGTGTTGGACATGGGCAGGATCCAAGAGAAAGAAGCAATGCGAGACATTGGGGGAACAATTCTGCTATGGTCAAGAAGAGTGCTAGAGAACAATAAGAATCACCTAGTAGTGTGTGTTCCTTTTGTTCTTAGTGTTAAGTGGTTGCTATTGCTATGGCATTTTTCAATTTTGATATGTTTGATTTCTAGCTTCTCATTTGCGAAGATGAGTTCATTAAAAGAGCCAGAGGAAGCAGGTCGGTAGGTAGTGCATCCTCATCTTCCTCCAATTTAAAAGAGACCAGAAAGGATTCCGAGTTGGCCCACTATGTGGGATGTTTCAATCATAAAAATGTAACAAGTCATATGTACACGTATACATATACACAATTGAGAGACAAATATCTATATACATATTATTTGGCAATGTTTCCTTACAAGCATCTTTTCTTTTCTTCTTTCTTGACATATCATAATATCTCACAAGGATTTCTCTCCAAACAATGCGATGCTACCTCTTTTTGCACTGAAGGTAGTCTTGAGGTGTTTGGGTGGCTATCCTATGGCAACCAATGTTGAGAAGGTGATATTGGTAGCAAAGCAATTCACTTTGCGAGTTTTTGGTATAGGATATGCATGCTAGGTGCTTCAAATGCCATATTATTTGTCATATGCAGGTCAAGCTATTGCAGTAGGGATGACACAAGTTGAGGACCTACATCCATATGGGAAGAGAAGATTCATGAGGGAAAAGAAAACAAGGCTATGCATGGGTGCATTGCCACAACCTGATGAAGGCCCCTCCATGATGATGCTGATGCTGAAGGTGGAAGATAAGAATGACCGAGAGTGCTCCCCAAAGAGGATGAAGTCGTTATCAAGTCCACCTTCTCCCAGATTGATGCCATAGCTCATGACATTCCCTCGCACTGGATTGATTCCAGGTGTTTTGGTGCCTTTTCTTGGATATCATTTTTTATTTTCTTATAATTGTAGAATTCTTTACAGTCTCCTATTGTGCTCTGTGAATTAGTCTTCTGTATGACCATTCATGTAACTCTAGTATGCTTACTTGAATGTACCAGCCTTTGTTTCTCAATATCCATTCATGTAAACAAACTATTTGGTAGAATTTCCAATTTGAGTTTTGAGTATTAATGTTTTGTTTGTGTTTGAGTGGTCTTGGTCATCTAACCTTCTCCATTAAGTATCTTGGATGTTTGAATTGGTGACATGCTTTCTTGTTTTGGGTATAGATATTGATAATATTAAATGTCAATGGGTTGCTCTTGTGCGAAGAAGGCAAAGCCCTTTTTGAAATACACATCTGTGGTCATGGTTTATTGAGGGAACACTATGTTATGTTGTGGCCAGGACTTCAACAGTTTATAATAGACTTTTTGCTGAAGGGATTTTAGGTAGGCATATGGTCATCAATGCCGAATTGGTATTTGACTCCTGTACTTTGGCTACTATCATGTAATATACAAATTGATCTTGAGCAACGTCTTTAGTTCTTTTATGATAGGGATCGATGTTATGAGGACCCGAAAATTGAGCATCCTTGTGAGCCAGGCCATGGACTATTTACAAAACCTTTTGCACATATAAACATTGAAACTGACCCTAATAATATAATGTTTATTGACAAAACACCAGAAAAAGCAAGGTACAATCCAGTTGGAAGCCTCATTAAGGCTCTTATCCTTGAGGGCAATCAGGATGATGATTTTTTTGAGAGATTGAAGCCATATCTTTTGTGCTTGTATTGGTTTCCAGGATGTGCTACTAAATATGTATGGTCGAATGATATAATGTAGAAACACATTATTATTTGATTGTTAAAGACATTTGGACACTGTATTGTGCTGTATCTTCTTTGATATCTTGTGCATTCAAGAAAATATCTAAATTACATCATCTTTGTATTCCTCAGAGGCAAGCGTTGTTAAACACACCAAAACAATAGCATTACTAACAGTAAAAGAAAAATGACACAAAGAACCAATTCTTAACAAAAGGGTTGTGTGTTATAAAAGACCCATCCCTTAAGAAGGGTTGTGTGTTACAAGGTACAACTTGTTGTGTCAATTACATCATGTCGATTACACCATCTCTGCACTCGAAAATACACCAAAACAATAATCCAACTAATTGTAGAGAGGAAATTGATAGGAATGATCCATAAATTATCAAAGGCTTTGTGTGTTACAAAAGATCCATTCTATAACAAAAGGTGTGTTACAAAAGATCCCTTAACAAAAGGGTTGTGTGTTATAAGGTACATCTTGCAAGAGAAGCTCAAGTTACAAGGTTGCGTGTTACAAGAGCGGCTCAAGTTGGTAGTAATAAGCTTTGGCCTGAACTCTGCCTTGAAGGTCCTTGCACATCATTTGTGATTCCATTCTTTTCAATGCACGTTTTCTATCGTGTAAGAAGTATAAGTCTTCTAGCAGCATATTGGTTGCCTCATCATTGATGTTGATCATGTACTTTGCCACAACTAAATCAAGGACAATGTGACAGTGTACATGTCCCACCTGTTTCATGAACCATTGGCTCCGCAGTATCTTTGCCAATAATTCGTTCTCCATTTGCGTGCAAACTAGCATTGTCTTGGTAATGTTGACATCAAACTCACATAGCAATTCCACAAAAATGTTGACAGGCATAGATAGCATCATCTTCACTAATTTTGTTGGAATGGTAGCCCCTAATAATCGTTGCACGTCTCTATATATCTTGCTTCGTGTGGACTCTACTCCAAAGCAAACAGGCACTGGCCATGCCAATCTGTTCTTGTCTACATCTAAAGGGAGTGCTTGGAGGTAACCTTTCGTGTGAGACTGATCTTGAAGTTGGTAAAAATTATCATAAAAGAAGAGGCCTTCATCTGCAAGGCTCCCCCTAGTCCTTCCCTCATACTATAATTGTCCAACATGTCCATGAAGCACATGGATGACTCCTACAATGCACTCACTAGGCTGCCACTCCTCATAGGATGAAGGATATATGTCTGAAGCAGTGACACACGATATTCTCACACAGAATGCAATAAATGTTTGAAGCAATGACAATAACAATACATAAAAACCAAGAGGGTAAGCCAAACCTATAGTTTGGCTTGTGAGGTGGAAGCATTGTCTCATATCCAGGTGCCATTACAATATGATGGTGCATGTAGATGTTCTACACGAGCACCTCCTTCACATTTGTTTTGCCCTGTGGAATTTTAAAGTCCACCACATGTCCCTTCCATGCCCATTAGACACTTCCCTCATGCTTGTGCTTTCCTCGTCGAGGCCGCATGAGCACCCAAGTTCCCTTAGAGATGAGAACTTTTGTCCATGTATTCCCATCAAGGGTGATGGGAACCAAGATAGAGAAGACTGAAGTTGAAGGTCTGCAAGGTAAGGGAGTAGCATTGTTTGCAACCACTGCAAAACATCAAGAACTTAGATGGTGGGAAGCCATTAGAGATTAACAACAAAGAAAGAGTGCAGAGAACTCTAGAAGGAGGAGAAGGTCTCGGTAGCTAGGAGAAGGCAGGGAGTTTTTGAAAAACCTCCCCAAACCTCCCTCCATAATCTTTCCAAATCTTCCTCTTGTCCATAGATAGTGACATTTAGAGGGTGTTCTCCTTAAACAAAAAAGGTTTTCAAGTATTTTTCACTATTTTGTGAGTAATTTTTGAGAAATCCAACGTAATATTAGCCACCATCCTATTGGACACGCTACTCCTTCTCTCTTCTCTTATTTGCACTAAAATTCTCTAACGGATAGCTCTGAGTGTGAGAATGTGATCCAATATAGAAAACCCTATCCTAAAGCTAGCTTGTCCTTGTGCTCTTAGACCCCATCTCTCTGCCCAACTGCTCAAGTCATGCTCAAGAATGGATGCATATAGTTTAGCAAATGTGTGTCCAACCATAATAGTCTTATAGTTACTGTGAGTAGAGTAGGGTCCCCTGACTTGAGGATAGGCACAATAGTGTTTGCGCTCTAGCTCTCTAGGAAGCCTTCACATGTGGCTTTGTTAAACATGAAAGCTAGGAACCCTACCACCTCCCTAGAATGAATCATGTGCTCTGCTACTAGTCCATTGTGATCTTGTGCCACCTTGCCTCTACTGAGTTTGTCAATCTCATCATAGACCCTACCTACCCTCTATAAAGAAGGTGGTGGTCTCAAGGCAAATCTCTGGTGGATTCGGGAGAGGAATTTGACCCACCATTGTGTAAAGACTAGCTGCATACTACTCCCATATCTTAGGAGATGTAATGGGTGTGGCTAGACAATGCTCTCTAAAGAGCCTCCAAGCCCCTCTAGAGTCCTAGCTTTGGAATAGCTAGTATAAGTCTCTCTCCAACTGGACTAGGAATGCTTCTATAGTATGAGGCACCTAATGAGTCATTGTGCTTGCTCCCAAATGCCATGTCTCTTATAGGTAAGATTTAGATGCACGACATGCATCATCATGTGGATGTCATATGGGGAAAGTAACATATGGCAATATAGAGTGTGCGATCCTCACCCCGCACCCTCACCCACTGTCCTGGCCTATTTATCCTTATGAACCACATGGACCATCTACTAAAGCTCCTCTCTAAAATCATCCTAGCCTCGACTGCTATGATTTGTGTGCATCTCCTTCCTATTGCGGACTCCCATTTGCATCTTGTCACTTGTGGAGTGAGGTATGTGGCCCATGATGCGCCTCTAAGTTGAAAACTATGTCTCTCCCTTTAAGTGTCTCCTCAAAAGCTCTCATCAAGTCTTAGGGCTCCATTGCAGTTCCATGATGCTACTGTAAGGCTGGTCCCATAAGTCTCACATCATCATTAGGCATGTCTATATATAATCAACAGTCTTCCTCCTTTATAGAATGCCAACTTCCCCTCCTCCCTAGCAACCTTAATTTTTGGCATGCACTCCCTCATGTGGGCTAGTTGGGTCGATGTAAGGTCACCCAAGAACACCCCCATACCTTTCAATGTTTGACATTGGGCTAAGAAGTCTCTCCTAGTCTCCATGGTGGGAAAATGGAGAATGAGAGTCCTCTCTTTTGAGCTCTCCCCTTCTATGCTTTGCATGGTTTTCATACCCACCCTCCAAGTAAATACATGAAAGTCTTTCTCAATGTGCATCAAGGCATATCATTCCTTGGTGTCCTCATCTATTTTCTCATGTACTTTTAGCCCTATCACCCATTGCACTTCTTCCATTCCCAATACACTTGTTTCTAGACTAGGGTAAGAGAAAAGGGAAATAGGTCATTGCATTGCCAAGAATGGGTTGGAAAGAGATTGGTTCTAGGCATAATTATAGGATTAGGGGGGTAGGAAGGGAAGGATAGTGAGTTGGCATGGAGTTGGGGGGGGGGGGGGGGGGGTGGGAACGGAATGGACTACTGAGGGAGTAGGTGAATTAAAAGCCTAGCTACTGGGGGATCATGGGAGTTAAAAGCCTAGTGGTAGGTTGGAGTGCTAGGGGAGTAGGCAAGTTAGAGGTGTAGGGCTAGGGGATGATGGATGGTAGTGAGGCTTTGGCTGGCAGGTGATAGGGCCACAACAAAATGATAGGGTTGATGGCAGATGATGGGAGGAATGGCTAATGATGGGGCCATAGTAGATGACAGGTGTATGTGATGGGTAGGGTTGACAGATAACAGTTGACATGATAAATTTCTTATATTATTTTGAATCAATTTAATTTTTTAGTAAATGCTTGCTTATATTTTGGGACTATCGTGCATAGATGGAGGCTATTTTAGTAGTATACATTGTCATTGGGATAATCCTCTTTTGTGGATGCTTGTGATGTCTTGTAAGTAAGGTGTTACAATGAGCCATTGAGAGAAGTTCAAAGTTGGAAGGACATTAGTGCCACATTTCTTATGCCTTTGAGGGTATCCTCATGCTCCATTTGCTTCCTAGAGAAAGAGCTCCACATGCATTGACAAGTCACATGCAACATTGATGATTTGTATCATATGTATATTATTGATTCTATTAGTATATTATGCATGGCTTGCCATGCATTAGACTTTTAATATTGAACTTTTGACATGTATTATGTCTACTTTGTTGTGTATTATGTCATGTGTATCATGCAAACAAATACTCTGTGTCCAACAAGATAACATTGACCAAGATGTCCATTGGTAAATTTATTTGCACACATCAATATATGCATCAATATGCACATAGATATATTGGGACAAATGTGCCAACACGTATTTTGTATTTAGTCTTTTCAACACACATATTGGTGCTCTATGTTGACACATTATTATGGCAAGGCTTGACATTTTAGACCCTTTTCACTTGTATTTAAAGACTTTGCTAATATACCCTTTATTCATTATAGTGAAACATTTGGTGATCAAAGTTTATTTATCATCAAAACTTGTCGAGTTAGAAAATACATACATAGTGCATACATACACATAAGAGATATGCACATATACATACTCATGTATTCATTAATGTAACATGAGGTATGATATGCAAGGTTTATGAGCAAAATGTATATAAAAGCTAGGAAGCTACAAACTTACTTACCATTATATGTTGCAATCTAGATGAGTTTTAATGATAGACCACCTCCAAAAACTTAGCTTGTGGCAATACTTATTGAGAAGGGTGATTTTTTTCATGAATTTACATTTTAGACCTAGTTCAGAGCCAAATTAGTGAAATTTCACATGAAAAGATACACTATATGTGATGTGCTATAAATTGATGCACCCAAAGGAATCGAAGATGTCGCATGATACTTTGCTTTCTTCCTCAATATGCTTCTTCACAATAGCTTTGCACAAAAGTGTGGAGCTACCACAAAGCAACATGAGCTAATTGTAGATTAGGTAGGTCCATTGACTAGCTTTTCAATCTTGCCTTTGTCAATCGGCTTTCCCAAATTTCTCTTCTCACTTGATTTCTACCTATGGCCATTAAAAATAAGGCTTTATGGGAGTTCATTTTTTAACCTAAGGCTTATTGTAGGTATTCAAATATTTGGGCTTTAAATCTATTCCAAATTATATTCTCTAGTGTAGATTAGATGGGTATACTAGCTTGTACCCTCTTTATGGTTTTAGAAAGTTGTGTTACCAAGATGAGTTACCCTAGTGAATGGTTTTAGGAAGTTACCTTTACTAGGACAAGAGTTAGATATATGAATGTACTATCCTCGATTACAATCCTACATGTCTATGGACATGAGGTGAAGATTTGTATGTGCACTTGTGTGTGTGTGTGTGTGTGTGTGTGTGTGTGTGTGTGTGTGTGTGTGTGTGTGTGTGTGTGCGTGCGTGCGTGCGTGCGTGCGTGCGTGCGTGCGTGTGTGGGCATGCGCAAAGCATTAACCTAGTTTGTAAATATCCATGATATTGATTTTTTGGTCATGGATTCAAAACCCACCATCATAGGTAAGGACATAGAAATATGGGATAAAAAATGACAAATGCTCATTTTTGGACCCAAGTTTGCATGCAGAAAGTCTAAGGATCGTAGAAAGCTTAAGATTTCTTGTTTGTTTGATGAGGCTAAGATTTTTCCTAAACATACTTATAAAGCTCTATCCTATAAAAGAAATTTACCAACACTATCATATTGCCATGGTTTCAAAATGCTATGTCAAAAAGATGCTTCCCTCAAAATAAATAAAAACCCTACCTTTTTAAGGCTTTCCAAATGTACATATTGTCATAATGGACCATTTGATAGTGCATATGATAGAGACAAGCATACAAAAATTTTAAGTGTTCAATCATTTGTTGTTGATATAGTGGCCTATTTATTCACGTCTCAAATATGCCTACTAGTTTCCTGTAGTATGTGGTAAAGCTTAATAATATAGGAGGATGTAAGCACCATCATTGATCTTGACAATATAAATGAGATGATCATGAAAAGATTTTACTAATACCGATGCATATTTCATGATTTACTTAAATAGAAGAATGTATCCTTTGTCCCAAAACTTCTATGCATTGTGAAGATAGTGTTCTGGCCTTTCTTTTATAAAAGTATCCAATTGTGACTTGTAATAAAGAAGCCATTTTTCTATAAGTATTAGCTAATAAATTAGCAACTTGAGATGTAAAATTTGCATCATGAGTGTTAGGGACTTATTTAAACTCAACACATGGCATTACCCTGAATTTATGGTTTTCTTAAACAATGAAATAAGATATATACAAAGTCTTTATTATTGTATGTTTCTTCTCAACTTCTTGACAAAGACTTCCTACCTTCCACTTGTATTGGCAATTTAGATCATAGAAGTAAAAACTTTTAACTATGATCTTGACGTACTATGACATAAAAAGGTTCTGTCATTAAATAGCTATAATAATATCTCTATTAAGCTTTTGCTATGAGTAAATAAGATCTTGTATTTGACATGCACAATCAGGTTCCTGGGCAACACTATATTCAACTTGAAGTCATATGTGCATATGAGCATGGGAGATGCATTTAATTTATCCATCATCTCATGCCAAGATTGTGTGCATAGCAACTGTAGCTACGGAAATCACCAAGTTTTGCATATTTGAGCCTTTGAATAAGTACTAAGGTTTAAGGCATGTCTCTAAATGAGAGAGGTCAAGTGGGTAGTAGTCAAGCACATTCTCTACATAATGTGTTACGGCGAAAGAATTGTGCCACCTAATTTGAGGCATTAATCTAGACATTGTGCCTTTAAGTCAAAGACCATCATGACCCAAAATATGCTTGTCTATGATGATAATTGAAATGCTCACATTTACTTTTTTAATTGATCTGGAATGATTTGTCTTTGGCAAGAAATGTTTCCTTGCGAGGTCTTTGTACAAGGATGTAAAAATCTCATGTCGATCTCTTTTCTCTCTTTCTTGGAAAAGAAGTTAATGAAATCAATATTTATTTCAAGTCTAGATAGAGGGAAGTGACGAACAAGAGCTTTTAGACTAGGTCATCAATCTTGATGTCATACGATTGCCATCATTGTTGAATGCAAATAAACTATAATCCAAACATAAAATGTGCCAATATAATATAAAATCCATGCACCTACATAAGATTTTACTTTTAGGAAGGTTGTAAGAAAAGCTCTACAGTCAACTATGTAGAAGGAGAACACAATTAAATTAGGAAAAAATGTTCCATTTTCCACAAAGTAAGCATTGCTACCTAGCTTTCTAAGTTTGAATTCACGCACAAAAGTGTGTATAAACATGATTGAACATGTGCGTTTGCATATGCATTATCATCCCAGTGCAATCAGTTTGTAAACATAAGTTCTCACACGAGCTAACTAATAACATGTCTAGCTTATTGTGAGCTGGGGGGTGGTCTCATAAATCTTCTTCTTTTGAAGGTGATGTTAAATTAGAAAAGAGGTAAAGTACATATATAGAGACCCTTTCAATAAAAATGATGTTTTCTACATCAAAGGTCTTAAATTTCACTTTTAAAATCTATAAGACTTGAACGCACGTGATATAATATCTTCTTGAAAGCAATCACCCTAGGGTTCTTAGTCACTCCCTTATACAATTCACATTCACTGCTCTTTCAATGTGAACGAACTCTTGATGAAAGTCGCAAGTCACATGCCATATTTTATGATGGAATACATGATGATTTATGTAAAGTAATGATAATGTTTCTCATGCCTTAGTACATGTCTTCATGACTCCTTATCACAACTTGGCAAACAAATTTATGACAAGGTGATGCAAACCATTCCAAGATTTTCATACACACACCTTATGACATCATCTCATTATATAAGTGAGCAAGCTCCAAATTCAAAGAGGATTTTAGGAAAGCTAGTAATAAAAGGAATACCCTTACTTTTTGAGTTGGCTTTCTTGGTCATTAAGGGAATATTGGCAATTTCTTCTTTCACAATCAAGTTGATGAAGTTACATGTGTGTTTCTTTTAGCACGTTTGGACATAAGTTGGTGAAGTTATAAGAATTTATTTCTTTTAGCATGCCAAAGCTAACAATAGCATCCACTTGTGCATGTAAAAGTTTAAAGGATGCATTGCATAACTCGTCCTCTCACCCTCCCTCCCCTCTCTCTCTCTCTCTCTCTCTCTCTCTCTCTCTCTCTCTCTCTCTCTCTCTCTCTCTCTCTCTCTCTCTCTCTCTCTCTCTCTCTCTCTCTCTCTCTCTCTCTCTCTCTCTCTCTCTCTCTCTCTCTCTCTCTCTCTCTCTCTCTCTCTCTCTCTCTCTCTCTCTCTCTCTCTCTCTCTGTGTGTCTGTGCCCCTATCCTTGTTGATGACTAATTGACAATCTACCTAGATCTCTGCATGCAAACTTAGGTCCAAAAATGAACATTTGTCATTTTTTATCCCATATTTCTATGTCCTTACCTATGATGGTGGGTTTTGAATCCATGACCAAAAAATCAATATCATGGATATTAACAACCTAGGCTAATGCTTTGAGCGTGCGCGCACACATGCACTCACACACGCACATGCACACATGCGTGCGCGCGCACACACACACACAATCTAATGCCACGTTAGAGGCTCAAATATTTCAGTTATGTCTTGATCCAAAGTTTATCATAGCTTAATCCACTTGATCAAAATGAAACACCTTAACTTGAAATGTATACATGCACACGAGGGAGTTGTTGTTTGATTGCTTTTGATAGTGAACTTGAGATGTATGCTTTGATATTGGTGTTGCATAATTTAGCCTTAAGAGTAAGATTTGGACAATCTTGTTTACTCCCCCTCCCTCCCTCCCCCCCTCGGCCCAACAACAAAAAAGTGTATGGTTCCATAAGTTTAACCTTAAGCTGTATCTCTATCTTTATAGTATATTTTCTCTTTCATGCCCATCCACATGCCTTCCATATACATCTCTGGAACTTTAAAACGACCTCTTACAAATGGATAGGAACCAACTCTTCTCTGGGACCATGAGCATGGAGGCCTATTCTACCTTATTTTCCTCTTCTTTTTAATATCCTAAATTGCATGCATCTACCATATCACAACTATTCTAATATTATGGTAGTTTTATTGTTCCTCCATTGTTCCAATCAACTAACTAACAAATATGTCCTATAAGTATATCACATCCTCTACTAATACCTTCCAAAAAGGTATGAGTAATCTCATGATCATTGATATCCAAGCCAATCAATACTATAGTGTTGACTAAGTCACTAAAGCTATGGTTTAATTCCTAGTTGCCCACGCATATATTTTATTATGTTTCTAATGTAATCTAGGATGACATG
The DNA here is from genome assembly GCF_053477565.2 of Lygodium microphyllum. Lineage (NCBI taxonomy): Eukaryota > Viridiplantae > Streptophyta > Polypodiopsida > Schizaeales > Lygodiaceae > Lygodium > Lygodium microphyllum. The sequence goes on along the minus strand of NC_141160.1, from coordinate 22,619,017 downwards.
ATGCAAAGCATGTATTGTGTGCATCCATATCTTTTGAAAAGATATTTGAAGTATCCATCCGCATTGACTTTACTAATTCATGCTTAGAAAACTTTACTTGCAAAACCATAATAGTGATAATCTTTTAAAATATGATGCTTTTCACTACCGAAACATGCCCTTTTGGACTATTTTTCCAAAGCATATGATGAACTAGACTTGTTAAACAAGGTTTATCTCTTCAAAATTTACATTTACATATCTATCTACATCTATTGATACTGTTGGGTTTTCTAGCATCCATTGTTCAAGTTCCTCATCTAAAATCATCTCTTCACAAATCTTGTCTTTCATGAGATATCAAACTTCATCTCTCATGTTATATAGTTGGCGTTCTCAAAATTTCTTCATTTTTGGGACCAATACAAACCCGTCAACAAATATATTAGAGAAAAAATGTGGTAGATTTCAAGCATTTTAGCATGATGCATTGATCCACGATGCAGAGAGGTTTCTATGGTAGACTCACACTTGGTAGAGATTGAGTATGGTTGGGTCTAATATCTCATCAAACCTTAACAAACAATATAACTATGCCACCTAGATTTCTACTCTATTTAAATGCCTAATTTAGTGTATTTTGTTTATTCTTGTCTAATCTAGAATTGTCCTGTACACTTATTCAATTGCCTAAGATGTGTAATAGCTACTTTTAAGATTGTGGTTTTGTCATATAACACTCCTAGCTTGGTAAAAGAACATTGGCAACATCATCACTTTATTTGTGAAACCAAAGTAATGGAATATATATTCACTATGAATCTCAATCTATGATTCGTCACAAGTTAAACGTGGGTATTTTGTTATGTGGGCAACTACGCACACATGCGTGCACACATGCACGCCCCCTAGTGCATGCACACACACACACACACACACACACACACACACACACACACACACACACACACACACACACACACACACACACACACACACACACACACACACACACACACACACACACACACACACACACACACACACACACACACACACACACACACACACACACACACACACACACACACACACACACACACACACACACACACACACACACACACACACACACACACACACACACACACACACACACACACACACACACACACACACACACACACACACACACACACACACACACACACACACACACACACACACACACACACACACACACAATGCTTTAGCTCATAGGAAACAAGCTAAACATATGTGAGATAATGTTGGTCACTTCAATGTTAATGATTAGCCAAGGGAATAGACTAGTAGATGATGATAGCATGTTCTTTAAGAATTTAGGTTCACTTAGTAAGGCATGATTGGTATTTCCAAGAGGTTTATTTAGAGGTGATGCCTTAGGACTATAGAGTTTTGCTTGAGGGTCAATTCTTTCACTTGAATGCCAAATCGTAGGTTTACTTGAGACTTTTTAAAATATTAATGGACTCAACAAGTGTGTGGGGGATACCTTTATCACCTCTTGCTAAATTAATAAAGAGGGATGTTTTATATCTATGGAGTCCACATATACAAGTCAAAGAACTATTTAAGTACATTTGTGACATTGTGTAAAATCATAGAATCTACAAACAAATAGGGGTACATGCATATGTTCTCAACAAGTATCTATCAACAAAGAGGAGATTCAAGCTAGCTTGAAAATGCAAAAGCTTGTTTGTTGATAGGGATTGAATGGAACATGAAATCTTTATAGTTTTGAGTTTATGTACAACTGGTACATTTGGTGATTATTTCATTTTTGAATGTGTAGGGCCCTTGGATAGAGTGGGTTTTAGAGACCCTAAAGACCTAGTACTATGAGACCTAGCACATGTTGGTGCTTGATAAGCACTAGGTCACATAGAGAAAGTGAAATACGTTTTAGAAATAGAAACATAGACCAACATGATGAAAGACGAGTGATGAATGGTTGATTAGGTTCCTCTCTAAGGTAGGTGCTTCTGTGGAGATCGATGGTGGGCTCAATTCCCCTCAGAGATCCAGGACAATGGGATGTGGAAACTTTATTTCTTCATGGATATGCTAATACATTTATTTTAGTCATGCCCTTTGCTCACAAGTGTGGTATTATATATTTACAGTGTGGCATTGGCTATCCAACCTATTTCCATATTTTTGGTTTGTTGGGATTTTGGAGTATCTGATTGATATGGCATGCCTATACTTGTAATTCTCAATTAACAATTTAGTTTCATATTACGTGGGTTCAAGGGGGGTTTGGGAATAGGGACTATAGAAGCGATTGATGAGGACCAAGTGATGACTTGGATAAGGGTGGTTAGAGCTCCTAGAACAACTAGATGGCCTCAATCTATCACTTGCTACAAGTATAAACATGGGATTCTATGTTAGATATGTGGTTATCTAGCCAATCATGTGATTGAGTATATTCAACACAATGAATGACCAATGCTAAAGGAAGAAAGAAATGAGATATTAATTGTTGTGCAAGATTGCATTTCAAAGGTTAGAACATGTTTGGACTTAGCGATTGGTTTTAACACCACATTATTATTTTGAGATTCACGTTTGTGTAATATACTAGCCTAAAAGGTCTTGTTGCAAATCTCTCTTTGTTAGCTTATGAATACTGATTAACACAAGTTAAACCAAAAAATTATTTCAATATGGAGGATGAGAAGGCATCATTCTACATGCAAAGTGACCAAAAAACAATAGTCCAAAACCTTAAAAACAAATGTACACTAAAAAGTATGGAAATCTATAGAATGGATATTGAAACCATTCATAATAGGTTGACAACACCTCTTTGAGCCCAATCTCAAACACTAGTTGTCTAATGAATAAACTACATGGTGTCCTAATTTCATTATATGATGAGGGTCTAATGAAAGCAATGAAAACTCACCTTGAGCTCTAGAGCAATCTTATTTCCATAATTTTAACAAGGTGATTTAGTAGGACACGTTTAGATAGGATGGTTGTACCATCAATTTGGAAAAGGGAAAGTTAGTAGCAACCAAAAGTCTTTTCTTTCAAATGTGGTGTCTTTTTGGCATCTTTTATTATTGAGAAAAAACCCATTTGCTCTAAGGGCATCCTTTTGCAACTATGATGGATCTTTATAGGAAATTGTGGAACAAAGAAACATTGGTTTGGACAAACAAAACTTGAATGGTTTTACATAAAAAATAAGGTGAGGGCATCCAACTACAAGCCAACTACATGCAAGCCATACGTGATGCATAGTGCCAAGGTGGTACATTTCTCCCTAAGAATTTTTAACATAGGATGTGCCTTCCCTCATTGAATAAGTGTACCTTGGGTTTAAAGTTCTAATGTATGGGCCTCAAGAAGTATCAAATATATATAATAAATAGTGTCATTAAGAACATGTCCTTTGTCCATGATCGATCCATTGAGTTAACATTTGGTAAGTCCACAACATGCTTACATTGCACGTTTAATGCTGAATTTTGGGTTGACATGTCTCCTTTTAAGAGTTGATTTTTAGCATATCATGTGCAAATATCCATGTAATGGCTCTTATGATGTGCAATCCTTGCTTCTTAGGGATGACAATTCCTTGAACACATAAGTCAAATCAATGTGTTCAAGTTTTCCTTAGATATGTATAATAAATAGTGGCATTAAGAACATGTCCTTTGTCCCTCATCAATCCATCGAGTTGACATTTGGTAAGTCCACAAAAGGCTTACATTGCATGTATAATGTTGAATGTTGGGTTGACATCTCCCCTTGTAAGAGTTGATTTTTAGTGATGTCATGTGCAAATGATCCTTGTAATGGCTCTTATGATGTACACTTCTTGCTTCTTGGAGATAATCATTTCTTTGAACACATACATCAAGCCGATGTGTTCATGTTTTTCTTAAACATACCTATACTAATGGCTATTTTAGATAGTTGCAAAAAACCTAAGAAGGTCATGTACAACAGATGAAGCTACAATATTCTTATAGTTTCATGTAAAAGAACACTGAATCACATTTTTACACATAGATGCATGTGCTTTTAGGGATTTTCAAAGCTAACGAGGCAAAGAGGATGCCAAAAGTTGCATTAAGGTAACACACATACAAAGGGGTGGAGGGAAGCTCCCATGCTAAAATGCTAGTTGCCCAACTGTAAGAAGTGGCCTTGTGATGCTTTTGCATACATGGCATACATGTTTCTTTGTGGTTTACTTAAACCGAATAATTACATGTGCATGAGATACCTTATCTTTTCACCCCCTACTAATATAAATTGTTAATGCTCAATGGGTGCTAGCAAGGGACTTAAGAGGAGTTTCTTGACAAGCTAGAAAGTGTGGAGAAGCTTCTATGTTGCTCTTTGAACTTGCTTTTCTGATTGAATTTAAATTATTCACTTCCAAGGAATGTGTATTGGAAAACAATGAGGAGGTTTGACCACATGACACAAGGAGAATTAATGTCTTGATATGAAGAGAGTTTGATCCACATCATAGTCAATTTATGCAAGACTAGATTAAAAAAAAGTGTTTCGATAAGGCATTACTAATATTAAGTTCTAAACACATTATTTTTAAAAAAGCCATGTGACTTGCCTTTCAATGGAGATTTTATTAGATGCATTGAGCCCATTTTTTTCATTCTAAGTGGGTTTGTGTTATGAGTGTTTGTGAATTAATTGATAAATCCCCTCCCATGATCGCCTTGTTAGGTATCGATCCCCAAACCTTAATGCATGCATGTGGGGTATTGAACTGGGGGCTGGCTCATGGGGGCGTAGCAAGAGGGGATTCGGTCACATGATCCATTCAAAGGCATGGGGACATTGCATGCCCTCTCCTAAAGTCCTTCTTACTTAATATGAAGAAGAATTTGTAAGAAGGGAGGGCCTCTCTTTGTCACACTACTTACTAGTTGTAGGTATGTAGTTTGTACAACAAATACAACAAAAGCAAACAATGATAGAGAAGGTCGCGCGCCCCTTAACATCCTCTCTCTCTCTCTCTCTCTCTCTCTCTCTCTCTTTCTGTCTGTGTGCTGCTAGTCATTTTCTTCTTCCTTTGAACGCAATACATTACTCGAATACACGCTCTTTTTACCACACGCAAAACAGAAAACCACACGACTTCTTCCAAATCAGGTCTCTCTCTCTCTCTCTCTCTCTCTCTCTCTCTGTGTCGCCAGCTTCTCTGTCTGTATAATAGCGTCCAACTAAGAAACGGAGATTATTAAAAAACAGCCCATCTCACGCTAACCCATCATCGTTTTCCTCGTGACACTCTCTCAAATTCTTAAAATGTTTTTTCGGTCCCGGTTGAATTACATTGCCGTCATTGCCATCCTAATGCAGTCTTTTTTCGCGTTTCTGCGCCATCGCCCATCTTCGACCCATTGATCAAATACTCGACTCGAATCATTTTCCCTGATTGGATTTCCACTAAATCAATTGGGCGCTCATTCGTTCCGGTCCTGCTGGAGTATAGCGCATTTGGGCGATCTTAATTTTACCCTGTTGAGCAAGTTCCCCTGTTCCGCATTTGCGATCTTAATTTATCCTGTTGAGTAAGTTCCCCTGTTCCGCATTTGGGCGATCTGTGGATTCATCATCTGACAAGAGCTCATTCAATCCATTTTCAACGGTAATTGACCATTGCTCTTTCCGGTTGATTGCCCTTAATTTGCATTGATGCAGTTTTATGACACTCTGTGAGTGATGCTATCTGTTTAACGGCAAATGCGGAATCTTTTCCTTAGATTCTTATCATTGTGGCAGGGGTGGCTTTGGCTGGATCCAGTCTAGCCGTACTCAGACTTGGATCTTCACATCCCAGTATGCATCCCCTCATTTGGGAACTCTGTGCAACAAACTTTAAGGTTTGACAGAAGAGGAAGGAATATAATGGCTCTCAATGATGATGCTCATTGGTATTGCGTCTGAAGGATTCACTAAGGCCAGTGCCAACATTGCAGCAAGCACAGGTCAAAGATTGTACAAGTGCCTTTCCCTGGTTGACTTTATCCAGTTTTAGATTCCCCATTGCAGATATGGAGTCCCCAAGCACACCTGAAACAATCAACTCTACATCCCCTCCACACGAAGTACCTGTGAACACTGCATTTGGTATGTGGATTTTCTGATTGCTTTATGAAGCTATTGTAATATAGAAATGTAATCGTTCAAATCCAATTCAATCTGTGACTTTTGATAGAAGCGTTCAGTCAGTAAGACAAGATTCTGGTAGTTCAGCAACCTGATTCTTTTATTGATAGCCCAGCCAACACTTTTTGCTGTTTAGAATATGGCAATGCATATGGTTACATTATTTTGGCAGTACAGATCTAAGCAAGAAAGCATTGGGTAACATGAGTATGGTGCTGGGAAACAGTTCTATAAGAGAATGGAGTGAAGTATGCAGCACAATTTGATGAATGTGGGGAATGATCGAGACTTACCTACTGCTGACGATATGATTAATAGAACCCTTATTTGAATTTTGGTTGCAGCTGTATGTGGCTTGGTGTATTTGTTATAGACATTGAGCTGGTGTGTATGATCATTATTGTTGTCTCGTCATACTTGTATTGAGCAATCCATTCATGTGGTCTTAAATTCTAGTTTTCCTAATTAGGCTTAACATTTTATGGTTTTTAGGAAAAAATCATCTGGTAAAGTTACTGAGAATTAATCCTAGTCACTATGCAATCTTTGCAGAAAATGAGAACAAGCAGATGTCCTGTATCAGGTTTCTTATCTCCAATGCAGCAGCAGGGTCTGTCATTGGCAAGGGTGGAGCCACCATAAGTGACTTTCAGGCACAGTCCGGTGCTAGGATACAACTGTCAAGGAATCATGAATATTTTCCAGGAACTACTGATCGTGTCATAGCACTGAGTGGTACAACAATTGAAATTTTGAGAGCCTTCAACCTCATCTTAACCAAAATATACAGTGAGGTGTGTCAATGCATTGGAATCATTATTTGCTGAGTGGGTCCTTTGATTCTTGGAAAACCTGATACCTGTCTTTCTGCGACCAATGTTTTTATTGCTGTGTGCGCATTTTGCATGATTGATTATAGTGTGTTCCCTTTATGTGATTTTAACAAGCTTGGAAGTTACCATTTCAATTGAGTCTTTTATTGAACAGACCCCAGATGAACCTGATTCAAAGGCTAAACAAGTAAAATTGATTGTTCCTCACAATGTTTGTGGAGCTATCATAGGAAAGGGTGGTGCTACAATCAGGTACCCTGCTTATGTCATATATTCTGGCATTGTTTCTCTTCAGTTGAAGTCCAGCTTTTTTCCCAAGTATAATCGTGGACAAGGTACTAGCATGCTATTTTAAATCAATTTTTATGATTGTAATTTCTGGGCCAAAAAGAGATGAATTTGAAGCCACAAATTCTCTATAGTTGCACCAAATCCAAGTATTGATGTTACCATTTTCTTGTGCTTTCTCTGTACAAGCATTGGACACTTTTTACTGTCTATGAGTCATTCAACATTTTTTTATTAAGACTGATGATTTGGAAGTGAACCACTTAGGGAAGAAAGTGACATTCTCTATTTAATAAGTTAGTTCCCTCTTTATATTCTCAGATTGGTATACTGTTGTAAGGTCGTTTATCTACTAATCTGAGTCCTGAATGCAAACACAGACTTTCGTTATTCTGCATTGTGTGCAGATGTAAGAAGCTTGCCCCAAAGTAAGTCAGGAATCCTGCTCTGTAGGTGATTCAGCTTGTGGCCAAATGCATCACAATTCACAGGAAAGGGCTGTGTGCAATGCTTCATACATTGATGCCTGCAATGAGAAACTGTTTGGGTGTCATTGTACTATTTTGGCTTAAATACATTGCCATGGCAAATAGAGGCTCAATATAGTGTTTATGACTGATGTCTCCAACAGAGATGTATCTATATTATCCAGCTCTGCAAACTGCAGACTTATGATAAGACATGGTTATTTGTCAGAACAAACGTGGAATATAGAGTGAAGATACAGAATGAGAAGGCGATTGAGACATTGCACAACAGAGTCTCAGAACTGAAAACCTTTTTAATTCATCATCAGGATCATCCTTTATTGATAACGTGCATATTTAATTACCAGGGCTTAAAACCAGTGGACACAACTGCGACACAGATATGAAAAGACATATTCGTTTGGATCTTGGATTTGAATTTCTGCCATTGAGCATTTCCAACACCCAACAATTAGAGTAGCCACACAACAAACAGAAACGTTTCTGGTATTGAAACATGTCAAGTACACTGAAAATTGTTGGGAACAACAGGAAGTTATTTTCAGTTGTCTCTTTTACACCTAGAATGCTAAACCATTTTTGATGCTTTATATGAAGGCTGATCATCCACAATATTGACATGCTACCCACGATTGAGTACACACGATGCTGATCCACATGTACCTAGCCTCATCTTGGTTGAGTAACTGTCTCATAAGGCTCCTCTTTGTACACGATGGTTACTTCTCATGAGCTGTGTGTTCCTCTGGAGATTGCACACCCGTATTTGGGTTGAGTGGAAGATGCCTCATTGAGATGTGTCCTCATCCATCCTAGCACATCTTGCCTGCCTCTTGTGTCCCAGTAAGGCTCTGCTTGATTGATGGAGGACTTCTTGTGCATGTCCTTTCCCCAAGCCTCAATTAGATCTGCGTTTCCCTTCAGTGCTCCTCTCTTGCTTAGGAAAGCTTTCTGGGTGGGTGTCTAGAAATGTGAGAATAAGAATCTCTGTTTATTGTGATCCTTACCCACATCCCATGTTTCCATTGAAGGTTTTGTCCATCACGAGCATATAGTTAAAGGATGTGGTACGGATGAGTTGTAGTTCCCCTCCCCCAAACACGAGTCTTAGTCCTTGGCTACGATTTATGCATGACGATCTTGTTGCGTGAGTTTACTTTCTTGTGCCCTCCATTTTTGTGATCACCTTGACCGGTTTAGCCTCTCTTTTGTCAGAGAGGAAAACCTATGAGACCATCATGGTGAATACAACTAATCTAATATGTCTTGTTATAAACAAGAAAACAAGAAGAAAGTAGACTCATATACATGTATAAGAGATCTTGGCTGTCCTACTAACACGAGTTCATGACAAGTGAATCACAACACATCTATGATGTTATTGTCAGAGTGCTGCATTGCAGAAGTGTGTGCTTGGACTGATCGAACGTGCTGAACACAGAGAGAGAGAGAGAGAGAGAGAGAGAGAGAGAGAGAGAGAATAGGACTGTGAGAAAGAGAGCAGAACACTGAAATGCTAAAGAAGAGACAAAATCTGAGTACAAGGCTGTGTGCATATCAACAGTGGGAAGACCTCAACCTGCATACACTACAGTGGATGGGAGCAGTCTGATGGCGGCCCTCAAATAGGCTAGGAGGAGACACAAGAAATCAATCAGGCTATTCAGATTAGGCCGACTGGACAGATACTAAGAAACACTGATGATGTTGCACCACCACTCCTATTGCATTGGAGTCCTTTCGTAGATTTCTCCTTCAGGCTTCTTTGCATCCTTCTTGTCCTTGTTAGGGCATTCTTTCTTCCAATGACATGTCTTACCACATATGCGGCAAGTAGATTCCTTGTCTTTCTTGGTTTTGTCATCCTTCTTCTTGTCCTTCCTCTTCTTTTGGGAGCTTTGACGTGTAAGGGTCTCTGACTTTGAAGGATTGTCTTGAATTGCTCATCTTGATCCCACACTATAGGAACAAGCTTTTTCCATTAATAAAATCAGAATGCCCTGAGGTGATTTAAAGTTGTATAAAATGCACCAAACTAGGGGGCAATTGTGACAACAAACTATAGGAATAAGCTCTTACCATTAATAGACTCAGAATGCCCTGAGATGATTTAAAGTTTTATAAAATGCACCAAACTAGGGGGCAATTGTGACAACAAAGTCACTGCCATATCTTTTAACGAAATCATCTTGCCGGCATTCAAAATTTGCATTTGCAATTGCCGGAGCTTGTTAATGTGCTTGTGCATGGAGATGGACTTGTTCAGGTTCAAAGTCCACATTTAAACCTCCAAAGACACCTGCTTCATAGGTGCCATCCAATTGTAAAGCTGGTCCAAATCTCATGAGCACCTATTAAATGCTTGATGTGAACAACCGTGGTTGGTGTGCATGAGAGGAAAAGGAATGAGCGAATGTGGGCATTCAACTTGTCCTAGTGTGCCAGAACCTTCTCCAATTGCAGCTTCTCCTCTTGAGAAAGAGTGGAAGATTCTTTAACCTTTGGACGGTCAATTGCTTTGCTCACAAGCTTTGCCAGATCATAAGACTCCGACATGGCTTCCATTATTATGCACCAAATGCTTTAATTTTCTCCATCAAGCTTCTAATATTGTGGAAGAGCTGGTAGAACAGGGACCTCACAGTCCATGATGGCCTGGATTTCCAAATTTGCATCGCAAGACATTGCCACTGAATAGCTCCACATGAACTGGGCACTCCTCTTTGACTCTGAAAAAGTAGTCAGTTAGGACTTCCTTTGCCCAAACTTTAAGTGTGGGAGGTGTTTAAATCCTCAAATTTACTCCGAAAGGCTTTAAAACACAGCCTTCTCCATACTTTGATGGGTGTTCTTGCACAAACAAACAGCAAACAAACCTCCTTTTACATGCACTTTCGCTTGCCTCAGCCTTGACTTGATGGGTAGCCCCTGGCTCGCACTTGTACGCTGAAAACACAACCTTGGTGTTGTGCTGAAGCATCCTCTTCAGGTCTGTCCATGATTGAACTGTCCACAATCAATCAGCCCCTTAATGTGCTTTGATACCATGTCAGTGTTCTGCACTCACATTTAGTGCGGTCATATGCTTCCAGATTACAGCACTTTGACAATTATTTCTAAAGGTGAGGCTGTTATTGATGGGATATGATAGCATGGATCCTCAAATAGTCTTGGGAATGGCACCTAGCACCAAGGGGATGGGGCCTATTAGCAATACAGGCTTGTGTGGCCCTGCCAATGGTCACTTTGGGTGGTCCTTTGCTAGGTAGATTCAATTGTTAGCAGATATTCTTAGCTTATGTGTGAGTCAACTAACCTCTGCAGGGCAGAAACCGACCTGTTTTCTATAGTATGGCTGCATTTATTGTCCAAATAGTCTGTGTTTTCTTGATCAGCAGCTGCATTTTCTGCATTTCATGCTGCTGTAGGCAGGGCGACTGTGTTTTCAGGCCCTTCTTACTGTAAACTAGCCATAATCTGCATGTCTTATCTTTCTGTCTGTCTGTTTTTTTACTCTTTTGTAGTAGTTGTCTTGTTTTGTGATCAGGTTTTGTCCTTCACTGCTCACTTTTAGAGCGGGTTCTTGTGTATTCAGTTGTCATGTTTCCATGCACCACACTCTGTACACAATTGATCCAGTCTCTATGTGCTTTCTTTATTGCTTGAACTCTTGAAATTGTTGTGAGTCTGTCATATTGGCACACACCTATCCCTCACTTTCCCTTGCCTTATTTCATCTTCTTTGTATCTTGCTTATCATGGCTCCTTTGGGTTCTTATACTAATGACAAGCATGCACATATTGTTTACTCATCTATGAGTATTCTATTGGAGACATGCTGTGTTTAGACTTAGGTTGAGGTGCACCTTAATATAGTGCCCAATAGAAGAATAACTTATATTCTTTATAATTAATTTGCGCATTCAATAATTGACCAGATTTGTCTCCTTTGTAATTAAAAGATATCTTGAAAAGTGTACTAAAGCTAGCCATTGATGAGTGGTCATAGATTATGGTGGACCCATGCAGTGGGTTAGAATGAAGATAGTACACACTTCCACCTATATGGCTTGATTGGGTATCTATAACCAGAACTCAAGTATATTAGGGTTAGAATCACACATAAAAAGGATCAATGCATTGAAGTGCGGGCTAGATCTATTAGAATAGACAGTTACAATAAGCAAGATGGCATGATCATGAAAAGTTTGTATAATGTGTACATGTGAGGTAAAATTTTAGAATGCACGTATGTTTGCATAGAGAGTCATACGAGAATTTCAACATTGTTTTTGTAATGTACTTGGAAAGAGCTTTCATGTGATATCTATATTGGGGGATTCCTAAGTTTTAGGGAATCCATAAAATTTAGGAGGTTCTTAAATTCTAGGATCCTTGGATTAGCCGAAAAATGCTAGTCCTAAAGCTTGCGGTGGGAACACAAATAAAGAGAAATAATTGGTTTTATCTTCTCTAGTGATGCTCATGGTTGGCAAGAAGTGTTGGGGGTTAAAGGCCGCTTGTGCCTAGCCACCTATGTTTACTTTGTATACAATGATTGTATACTTGTATACTCTAGGTGGTGGCCGTCCATTACTATCACTATTCTTTATTCTTTCTATGACAATAGAATAAGGGAAAGCAAGTCACACATTGTGATTATTGGAGTTCCCACGTACCGTCTTGCTCTCTCTCTCTCTCTCTTGCTTGAACCTCTATAGCTCTTGCTTTTTCTTACTCCTGTTTGTACTCTTACTCTTGCTCCACTTTTTAACTAGTATCAGAGTGGGTATTTGAGGAGGTACACCGACATTCACTTTAGCCTAGGAAGAGAGCTTCATTCACAGCTTCCATGGCAGCCACTCAATGAGGTATGCATCAGTCTCTTTGCTTTCTCAATACGTTCCATCCTTTCCTGCATTGACTAGGACCTTCCCGACATTGATTTGAGCTCCAATAAGTGAGCTTTGAGCTCAATGGCAGTAGTAGTACCCTCCAAGATAGCCAGCATGATCTGCACTAGCTGTCCTGTTTGTCTTCTCTCAATTCTCTTTAGTCTTGCTCCAACTCTAGCACTCTCTAGGCTTTGTTAAAGCTTGGTAATCATTGGCATTCACTCCAAGCACTTGTGGCTTCAATCTTGAGCATTTCTTTGAGTTTTTGAGATCAGCCATTGACCTACAGTTTAGGACAAACCCGCTGTTCATTGTTTGGACAGCAAGTATTTGCTTGTTTGATGCTCTATTGGTGCTTATGGGGATTGTTTATTGTCCCCGGATGGCATATTGCTGTTTGGGAAAGACTGGACCGATTAGAGCTTGTTTAAATTAACATTTGAAGGGTTCTTTGTTGTAATACCCTATGGGCAGCAAGCATTCATTGCGAAAGCTTATGTATTGAATGCCTACAGATGCTTTGGGGATGTTACATAAATGTATTGATGCTTGGCATTGATTATTATGCTCGGATATACTTATGTTGAGCTCTAAACCTTGGATTTGAGCTTTGTTGGATACATATTTGTAGTGGCTACCTGCTTTGGAGCTTTATTGGTTATGGGCTTGAAGACTTATTGCAGATACATGTTGGTCCTTTGATTGGGATTGCATCTATGTCTTTGACATCTTTGGGTCTTTGACAACATTTGGTACCTTGGTGGTTTATGCTTTATTTTACACTGCTAGTTGCATTGTATATCTCCGTTGCTACCCGGATATTCATGGCCGTGGGAGCTTTGTCTTTTGCTTGTTTGCCTTTAGTTGTACATTCATTTACTATAGTTTTATGGACAGCTATGCTGAAATTTAGTTTTGAGTAGTTTCTTTGAGAGTAGACACTTGTATTCGGCACTCTATTGCTTCGTGCTTGTGGAGAGTAGTGTATTGGTTGAGTCTTCCCCTTGTTGTATGCATTTTGGCTTAGTTTTGGGGCTGATTTACTGTTATTACAGCAGCCTATATTCTCTTTGGTTGGCAGACATAATGAAGGTGTTTCAAATGCATCCAATGACAGTGCTTTCATTAACATAGAGAAGTTAGATGGCAATAACTTCCAATATTGAATGACTCAAATTTGACATATATTGGTGTAAAAGAAACATGTTAGGCCATTGAAAACCAAGGGCATAAAGCCAGAAAATTGGATTAGAGATGATTGGGAAGAGTTTGATGAGCTATGCAAGTCTACCATTATCTTATCATTGTCTAAGCAAGTGTACTTCGATGTTATTGCAATTGAAGGTAGTGCTTATGTTTTATGGAAAAAGACATGTGAACTTTATAATAAGTAAAGTTCTACTTCACAGTTGTATTCGTTGAAGAAGCTTGTGGACTTTCACATGAAGGAGGGCACTCCTATGCCCACTCATTTGAATGAAGTTTCACTCCATTTTCAACTAGCTTATCTCGCAGGGCATTTAGTTTGAGGATAACATAAAGTCTTTGCTCTTGTGACACTATCTAAGTCTTGGGACACATTTTGTATTGTTATGAGTGCTAATTCCCTTAAAGATGGCTTTGAATACTCAGATGTAGAGAGTGCATTGCTTATAGAAGAAGTGAACATGAAGAACATTTATACAATCCATACTTCTCATGCACATACAGTAAGAGGCATACATGATGGTAGAGGCAATAATGATTGCTGTGGTAGATGCCCTGCCGGTCATTAGGTGGTGCAAAGTATTTTGTTACATTCATTGATGATTATTTGTATAAGATTTGGGTTTGGGCCGATCCCATAAAGTAGAAGTCCGAAGTTTTGCCTATGTTTCAGCACTTTCTTGCTATGGCTGACTGAGCATAGGCTGAAATACCTACGATTCAATGATGGGGGTGAATATGTATCTAAGGCATTTGAGGAGTTTGTGATGAGAGGGGTATTAAGCATCAATTGACCGCCCCGTACACCCCATTCCGGAATGGTGTTATAGAGTACATGAATAGGACTATTCAGAAAAGAGTCTGTAGTATGCTTAGTTAGGCAGGCTTATGACAATATTTTTTGGGATGAAGCAGCTATTGCTATAGTCCATTTGATCAATAAATCCCCATGCACTACTCTTGGTGGTACTAGGTAGAGTTATAGAGGAGGTATGCTGTGGTAAACCTCTCTTGAATGTATACTTGTGAGTCTTTGGATGTGAGGCTTTTTGCCATATTGCCAAAGACAAACGTAACAAGTTGGATCCGAAGTCTGTCAAATGTATTTTTCTTGGATATGGTGATGCAAGTGAGATGGGCTGTCGTCTTTGGGATCAACAAGCTTGAAAGGTTATTTGCAGTTATGATGTTGTATTTCATGAGGAAAAGATGCATATGAGACCAGAGCAGGTGGTTGAGCTATGAAGAGTGATCTTTCAGGGGGAGCCTCCTGAGTCTTGTTATAGTATAGTCAACCCTAGTTATAGACAACTTGTAGTCATGATGATGTAGTGGTCCAAGATTCACTTGTTGTGCAAGATCATTATGTTAAACAAAGAGGATAAGCAATACAAGCTTCACAGTCGGCTTTGAGACACTTTGTAATAGCTCGACATCCTCTTGATTGGTTTAAGCCCTCTATGTATTGTCTGTCTTGATGATAGATTCTGATGAGTCCCTCATGTATGAGGAGGCTATGTGAAGAGGTGATAGTCACTCTTGTTAGAGGGCCATGCAATTTAAGTTTGACTTAATGTAGAAAAATCATATGTGAGACTTGGTTTCCTTGCCAGATATTAAAGATTTATTGCCATGCACATGGGTGTATAAGTTGAAGAGTATCCTTGTCCGCCCTAAGCCAACATACAAGGCATGCTTGGTTACAAAGGGTTTTTGACAGAAAAAGGGAGTTGACTTTGATGGGATATTCTCTTGTGCGGTCAAGATAAGTACCTTGCACTTGCCTTGGTTGCCCAATTAGACCTAGAGCTCTATCAGATGGATGTGAAAATGACTTTCTTACATGGGGATATGCATGAGGACATTTATATGTAGCAGTCTAAGCCAACACACTGCTCTATGCAGCATCAATGTATAGATGGTAGCAAGGGGATGAGAGAATGAGGAGTGTTGGCTGATCACAAAGGATCAAATAACAAATGATGAGATTGGGAGGGTAGGCCACCTATATATAGGCAAACTAGGGCCACAATTGGCAATAAAGTGGGTAGGCCCAAAATGTGGGCTCTCAGGACAAAAAAAAGTGACAAAAAAGAAATGCACTAATGTGTCCTCCATATAAAGTGCTTAAAGCACATAAAATAACAGAAAAAGATAATATCGGAGCTCCTAATGTTCTCGTTTGACTCAGATTAAGATTCACTGGTAGGAGATGACCATAGAAGACACACGATTGCTAACAAAAACTACATTTTCAAATGTTGATTTACATGAGGAAGTATGTGTTTTTCAACGTCATTGTTTTGTGCAGAAAGGGCAAGAGGAAAAAGTTTGCAGATTGTAAAATGCATTGTATGGTCTGAAGCAAGTAGGTTGAGCTTGGTATGAAAAGATACATGCATACTTGATCGCATGTGGTTTTCACTAGCCCTAATAAAACATATATTGCTGATTTTAAGGTTGAGTTGAACTTAGCTTTTGACATGTCAAATTTGGACCCATTGCATCATTTTTTGTGTATTTAGTTCAAACAATGTGATGGAGGTATTGCTTTGTATCAAACAAAGTATATTGAGACATTATTGCAAAGATTTGGTCTTGAGGATTGCAAGCCTATTACTACTCTTATGAAAACTAGTTTGAAGTTGAGCCTTTATGATGCAGGAGAATTCTTTGATGTCTTTCTCTCTCAACAAGTTGTTGGATACTTAATTTATGTATGCATTATGAGGTGTAACATTTAGTTTTCAGTCTCATAGAGGTGAGCAGATTTATGCATAGCACAAGCACTAAGATTAGCAAGTAGTGAAGCAGATCTTTTGCTACTTGGGTGGTACTCAATACCTTGGGTTGTTTTATTCTAAGGGGGAATTATTACCGCTAAATTTACGTGCTTTTTTTGATTTTGATTGGGCTGGTTGTTATGATACTTGTGTATCCACAAGTGGTTTTTAGTTCATGCTTGGCAACTCATATATATTATGGTTGAGCAAGAAGTAGCCAATTGTGGCTACTTTTAGTTATGAAGTTGAGTCCCAATGTGATAATGTATAATGAGTGAATCAATAATGAGAATCATTGCCATATTCTCCAATGAAATCATCCTGCCAAGGGATACAAGCTCATTTTGTATGGCCTCCATTTTGTTGATGTGGTCTTGCATAGTAGGGGAGTCAACGATAGAAAGCATCTAGAGTTTCTTCTCTACGGTGATGTAGTGGGCAAAGGCCTTTTGATGGTAAAGAGAAGAGAGCATTGTCTATACTTCTGCTATGGTACGAAGTTTACACACTTGCACAAGGACAAAATCCTGCAAACTCATAAAGAGAAAGGATCGGGCTCTAGAGTTGAATGATCCCAAAGGGCAGCTTGGCGGATCGTGGAACCAATGCAGTGGTCCTCCATTGGATGGGGGATCGAGGAAGTAACAAATTCCCATAAGTTGAAGGTGTCAAGTATACACTCCACTTTGCATGACCAAAGGGAGTAGTTCTCACCATAAAGGCGATTTTCTTTGGGTAGAGAAGGAAGAATATGCACTTGAACAAAACGTGCCATAATGGTGATGCAAGGACCTGAAGTACAGACCTTGTGAGAAAGATGGAGAGAAACAAGGGGGGAGAAGGGTGCTTCAATCTTCTCAATCTATTAGAGCGAGAACTTGGCTCTAAATGTTGATCTTTGCGTTCTCTTCATGATGGTTGGACTGATGGGATGGCCCATTAAGGAGGACTGAATGGTCTTCTTGTTTGAGCCATCAAACTTGTCAAATGGGTATCCATAACTCTTCAAATAGATCTGCAAACACACAAGAACATACTGCATTTTGGTGTTGGTTTGCTTGAATAGAGGAGAAATCAGCTACCCCATGAAGAGAACTTGTAGATGGCTTGAAAGCTTCGTAGAAGACCCAAAGAAGGTAGAAAATCTGCATTCGGAGCGACGAATGTGCTCCAAAAAGCAAGTTGAGTGTGTTCTTCTCTTTGCAAAACCTTTGAGTCCTCACTTTGGCAATGATACCATGTGAGAGTGCACAACAGAAAAGGAACACGAGCACAGAGAAAGAAGGGAAGAGAAAGACTACAAGAAAAGAAGAGAATGGAAGGAAAGAAATCTGCATTGAACTTTGAAAATTGAATACAAGAGCAGACTGATCAGTTCTTGCACCCAATCCAAGGTGTTAGTGAGGGCACCGGATCAAGCTGATGATAGACAACAATATTGGGGATGGAGGAGAGGTTGAAATGTGGGAGTGTGCTGAGCAACTTGCAAAAGAATGACTAGCCAAGTGGAGGTAGGCTATTTATAGCCATAAATGCTAAAAATTGGTTGGCCCGTTTGTCTAATAATCTGAAAAAGCTGGCCAACATACAAATAATCAATAAAATAATGCAGGTGGTTCATAACAAATGCAGATGGCCACGTAATGGCCAGTATGAACACAATCCAAACCATTGAAAAAGATATGCACAAGTTGGAAACTAACTAGTTTGTGTGAACTCACCTAAAATCAATTGAGAAAACGAACTGCATGCTCTAAACAAAGTTGCCACCTTCATCAAAACACGATAGACTGAGTGTAAAGCTCCTAATGTCCCTGTTTGACTCAAACTGAGGCTCACAAGTAGGAGATGATTGTGCAAGACACATATGACTACTAGCACCTCAATGCATAATCACGCTCTTTGTCAAGCATAATGCATTTGTTATCCTCAAAGATGACCTGAAATACACTTTGTTAAAAACACTAAAAGCAAGTTCTTTGTAATCATTGGCACATATTAAAAATTCATAAAGTTGAAAATCTATGCTTGTTGCTATTTGCTGCTACAATTAATACATCACCAATACTAGGAAATGTATGAGAAGAAGTGTTTTTGGCACAAGATACCTTCTTATCATAAGGGGCTGAATGCATGGAAGAAAGCAAACACTTTCTAGAAGTGATGTGATGTGATGCACCACTATCAAAATGCTAAGTATTCTATGTTTTTGATGCATTAAAAGCTGACCCATCCATAGAAGAGTCATAACTGCATGTAAGAAAAGCACAATCCTACTTCATGAGGTTGGTTGAAACATCACCATCAGCCGCACAAGTAGTTGATGTGTCTTGGACTGCCATATAGGAGTCCTATGACTTATCTACATCATTGCTACCTTGATGTTGGGCTGATTTGCATTTTGCTTTGCTTTCCCTTTGCCTTTGTACCTAGAAAGCATAGTTGAATCACTTGAATGTAGGGCCATATTCTTCCGAGTCTACTCTTCTTGAAGTAAGAGGTTGGTCAACTCTATGAATGTAAAATCTTGAGCTACCCCCCTCAATGGCAAATTTAGTGGAGTGTGAAAACCAAGTGCGACTTTGGAAGAGAGTTTAAGGTGATGTTCACCATAGCACCATCTTGAATCACCTCATCAATGTTGAGCAGCTTCTTACACAAATCTTGAATGTATGTGTCACGAGGACGTGGAATTTTTGAGATGCTTTAATCTTGTTAGTAACATTTGATTAATTTAATAATCAAATGTGTAAGGTTGTAAGAGACATGTGATGTAGATGGTAGTTATTTCATGATAACAATCTACATGCCAAGGACCTCGAGGAGTGAGTGGATGCCATAGGCAAAAGTTGTGACAAGTTATACTAGTTGGGCTTTGGTTTTTAGTCGGTGTCAGTTTGACCCTAGGACAATTATTTGACCATTAAGTATTAATGGTGACACTAGGGACTAGCGTTAATTAATTAATTAATGCTAGTCTAAGGGTCAATTGAGGTTGGGGACTACTCCAAGTTCCAAATGGCCTAGCCAATTTATTTATGGATGAGAACATTTAATTTTGGGCAGGGTCAGAAGGACTGAAATTAATTTTCAGAATTAATTAATTCTCAAAATTAATTTAATGACTGGAAATTGCTGGAAAATGGGATTAGAAGGTTGTCACTTTTGGCAAAAATTCCCATGTAATTGAGAAAAACGTTTTTGGAGTTGGTGGAGAGCATTCGATGCATTTTCAGCCTGGGAGAGAGGAAGGAGCTGCTGTTGGTCATTTTGCACAGGCAGCAATCAGCCATCGCAGCAGGCGACAACCATTTGGGGCCTGCAGGAGGCAGGAAACAGCAAGAGAGCTCTTTCTAGGGGTTGATGAGAGCGTAGTGGATTAGGGGACAGCATTTTGAGCCTTCAGGGCAGCAAACATCTGCATTTAATGCAGTCTGAACAGGGCAGCAAGCAGATTCTAGCATTTTTGTGAAGAATCTCAAATTTCTCTCGTCTCCGCATTTTCTCACCTTCTTCAGCTTGTGATCAGTCATTCTCAGTGTTTCTTAGCCATTTGGAGAAGACCACAGCTAGATCTGGTGGATAGCATGAGAATTTCTGTTGTAAACTTTAAATTTCTGTAGAAATGAGGGTTTAGCAGACGCCTTCAGACCCGTGCCATCAGTCAAGGGCATTGTACACTGAAATCAGCATTTGCAATGCAAGAAATTGTTGGGGATTTTAGATGCTAGCTCATCCATTGTAAATTGGGGCAGCATTTGGCCAACCGTGGGTTCAAATTGTATAAGTCTTGGGTGAAATTCAAGGGACGAATTGCCCAGAATGGCTGCTGATCAGTTTGGACAGCAAGGGGTTTTTTGATCAGCAAAGGAGATTGTGAAATCTCAGCTTGTACACAATCCCTTTGCAATTCAAGTTAAAGAAATATTGAAAGGGGCACCAGTTTTGGGGCCAATGGGGTGTCTATTGTCCAAGATTGTTAAGGTAAAGTGTGCATTTCGGATTATACTCTTTAATTAATTGCTGTGATTAAGTGC
This sequence comes from Lygodium microphyllum, assembly GCF_053477565.2. Classification (NCBI taxonomy): domain Eukaryota; kingdom Viridiplantae; phylum Streptophyta; class Polypodiopsida; order Schizaeales; family Lygodiaceae; genus Lygodium; species Lygodium microphyllum. The sequence continues at coordinate 22,598,304 of NC_141160.1, read as the reverse complement.
TTGATCAGGTATTACTACCCTATCTGAGAAGAAAGGACGGTTTCAGTATGCGATGTAATCTTTCATAGAATTGCCCTTATTTGTGTGAGCATTGGTGATAGCTCTTTTCACTAATAGAGCTATCAATGACAAAGCTTGTGTATCACAAGAATCCCATCTCTTTTGATTTGGTGTATTAGTAATGGGGGTAGCAACAAGCTATTCTCTGCCTCTCCCTTGTGGGGGAGGAGGTGAGCTAGGAGCAGCCCTTGCAGTTCGAACTTCATCACTTGACATAATCCTAGAGATCCTTGGCCACTAGGAGGTTCCGAATCATGAAACTCTAGAGAGAGTAATTCCTACTGTATCCAATTTTTCCTCACTATTGAGGATGCCAAGAACATCATTGTTATTCCTTGCCATTGCTGAATAAAAAATTGAATGAAAGTTGCAACCAAAACTTCCAATATGGAAGAGGCGTAAAATGAACAAAATTATATTTGGGATCTCAATGCAACTAAGTACACTTGTTATACCAAGATTGTCAAGTGTCTTTGTGTAACCAAACAGTAGTGCCTTGATTTCCGTGCCTAGACTACAAAATGGCAATTTAATGCTGTACCACTACCCTTAGTATGCCTCTGAAGGCGTGTGAGAAAAAGGCCCCAAAATTTTCTACCTAAAATTTGACAAATTGCAGAAATTCAGAATTATTTACATCTAGTTATCAATGTTAGTGAAGGATCTTGAAATTTCAGCACAAATCAGAGTGGATTTCAGCAAACCCCCCAAATTTATTGTGCAAATATCGATAAAATTACACAATGTCGGTGATTTTGGTAATGATACATGCAAAGGACCTTGAATCAAACAAAAGCCCCAAATTTGTTAGTCCTTGGGATATGTCAAAGATAGAAATGCATTGATTGGAGATATGCTAGACAGTCCAAGTTAGACTAAGAGTGATGGGCAGAACTAGGGGTGTAGGAGGCATAAGAGGATTAGTAGCAAAAGGCACCTTAGGCAGGCAGCGAGCAGCTTCTTACGGTAGGTGGTGCAGTGGCTAGCAAGTAGACTGTGCAACATGCAGTTGGCGGGCGGCTTCTTGTTGCACTGGGTGTAGTGGGCAGATAGCTAGTGGGTAGACCTATTCTTCAACAGCTCCTTCTCCTTTGAAACTAGTGGCTCCTCCCTCTTTGGTTGAGCGGGTTGAGTTGAGTTGGCAACAATATGGACCTTGGGTAGGTGGCATCGACTAAGTGTGCAAAGCTCTAATTATCAATTGTTGGATATAGAGGTGAAAGAGAGATAGTGGACACAATACAGTGCATGTGTGGGTAATAGTTGTACATTGAAAGTTGCAAATATTAGAATAAACGAATGAATGAAAGTACAATAAGCTCAAAGTAAGTTAGATCTATCCGTAACTCAACTAGAGATAAACTGGCTCTAGAGATAGTGACACAACTTTCTAATAGGGATTGTTGAGAATTCACAATTTCTAACAATGGAGCATAATGGCTAACAAGTCATTCCAAAAGAATGATAATAAAAGATTGATTGATCATGATGAGTATTCATCCTAGAACTTGAAGAGACATAATAATCTTTGAAATCGGACAAGGATTGAACCATAGGAAGTAGCCTTGTGATACAAAAGTTCTTACTAAAATCCAAAGATTTATTACCAACAAATGCAATGTGGGAAGATAAAAATTATATGAAGGATTACCTAGACGTTCTTCGCCGAAGCTTTTTAGCTAAGGATAGTTAAAGAAAAACTAGAGGTCTATCACAGCACAATAGAAAAAGAACTTATATCCTAGAGCTAGCTACTAATGAGTGGTTACAAGTTATGGTGGATCCACATACTAATGCCTTGAAGTGTGGACTAGATTCGCTAGAATAGACGATTACAATTAGCAAGATGGTATGATTATGAAATGTGCACATAAAGGTTGAACGTTCAAAATGCATACTTTTTTGCATAGAAAACTTATATAGTATTCCAACATGTAATATAATCAAAAAGCAATAGAGGCAAGGTGCCAACACCACTAACAGGCAGTGAAAAACTATCACTAGTAGTGACGATACCCTCTGATGGACAGAGATCTTGCAACAAATCAACTTGGGTAGTCATAGGACTCCATACACCATTGTCAATGAGCTAAGGCTTCTGAGAAGATGAGATAGTTGAAGAAGGCTTCTCCATTTGATAAATGTGTAGAAACACTGACTCAGTGGTAATAATAGATTATTAAGTAGAGGTAGACGAGGGCTGTGATGTGGATCCACTCTTTGCTCCTTGATGAAGGTGAGGGTATTTGCTCTAGCACTTCTCCTTGGGGTGTGAGGTTTTTCCACAATGAGGACACGTGGGATATCTTGACACTTTCCCATAATTAGAGTCGGAAGAGGAATCCAACGTTTTTCTCTTTCCTATCTTTTGCTTGGCTCGTCCTATACTTGTAAATAAAGCCACAAAAGCACGGCCTTGTGCACGGGCTCTGCAAGATCTGTCTCATTGTGATGTGTATCCTGCTCAAGCACCAATGGGACTAGCTCCTCCCAAGTGAGAGTCTCCCAACTACGAGAATTGAGGAGACTAGTGTAGAACACATCATGTGTCGGTGACAAAAGATGTGAAAGAAGTGTCACAAGTAGGTCCTCCGAAGAAATGTTTGTACCGAGGGGTGTAAGCTCATCCTGAATCTCCTCCATCCTGGGGATGTGACCCCTCATCGTAGGAGAATTTGTGTGACAGAAAGTTGTTGTAGCTTCAGCGCAAGAGATAATCTATGCCCAAATGTTTGGATTCAGAAGAGAGATGCCAATCTCCTCTAAATCTGTGTAGCATTGTGGATACATCTAACATGCATGAGCATATAATCTATATAACTCAAAAAGAGAAAAGAGTGGGCTCTTGCATTCAACCGATCCAATAAAGGTGCCGAATTATAGTCACATCATCATGAGGATCCACGGTAGGTTGGGGTATAGGGATAGTAACAAGATCCCAAATGTCATAGTTGTCGAGGAGACACTCCATGCAGTAGGACCATAGAGGATAGTTTGTCCAATCCAGCTTGTCAGATGCAGATAGAGAGGGTACAATTGACATTTGCTCAGGAGATGCCATCAATGCCAATCGAGGACTGGAAACCCGAGAAGAATATAATAGGAAAGAGAGATAAGATAGTGGCCGGGCTGAATCTCCCGAACTACATGATCCCCCAAAGCATACATGTCGGTCATATTTGTCCTTCAAGAAATACTTGCAAGAAAACAAAGATGCTGCAACTGGGATATCCTCCACTTGTACGCGGTCCGTCAGTCGGCAGGCCAACAAAAGAAGTATCCATAGCAATGTAGATTGGGAGTATCCGAGGTGAGAGAGATGACTCTAGGCCAAGAGGGAGCAGTAAATGCAGATGAATACAGGTTTGCAACCTGTAAACGCAGCCTATCCAAGGGCTGATTAGAGACTAGGAGTGCATGAAAATGTTGTTTCTGCAATAAACACAGATCTGCCCTGCTATAGGCCTGACAGAGAGGCCACCCAGCACTTAGAATAAGTCACTCAGGTCATAAACGACCAGCCAATATGTAAACACAATGAAGAAAAAAGTCTGTCTTCTTGTAAACAAGCCGCCCAGTAGAGAATAGGTGCCACCTTGTCAAAAGTGGTGCAATAATGGTAGCATAAACAAGTACTGATAAAAACTGCTGAATGCAAGATAGAAGAGAAAGAAAACAAAAGAACATTGCAAAAGAAGAGACCTCAAAAGATGTGCTCGGGAAATGGACTCCATGCACCAAACACAAGAATGAGGTGTACAATAGTGAGGCTCTAGCTCCAAGGCACTAGCATTGGCTCCCTCTCTCCACAAAACCTGTGGGTGATCATGTGATTGAATGAGGAGGGAGACAGGTATATGAAGAAGAAAATAATGCCAAAATAGGGCCAGGTCAGCTAGCATAAAATACCCAAAATAAGGATCATAATAACCATAATAAAATGCCTAAATAAGCTAGCCACGCTTGGCATAGGTTACAGACTCACACATGAGTTGTTTGGACTGCTAACACCCTCTCTTAGATCATGGGTGATCTAATATGATACAATGATACAATGACGAAGGCTAATCATAGTCTATACAACAAATAATCACTAGCGAAGAACCATGGATACCTAAGCAGTGGGTGATCAAGCCACTACCAAGGTGCCTTGGAGAGAACTTGATGTTAATGGTGATCATACTAGCTCATGAAAATAGAGAAGAGTCATGATAGATCTTTGTGTCCGTCAACATTGTCTCGTAGGAGCATACAAGACCATCTTGTCAAAAATGCCTCTGAACATATGTGACCATGGATTCCCCGCCTTTGGCTAGGTCCATCAAAGTGTCCCCTCATGTGAGCTCGTAGACTAGGAGCCAATCCTACTATCTGTTAAATAACCATCTCATCATGAACTTAGATGCCAACCCCAGCTCTAGGATTTGAACCTGCCAGACTTCGGTTGATGCGTTAGGGATGTCCCTCTCTGGAAACTGTGCACTTGTATACTTGTATAGATGAGGCGCAATTGCCCCATCTCACCACCCTCTCACACTTCTTCTTTGGCACTAGAGAGTCGTGAGGGATGACCGCATCACTTGGACTAGAAAGCAGTAGAGGAAGGGGCCACCAAGCCCTTTCCTTGATTAGAGGAAGCAGATCTCTTTCGCACCTTAGACTTCTCCTTGGCTGGAGGATTGGAGTCGGAGTTTAAGAAAGAGGATGACTAAGCGGAGGAATTCGCATCTTGGTTCTTCTTTTTCTCCTTCTTCCATGAGGGTGCTAACTTCTTGCAGTCCTTCCACAAGTGTCCCTTTTTGCCACAGTGATAACACTGGGCCTTCGACTTCTTCCTATCACCCCTCTCTGAAGCTGTAAAGGTCTCATTGGAACCTACATATTGAGATCGAAGCCTCTCTTGTAAACACAAAGATACCTCATGCTCAAGCAACATATGTATAAAGCCCACAAGTGTAGACGATGTTTGCGCCCTCAAAGCATTCACTAGTGCCTTGTACAATATTTGAAGCTTTGACCATATTTTTGGGGATGTCTTGTTGGAGGTAATTGCGGTAGAACTTCTTTAGAAATGCACCAAAGCAGTGCAAAATACGCATGAGCATTGTCCGAATCCATGTAAGCACAGCTTTCTCATGGTTGTCCTCATCAAAATCTTTAGGAAGAGGAAAAGGACGTTGAGGCCGAGGAATAGGTCCACATACAATGTTCCAAATGTGCTTCTGCACAATCCAGGCTTTTATCACAACAGTCCATGTAAGATAGTCAAGTCCATGGAACTCATCATATGTAGAAGTGGACAAAGGAGCCATATGGAGAGGATAAGAAGAGAAGATAGAAGGTAGACGGTATATGGAGAGAAAACACAACCAAACTAATATCAGAGACTTCACAAAATGAGAGTTCATGTGCAGTATAACAAAAAATCTGATCAGAAGTGAAGGGTGACGATTGCAAATCGAGGAAACTCAGTCAAAAACAGCTAGAAATAGCAAAAACGGCCTGTAGAAAACAGTCACAAGATGTCACCTTGCCCAAGACTAAGAGCAAACCTGAAAACACAGATATGCTGAGCAAAAATCAGCAAGCATCAGCAGTGCAAGGGCTGCCTACAGGATAAACAGCAGGACAGCCTGAAAATGCAGGTGCTGATGGGGTAAATGCAGGCTGACGCTGCATTAAATGCAGCAAATGCAGGGTGGGCAAGTAGCACACAGATCGGGGAGGAGCAATAGATTGTTGCTGGATCAGCAATGAGAAGGTTAAGAACTGAAATCAGCAGAGAAACACAGCAACAAGAGCCTAAATCCTGCAATTTGATATCATGTCATAAGTGGTGCAGCAATGGAAGCATAAACAAGTGTTGATATAAACTGTTGAACACAAGACAGAAGAGAAAGAAACAGAAGAACACTGCAAAAGAAGAGAACTCAAAGATGTGCTCGGGAAATGGAGTCCATATATCAAACATGAGAATGATGCATACAATAGTGAGCCTCTGGCTCCAAGGCACTGGCACTAGCTCCCTCTCTCCATAGAACTTGTAGGTGATTATGTGGTTGAATGAGGAGGGAGCCGAGTATATGAAGAAGAAAGTAATGCCAAAATAGGGGCAGGTCGGTCAGCATAAAATGCCCCAAATAAGCGTCATAATAACCATAATAAAATGCCCAAATGACCTAGCCATGCCCTAACTCACACATGAGCTGTCTAGGTCGGTAACACCTAACCGACAAATTTGTTGCCTAGCTTGTAGAATGGCCGCTCGCAAGGCAAAAACAACAGCTTGCATTGAAAATGCGGGCTTGTACCTACTGTAATGATGTTGCCTAGGCTCTTGAGTGGCCGCCTAGCCTATTTGATGCCGCTTGGGCCAAAAATGCAAATCTGCCTTGGTACACACAGCAGCGAAGATTTGGAAACGGGCAACCTTGCCGTGTTTGACTCCAAATGCAAGGTTTGTAGCATGTGAGGATGACACCTGGCAAGTTTTGTTGCGGAGAGCACGCTTGTCGTCAAGATCTCCGGGTCCCATGTGTGACTGTGATACCATGTGAGAGCGCACAACGGAAAGAGGAAAGTGAACATGGAGAGGAGACAAAGAGAGAATGTAGGAGAGAGAAGGAACAATGTGATTGCAATGGCTGAAGGTACAAGGCTGCAACAGTCAGCCCCAACACAGACCTCTATACACCAGTGTGGGTGCTAGACGGTTGCAGGGGAGTGAGAGAATGAGAAGGGATGGCTCACGAAGGATCAATGATAGATAATGAGAGTGGGAGGGCAGGCCGCCTATATATAGGCAAAAAGTGGCAAAACCCTAAATAGGGTGGAAAGTGCCAAAAAGAAATGCACTGATGTGCCCTCCATCTTAAGTGTTTGAAACATATAAAATGACGTACAGATACAATGTTAGAGCTCCTAATGTCCTTGTTTGACTTAGATTAAGGCTTGCAGGTAGGAGATGGCCACACAAGGCACACATGACTGCTAATAACATCAAGTTGAGTTTTGACTCACCATTCTCTTCCTTATATGCGAACTCCATGATAAGCAGGATGCTTGTTGTTTATCAGCCAATGAGGGGGGCCCCATTTCAATCTAGATTTGTTGTTCATTCGTCTTGTGAGCTATCTTATCTGTGCATAGGAAAATGCTGGTGTGGCTCTTGTCTGATCTCTCAGGCCTCAGCTAATATTGGGTGTGTGCCTCTTATCTCAAAAAATACTTTTATTCTAGGGTTTCTGGATAAACAAAAGCAAAATTGATTATTTGCACCTTTTCTTATAAAAAAAAAAGAGGAGTATTCTTTGCTGAAAATTCATACCTTAACTTTGCAAAATAGGGCAAAAGATGAAGCAATTCTTGACAGGTTACACATCTGGGACTCAGGTCCTGCCCACTCTTTGGTCACCAGCGATTTTGTGATGAGCCCATACATCAAATCTGGACATGGTGGGAAAATTTTTTGCTCTCCTTTGTCCTATGACTGAAGCATGGATGTCTCCTGTCACAGATGCCCGCCTTGAAAATTAGTCCGTCCCGCCTTGAAAATTAGTCCGATTTATCTAGTAGATTAAAGCCTATGTACTTGGGATTTAATCCGAGATGGGCCGGATGCATCATGATTCTGTATTGAAATCATCACCTGTGGTTCACATGCATTGAGTTTTTCAAGACATTCTGAGGGTACATAGAAGAAGTTAGTTCTTGTTGCTGACCGGTCATCGGTGATGGCTCAACAACCCAGACAGCTTTGATCAGTGCACGTGGTTGCAGTAGGTAGTATAGGAAGTTTTGTGCTGATATCAGTGTCCTAGGCTGGCGTTCCTTTTTCAAACTTATGGCCACAGATTCCATCCATTGCATATTTGGCAGGCTTTCATCTAATTTTCATTGCGAGAGAGTCAGACAGCAAGAGCATCAAGTTAATTCTTTACCCTAGTCCCTCTGTAGATGCTTATGAGAGTTGTGCTTCCTTTGTTGATAAGTTTGCATTTTCCTTTCTCTCTTTTAACATTATTCTGATGTACAGGAACTTTGTTGAAGATTCTCATGCCAACATTAAATTGTCCTCCCCGGAACAGACTATACGTGGCCTGCGGGATAGACTTGTCACAATAACTGGAACATTCGAGCAACAACTGCGGGCTGTTGAGCTGATCACTGAGAAAATTTCTGAGGATGCAAATTATGCTCAATATGCATCTTCGCCCATTTTGTACACAGGTAGGGGGCATCATGCATATTTCTACCCCTACCTGAGAAAATCAAACTTAATCTGTTCTTGCCTGTAATGTGTAAAAGTTCTATCTTTCTGATCACATAGGAAAGGATCTGCTAGGAATGCAACGTCTACAGGGGCCTTTTCCAGCAGCCCCTCTCACTCCACTCGGTTATGGAGTCAATCCATATGCATTCTATGGTGCCAAGGTACAAATTTCATCGTTTTTTGCAGCCTAAAGGATCTGATCACAGTTGCACTTTGCGAGGGTGCAAACTGATCTATCATTACCATCTCTGCACTCTGGCAGGGTGCTGCTCCATTTCCCACCACTGTTCGAGGAGCACCTGTTCAATATTCCCTGCCAGTTGTGTCAGCAAGCTCACCAAGCACATCAGTCATGATACCTGTGCGTGATGACTGCATTGGTGTCATTGTGGGACGAGGTGGAAAAACCATCTCAGATATTCAACAGGTTTGTGATTTTTCCTGATACTCAAAACTTTTTTTCTGTGCTAACATGGGTTTATGTGGTAATATGGAGAATAAGTACTTTGTCCTTTTGAAGTAGCCTTTTTATCTCAAGTCTTTCAATGCCTCTGTTGTCATGTTATTAGATGAGTGGTGTTCGAATAAAGGTGTCTGATCGAGGAGACTTTATGCCAGGCACAAATGATCGGTATGCATTTCTGTTTCACAGAGGCTCTATTATAAATTGCCAGACTTGAGTCCTCAAATCCTTCTTCAAATGTGGGTTTTTTGCAGTAAAGTGACGATTACTGGATCACCTGAATGTATATATGTTGCCCAACAAATGCTTACTCAGAAAATTCAACAGACTTTGTACTCTGAAGGTGAACGGTGATTTCTTAGATTGTTCTAGGAGGTGGCGTTTTCGTTTAATGATTATCGACCAAATGGATAAAGATCTACAATGGATTCAATTTGTAAAAGGATGTGAGAGCCACCATTATTGAGACCCTTCTTTTTCCACCCCCCAATATTTTCAGTTAGACAATACATGAGGGGTGCTTAACCAGTGGGTGCGTTTGAAGTAAACCTTCACTTTGTCATACCAAAGACAGCTGAGCATGATGATCAGTGTGATGCTTATACTCCTGCAATTGTGTGATTCTTAATATTGTTTTAGACGGATTTTTTTTGCTAAGGAATTTTTTATCCCCATTCATTTGACTCAATGCCCATGGGAGCTTTCTGCCTTTGCAGGTTACATTTCCAATTCTGACTCGTTCAACCTACACCATTACTTAGCTAAGAATCTGTTACCTGTACCCTTAAAAGCTCTCAGGGTTAAAGTTCTCCTTTAAGGTATTTTTTGGACGGGTACAATCCATTGCACAGGGTGTCATATATTAAGCTAGAATAAATACAAGCACACCAAGCTATACAAAGTTGTTTTTCTGGAAAGGCAAGTTCATATTGCAGATCTTGTACAATCCATTGCACATGGTGTTATTTATTAAGCTTGAATAAATAAGAGCATACCAAGCTGTACAAAGTTTCCGGAAAGGCAAATTCATATTACAGATCTTGATCACCAATAGACATCATATAAGTTGTTGACGACAAAATTGTTTGTTTTCATCTCGTTTTGTCTATAAAAGGACCCCCATCCCCTTGCAATTCATGTTCGTGTTTTCTGTCCGTACCCTTAGTACGGTTCTTTCTCTCTCCCTCTCTCTCTCTCACACACAATCACACATACTCTCTCTCACCTTTCTATCGTAGGCTTTCCCCCCTCTCTCTCCATCCCTGTCTTTCTCTCTCCCAATTTATCCCCACCCTCTCTCTCTCTCTCTCTCTCTCTCTCCTCCTTCCCCCCCTCTCTCTCTCTCTCTCTCACATCCCAATATGTCATCTCTTTCTCTCCTCTCCTCTCTCTCTTTTTTTTTTCCTTCGTAATGGATGTCATATTTATAAAGTACTAAATGACAAAAGAGTTACAAAAGTCATGGCAAAGACGCAGAGGAAATTGCCATATGCCAGGGAAGCAAGTTTTCTGGAGGGAGGAAGTCAGAGTGCCGAATAAGTCTATTTGTCATGCAAGAGATCTTTAAGCCTAGCAATCTGTCCCTGAACATTAGAGGCTGAATAAAAAAGAAAAGCATTCCGAATGATTCAATTGTGCTAACAACCCCAGTATCTAAGAAAGTGAAACAAGATCTTCATATGCGACTATGCCGGTGTGGGGTATTTGGGCCGTACAAAAACCCAATCAAAAGGGCTTAGTGAGAAACCAACCACTGCTCGCCAAACCGCTGACAAGAGTGATCAGATTTTCTTAGCGAGGGCAAGAAATAAATCGATGATGGGCTGATTCCACACTGGTGGTGCAAAAGAAACAATTGCCGTTGGAGATTGGACGCTTGGAAAGAGCTGAAGCAAGAGGAAGACCACCAATCATCACTCTCCAAAGAAAGACCTTGCATTTGAAAGGTGTCTTGTTCAATCAACCCTCCATCACAGTTACCTGCCACCATGACTGAGATTTACGCAATTCCCATACATTATTAGCTTTAGTAACCAGCCATTGATGATCTTTAATCAGAAGATGATACATTTGGTTAGTTGAGGTCTTTGCCAAATTCAGTCAGCTTGCAAGGTCCCAGTCCTACCAAGGACGATCTGAAGCAAGGGCAGGAAAGGGTCGTTTGCTTTGGAGCACCATCAAAAGTTGTCCCCATAAATCACGGTATCCACGAGGGATCTTAAAAAGCCTCTTGGTTGTACGAAATGATATCGACACATTGCGACTGGCAAGGGTGGTATCTACAACAACTGAAGGCAAGTCCAAATGAGCCATGCGATTAAATTTTGGTCTGAGTTCAAGTTTGCCTTCCCAAGAAAGTAATCGCGAGATTGTCAACAATTTCAGTTGAAAAGAGTTAGTAGCTAAGCGGTCCTCCGCTGAATGCCACTGAGCCTTTTGGAGAACCAATTTTTAGGAACATACCAAATGAACAAGCATGGATGATGGAGGACTAGAAAATCGAGAGTCTGCATTAAGAACATGCCACCAGGAGCTCCGAATTTGGGTATTACTATGCACAAGCTCGTGATCCTCAAGAAAATAACGGGCTATAAAGACCCGCGGGTGATGATCCAAGCACATGGCACGAAAAAGAGACCAACGGAGTGCCAGCATATGAGTTTCGGCATCCAAAATAGCCCTACCACCCATTCATTTGGGGGTCCATGCATGCGACCAAGAAATCCATGAAATGTCTGCATGCAAGGAGTCCTTTTTTCATAACATGAAACAAATGTACTGAGTAAGAGCATTCAATGTAGTAGTAGTCCAAGGTAGCAATGGTAAGAAATATGTGAGCATTGGCAACATAATTATATGAGCCACTTTGAGGCGAACATGGAAGGGCCAAGCGTGCGACTTCCAATATAAAAACTTAGCTGCCAGTTTCTGTGAAATCCACTCTAGTAGTTGCTTCGGCCGAACATCAACACCCAAAGGGTATCCAAGATGCCTGACAATGGAACCACGTGGAATAACCATTCCCTACCAGTCCAATGACTGTAAATTTGACTTCGTGCAACTAAGAATGGTTGATTTCAGAGCATTGATATGAAGACCAGAAGCATGACAAAAAAGAGTCCAAACATCTAATGCTTTGCAAAGATTATCGTTGTCCGCACGCAAAATCATAAAGTTGTCATCTGCCAAGGATTGACTAATGAAGTGTTGTCCAAAAGGAAGAGATAATCGAGCCAACTGAGTAGAAGCTGCCATATGAGATAACATCGAAAGAATCGGATGAGTCGTAAGGGCAAAAAAGAGAGAACTCAAAGGGCAACCCTGTCTCAGAGCGTGCAAGGACAAATGGCTCGGTAACACCACCATTCAGCATAACTCGTAAAGAAGACGCAACACTAATGGTGTAGATCAAACGAGCATCCGAGTACCAAAGCCCATAGTAGATATAAGTTCTGCAATGAAAGACTAGTCTAAATAATCAAAAGTATTTTTCAGGTCCAATTGAATCAATACCACCTCCTGATTAGAGTGCCTTCCATAGTCAATAGCCATTTGCACATTTAAGACATTATATAGAATGTTTCGGCCCTTAATGAAACCATATTGAAGAGGATGCACAATGGCAGGAAGATGCTTATGGAGCCGATTTGCCATTACTTTGGAAAAGATTTTATACATAGAACCCATCAAAGAAATTGATCGCCAATGTTTCAACATAGACGACGAAGGAACTTTTGGAAGCAGTTTGATAAGTCCTTCTTTCCATGAGGAAGGCATGAACCCTGTTTCCCAAACTTGTTGAAACATAGCCGTTAATGGTTTCACCAGTCGGGTAGCAAAAACCTCAAAGAATTCATTGATGAGACCATCCCAACTGAGGCTTTTATACTTGGGCAAGTGTAATAAAACATCCATAACCTGCGCCTCACGAATATCTGTCTCCAAAGTAGTTTGCATGTCATGTGGAACTTGATTACGGACCAAATCATAGAAAACTGAGCGGGCATGAGTAATTTGGTCAGAAGGTGAAGGAGTAGAACCAAGAAGGTCTAGAAAATAATTCATGCACATATTCACAATAGTCTGAGGATCAATGACCATTTGATCTTCTGCATCCTGGAGTCTAGTCATATTCTCTCGAGCAGGAGATGCATGGAGAGCTCGAAAGAACTTATGAGTCTGACAAGCACTATCTTGCAAATTCTCAGTCAAATTTTGCAATTTGGCCTGATGATAAGATTTCAATTGAAACTCTTTAATAAGATCAGCCAAACGCATAGCCAATGGCAATAGAAATACATCATCTGGAGTCTCCACTAGTAGAGAACGAACCAAAGCCAATAATTCCTTCGCTGCTTATCGACGCAATCGACAAAGAGAGGCATAATGGATCCCATACTATCGAACAACCCGCTGCACATTAGAGAGCAATGGTTCAAAAGAAGCATTGTCCTCAGAGGAGAAGTCCAATAAAAGTCTATCAATCAATTGCTACATATAACCTTGAAAGATTGAATGCTTCAAATATGACGAGTTGAAACACAAAGGGAGTCTATCGAGAAATTGCTTAAAAGGTGCAATGGGTTGAACAAGTATCTCAAGCTGTAGAGGAAAATGGTCCAATAAGGCATATTACTGCAACACTTTCATTTCCAGTATCTCAGGAAGAAAAGCATCATCCTGCATGATGTACATGCCGTCCAACCGCGACCATGTAGTTGTATACTGCGCAAAATGAAAAGTAAACCCTGTAGAAGAAGGGTGTAGCCATGACCAGAGATCTTGCTTAAGTACGGCAAGAGCAAACACATTCCACGCACGGCTTTCCGGAGTGTCCATCATCGAATGCTCTGATATGGACTGTGAAGGATCAACACACATATTAAAATCCCCCATCAAAAAACCCCGTTTGCCAAGTGATAAGGAGGTTTGCAAAGCATTCCAAAGATCCCAGCAGGATAAAGGGCCTTTTGGAGCATAGAGCCCAAGTAACCATAAGATCTCTCCTTCAAATAAAACTTCAATCACCACAAAACGACCATGTACATCATTTTTAATAAGAACAGGCTGATATTTCTCATGTACAATCATAAGCACACCAGAATAATGCACGGCATGTGTCCCTGCATAAAATAAGCGAAACCCATGGCAATCCACAACTTTTCCTGCTTCATCGTGACTCTTGTGCTCAATAGCACACAAGACATCCCACTGATTCTCATGCAATACACTCCATATGGCATGTTGCTTATTGCGAGAATAAATGTCTCGCACATTCCACGTGGCTATCTTCATGTGTATTCAAAAAAGAAAATTAGGAACGAGGCAAAGTCTGCCTCGATTTAACCTTTTTTGCTAGAATGTCAAGGACTCCCTCATCCAAAAAATCAGCTAACACGGCAAAAGAGTTCTGACGGCCAGATTTAGAGGTAGCTTCTCTCTCTCTCTCTCTCTCTCTCTCTCATCCCAATATGTCATCTCTTCCTCCCCCCACTCTAGTATGAAAAGGTAAGGGAGAGGCTTACTAGGGGAAAGAAGAGGTTTGGTTAGCTAACTTCAAAGAGAGAGTGCTCCAGCCAGAAGCATTTGTTATCTTGCAAGTGCACACTTGCAGTTATGCTATGTGAAGTGAAGGCACTCATCCTTGTATCTAACATATGAGGAGAGAAGATGATATGCCACAGTTCATAATTCTGTCACATACTCTCATGGTGGAGACCTGGGGTTGGTTAATGCTTGGTTGGAAGTCATGGATTTCCCTGCTAGAAGCATTGCTTTTCAGCATTATCTGCTTACTTAAGAATTGTTATTCGAGAAGTCATTGTACGATTGTACCGCTCTTCGTATCTGCTTGTCTAGGTCCTTTCTTACATGATTACTTTTGCAAGAGAGACGTGGGTAGTATGTGCGAATCAAACAGTGTATTCTAGGATAGAGGGGCCAAGGCTATTGACAACATGTTTGGCCCTAGTTATGTGACCAGAAAAAGGAAGGAATGTGCATGGAATATCACAAGGTGTCACTCAGTGATTTGCCAAAACTGTACCATTGGCAGTCATTGGATGCAACAAATGTAGTTCTAAAATAGACATGTGCTAAAATGCCAAATTGGTCCCAGAATTATAAGTTTTGGCCAAGATGTCATATGTCTAGCCCCTTTGCCATAAGTTGCTTATGTATACATGGTGGGAGGAGGTTTTTTTTGCTTCTGTGGTTACACTAGCTCCAGAATATGAAGGCATATTGGTGGATGAGACATCACCAAGAGTTTAATTGCACTGATTTGATCCGATTAACATGTGTGAATGCTTGCCAACTAGTAATGCATGTGATGTAAGTGCCAAATATGTGAGGAGACATCCGCAAACGATAATGTGAGATTGCAAAATACCAAAGCATACAAGTGAATCCTATTCACATGAATGCACTCTATATAAGAATTTCACATACTCGAGTGATGAGAAGGTGCATGTGAACATGCACATTCAATGTGCAATGTGGGTGTGATCTACTAGATATGTGGTCGTGTGAATATTGTTGAAGAGAAGCCTAAATACAATTTAATGAAGTTTTTCAAGTTGGAAAAGACCAAAATTTTGAGAAAAGGGCATAAAACCTAAAAATTTACAAAAAATCGTTTTGGTTATAGTTTTTAAAAATAGAAAATACATGAGATTTTTGAGTTGCACCTCCCAAAATTTTAGGTTGCATACTTATATCTGCTACCAAAAATATGTCTTGTGAATGATGCCATGGTTATGGACGAGTAATTTGAAAACATATTTGCATATGAACACCAAGAATTGACACATGTCTATCATGGATCAAGATAATTTAAAAGGCTTATATACAAGTGTCCACCAATAGAGATCCATGTGATCACGATCCATAGAGATAATCTAAGCAACTAAATGCCTATATATGAGTGCTTGCCAACCTTGTGGGCACAATCCATAAAATATTTACACAAAAATATTTCCTTATGCCTTTATTAGGTGTCATGAGCACACAATGTTTGAGTTTGTATTCTATTGTTTAAAGGATTGAAGGGAGATCAATAGATGAAGGATAAAATTATTTGTTTATCGGATGTGGTAACTAGATTCGGTAAGCGAACTTAACTCATTTAGAAATAAAAATGGAAAATAAGACACAATGACCCAAAAAAAAGTTGGTTCAATCGAAGTAATGGAAACATATTGGGGTTCTACTAATAATTTAATAGAGATCCCAAGTATTGAGAAAGGAAAAACAAAATTTTAAATTGTTCCTAACCTTAAATACTTGTTTGGTATTTGGGTATGTGTGATTCAAGGAGATTAACTAATGAAACATACATGCTCTTTTAGATTAAGGGTGTGAGTGAATACGTGCCCTAGAGTATGTAGAAGGGTGTAGAACTCCACAATTTGAAACTAGGGTATTGATGGGTATCCATGTGGGTAGAGTGCAAAAGATGACACACATTAGTTAGGTGTGAAGGTTTACTACATTATGGTCTTGATGTGAATCAAGAAGAGGATGGAGATAGGAAAGGGAGATTGAATGAATAGGAGAAAGGAAAAATCCATGGAAGATAGAATAGAGCGATGGTAACACAAGAATGGATCTTTAGAAAAAATCCAGAGGAAAATTGAAGATTGTAAAAAAAAAAACACCACTTGTACAAGTAGAAACATATAGAATCCTCTCAACTAATTTAGGCTAATAATGGAGGTTGCAAACTTTGACACATGCATTCTAATCTTAAGGGTAACAACATCAAAGCATTCCTTTTTACAAAGAAAATGGCATGAAAGTTTCATATATTTCACACTTGATTAGTATAGGAATAGCCACAACTATTGCACCTTAATTTGTAGCTTTTGTGCTTCATTACTGTAGGAGTATCCACTAACAATTGTTCCTTGATGTGATCCTTTTGGAGGGTTTGTGTGTAGTTGAAACAACATATGTATGTCATAGAGTTGTGTCATTGCTATCACAAAAAAACGACTTTTCATCTTTATATTTTATTAGAGTAAATTTTATCAGCCCTTACATTCCAATAGAGTAGGATCTCTCAACCCTTAAATCCAATTAGAGTAGAATTTCTTATAATATGTATGTGTTATGTGGATTTAGAAATATTCTTGGGGTTGATGCAATAGATTGATAAATTTCATTTGGCAACTCAACTTCTATTTTTGTTTCATATTCCGTGAGATACTTACATCCCTATTATGTGACATGACACAACACTAGTTTACATTTTCCCCGGTCCTTCTCTGACTAGTTGATAGTACTTAAACTTGTCCTATCCCATATAGCATCCAATGCACTATTTTGAGCTCTTCTACACGTAAAGTTTGCAAGATCACAAACCATTACTTGATGGTCTTTCAAACGTCCCTCAGGCTACTAAAGAGATCGATTCTCTTTAAGTTAGTGGTAGAGTGGAAGGCTTACTACTTAATTGTGAAGTCCCATGGGTTGTTAACTTGTACATGCCATTTGAAAGTTCATGGGACATAACTCTGATGAGCTTTGTTAGAGCACTTAATCTCCAACCCCAACATCAAAATGCGACAAGGGCCCAACAATGCATGTACTTAGATCCTTTAGAATTAAGAACCTAATGCCAATAGCTAACTCAACACATGTCACTTTGTAGATGTCCTTATCCTCACTAATGTGGATCCCAAGGATCAAACTACATCTCTAAACCCTATACTTGCTAATTTGGACAGAGGGGTCCAACTTTGGGCTCTATTCCCCTATATCTCTAAACCCTAGACTCGCTAAACCCTATATTCATTCCCCTATAGGGGTGAGGGAGTGAGGCTTTCTAGCCATGGCATCTCCCTAGCCTCACCATGTTACTCTTCTCTTGAGGTCGGTTGATGAAACAACCAAAGAAGAAGAAGTTAGACAGGCACTTCCTCTCTCATTCTCCCTTCTTCTCAAAATTTATCTTTGTTCATTACCTCTCTCTCTCTCTCTCTCTCTCTCTCTCTCTCTCTCTCTCTCTCTCTCTCTCTCTCTCTCTCTCTCTCTCTCTCTCTCGACTTGCATCTCTTACACTGACTCTCACACAAACAATGTATTTACACACATATACTTTTTAAATTGCAAATCCCACAGGTGTGAGCTCGGTGCTCAAGAATGATTTTACAATAAATATTTAGGTTTCGTAAGTATTTAATTAATCCCTTGATGTGCCGATGCCTTTGTGCCTCTTCTGGCTTTCTTTTTTTCCATTTCAAGAAGTGCTTTTACACTCGGCTTTCATATTTACCATTTTGATGTGGTTAGTGTACTTTTGGCAATCACTTTGAATGCTATTGTTTTGAATTTAGCCTTTGCACGCCCATTCCCCATCAATTTTACTTTTTTTTGTTGTGCATCACCTTGCTTTTTGCTCTTGTAGCCCACCTTATGGAAAAAGGGTAGCTGACCTTGTGGCTCCCCTCCTAGACAAGTGTCAATCCCTTTGCACTTAGTATCAAAGGTAGGATACTTTAGCTTACCCCCCTCTTAGATGAGTGCATGTCCCTTTGCACTCAATATCAAAGGTAGGATACTTTAGCTTGCACAATAGATGAGGAATGTTTGTGACAATCGTAGAGCTTTAGACTTGTACATTGTATTTCCCCGTTCAATAAATGTAGCATATGCCAAGTCCTACACGGGTGGACAACAAGGTGGCCTAACAGTACATCCAAGTGGTGCTTTAAAGAAGAGAAATTAAAGAAGTAAATAACTTTCATACTCCATGAGTACTTACTTCCCTAGGTGACATGACACAACACTAGTTTACATTTTCATTAATTCTTCTTTGACTAGTTGATAGTACTTAATCTTGTCCTATCCCATAAAGCATCAAATGCACTATTTTGAGTTGTTTTGCACATAAAGTTGGCAAGATCGCAAACCATTATTGAAGGTGTTTCAAACATCCCTTAGGCTACTAAAGAGATTGATTCTCTTTAAGTTTGTGATACAGTGGAAGGTTTACTACTTAATTGTGAAGTCCCATGGGCTGTTAAATTTAAAATGAGGTTTCCTAATTTTCATCCAAGAACAATGCGCTAGAATAATGCAATCAGTTCCCTTGTTAATGAGAGCATCAAGGATGTAAATTTGTATTGCTATCACCTTGACCCTAAGCTAGGAAAGGGGCATTGGTTCCTCATCTTTGGGGTCAGATTTTGTGATACTTGCTTCTTCAATGAGCATTTTGCTAGGTCCATCTTGTTTAGCATTGATACGAGGGTTGAATAAATTATCTTGTTTGAGGCTTCATCCTTGGGTTTGTCATTGACCAGCTTATCCTTTGAGTCTCCTTCTTCGGGTAACTCATTAACGAAGCATTGATATGTCAATTGGAGCTTTATCCTTGCTTAGGAGGGCATATTTATATACATGAGGTTTGTATCATGCATGTTTAAACACTTTCATTTGTGGCCTTACAAGAGTTCTTCTCGGGGTTTCACGATTGGTACGAGGTTGTTTCTAAGGCTCCTTAAGAAACTCAAGGGCTTTAATTAGCTCTAACTTACAAGTTGACACCCAGAAATTCATGCTAGGAGTCTTTCCATGATATGAAATGCATGCTATTGTGCATAAGGATATCGTGGATTGATTCAAGGCTTGATTCACACTCACGACTATCCCTTGTTTGTCAACTTTCTTAACCATTTTTTTGTAATCCTCCTTGTCTCACACACTTCATGAATCTCTTTTAAGCATTGCATAAATGGTATGTCCGATAAGGGGTTTCACTTTTGTCCCATTGCCCAATCTTACATTGAAGCGAGTTGTCTCAACAACGGATTGCCCCATGCTTGCAAGATTGTGTGGTTTTGAACACTCATACGTGCTCTAGTGTCAACAATCCCACATCAAGTTGTGTCACCTAAGGCCATTACTAGTAGGATTGCATTACATTTTAGTTCCAAAAAGGCATTTACTTCCAACATTTCTGTTATTGGGCTAGGTACGCTAAGCTAGATGTGTGCATTTTTGGGCTAGATTCCCATATGTTTGCTAGATTTAAGGTTGCAAGAATGCATATGCATAGCTTGAGAAGAAGAAGGTTGAGAGAGCACAACTCAAAGTGTACTGTGAGATATCAATGAAGATTTACAAGAACAAGTGTGCCCTAAAAATGAATAGGCATATATACAATGCTAGGGGAAAAAAACTTCCTAAAGAGGAAAAAATGTGCCCTAGCAATCCTAAGTATGTCCATATACATCATTATCAAAATATGGTACAAATTCCCCCCAACAATAATGTGGTGAATAAAAGTGAGCACTTAGGGAAGTGCCATGTTGAGTGAAATAGATCAATCCACAAAGGGGAGTAAGTCCAAAGCTTTGCAGAAAGCTTTGAGCTTCTTATGAGGCAAAGCCATTGTGAAAATATCTGCTAGGTTTCCTCCTGTAGAGAGTCTCTCCCTAAGGTAATGATATTGCACCTCAATATGCTTAGTATATGCATATAACATTGGATTCCATGCAACTGCTAATGTGTTGTGATTGTCAATGAAGTTGGTGGTGGTAGATGATTGTCCAACACCTAAATCAACTAAGAGGCATTTGAGCTAAACATAACTATAGTGATCAAGGATGCCATGTACTCATCTTCACAACTAGAAGTGGCCATAATGGGATGGTTCTTGCTCAACTAAATTATGCATGAGTTGCCAAGCATGAAGCAAAAGCAGTTGTGGATACATGAGCATCACAATAAGGGGCATTTGAGCCAAACACACTCAACCATAGTTGTGAAAGATGCCTTGTACTCATCTTCACAACTAGAAGTGGCCATAATGGCTTGGTTCTTGCTCTCAACTACGATACGCATGAGCTAGCAAGCATGAAGAAAAGACCAGTTGTGGATATATTAGTATCACAATAGCCAGCCTAATCACAATCTAAAAAAGCATGTACATTTGGTGGTAATGGTCGCCCCTTTGGGATAAAACAACCCAAGGTTACCACTCAAGTAGTGAAATATTTGCTTCTCATTGTGAATGCTTAGTGCCGAGATATGCATAAACTTGCTCATCTATGAGAATGAAAACTAAATGTCAGGCCTTGTAATGCATACATAAATCAAGCATCCAAGAACTTGCTAACAAAGAAAGACATCAACGTGGCCTTTGACATCACGAAGGCTCAACGTCAAACCTGTTTCCATAGGAGTAGAAATAGACTTGCAATCTTGAAGACCAAATCTTTGCAATAATGCCTCAACATAATTCATTTGACATAAAGCAATGCCCCCATCACATTTCTTGAATTGAGTGCCTAAATAAAGATGCAATAGGTCCAAATCTGACATCTTAGAAACCAAATTCAACTTAGCCATTAAATTAGCAACATGTGTCTCATTTGGGTCAATGAGAGAAGCATGTCATCAACATAAACCACAATAATGAGAGGCACATTACCCTCATGTCTGACATATAAGGTGCTTTCAATTAGACTATTTTGTAAACCATGTGCAGTCAAGTATGCATATATAGTCTCATACAAGGCCCAAGGTGCTTACTTTAGACCATGCAATTCCTTTTTCAATATGTATATTTTGTTTTCTTGTCCTTTTTGCACAAAAAAATACACTTTCTTATGTAAATCACCATTTGCAAATGTAGTTTTGATGTCCAACTTATTTATATTCCAATCATTATGAGTTGCTAATGAATGAATGCTATGAATAATTGTTATACAACAAGTGGGAGGAAAGATATCATCAAAACCAATGCCCTTCTATTGAGCATAATCCTTTGCCACAAGTCTAGCTAACTCGAGATCAATAGTACTATCTTGCGCTTTAACATGTGAACCCACTTGGTATCAATGGTCTTCTTTGCCAAGAGGCAAATCACATAAGAATCAAGAACTAAGTACCATTTTTAACAATAGCATTAGACTAGATTGCATAGTAGTCATCTAATTTTTTGAAATTTTCACATCTTCAAAATATAGGATAATCCATATCACATAGAATAGAAACAACCAATGTGTAACAAATTGATGCAGAAGAGGTAGTACTGTGGAAAATCAGAGTTTGCAGCAGTAGAATGTGTGCACAAGAGGGAGAGAAGAGCTCAAAGTACAAGAATGAAATCTTGCTTACTAAGTTGCTTAGAGTACAACTTGGGTACACTCTCACACTAGTGATAGTGACCCATAGGCTGTTTATATAGCCCTTTTCCAGCTAGGGTTAGGGTTTCCCCTGCCCTTAGGGCTATTCACACCCATCTACCCTTATACTCCCTTGCTTACAGTGGGTTTCTATGCCCATCTTCTAACACCCCCCCTCAATGCCAGGGTGGCATTGGATTACAAGACATGTAAACGATCCCCCCCTTTTTGGATGCCTTTATAAATCAGGCTTACAAGGTTGTTCTAGGTAGATGATTTAAATAGTCAAAACAGTCGATCTTCAGATGAATTGGAGACATAGTTGGCCACCAATTCTTTGGGTATTTCAGGAGTGTTGGGGCATTTACTTGTTATATGCCCTGTCTTCTTGGATTTGTTACATTTCATCTTCTCGGGATACTTCTTCCAGCAGTTGTTTACAAGATGTCCTTTTTTCTTGCAGAAAGAACATTTAGTGAGAACTGTATGAACCAATACTTGTTCACGGGAATTTGAAGTTGCCTGACTGTTGCTGCTTTCTTTGTGGTTCCTCTTTTCTTCATCCAAACAGGATTGAATGGTACTTGCCAAAGTAGGATCTGGAATGTTTGTGAGAGTGGTTACAAGAGTAGGGAACACCTGTTTTATAGCTTTTAGGAGAATAGCAATAGCATCTTCTTCAAGTATTGGAGCTTGTACAGAAGCAAGTTGTGCCATAAGTCCCTTCATATGAGAAATGAATTTTCCCAAATCTTCTCCTGAACGGTATTCCAAGCTGAAGAATTCAATTTTAAGGAAGATTTTAGTATTCTTCCCAGTGGCTCCATAGAGCTTTTCAAGCTCATCCCATTTTTCTTTAGCAGTGTTTAGTTGATCAACATGATGAATCAAGGATTCATCTAAGTGTAGCATTATGATTGCTTGAGCCCGTTGGTCATCCTCTATATCAATCATATTTGCAGAGTTTACAACTCTATTGCCTTGAATAAGAGGCCAATACCCTCTCTCCATCATTTTGTATTTTATAAGTACTTGCCATGGATAGAAATCCTTACCATCGAACTTTCGAATTTGAGGACGGACATCAGCATATGTTGTAGTCATTGGGAAGGTCTTACCACTTGTTGGGACAAGGGCAGTGTCTAGTCCCTTACAAACCTTTTACTGAATGCGGAAGCAATTTAGACAAAGTGAAGTCAAAGTTGTAATGAAGAGAAAGGCTGAAAATCATATAAGTGTAATATTTCCAGGTATGACTTTGGTGGTCCTTTCTTATGTGCAAACTTCTTCCGTGGTTTAATAGTCTTTTTAGGTTTTAATGAAGTAAACCTAGACTGGACTTCAGGCTCCTCCTTGTGGTACGGCTTAGTGGATGAGGCTTGTGTTGGACATGGTTTGTCTATGATCTCAATGCTTGTTGCTGATGACTCTGAGGAGAGTATGATAACACTCATGCTATTGATTTTACTGACTAAAGTACTTGAGACAATGTCACTTACGGTATGCAATACACTTCTTGTGCATAATGGTTTATGTGTTTATTTTACACATAACCTTACAACAATGTATGAAGAGGAATAAAAAAACTCACTGGTTTTAGTGAATGTCCAGCAAGCTATTCAACTGATGATTTATGATTAGTGTTAAGAGACCACTATTGTCAAGCTTAGTGAAGTGCTTGAATGGAACCCGGTTTGAAGTCGGCTTCTCGATGCTTGGTGATGTCCGTTAATCATGCCCAAGAGCTTTAGACTCTGGAATAGGATTCAGAGACTCTGCTTCAGTGATTAGAATCACTGTTAATGAAGCTCAGAGTGTAAAAATCCCAAAATGTTAAGCTTGGAGCTTGTTGGCTATGGCTGCCCAAAAAACACAGTTAGGGTTTGGCTTGTAGCAGCCAGCACAGAGAGAATTTCTCAGAGCCCTCTTAGCTGAGGGTAGCCCACTTGGGGGGCTGTCAAAGCCCCAAGATAGCCGTACGGATTGCACCGCCTGCTGCGTGTACAGCAGTCCGAATTCTGCGCTGTCAGAAACTGCGCCGTTTTTCCAATGTTGGCAATGCTGGCCTCACGCATGGACTATGTCAGTGCTTGAGCTTACAGAGAGCTGCGCCCTGATGTGGGGAAGAAGTCTCCAGAAGAAATCTCAGGTTGATATGGCCTCCTTTGTCCTCCTCAAGTCCTCCAATGGAGGTAGGTTGCAGGCAGCTATGGAGGAAAGAAGGATAGAGTGAAGAAAAATGACAGCTAGTGTGCACTTAGTGATGACTGATGCTGAGGGAAGCTGAGGAGATCAGAGATGGCTCTGATACCATGTGGAAAATCAGAGTTTGCAGCAGTAGAATGTGTGCACAAGAGGGAGAGAAGAGCTCAAAGTACAAGAATGAAATCTTGCTTACTAAGTTGCTTAGAGTACAACTTGGGTACACTCTCACACTAGTGATAGTGACCCATAGGCTGTTTATATAGCCCTTTTCCAGCTAGGGTTAGGGTTTCCCCTGCCCTTAGGGCTATTCACACCCATCTACCCTTATACTCCCTTGCTTACAGTGGGTTTCTATGCCCATCTTCTAACAAGTACGAGAGCCCAAACGAGTACTAGTCAATGTGCATCCAACTCACTGTCATGTAATGTTTGCTCTAGCCATTTTTGCATAGTCTTGGACCACTCAATATCTATTCTCTCATCATTAAGCACATCATTTACATCTACATTAGAATTAGATTGATATGTAGTATCATGAGACACACTTATAGGATGAAAAAAAAACCTCAATTAGCATTGCATCTGACTACATACCATTGAAAAGAGGCAAAAAATTATCATAGGTATTATGTGCGCATACATCTTTTTCTTTTGTGCATGAATGTAAAGGGTAAACAACATCTTCCATAAAGACAACATCACAGTTGACCAATATATGCTGACTTTATGGATAGTATAACTTATAACCTTTACTTTTGGTACTATATCAAATAAAATTGCATTTTATAGCCTTGTCGTCCAACTTCTTGCATTGTTGCAATAGTAGTAAAGCATAAGCTAAGCACTTTTGGAAATGAAGCACACTTAATTTTACCCAATACATAGCCTTGAAAATTGTATTTTTGAGGCACTTGGACATAGCTTTTAAGCCATATACCCATGCATGCCTATAATAGTCATTAATAAGATTCATGAAGCATAAGCAGCTATAGTTTGCATGGACCACAAACATCATTATGTAGAAGCTATAGTTTGTAAATAGCTCTCACTGATCCATCTTTTGGAAATAAAGCACACTTAATTTTACCCAATATGTAGCCTTTAAAATTTTACTTTCTAGGTGCCTCAATAGTTGGCAATGAAGTCACCATAGCAGATTTCTATAGATGTAAAAAATTAGCAAAATTCAAATGGCCAAAACACACATTCCAAAATTTGCTTCTAAAAATGCCCATGAATATACAACTGCATTTGCCATGCCTTCTACATAATTTCTATAATTGTGGAGCTTATATATCCCATGATAATGTAAACCAGATGTAACAATTATATCACCACAAGAGAGATCATGAACTATTTATTTGTCATCAACAAACTTCGCAATCAAGCTAATCTTGGGAAGTGCAAAAATTGACAAGTAGATTTTACTTGATCTCTTGTACATATGAAGAATTAGTAACTATGAAAGTACTTCCATTAATAGTAGTCAACACAATTTTCCCAACTCCTTTAATAGGATAAGAGGAGTTATTGTGGCACATGTCATAGAATCGAATAGACTGTGTAGAGAAGTAATATGATTTGGGAGATTTAAAAAAAGAGAGTCTTATGTTTGGAGTTTTTGAGACTATGTTTGGAGTTTTCGTGAGAATTTTAAATTTTTTGGAGATTGATAGAGAGGAAGCCATATGGATACGTGATGTTTTAGAATCAAATCATGTCAACATTGTCATGTCGCTATGCCGAAACAGTGTGAAAAAAATCTAGAGTGCATCGTCATTCGGCTTTCATATTGTTCTAGAGAGTCAATGCCATATTAATCATTAGTGTCAGCGTCCGAAGTGTGGATGGTTCAAAAATACTAGATTTTTGGACAAGTTTAGTCTATTTTTGATATTATGGATATTATTTCTTATAAATATCCAAAAGTTGTAGACAACTTCTAGAATAGGATGACATGTGTAAAAAAGTAAGTGGCTTTTAGCCATTTTTGGGGGATTTTATGCAAAAAGAAGGATTGGCAAAATTGTGCGACACGCGATCGCAGTTTATATGCATCAAAGAACACTCCAAACTGGGAGAAGAAGAAGGAGTGATCTGGGAGTATTTTGATCACATGTCCTAGTATTTTACCCCTCTTTCAGAGCCAATGGAAGCATCAGATTGGTGGTTTGAGTAGTAGAGAGAAAGCTATTGTTTTATGCACGTTTTTGGTCTACAAGAGATTTATCTTCTCAGGATGCAGAAATAAATTGACAGGCTTCACCTCTATGAGTATTCTTCTACATCTTCTATTTTTTTAAACCCCTTCTCTTCCATATACTCCTCTCCCTGAATCCCCCTTACCCTACTGTCTCTTACCCCCATGGTAGACTTTAGACCCTAAACGCTTCGATAGTTGTGAACGTGATGTGAAGGTGAACACAACATGTGTGTAAAGATGGGGGATTCTGCAGGTTCAAGTGGTGGTGATGCTTTAAAATAGATGATTACTTTGTTATTACAGCAACAAGTATTACAAGCAGTGGGACATGAATTGAAGTAGTTTAAGGGTCAAAATGTTTTGGCCTTCATCCAAATTTATGAAGAAAAGATGTTGTTTCATGGGGTACTGCAATATGCATGGAGTCGCTATTTCTCCTGTTTGGCCATGCATGCATTGGATGATCGGATTGATGAGTTAGATAGAAGAGGTGCTAATTGAGCAGCTTTTAATAAAGTTTTGAGCGAAGAGTTTTTCTTGGAAGATGTAGGATTGGTAACTAAAAAGACATTTATAGATTGGATTGAAAAGCCCAATAAAGGATTGGCTGCTACAACTTTGCTCCGTAAACTTGAAAGTTGGTATGCATAGTTGGATGCTGATGAGTAGCAATCATTGGAGAGTCAAAAAATTGATTTGTTTTTTAAGGTTGCAGATCCTGTATCGCAGGAGAAGTCGATTGATCGTTGAGAAGATGTCTCTTTTGAAACGAGGCTGAAATCAGATTGGGCTAATGTAACTGAGTAGTGCATATGCTGGTAAAGAGAGAGTGAATGAAATTAAGATGGGGCATAGGCACCACACCTGCTAGTGCTCAGAAGGGGGACTAAAATTGCAACCAAGCTACTTGTAGCTGTGGTGGCAGAATAGCCGGCTATACCTATTAGTCCGGCTCTTAAAGGTGATGTTGTGGATGATCAAGGGCATGCGTGATTTGAGGTTGAATTTGACAGAAATCAATGCAAAGGTCAAAAAATTGGATGTCAAGGTAGAAGAGAAGGGTCAGGCAATAGCCCAAAGACCGTACAAAGAAGGATACAAGAGGAGATGCATTTGGTGTGACAATTTATAGCATGAAAAGCAAGTTTGTATAGCCTACCGTGAAGTAGAAGCGAAAAGGTTAGTCTTTTGGAAAGATGGTAAAATACATGCAACAGAAACTGGTCTTCCAATAGAGCCAAATTTTGGAAATGGTGGCACGCAGAAGAGGTTGGAAGAGATGGAAACAATGACAACATTTGTTGCCATAGATGCAAGCACATATGGGCTGAGAATTGAAAGGACTGAAGAAGCTCGTAAAGGAGGCATGGCTGAAGCAAAATCTAGTGTTTGGATGCAAGCATTAGATTGCATGGTTTAGGGAAAAACAACAAAGTCTGAATTGGCTAATGCAAGTTAGAGTATACGAGGGAGAACATGATGGAGTGCACTAGTGGATTCATTTTTTTCAGCCTATGCTTATTTGACCGAGGTTCATAATCAAGAAGCTATTGTGGAAAAAAAGAGAAGAAGAGATGAGGACACTACTAGTCCTTCCTCTTCAGGCCCATCTAAACACAAGATATGATGAAATAAAAAAGGTAGTTTGATGGTGAAGTTTTGCAAGCATTGATGTAGGTTGACAAAGAAATAGAGAAACAACGTCAAAGGGAATATGATGATGCATGTAATGTTGATTTGGAGCAGGGTGATGTTGAAAATGGGTTAAATAGGAGTGTAGACAATAAGCTTGTGGCTGAAATTGGTCTTATGGGCATTAGTAAGTATAGAGAGAAGGCTATGTATAATGGGGATGTCCATCAATAAGTACATGGAGAAGAAGATGCTCATTTTATTCCAAACAGTCATTATTCATGAACACATTGGGCTCTTGCTACAACATAGACAATTGTTAAAGTTGGAGAAAGAGAGATGCCTTGCATAGCTCTCTTGGATCATGGTTCTAAAATCAATGTTATGACACACAACTTGTATGAGAATGGAGGTTGGCCGAATGATGTAGATCCAAGATGGTGCATGCGGGTAGCAAACAATTCATCAAGGGATTTGTATGTGGCTTGTTTGAATGTAGCCATGACTATTGGAGATGTTAGGGATAAATATAAATTTTTAGTGCATGATTCATGTAATTATCCGGTGATTTTGGGGCATCCCTATATTTCGAAATCAAGGCTGGAAACAAAAGCCTTGGATATTTGCAAACAAGACAATTTACTCTATGGGATATTTATATTCAGTATATGATCAGTTCTAGCTTGCATTAGAAATCTGGGATATCACTACCAGAAGACACCGATTGGATTGGTTAGGATGTGTACGCTTCCATAGGGAGCAACCAATTTAGTGGCACATATGATGAATGCTATGCATAAAGTTTTGAGGGAGTATATCCCTTAGTTGACCTTACCCTTTCTTGATGATGTGCCGATAAAAGGGTGTGATATCCATGAGAAGAATGAAGAGCTGAATGAGCAGGGATGTAGAAGGTTTATGGCTGATCATATTGTTGATTGTGATAGGATTTTGAGCCTCTTTAAGAAGTGCATTTGACTTTGTCAGGAGAAAAGTCGGTTTTTGGAGTGGAGGAAGTGTTAGTTGTTGGGCACATGTGTGGACCATATGGAAGAAAGCCATCACTAGTAAAGATTAATGCCATAAGAAGGATGTGGGAGACATGTTTGAATGTATCTGAGGTAAGAATATTTTTGGGTGCATGTGTCTTTTACTTGATATGGATTTTGCATTTTTCTCATGTGGTTGAAAGTTTATATTAGCTCTTGAGAAAAGGGCAAAAGTTTTGGTGGGGTATACATCATACGAAGGCAGTTCAGAAGTTAAAGAGCTTATTGATTTCAGCCCCAACACTAAAGAGAGCAAATTTTGAGAATGGGCAGCCTATTATTCTCACCGTGGATACAATCCCAATTGGCATTAGTTGGGCAATGGGTTAGGATGATGCTAATGGGAATATGTATGCCATTCAGTTTGGAGAAAAGGTCCTCAATGAATGGCAACGACGGTATTCTCAAGTTAGAAGAGAGCTTTGGGGTGTAGTGATAGCTCTTAAGTGTGATAGGGAGTATTTTATGGGAGCTCATGTAGTGGTAGAGTTTGATTGTCTAGTACAGATGTGCACTTGTACACTATGATGTGGGATGTGTGTACTCACGAGTTCACAAGGAACACAAGGTGCATTGGTGCATGTGTGCACTTATGCACTACGATGTAGGGTGTGTACACTAAGGAGTGCACAAGGAACACAAGGTTCATTGGTGCACATGTGCTTTGTGTAAAAAGGGCCTTTAGTGCTTGTGTGCACGTGTGTGGGGCTTGTCCCAATGGGTTCTCTAATATCTTAGCTAAGTTGCAATGTATTGGTGCAATGTGTCTTGTGCACCAGATGGTGCACTATTATGATTAAGCATGTGCTACCTATGTGAAGGGTCCTAAGGGTTGGTGTAGGGATGATTCTTGTGTGCTATGAGTTTGCTAGTGAATGTGTGTGCATTGTGTAGAATGTGGATGATATAGTGTTGTAGTGTGAAGGGATCCATAATCCTTGAGTGCACTTGTGCACTTGGTGCATTATGTACGTGTGTCGGTGGGTTGGTTTGAGAGCCCTATAATAAGAGTGATGCCCCTTTTGAAGTTATGTATTGTAAGAGTGCCCTAGATAATGTAGATAATAGGTATGCACTATAGTGGTTGAGTGTAGAGTACTAGGTTATGATGCATTACGCACGTGTTTAATACCTTTTCACTTCAACATCATGCCAACTTCCTCCTTGCCAATAGGAAAAGAGAGTAGGATATTGAGACAATGAGACTTTTGTAAGAATTTGTGGCATGGATACATGTGCTAGGATGCCATGCATTGGATGTGTTTGGGCACTAGTTTTCATGAGCCTAGGTGCAAACTGAGTCTCTAGTGCGCACAATGGTGTAGGGATGCAATATACACTAGTGGAGTAGGATGGTGCAAAGTGATTTATGTGATTTCATGGCATCAAGTGCATTGAGCATGAGTGCTCATTGATGCATGTGAGCTAGAATTTGTTGCTTAAACAAGAGTGTGAGTTCTCGCAAAGCTCAAGCAATGAGTATACCATCGGGTATTACCTTCCTCTTCACTTCCCCTTGATCCCCCCTTCCCAATAGGGTGGATTGAAGTAGTAGAGACAAAGGTAGCTTAGGCATTGTGCAATTTCCAATCTTGTTGAGGCGTGAATATGTGTGTCCATAGTGCAAGGATATGTGTAAGGTGGATGTGCATAGTGCTAGCAAGCAAGGGTATATTGTGTGTATAGTGCAAGTGTGCAAGTGCACTATGAGGTGCACTATATAGAGGAGCTAGTGCACATGTGCAAAAAGGTGTGGCAACACAATGTTGGGTGAAGGATGGATTTTAGGCCCCGGAACATGCCTAAAAATAGGAGAAAAATATGGAAATGCGGGGGAAAATGCTCAACCACGAAGGGGGCAGCTCGACCTAGGACGATTTTAAGCATTAAGTGCTTGACGGGCGCCCGTGCGATACTCCGTGAATTTTCATAATTTTTCCGTGCGCCCGTGCCAGTCAGTGAAGCTGCAGGCCTGTCCGGGATGTTGAGACGAGCTCACAGGAATTTTCAGATCGAAGTTCGGAGTCTGGGTGCGGAAGATGGCTCGAAACCGGCCGGGGTGCCCAAGAGGGGGCCCAAAAGGGAAATTTCAAAAGGTGTAAAGGAGGGGGGGTGACCTTTGGCACCCCCCCCCCCCCCCCCCCCTTCAAAAAATCGTGGATATGGAGGGGGGGCGGCGGCTGAAAACTGCCGCCGAAAAAAACGCGCCCCCCCCCCATCGATTGCAGGCTTGCAAAGCAAGCCATAGTTATGGACCCCCAGGCCTGATCAAGACATCGTGCCGAGTGAATCGCTGGTCTCCGCTCCCGCAATGGTGGACTGGTTGGAGAGAGAGAAAATCAGTCTTTCTCTCTCCTCCCTCTCTCTCCTCTTAGCCCCCGTTCGTGCTTGAAGGAATAGGATGGAGATGGACGGCCGGATGGATGCCGATTCTTGACGGGATGAAAGAGCAATGCAAAACCATTGTAGATTGCTGATTCCAAGCAGAATTCATGGCTGGAAATCAATTGTGGGACGTGCCAAATTTAATGAAAAACCCGCAAGACACGGTAATAATTGTTTTTACAAAGAAAATGGCCTTTTGATGCAAATTTGGTTGATAAAAATGTGTTCATATGGATTGAGTTTTGAGTATGTCGTGCTTTGAGTTGGTTTCTAGCTGTTCATCATTTAAAAATCAGAAAAACATGTATGAGATAGCAGAAAATAGAAAACCGAGACACGAAAAACCATAAAAATGAAGGAAAATAGGGTTTTGGGCTAAAAATGATGCAATAAATTAATCCACACCTACTAAAATTTATGTTTCTGCTGAAATGAACTAAGGGCCACAGCCCATAAACTGAACTTGATCTTTAGCAATTAAAAAAATGGGAGAAAATGGGAAAATTTGCAAGAAAATGATGGAAAAACCCTAAAAAATAGGGAAAATTTATATTTTGGGCTTCGGAAAATTGGGAAAATTATGAGTAATGTTCGTGAATGTATAGCAAGGCTGAGGCATGAAGATTTTCTTCAGATCAGCCTTGTTTCCGTGTTTTAGTTCGTTGTTTTCCGCTTTTTATATGAAAAATAATGGGAAAAAGCTGTAAAATGACATGCAACGAAACAATACTAAACCGAGGGAGGGCAGGGTAGTTGAGAAGTGTTTAAATACTGTTGCAATTAATGATAAAGTTGCTGATTTCCATTGCATAAGCATTTAGGACGAGGAATTAATTAAAATTAAGGCCTAGTAGCACGAAGAACACTTCGATGCTAGGTCTTGCAACGAAGCACAATCGTTAGAAAGGATCCATGAAAAGGATGTTTTGCACTTGTGCACGACACTGTTTTGTTAAATGTTTGAGCACTAGGCATCCACCAAATGCATGGATTATGAAAAAGAATTTGAAAGTATCAGTGATCAGCTCCTAGACATGCATTGCAATTGGTTTATGAGGATATGACCTACGTTGAGAGGCAGTGAGATACCCATGCTGTAGGCTAGTCGTGGGATCCTAAAGGGGAAATCAAGTAAGGACAATGGTACATTCCTGGACACGCTCATTGGGTACCTTGAGCGACGTTTGTGCGAAATGTCTAAATGTTGAGCGACGCATCGAGGGGCCAATCCCCAAGGTGTAGGAGGGTCGCAGAGGGTTGATGGCATTCAGCCGTAGGAGGAACCCCATGTGTATGTGATTCGAGCCTATTTGGCTATGTGAAAGGGACTCCCTCTTAGGAGTAATATTGGGTTAGGATCAGTTGGACGTAGGAGGAACCCCATGTGTATGTGATTCGAGCCTATTTGGCTATGTGAAAGGGACTCCCTCTTAGGAGTAATATTGGGTTAGGATCAGTTGGACTACAACGTATTACAAACGCAATGTTTAGGAAGGCAGAGATTTTGATAGACGCTCCTGGCCGCGAGGCCGAGGGGTTGTCTTGTGCGTAGTGACGAGGCCCGGCTAGTGCATGAGCCAGTGCCAGCCCGTTTTTTGGTCCATCATTGGGGCACCTTGTTCCTTTCTTGCTACATGTTCAAATACTGGTTCCTAGCAAGGGGGATGTACAAGTGCATAAAGGATTAAGGCACATGTACACACTGTGCCATGCAAGGGTGCATACTAACACATAGGTTCAATGATGCAATAGGTGCACCGATGCACTATGACCAGTGCACTATGACCAGTGCATACAAAGCTCATCTCAAAAAGGAAGAGTTACACAATAATAGGATTTTGCATAAGGCTCTTAAATGCAACGACTAATGCCTAAACCCAACCACTAGCATTCAAACATTTTAGTTCAATGAATTAGGGAAGCCCCTTAAATGCAACACTTAGTGCATAGATCAATAGCCCAAGATCTCTCTCTCTCCCCCCCCCCCCCCCCCCCCCCACACACACATGCGCATGCACTCTCCCTTTCCACAAGGTGAGTGTATCATATGGTACGTGAGGGAGTCCTTGCCCCACTGCCTACTCACCAAGCATGCACATGCAATGCGCTAAATTCATTCATCTATCCAATCATGTAGTGAGTCAAACTCATATCTTAAGGTCTTTCCTAATGTTGTGTATCCATGGCTTTCTATTTGTTCCTCCCCTTCCATGGTGGTTCTTCTTCTATGATGGCAATCCTTCCTTCACCTTTGGTGACCCTTGTGATCCCCAAGCTTGGTTTATATCACACCCAAAGATGAAGACAAAGGTGAAGATGATGGTGATGATGGAGACAAAGGTGAAGATGGTTGTGACGATGAAGATGATTGTGAAGAGGATTGTGATGATGATGAAGGAGCTGATGACAATGACAATTATGAGGATGATGATGATGAATTGGCCCCCAATGTAGCACATGATGCTTGCTACAACTTGCACAATGATGATGCCGATGGTGATGATGTTAATAGATAGGCCACCTATTATAGCTATGATTGTCATGATGATGGTGAATAGGCTTCCCAATGATTGATATAGCCATGTGATGGTGATCAAGTAGTGTTGATGGTGGAACTATTGATGATGATTGGCTTCCTGCTATAGTACAAAATGGCAATGGAAATGCCCCATGTGGTTGCTACAGGGCCGATTGTGCTATAGTTGAAGGACAGAGATTGATGGTGATCACAAGTAGCAGGAACTTGGTTTCTAGCTCATGATGATAATGATGATGGTGGTGCTATTGATAATAAGTAACAAGTTCCTACTTTAGCAAAGAATTATGAAGGAGATATGGTGATGATGATGGTATAAAAGCATGTGACCAATTAGAGAGAGAGATCCACAAGAGGCAAGGAGAAGTTTTTATTTCCCTTGTTTTTTTATTTTAATTGCCTTTTGCCTTAGGCTTGAAAAAAAATAAAAATTTTAGCATTTGTTCACATATGGGGAGCTCTCTCTTTTCCCTTTCATCCTCATGCCTTTTCCAAGTGTATCCACAACACCCAAGGGTATGTATCAACAAAGCAAAGCTTTCAAATAATGAAGTACATGCCCAATTCAATTAAATTCTTTTGCATGAATCAAGTGTGTAGCTTTCTATAATTTACTTTTCTAACGTGTGTGGCATGTTGAGATATCGAGCTCCACTCGTGATACGCCAGGGTGACCGTTGTGTATTTATGTCACCGACTTGTCAGTTGCAGATGCGGTTGGTACACCGCCCATGAATAATAGCTACATGATAGCTATCCTTATCTACTCTAGTTCGTGGCTCAGTTAGTATGCCACCTTAATTAGTTGAGTTTGGTTTGAGACCCATATAGAGGGTTCTTCTATTTTCTTTGTACTTGAGTTCTTTTGGCTTACACAACTAAGAAGAGGAAAACTGTTTTCAGCCTCCACCCTTGTGTGTCTTCCCCCATTGTGCAAGCAAGAAAGCTTCAAGCGAGACTCCTCCCTTCTCTCCCACAATCTTGACATGGTATCAGAGCCTTGTTCGTGGTAAGGAGCTCAAGAAAGCAAGCCAAGCTCGCGGTGTTTTGGTAAGAGGAGCAGTGTTGCTTTCATTCTCTGTTTTGGGAGCAGATCTCTGCAGGTAGCACAGCCGGAAATTGCAGGAGTGCATTGTCTCAGGTTGAGACGCCCTTCGCGGTGAAGCAAAAGGGCAGTATATGCTGCGGGCGAGGGCTTTAGCCCTCGGCGACCTTGTTTTTTTGATTTGAGGCCATTTCGGGGCCTGTTTTGGAGGCGGAAGTTTTCTGCACGCACTCAGAAAAAAGCCCAGTTTTATGCTGTGTAGCCACTGTTCTACAGGTCGGTGAAAAGTTACTGTAGAAATTGCATCATATGCTTATGTGCAGAGACATTGGGAGTTACAGAATCATCCTTGGTTCCTGTTTATGCAAAATCGTCACTAGGAAGTGACTGTGTGGTCAAATACCACTTTCGCCAGTTTTGCAGATTTGCCCTTGTGAGGCTGAAGCTGTGTTCTTTGCAGTGACAAAACTTTTTGCAGTATTCTGTAATGGCGTCTCATTCTCTCTCACAGATTGTCACTGAAAAGCTTGACAAGAACAACTTCCAAGCATGGAAGTTTAGAATGACGAATTTCCTTATGGGAAAAGGATATTGGGAGTTTGTTGCAGGAAATGAAGAAGAACCAGTTCTTCCTGATGTTCCCAATCAACAGCAGATGCAGGCATTCAAAGCATGGCATGAGAGAGCCAGGAAAGTTATGTACTGGCTGTCTATCAGTATTTCAGACTCTATGATTGTGCATATTCAGGATGCAAGTACGCCAAAGGAGGCATGGGATACTTTGTCAAAAATGTACAGCACAAATACTCAAGCCAGGAAAATGCAGCTCAAGCAAGAGTTGCATAATGTGCAAAGAGAAAATATGAGCATCAACGACTACCACATGAAGGTGAAGAAGATTGCAGATGCACTTGCTTCCATTGGGTCGCCAGTGGAAGATAATGATTTAGTTTCTGTGACCTTGAATGGTCTAGGAAAGGATTATGCACAGTTTCGGACATCCATTTCAGTTCGTGAAAGATTTCCTGATTTTGAGGAGTTGATTGCTCTTCTAATTTTTGAGGAGCAGAGAAATGGTGGTGCATCTTCTTCAGGAGGAACTTCAAAAGAAGCTGTCTTCTACTCAAATGCTGGAAGAGGTAGAGGCAGAGGTAGAGGAGGCCGATTTGGAGGCCGTGGCAGAAATCAGAATATGCAGCAAACTCAAGAAAACCAATCCTATGGAGGAGGACGTGGTAACTCTAGAGGCAGGGGGAGCCAAAGAGGTCGTGGTGGATGGCAAAGAGGTCAAAATGCAAACAGTAATGTTGAATGCTACTACTGTGGTAAAATGGGTCATATGGCTAAAGACTGCTATAAAAAGTAGAATGACATCATGAATGGAAAACTGCAACAAGGGAACTTAGTTAGTTGAGTTTGGTTTGAGACCCATATAGAGGGTTCTTCTATTTTCTTTGTACTTGAGTTCTTTTGGCTTACACAACTAAGAAGAGGAAAACTGTTTTCAGGCTCCACCCTTGTGTGTCTTCCCCCATTGTGCAAGCAAGAAAGCTTCAAGCGAGACTCCTTCCTTCTCTCCCACAATCTCGACATGGCAACATGTGTTTTCTTATCGATTGTGCTTTTCTTGCATTTTCTAAAACTTCATTCTCAACCAAAATAAACATAAACGATTTTACTCATTGTAAATCAAGACTTTTTTAAATGTAAATCCCTATGATGATTATCGTAACTATTTACATGCACATTTATGAGTTGGCACTATGCACACCCTTCCTATTCCACAATGTATAATACACAAATGATTTTGTGATCGATGTATTCTTGGTACTGACAATGGAACCAAAATTTTGGACACCACATTCTCAACAATGGGACAGCTATCTCTCACCTAGCCTCTTGCACATCATGAATGCTACAATCTGTTTGTAGTGAGCATGCATGGCCTCTTTCAAGCATGAAAGATGCCCATTACAAACTCCACGATCCAAATGCACTCCCTTGGTTCTCAAACCCTCTATGGCATTTGCATGTAAGAGATGAGCATGGACATAGGCATGAGAGAGAACTAGATAGAAGGAATGAGGTTTCGCCACTTGGTCCCATACTCTCTCTCTCTCTCTCTCTCTCAAAATGACAAAAGGCAAGAAGGAAAGAACAAGAAGTTTGTACACATATCAATATCTTGTTTTATTCAAACTCATACTTCAAATACATATTTTTAATGGTTAAGGTTTTCCCATTCCCATTGGGCATCCAGTCCCTTTCTTGGTCCAACTCTCTTATACTTGGGCTAGTTATTTACAAATAATGTTGCACATGCTTAGTGTTCTATCATATTTTAATTATGAGTACAACTTGCATGAGAGGGAGCCATAGCTCTTCTTTCCATACAAACATGATAATTTGTTTGCCAAAAATTTATGGGCCTTTAGAGTCTTCTTCTTTCCTTGATATCTTTTGCCTTCGTGAGGTTAACATGGGGTCTTATTAAGTTTAGATGCCATGACAATAATGACTGCCCAAGGAAAAAAAGAAATCAATTTCAAGCCTATGCCAATTAATTCAATCAATTCAAACCATTATCAACCATAGAGAAGTGATGATGATGCTCTCACAAATTGTTTTTGTAATGTCGAAGACTTCGGCATTTTGCTCAACATTGTCCTATAACATGAAGTTTTAAGTTCAATGCTATGTAATGCCCTCAACTTTTAGAAACATGGATGAGTACTCATAGTAGGGGACATGCGGGTGGATGAAAACTGAGAGTTCTTGGAAGGCCTCTCCTTATTGGTATCACAATCATGAGAAATCTAGCCTAGTTCTTGTGGAAATCATAGTGGGCCATGTCTTGCTTCAAAAGATGTCAAGTATAAAACTCATCCTATAAAAGTAATATCAAGAGATTTTGTAGCAAGGGTGCACTATTGCACACAAGGGCATTGCCCCTCTTCTTCTTCTTCTTTTAAAAAGCCTAGAACCCTCTTAAAACAACCTAGAAGAGCTTCTAGGTATATAAAATAATAACTAAACATTAATGGAATGGTGGGTTCTAAATCACTACTTAAAAACCTATATTTAGCATCATTCGATGCATAAATATGCTTTAAGTTTATGGTTCTAAAATTAAATGTCAATTGTAATTGTAGGTTATAGATCCATGTAATTGAATTTATACAATGTAAAATATCATTAACACAAGCTTTTAGTTCACAATTGAGGCTAGAAATCCAATCTTTAGACTTGATGAATCCTTGCATTAAATAAAGTTTCTTATTGGATTAGTAACATGAAATGTCTAATGATAGTGTAAATGAAGAAGAGAAAAGTGGGATTTACAAAGAATGTTATGTTTTGTGCTAATAGCTTCAATCTAATCTCATTGAATAGAAAATTGAAGCTTCTAAAAGGTGCAATTTATATAAAGAAATAACTCTAAATGATTGTAACAATACTTGGTTTTTGCATGTGTACTTTAATAATATACTAGTTTCAAACCCTTATATTTCAAGAAAGGAAAAAATAGAGAAAAATAATAAGTGATCATGGCTACCTGGCATGTAGCTCACCTCCAATGGAATCTCTCTCTCTCTCTCTCTCTCTCTATATATATATATATATATATATATATATATATATATATATATATATATATATATATATATATCTCTCTCTCTCTCTCTCTCATTTATTTATTTATATATACTAACAAATTCTTTATTAATTATGTGTTCCAATTACTTTTAAATATTGTGAGGGGATGATTTAAACACCTTTATAAATGCTAATAGTTAGGTAGAATCAACCAAAGATTGCAACTAAGCATCTAAAGACTACTCTTTGTTGGCAGCAATTGTTTTGGCTCATTTCTTGCCAGATAACCAAGCCTGCATATGATTAGATATCCCACAAGATATCTAAGCTTCTTAGACATTCTACAAAGTATCACATTTTTCTTAAACATATTTCTACAATTTAAGCAAGTATATTTACTCTAAAAGAGACTTCTTTAAATTATATAGGGTACCACATCAATAGGCCACCACAACTAGTATGGTTTGAGTGGAAAAGCATCAATGAGTGTATTTGTACATCTATCAACTAATGTGATTTGAGCTTGAAATGATATTTGGGTGCTCATTATCTATTCTTCCACAAAAGGTGATCTTCTATGTCATGTCATGTACAACTCATAAATGATGGCCTAGTGCTTTATAATCAACATTACATGACTATTTCATAACACATACTTGAAACTATAATAGCCCTATCCTCCTCCCCCCCCGGGCTGCGGCTTATGAATGGGGACTTGTGGGGGGGTATAATATTAAGGAAGAACCTTAATCCTTCTCACCAATTTCAACATCTTCGTCATCATTGAGTCCCCCTTGATATCGTCACAAAGTGATCATCACATCAATAATGAGTTGATCATCATGGTAATCAATTTTGAAGTGATTGTCAACTTCATTTTCATCCTTCATGTTGTTCACTAGGCTACTATGCATTTGATAGTCATCAAGTGATGATGAATGGAGAAAGAGAAGAGAGGGGGAGTACCCTCTAAGGCTATACAGAGTCTTAAGGCTTTAAGCCCATGGCTTGGTGGTTTTTTCAAAGGCAAGCACTATGGAGAGAAAGAGAGAGAGAGAGAGGGAAAGAGAGGTAAAGAAGGAGAGAGTGTTGAGATGGCAAGCTCAACACGTGTGGATATTGATGATGGACCGTCTGGCTAGATGGGCTTGTGCATCTACACTTAGCACATCGGTAGTCATTATGATCCTCACATAGCCACTAACTTATCACTTATTATATTGTGTTTGTTGCACCTACCTACAGTTGGCATAGTTATAGCACCAGTCGATTAGTATAGTTAGTTATGCAGTGTTTGACTTAGTAGGCCACCTTCATTTATGTTGTAGCTTATATGTACTTTTTACACATTGTATTGTGTGTGGAAGAAAAAGAAGAAACTTGTAAGAAAACGTCTAGGCATCTATCTCTTTTCTTGTGTTCGTGAGTGAGCTTCCTCTTGTGTATATGGCATGTGTTTTTCTTTCGCTCTTTCTCTTGGATAGTGCTTGTGGAGGCACTCAAAGCAGCTAGAGTGAAAATCCTAGATTATTGTTAGATTTGGTGTGCAAACAGAGCACTATATATTCTGCAGATAAGCCATGTCTTGACAGGTTTTTTGATCATTTGAGGCTATTTTGGGATCCATTTTAGACACACAAGATTGTAGACTATAGTTTCACGGCATACTACAATTTCAATTGTGTCAGTCAAATGTGGATGCACAGGTTACAGATTTAAATCTATAATTTTTTAGGTGTTTTCTAGAAAGTAAACATAAGTTTTATATGCAAACAAGTTTTAGATTACAAGTACTGTCGAGAAATCAATGAAAAAGGCTGCTTGATGTATTGTTGTGCACTTATTGTGAAAGGTTGTAGAAGACTTACTTGTTGTTTTGTATCATTTTTGTGATACTTGTAGGGAACAGTAGAAACCCCATCATTGAGAAGCTAGACAAGAACAACCACCCATCATGAAAGTTCTATGTGATGGACTTCCTTATTGTGAAAGGTGTTTATGAGTTTGTTTCAAGTGAAGAAACTCATTTTTATCCTTGTTGGCTATCTACAATCATTGATAATACTATGTTGGGGCATATAAAGAATGTAGAAACTTCACATAGAGCTTTGACCATTTTTGAGAATATGTTTTGATTAAATACAAAGGCACGAAAGATTCAACTCAAGCAAGAGTTGAATACTTTGAAGAAAGGGAAAATTTATGTCACCATGAGTATGTTTTGAAGGTGAAGAGCATTGCAGATACTTTGGCAGTGATTGATGCAATGCTTGATGATGATGATTTGGTTTCATCTACTTTGGGTGGCCTCAATAAAATGAGAAGACTTGAAAATCATTTGTCACTTTTGTATATGTACAAAAGCCATTTCTAGATTTTGATGAGTTGGTGTCTCTCATGATTACCAAAGAGACCAATATGGAGAGGGACTCATCTCAAAGAAATGGTGAATAGGTCCAAGCATTTTACTCAAGTTCAAGAAGGGGGTATGGCAGGTCCTCTTTGAGAGGCCATGGGATGGGACATGCTAGTGATAATTAGCAAAATAGGTTAAAGCAGTAATTTGGTGAAATGTAGGTTTCAAGAGGCCATGGAAACTTTAGATATAGAAGGAGCTCTAGAGGAAGAGGTGGATGGAAAAATAGAGATTCTTATATTTTTTGTATTGTTTATCGCTATTATGAAAAAATAGTTCATATTGTAGCTCATTGTTATGCTATGAAGGATGATATCTGCAGTGGTAAATTGCAACAAGAAAACTATGCATCGAATTCATAACAGAATGAAGAAAAAAACGAGCATCTATTTGTTATGTAGTATATGGTGAATATTGTTATAAAAAAGGGGACATGCGATGATATATGGTATGTTAATTCAGGTGCATCCAATCATATAACCAATCATGATGAATGGTTTAGAGAGATACAAGACTTACAAAGTCCAGGTTATGTGCAGATATGTGATAATTCATGCTAGCCAATTTCACACATTGTAAAGGTTCCCTTGTTCTTGCATGATGGCCAAACAAAGAGTCTATCAGATGTATTACATGTGCCATCAATCACAAATCATTTAGTATTTATTGGCCAGACAAAGAGTCTATCAGATGCATTACATGTGCCATCAATCGCAAAGAATTTAATGTCTATTGGATAAATGCTAGAGCAAGATTTGAAGGTTTGATTTAATTCAAAATATTATTTTGTAGAAGACTTTAATGATAAGTGTAGATTGGTTACAAAATGAAGTAGAGTTGGTCACATGTTCACTTTAGATGCTAGAATTTTTGCAATGAATGCTACTATGTATGCTAAAGGAAAATGAGTGGTTGCAAATATTGAAATATGTCATAAACATATTGGACATGCAAATGTGCAAAGGCTAAAATTAATGCAATCCTTCCAAAGGATTGGTTACAGGGTTGCCTCCCTTTAGAGTTACAAAATTTCATTAAGTGTGTGAAGCATATGAGTTTGGCAAGCAAGAAAGACAACCTTTTTCACATGATAAATATGTGAGTAGAAATATACTTGATATTGTATATATATATATATATATGTGTTTAGGGGTCTACATAATACATATCTCTTGGTGGTAGCAAATATTTTGTTATGTTCATTGATGATTGTTCAAGGAAGCTGTGGGTATATTTCATGAAGGAAAAGAGTGATGTATTTGAGCACTTCAAAACTTTCAAGGCTACAGTTGAAACAGAAATAGGCTTGAAAGTTGAGTGCTTGCGATCAGATAGAGGGGGAGAGGACCTCTCTAATGAGTTTAATGCCTTCTTGAGGTCTCATGGGATACAGATACATTTTACTTACAAGTATATCCCATAGCCAAATGGGGTTGCAAAAAGAAGAATTAGGCATATTGCAAAAGTTGCATAGGCATTGATGGTTGGCTAAAAAAAATATGCTAAAATATTTTTGGTCTAAAGCTATTCATATTGTTGTCTATATTATAAAGAGAACCCCCATAGCTACACTTCATAGGATGAGCCCTAAAGAATGCTTTATAGACAAGAAGCCTAATATGTCACATTTGAAATTATTTGGCTATATTGCATACATTGATGTGCCAGATGAGTTGTGAAAGATTCTTGATGCAAAGGCTAAAAAATGTATTTTTATTGCTTTAGAGAAAAAAGGGTATCATTATTATAACCCTCACATGTGAGTTTAGAGTGAGTAGGGATGTTTTTTTAATGAGATAAGCAGTTGGTATATATCTAGTGGTGATGCATTTGATGATGATCATGATCATGATAATTATGTACAAAAAAAAAAGCAAGAATCAGAGAGCCTTAGTGGACCAAAAACATCATCTGGTACTACATCTATAGTTAGCCCTTGGTCTAGGAGACTAAGGAGTAGTCCCACATGTTTAGTTGGATCTATAAGTATTGTAGGTGAAGATAAAGGGAAGAAGAAAGTGTTGGATGGTAATGATGCATCAACTAGTCATTTGGGATTTGATGGAGATTCTAGTGGTTCAGAGAGTTTGGATGATGACATTGGTATTCCTTCACTTAGGACAACAGATGTATAGAGAGCATATGGGAATGGAAAGGCTCCACTGAGTGATCTAGTGGTACGTAGGTCTAACAAGATCAAATACCCTGTTAGGTTTGAAGGTTATGCAGCTCACCATTATGCTTATATGGTAAAGGTAGTTGAGGATGTTGAGCCACTTGTTTTGAGGATGTTGTTGGTCATGCTCATTGGGGTGCAGCAATGGATGAGGAGATGGTTGCATTAGAAGGAAATAAGACTTGGGATTTGGTACCCTTGCCTAAGGTCAATAAATCTTTTGGTTATAAGTGGGTTTACAAAATTGAGCATAATGCAAATGGTTTGGTTAGCAGGTATAAGGCTATATTCAAACATATGGCATAGATTATGAAGAGACATTCAGTCCAATTGCTAGGATGGCAATTGTTAGATATATGATTGCTTTGGCAAAAACTAAAGGTTGGAATATGCAACAAATGGATATCAAGAATTGGTGCGCAGATCGGACGCTGTATGCTCATATAGTGAATCCCGGAAGGTCCCCAAGAACAATGAACTCTACTTTTTGCACAAGTTACAAGGTAAAAAGCATGAACGACAAGAGCAAGAGACCAATTGGGTTCAATCTCCCCCCATGCCTTATGTGAGCGCTACACAAAGCATGTATTTCATGTGTATTTCTTCTTCATGCTTAATAATAGCCCAATTTACAAAAATATATCAAGCTTTTAGCTTTTGAGTTTGCTTTTACAAAAATAGAAATAAAGCTAATGGACGGTGCCCAAAGAGTTTGACACGCCCAATACAAT
The DNA here is from genome assembly GCF_053477565.2 of Lygodium microphyllum. Taxonomy (NCBI): domain Eukaryota; kingdom Viridiplantae; phylum Streptophyta; class Polypodiopsida; order Schizaeales; family Lygodiaceae; genus Lygodium; species Lygodium microphyllum. The sequence continues at coordinate 22,554,398 of NC_141160.1, read as the reverse complement.
GTCCCAAATAGAAATAACATATCCGTGCGCATAGGCGCATACAAAATAATGATAAATAATCGATGCCTCAATAGACATGACAAAATATAGGCGTGGCGCCTATCAAAATATAATCCATAGGTCGAATACTCGCTAAAATCCAATGCTTTCCTCCACAACTGCTGCTATCTCTACACATCAACTGAAGCATTCACAATCGTTAGTAAAATAATACAATTAAACTGACAAAAGTGAATACCTAGCAGTTTTCAACTACATAAATAAATCAACTGGTTAGAAATAAATCCTAACCTTAATTTATTACGAGTATGCACTCTAAACTCATAAACGTTTATTAATTTAATATGTATTTTGCGGAATCACCTGCTATGAAATCACCCATGTACACACTAAATTAATGAAACGCTCGAAAAGGACAGGCGTCCCCATCAACTTCTCGCACAAAGAATCCACTTTGTGTATGAGCCCTGGTCATCAAAGTTTACGGAATCCACCGTAAAACCTCACGGAATCCACCGTGAAATATGCCTCCTGGCATCATACCCCCGGGGTGGGATAGCAATTGAACTCAATTGCTATTAGCTCAATGTGGAGCTAACAGAGTGGGGAAAACATTTAAGTCTCTAGCGTGCATCCATTGTGCTTCCTCTACAGGATGGTTCTTAAATTTAACTAGATATCTAGAATACCTTCGGCCAGTTCTAGTGGTCATAAAGTCAGTGTCTATGATAGCTTCTGGTTCAAGTATTTCAGTCTCTTCCTCTAATAAAGGTGGGTTTTCATAAATAGGGTGGACAGGTAGTTGGCCTCTAAATGGTCTCAATAAACTAATGTGAAATGTATTGTGAATTTTCCAATGAGATGGTAATTCTAACTTAAATGCATTGTCATTAATTTTATGAATGATTCTAAATGGTCCATAGAATCTAGGAGCTAGTTTGACAACTGGATGTCTATCTACACTTTGCAGTCTACGTTTTTCTATTCTCAGCCAAACATAATCATCAACTTTGAAATTCATGGCTTGTCTTTTCTTATTGGCTTGTTTGGTATATGATTGTTGGGCTTTAGTAATCATATCTTTAACTTCATCAAATATACTGTTATGCATACTAGCAATATCATCAGCACTCTGAATTCTATTAGACAAAGATGCAACACGTGTAGATAATCTATATCCATAAATGACTTCAAACGGTGCTTTCTTTGTAGATGTGTGCGGTGTATTGCTATATGCAAATTGTAATAAATGCAAATGAGTGTCCCATGTCTGAGGTTTAGAGATAGTATATGCACATAAAAGATCTAGAATGGTGCTGTTTGTGGCTTCTGTTTGTCCATTAGTTTCTGGATGAAATGCAGATGAGAAATTAATCTTTGTGCCTAGATTAGCAAACATGGTAATCCAAAAATTGTTACAAAATCTAGAATCACGATCTGAAATGATAACTTTGGGCAATCCATGGTTAGTAAAAACAGTTTTCAAAAACAATAGTGCTGCTTGTGATGCTGTTAAAGTTTTCTTACATGGAATGAAATATGCTTGTTTACTAAATCTATCTACAACTGTCCAAATCATATCATGGTTAGATTTAGTATTTGGTAAACCAGTAATGAAATCCATAGAGATTTGTTCCCAAGGTTTAGATGGAATAGACAAAGGCATAAGTAATCCATACTATTTACCATGATGTCTCTTAACTCTTTGACAAATCAAACATTCAGAAACGAAGTTAGATACATCAGCATCCATATGCGACCAATAAAAATCTTCAGTTAACATACGTAATGTAGATATGATACCTCTATGACCTTGATATGGGGGACAATGAATTTCATTCAAAACAAAAGAGTGGAATGGAATGGTAACACACAGTCTCTTTTCATAAAACATAAATCCATCATTATATGAGAATGAATCAACATGAATGAAATTATTTTGAACTAATTTATTCCAATCAGAATGAAAAGTAATATCCTGGTGATATGTATCTTTCATAGCAATCAAAGAATCAAAAGATATGACAGAAATATTATGAATAACAGGTCTTCTACTCAATGCATCAGCCACTACATTTTCTTTTCCAGGTTGGTACTGAATGATAGGATGAAAACTTTGAATAAAGGAAGCCCATTTGATATGTCGGTCAGAGATTTGGGGTTGGATAAGTAAATGCCTAATACTTTGTTGATCGGTCTTTATCATAAATTCTAAACCCATTAAGTAGTGTTTCCATTGTCTTAATGCTTGTACAACTGCTAATAATTCTTTGTCATATGTGGAATATTTCAGCTCAGAGGGTTTCAGCTTACAACTAGAATATGCTATAGGATGATTGTCTTGCATAAGTACGGCTCCTATTCCTGATCCACTAGCATCGGTCACTACTAGAAAGAATGGTCTATTAAAGTCAGGCAACTGTAGAACAGGGGCATTGGTTAATGCATGTTTCAGTAAGTCAAAGGATTTCTGTTGATTTTCGGTCCATTGATAAACTATTTCTTTCTTGAGAAGTTTGGTTAATGGTAAAGCAAGTAATGAAAAATTACGTACAAACTTCCTATAGAAACTAGCAAGACCAAGGAATGAGCGTAATTCATCACATTTTTAGGAACAAGCCAATTCAATATTGCATCAATTTTCTTAGGATCAACTTTAATTCCACCTAAATACTCAATTTCTGTCTTAAAGAATTCACTCTTTTCAAGATTTGCATACAGTTGATTTTCTTTCAATAACTGAAAAACCAATGACAAATGCTCATAATGTTCTTTCTCATTTTGACTAAACACCAAAATATCATCAAAGAAAACAATTACACAATACTGATATTTCAAAAAGATACGGTTCATCATTCTATTAAAGGTAGCAGGTGCATTAGTCAATCCAAATGGCATGACTAAAAATTCGTAATGACCAAACTGTGTTCTGAATGCAGTCTTGAATATGTCAGACTTATCTAGCCTCACCTGATGATAACCAGACTTAAGGTCAATTTTACTAAATATAGAAGATCCTTGCAGTTTGTCCATAAGGTCATCAACTCTAGGAATAGGATACCTATTCTTTACAGTGATCTTATTTAAAGCTCGATAATCAATACACATACGATAGGTATTATTCTTTTTCTTGACTAACAATACAGGTGCACCGAATGGAGAACTGCTAGGTCAAATTAAACCTCTATTTAGTAATTCCTCAACTTGACTCTGGATTTCTTTTTGCTCTATCTGGTTATGCCTATATGGTGCTTTGCAAGGTGGTTGTGTGCCAGGGATCAAATCTATCTTATGGTCTTCTAGACGTGAAGGAGGTAAACCTGGTGGTAGGTCTTCTGCAAAACAGTCCTTAAAATATGTAAGAAATTCCTTATGCCTAGGGTGCATATGACTTTCCTTTACTTGCAATTCATTCACCTAAATGAGATAGGATTTACTACTCTTGCGTAATGCACGTTTAGCTTGAGTATGCAAAAGCAGTGGAAAAACATTAGATGTATGCATACCATATAATGTAATAGATTTTCCTTGAAAATTAATATTCATTGTGTGTGGCATAATCTATATCTGGGTTATGCTGGTGTCGCCAAGGCATTCCTAAAATAATGTCACTCTCGACTGTAATGGAACAACTAAGAAATTTCTTCTTTCAATGTATGAACCAATTTGAATCTCTAAATCTTGCACTTCCTGTGTACCATTATACCTAGTGCCTAAAAATGCAGCTTTGATGCGATAATGCGTAGGTACAGTCTGTAATTTCAATTCCTTTACCAATTTTGCTGAAATAAAATCATGAGTACTACCGTCATCATGCAAAATAGTCTTTTCCTTTCCATGCACCAAACATTTCATAGTCAATAAAGAATGTGGAGTAGGCATACCTGGTAAAGTATCAGAAGTAGTAGTAGTATCGTCCTCATCTTCAGTGAAATCAGGCATATCCTCATGTTCGTCTTCGTCCATGGCTCCAAGATAGTTGATATGAACTGGTGGCTTCTTTGAATAACAATTTGCTGCGAGATGTCCAGGCTGGTGGCATTTATAGCATACTATTGGCTTGGCTTTGGTTACATTATTTGCAATGGTAGGAAGTCTAGGTACATTTGGATTTGGCTGTGGAATAGGCTTAGGATTTGGATTGACATTGGATGGTAATGTAGGTGGTTTAGCCCAATTCTCGCGGAAAGATGATGAAGAGAAACGACCTGGATTAAATCTTCTAAAATTGGAATTGAATTGTTTAGATCCATAATTACCATTGGCTTGGAATTGCTGTGGTCGTCTGTCTCTACCGCGTAGCTTATCTTCAGTGTCGTGAGCTAGTGAAATGGTGTCTTCAAGGGTAGCAGGCTTGAACATGTTAATTTCAGCGTAGTAATGTCCAAGAAGTCCAGACATATACTTTCGCTTATGTGTCGCCTATGGTACGTCTTCAAGCATGTGTAGCTGGAGGAGTGCATTCCAAAAACGCTCTGTATATTGAGGTATAGGCTCACGATCCCGTTGTTGAAGTAGATCCCATTGCTTGATAGCCTTCTCATGAAATTGCGGTGGAAGGAAATTTTGCATGAACTTCTTCTTGAAATCTTCCCAAGCAGCAGGACAATCTATACTCTTGCGTATTACAGTCCACCAAAGTGATGCTCTGTCTACCAAATGATTAGTAACACACTTGATTTTATCTTTTTCTGGATAAGTTTCCTCATGGAAATAGTCATCAAATTGACTAATGAATGCTAGAACAGTCTTTCCTTCTCGTATGCCGTTGAAAGTGTGAAATTTGAAACTCCGTTTACTTATCTTTGATTCCTTGCGAATGGTTTGAGCTTCAAGAGTGGTGTCGATAGTACGTCGAGAATTAGATCTTCAGCTTGAGGTTCTTCTTTGTCGGTAGACGCTCTTTGTAATTTTGCCAATTGCGCTTGCAATGCTTGCCTAGCCCTTCATTCTTCTTCCAATTGCATCATGATTAAGTCCAGCTTTTGCTCCATTGTAGGCTCAGGTAGGTCGTCTTCAGCCACATAAGATCATCCATATGTGGTTCCGTCATCCTGTAAAACTCAAAAGACCTTTCTCACTCAAAATCAGGTCAGCGGGATGAGCGTAGCTCAAATTTGGGGTTACAAGGCTTATGTGTTTTTGGGTATTTCTTTCTCAATCTTCAAAAAATCTGCGATTTTTCCTTCTTCGTATGCTGAAAATGCTTCAGCAAACTTGTGTATGGGTAGAATACCTTCCAATGAACAACTTTGCAGTTCGGAGTTTCTGCACAGGAACAGCCCTTCTAGGAGTTTTGAGCACAAGTTAGTTCTGACTCCAGTTAACTAGTCTGACTTGCAGAGTTGCAGACTTGCAAAACTTAACCGACTTAGTGAACTTGCAGAGCTTGATCACAGATGACTTGCAGAACTTGATCTCTGAGGTGCGGGACCTGGAGTTGGTGACCAGAGGTGATTTGTTTGACTTGATTAAAGCTTAATGAAGTTAAGCTTAATTGCTTAAGCTTTGGAGGGGGGAGGGGGGGGGGCATTTTTCCCAAGCGGCGAAAAACGCGGACAGCCCCTCTGATACCTCGATTTAAAAATTGAAGCTTTAAGCTTCAATACACTAAGCTTTGAAGCTTATTTAATTCTTGAAAGATATGAAGTTGAGACTTATCTCTTTGGTGAACCACGACTTGATGATGGAGATGAGGGAGTGGTCCTCCGCCTGTATTGCCTGGTCCTTCGCAATCTGATGACAAAAACAGGGGTTCTTGATCGCCAGAAGTCTGCCTGTATCGATGGTTCGCGACGAGATTGACCGTAGAGCCCGATCGTTCTAGGAGCTCCGCCTTCGCACGAGATGGGTAGCGATTGGAAGCTCTTGATCTCAGCTCCGCTCTGATACCACTGGTGCGCAGATCGGACGCTGTATGCTCACATAGTGAATCCCGAAAGGTCCCCAAGAACAATGAACTCTACTTTTTGCACAAGTTACAAGGTAAAAAGCATGAACGACAAGAGCAAGAGACCAATTGGGTTCAATCTCCCCCATGCCTTGTGTGAGCGCTACACAAAGCATGTATTTCATGTATCTTTCTTCTTCATGCTCAATAATAGCCCAATTTACAAAAATATATCAAGCTTTTAGCTTTTGAGTTTGCTTTTACAAAAATAGAAATAAAGCTAATGGATATTGCCCAAAGAGTCTGACACGCCCAATACAATGTCCCAAATAGAAATAACATATCCGTGCGCATAGGCGTATACAAAATAATGATAAATAATCGATGCCTCAATAGACATGACAAAATATAGGCGTGGCGCCTATCAAAATATAATCCATAGGTCGAATACTCGCTAAACTCCAATGCTTTCCTCCGCAACTGCTGCTATCTCTACACATCAACTGAAGCATTCACAATCATTAGTAAAATAATACAATTAAACTGACAAAAGTGAATACCTAGCAGTTTTCAACTACATAAATAAATCAACTGGTTAGAAATAAATCCTAACCTTAATTTATTACGAGTGTACACTCTAAACTCATAAACGTTTATTAATTTAATATGTATTTTGCGGAATCACCCGCTATGAAATCACCCATGTACACACTAAATTAATGAAACGGTCGAAAAGGACAGGCGTCCCCATCAACTTCTCGCACAAAGAATCCACTTTGTGTATGAGCCCCGGTCATCAAAGTTTACGGAATCCATCGTAAAACCTCACGGAATCCACCGTGGCACGGAATCCACTGTGAAATATGCCTCCTGGCATCAAGAATGCCTTCTTGTATGGTGAATTGCAAGAAGAGGTGTATATGGAGTAGCCAATAGGTTATGAGGATTTAGAGAATCCCACATATGTGTGTAGGTTAAAGAAAGCACTCTATGGGCTGAAGCAAGCAC